>NC_088212.1:35233780-35858161 GCF_036934945.1 Oncorhynchus masou masou
TTTGAAAGAGAGACCGAGCAAAAGAAAGATAGTGATGGGGCAAAGCAAACACAGTAGTGTTTCAGGGTTCAGTGTGTGTGGCCTGTACAAAGGACAGATTGGCCTCTCAGGTTGTACATGTCTTTAAGAACAGCCCCACAACTAACAATGGGCTCTGTCAGGTTACACAATACACATGTGCTCACATACACACACACACACACACACACACACACACACACACACACACACACACACACATACTTGAGGACTTCAGTTGGAGTACAATGGGGTCTACACCTGACACATTATTTACCTTTGAAACCTCTCTCTTTCTCTCTCTCTCTCTCTCTCTCTCTCTCTCTCTCTCTCTCTCTCTCTCTCTCTCTCTCTCTCTCACCCTCTCTGTCTGTCTCTTGGGTAGATCCGATGGGAGAAGAACATCACATTAGGAGAGCCCCCAGGGTTCCTCCACTCCTGGTGGTGGTGAGTACAGTACTACATCCTTCACTCCATTCCCTCACCCTCTCCTTTATCTTCATCCTCCTCTCTTCTCTATTACAACTTGTTTTAAATTATTATTACTTATCAATCGACCTTTCTGGGCCTGTATAAAAAAAAACTTCTCAGAGTAGGAGTGCTGATCTGGAATCAGTTTTCCCTTTTCGATTATAATGAATGGACATGGGGACCTGGCTATTCTACTCCTACTCTGAGATGCTTTGTGAATACAGGCCCTGGTAACATTCTGGAATAATCAGAATGATAACGTTGCTACTGATAAAGATATTGTTATTTTTGTTTGTTCAGAACCTCTATGTATCTAACCTCCCCTGCCTTCCCTGTGCTGCAGTGTGTTCTGGGACCTGTACTGTGCAGCCCCAGAGAGGAGAGAAACATGTGAGCACTCCAGTGAGGCCAAGGCCTTCCATGACTATGTGAGTCAACATTACATTACCTCACCCCGTCCTTAACCACTGCTGCCCCACACTGGTGCCTACTGCTGCCTTACACTGGTGTTAACCAGTGTTCTGCCAGTATTTTTCAATAGATGTACAATGTATAGGAGTTTAGCGGCTGGATGTAGGCTACCTGGTACACCTGGCTGATTCAAGCCTCTCTGAGTGGACTAATCCATTGTCGAGGCCCTGGGGATGGCACACATTTACCGTTAATTCCCATAATTTCTAATCTACAATGTTTGTTTGGTTACGGTCATATATGTTAATGCGTTTAATATATTATTATTACAGTCTTACCGTTTTTTATTCTAGGAGTGGACACATTGTTTGCAGAGTGCACAACCTATGCTAAACTTGTGAGGAAAACATTTTGGTTTATTTCATTCCCATTTACCAGTTGTCAATTTATTAATTGTCTTTTGTTTGGAGCGCTCCTGTCAATCTTGAGTTGGAACACGCACTTGATTACGCATAGAACTAGGCCTAGGCTACCTGGGCTACCTGTAGGCTCATAAATGTGCCCATTTGGGGATCTGATACTATTTTGGATTGTCTTAACTCACCATTACTTAAATAAATAAATATTTATTTATTTAAACCTTATTTAACTAGGCAAGTCAGTTAAGAACAAATTCTTATTTACAATGACAGCCTATCCCGGCCAAACCATAACCCGGACGACGCTGGGCCAATTGTGCGTCGCCCTATAAGACTCCAAATCACGGCCAGTTGTGATACAGCCTGGAATTGAACCAGGGTCTGTAGTGACACCTCTACTACTGAGTGCCTTAGACCGGTGCGCCACTCAGGAGCCTGTGAAACTGTGGAACTACTGTGGAACTTCTCACAGCAATTTTTTCTTCGCCTCTAAAAGCAAGTTAACCAAGTCTGTTTTTACATCCATTGCAAATGACAATAGTTCCTTAACGTAGCCTATTTGAAAAATATTTCCAACTCTCTCCCTTTCGATAACCAGTCAGCATGAAAGGGGAAACAATGTTATGCTCTGATGATGGAAATGTCATAAAAAAGGCTACCTGATTACTTCTTATCCTTGTGCAAATATCCTACAGCTATGTCGGTCTGTCTGGAGCTCACTGGTGCAGGAAACTGAGGGCCCAGAATATTTTATACAATGTTGCAAGTTTGCTAGCACCAGCTTCAGGCAGGACCCAAGTTAATAGTTGGTACAATGTTTCAAGTTCGTTTCAGGCAGACCATGCATAGCCAATGTGATTTATAGGATATTTATTTTGATCAGGATATTTTTTACCTGGCTGGCTGCAATGTTTTTATTTATTGGCTTTATGTAGGCTATTTTTACATATTGGCAATGGCAATAAAATTTACTTTTACATTTGTATAATTTTCATTTAGATGGATTAACCACAGGACATTGATTTTGAGATATGACAACTTTATTGTAAATTAAATGAAACTATTCCACGACAATGTGCATATGAAAATCATACCTGGCATGCAGATTAGTAGGAATGGTACGATAACTTGGCATTCCAAATGGAAAACGTTGCCGACCGCTGGTGTGGTCTATTACCGGCAACTTCAGGAGCATAACGGCAGAATCTGCCAAGGCCAGCAGCAGCGGGAGGAGGAGGAGGGTCTGGACGGGAACAGGTTTTTCTTCTTCTGGTTTTAATAGCAGTTCTTTAATAAAGCATCAGGCAAAGTAGCCTACATATAGTTGATTTTATTCAAACATAGGGTGTGTCTACATATAGACAAATACACATTTAAAAATGTTGACCAATCAATTGGTCAAAAGAACAGACGACTCTCGGTCGTAACAGGGAAAGTCATGTAAGCATGTCCAGAGCCTGAGCTGGGATGTGTATAAACACTTCTCTCTCTCGCCTGAGGTGGAGGTGGAGGGGTCTCCTGCTTTTTGAAGTTGTTCTTTCTCTGGAGCCAGTCTGACTCATCAGATTTTGTGTGGCGTGGTTTATTGAGACGCATTGTTGAGAGTTCACAGGTCGTAGCTTTTTGCTTTCTCCTCTCTCTCTCTCGCTGCAGGCCTAGTGGGCAACTACTCCCCCCACAGACCCCCTCTCAGTGTAGTTGGAGGCAGATAGGGAGGTGGGGTCACGGTGCACAGTCTGAGGTGGAGTGCGTGGAAGAGGTGTGCGTGTATTTGTGTGTGCAGGAAGATGATGCTGATTCTGGTGATGATGTGTGGTGAATAGGTGCCTGGGAAACGAAGCAGCAGCGCTGTGATGTCATCGTGGCTCTGGGGAGAGGAGCGCTGGAGGGCGGCCCGACCTCTGAGCCCTGAGAGAGAGAAGGGTGGGCTGGGGGGAGTGAGAGAGTGAGGAATGGAAATTGGAGGGTGATGGAGAGACAATGAGGGGGGGGAGTGGGGGATGGAAAGGGAGAGCGCTACGAAGAGAGAAAGTGGGAGGGAGATGGAGATGGAGGGGGGGGGCTGGACAGAGGCAGCATGAATCTGAGTCACAGAAAGAGGGAAGGAATGGAAGGAATAGAGGAATCCATCTTGTCTATTCCCTCTTCATCCTGCCTCCTCTAAATCTTACTGGTAACAACACCACACACAGTCTAACTACATAACTTCATAGAGAGAAACACAATTACTGGCAACAACTAATCGTTAGAAAACTCCACAATTTCAACTTCTTCTATTACTTTCAGTAAATGCATCAATTAAGTACAGGCATGCATGTGGTGAGCAAAATAATTGGCACAAATTTGTCCATGTTCTTCTTCTGGATGTAATCTGTGGGTTGTAATTAGCCAGGGTCACTTTCAATTAACGGTGATTGTGAGATCCAATCAGAACCAATCTACCACACAGATACTGTAGCTACTTTACACAGCTCAATTAACAGAGATAGGGAGACCATTAGGGTCGGCGTTATTGAAAAAGGAAAACACCTTGATTTGATGCGGTTCATCATTTGTTTCAATCGTCTGACTTTGAGGCTGATGA
Organism: Oncorhynchus masou masou; assembly: GCF_036934945.1. Classification (NCBI taxonomy): domain Eukaryota; kingdom Metazoa; phylum Chordata; class Actinopteri; order Salmoniformes; family Salmonidae; genus Oncorhynchus; species Oncorhynchus masou. The sequence goes on from NC_088212.1 coordinate 35,237,684, forward strand.
AGATGTAATCAAGCATATTTGTGGTAATTATTTTCAGATAGCTAATTACTGTTCGGGAGGTAGATGGCTAGAGAGAGTTGAGTCAGTTCTTTAAAGATACTTCCTGTGCTCAGCTCATTCCATGGTGTCAAGGCTTTGGTCTCCATCTGTATTACTATACTATTGTATTATCTGTGTGTCTGTGTGTGTGTACTTTGTGTAAGTGTGTACATTATGTGTCTGACGTGAGCCCGTATTCCAGGAACTACAGGGAAAAGTGAGGGAAGAAAGAAGTGATGAATGAAGAGTCCTGCTGTATTGATTTCATCTTCAGTCTGGGTGTTTCAGCCAGGGAAACAACGTTTACAGTTCTGCTAAGTGCTTTTTAAATTGCCTTCTCCATGCTAAATGAGCAAATTTCATTCGAGGAGGGACACGGAGTCATCAAAACAAGCTATTTTTACATTATTTCGGAAATGGACCAATTCGAAGCTAACTCACAGAATATTGCTTTTCTGTCTTTCAAACAAGGTTATAATAGTTTTGGGATTATATTTTTTATTTCAAATTCAGTTTAGTTTCAGTTCATTTTCACACTGTATTTGCTCGTTTCAATTTATTTTTAGTTGTATAAAACTATTTATATTTAGTTTTTATATTTTTATTTTAACTTTTAGTGTTATGGGCGGAAAGCATGCATGGGAGGCTAGGAGCCATTTCTGTTGTGTAGTTCTTTGGGATGTCACTACTTTCAACTGGGGGGCAGTAATACATAACGTGATGGATTAAGTTTAAATTATTAAATCAGTCTCATTGTGACTTGGATTTAAAAAGAATAGCCCTGAGACTGGAGCAAAAATAAGGATGAAGGAAACTTTCTCACACCCATGTTTACACCAATCCAATGCTTTTTAACTTTAGTAGTACATGTAAGAATCGAGTTAGCTATGTAGCTATTTTTTCCTGTTAGCTAGTGATAATCTGATCACTATCTATATATTGACAAGATACTGGACTGACTGCTCTAACAATGGGAATAAATGTCCAGAAAGGCAGAATGCAGGCCGGAGAGGGCAGGATCTGGAGGGGACATTCTAGCCAACACTGGGGCCCCACAAGGCTGCGTTCTGAGCCCTCTCCTGTACACCCTGTTCACCCACGACTGCGTGGCCACACACGCCTCCAACTCAATCATCAAGTTTGCGGACGACACAACAGTGGTAGGCTTGATTACCAACAACGACGAGATCGCCTACAGGGAGGAGGTGAGGGGCCTCGGAGTGTGGTGTCAGGAAAATAACCTCACACTCAACGTCAACAAAACTAAGGAGATGATTGTGGACTTCAGGAAACAGCAGAGGGAACACCCCCCTATCCACATCGATGGAACAGTAGTGGAGAGGGTAGTAAGTTTTAAGTTCCTCGGCATACACATCACAGACAAACTGAATTGGTCCACCCACACAGACAGCATCGTGAAGAAGGCGCAGCAGCGCCTCTTCAACCTCAGGAGGCTGAAGAAATTCGGCTTGTCACCAAAAGCACTCACAAACTTCTACAGATGCACAATCGAGAGCATCCTGGCGGGCTGTATCACCGCCTGGTACGGCAACTGCTCCGCCCACAACCGTAAGGCTCTCCAGAGGGTAGTGAGGTCTGCACAACGTATCACCGGGGGCAAACTACCTGCCCTCCAAGACACCTACACCATCCGACGTTACAGGAAGGCCATAAAGATCATCAAGGACAACAACCATCCGAGCCACTGCCTGTTCACCCCGCTATCATCCAGAAGGCGAGGTCAGTACAGGTGCATCAAAGCTGGGACCGAGAGACTGAAAAACAGCTTCTATCTCAAGGCCATCAGACTGTTAAACAGCCACCACTAACATTGAGTGGCTGCTGCCAACACACTGACTCAACTCCAGCCACTTTAATAATGGGAATTGATGGGAAATGATGTAAAATATATCACTAGCCACTTTAAACAATGCTACCTAATATGATGTTTACATACCCTACATTATTAATCTCATATGTATATACTGTAGTCTATATCATCTACTGCATCTTTATGTAATACATGTATCACTAGCCACTTTAACTATGCCACTTTGTTTACATACTCATCTCATATGTATATACTGTACTCGATACCATCTACTGTATCTTGCCTATGCCGCTCTGTACCATCACTCATTCATATATCTTTATGTACATATTCTTTATCCCCTTACACTTGTGTGTATAAGACAGTAGTTTTGGAATTGTTAGTTAGATTACTTGTTGGTTATTACTGCATTGTCGGAACTAGAAGCACAAGCATTTCGCTACACTCGCATTAACATCTGCTAACCATGTGTATGTGACAAATAAAATTAGATTTGATTTGACAGGGCAGATACGCGTGTGAACAACGGGAACAACGCTGATATAACAGTTTTTCCTCAAAAGTTGCTGGAATGCCAACTTACACAGCGTGTACAAAACATTAGGAACACCTTCCTAATATTTAGTTGCTCCCCGTTATGCCCCCAGAACAGACTCAGTTCGTCGGGGCATGGACTTTACAAGGTATTGAAAGCGTTCCACTGGGTTTCTGGCCCATTTTGACTCCAATGCTTCCCACATTTGTGTCAAGTTGGCTGGGAGTGGATCTCTAGCTCGTTCCATCTCTTCCCACAGATGCTCAATTGGATTGAGATCTAGTGACTGGGCAGGTTGGAAGGTAACAAAGAAGCGGGATGATTCTCAGTGTTATGTGGTGACACTATAATGCTGTGCAAATGTTCTCCCATAACTGGTCCACAACAGTCATACAGTCAAAACTCTCATATGCAGATAACATCTATGCTGGCTGGGTAGCATACAGGTTTTAAGCAAATGTTCGAAAAAGACCCCGTCACAAAAGATTGTGTCAAATCCAGTCATCATATTAGTTTGATCTCTGGATTGGGCCTGAAAGAGAACCATGTAGCGTCACTCACCTCTCTAGTTTCTGACCCATTTTCTAACATTTAATCCAGCTCTTTTTAGAGCCATGATAAGTACTAGTCTCGTTTGTAGCTGTGTCTCCAATCTCCATCATGCAGAGTACCACTATAAGCCTAGCAAGCCAGGCCAGGCTATGTAGACACCACTAAACTCTACCCTACTTCTTGCCAGCTAATCCTGCCTCCTTGTCCAGCTCTTATAGGCACCACTCATCTAGCTGTCTTCTATCCCATTTCTTATCAAGTTAATCCCCCTACCTTTTTGAAACAATGGTCTATTCTTGTTCTGCTTTATTGATATCACACTATTATCAGAACTAATTTCTTTGTGATCACGGGGAGTTGAACACAAACATGAGCAAATTAAACAGGATGGAAAGAGAATCATGCCAGCATGAAATTGCTTGTAAGACCTGTAAAAGCAACTCAAGCATGTTAACAAAGCCCCCACCACACACACACAACTTTGGGTAGAAACTGACATTTAAACACTGGTTTTCTTATTGGAGAATTGCATATTTTACAAAGGCAATGCGTGTGTGTGTGTATATGTTGGTGTATGTGTGTGAGGATGTATGTACAGTACAATATAAAGAGTTCCTCAGCTGTTGGTTGTTTTGTGCGTGTGCTTTATAAATTCAACTGTGTGTGTATGTCAAATCAAATTTGATTTGTCACATGCTTCCTTAAACAACAGGTGTCGACTAACAGTGAAATCCTTGCTCACATACATACATTTCCCAACAATGCAGATAGAAATAATAGAAAAGTAAAACACGTAATAGTATTGTGTGTTTGTGTGAATAGAGTGCTCATCCAGCATGAAAGGCTGTTTCTCAGTCAGACAAGAACAAGTGCCAATCAGGGTTGTAACTAGAAGGAGTACAGCTAAGACAGGAAGGGGATTTTCGTAGCAGGTTAGGAGAGCATGTTTGCTAACCCTAACCCTTTTACTAACCTTAACCTAAGTCTCCTAACCTTATACGTTAATTATCCTAACCTGCTGTGTAAATTCTCCTAACCTGATACGAAAAAGTCATATCCATTCTAAGCTTTTCTCCCTTTAGTCTGTACTGCCAATCAGGCTTCAGGCTGCTAGGCTAGGTGCTGCGGTGGGGTGGGGAACCTGCCTGTGGTATCAGGCAGGCTCCCGAGTGGCGCTGCGTCTCAGTGCAAGAGGCGTCACTACAGTCCCTGGTTTGAATCCAGGCTGTATTACATCCGGCCGTGATTGGGAGTCTCATAGGTAGGTGCACAATTGGCCCAGCGTCTTCCGGGTTTCTCTGGGGTAGGCCGTCATTATAAATAAGAATTTGTTCTTAACTAACTTGCCTACTTAAATTAAGGTTAAATTAAATCTTTTTTTTTTTTTATCACTGGGGGATGTTAGCTCTGACACCTTGCTGTTAGGGAGGAGAACAGATCAAGCACAAAGCAACCTCTGATGAAGCGATCTCTCTCGGAGTACAAGAACTCACACATACAGACACACTAATTTACTCGTGCATAGACAGACACACGGGCCAGGAATGGTACATACACATGCATGCATACATATTCAACCAACTCCAATACCTGCTCAAGCCCCACACCCCCTTTCTACCCCCCCTCCACCTATCTCTACACACTCTTTCTCCCCCATTCCTCCCCTACACCCATGCACGCACACACAAACACAGACCGGTATTTTTGAGGGCCTCTGCCAGGGATCCAGGGAAAGTAGGGTGTGGTAGCTGAACACAAGGGACTGCTCTGTTTAACTGGAAACACCCATGTCCTGATATGACCCTGTCCCCTACACGCACACACACACACACATATATACACAGTGACACTACTCTCCACACTCCACCCACAAGCAAACAGTCAATGAGTCATTCCTCATGAAAACCAGAGAAAACAAATACCATAGAATAGGCCTTTGGAGAAAGGATTGTTGACATACATTTAACATTTGTATCTAAAAGCATAATTGAGAAGTAATTGATAAAAGTTGGCATTTATGACGTTTTTACTTTAAATTGATGTCATATGAAGCTTTACCATTTGCTCTGTGATATGAGTAGTATTTTGATTTCAATACAAAAATATAACCATGAATATTGAAAATATTGAACATAAAATACAATACAGGAATATCAAAGGGGGATCTCTGCTAGTTTTAAAGTTATGGCCCGACTTTTGAGAATTTGGTATAGTAGGCAATGTACAGTAACCAATCACAGCCTTTCTTTTACTTATCATTGCACATCCTGCAAATCACCAGAAGATGGCAACCATTTTGAATCCATTTTCACATTCACTCTTTTGGTAATGCTTACAGATTGGATCATAACTCTACAACTGGCAGAGATCCCATTCTGGAACATGTATATTCCCGTATAATATATTATGTTCAACAATATAGTCAATATTCATGTTCATATTTTTCAATATTCATACATTTATGTAAACATGTTTTGTTATTGAAATCCAAAATACTACTCATATTACAGACCAAGCAGTAAAGCTTCATATGACACCAATGTTTGCTTTGTAACACCTACAGATGAAACACTATGGAGTCTTTAAGGAGGCCTGGGTAAGGCCAAAATGTCATAAATATGCAAACGTTATCAATTTTTCTCAATAATGCTTTTAGATAAAAATGTAGAATATATATCAACAATCCTTCCTTCATATGGTTATTTTATGAATGACATTTTGTGAAAATCCCTCAAATAATAGTTTTTTATGTCTGGGTTTCGTGAGGAATCACTCCAATAACTCTCAATGGCCGTGCTGCTGCTCCAGTTTCAACTGTTCTGCCTTATTATTATTCGACCATGCTGGTCATTTATGAACATTTGAACATCTTGGCCATGTTCTGTTATAATCTCCACCCGGCACAGCCAGAAGAGGACTGGCCACCCCACATATGCTCTCTCTAATTCTCTCTTTCTTTCTCTCTCTCGGAGGACCATGCCCCAGGACTACCTGACATGATGACTCCTTGCTCTCCCCAGTCCACCTGACCGTGCTGCTGCTCCAGTTTCAACTGTTCTGCCTTATTATTATTCGACCATGCTGGTCATTTATGAACATTTGAACATCTTGGCCATGTTCTGTTATAATCTCCACATGGCACAGCCAGAAGAGGACTGGCCACCCCACATAGCCTGGTTCCTCTCCTGGTTTCTTCCTAGGTTTTGGCCTTTCTAGGGAGTTTTTCCTAGCCACCATGCTTCTACACCTGCATTGTTTGCTGTTTGGGGTTTTAGGCTGGGTTTCTGTACAGCACTTTGAGATATCAGCTGATGTACGAAGGGCTATATAAATAAATGTGATTTGATTTGTGTGTGTGCCTGCATTTTCCTGCCTGTTAGTACAAGCTTACCAGAGTGCATTTCTTTGGCTGTGATGGCCTCATCACTTTATTACATTCCCCAATCATGCCATCACAGGGTACTTACCAAGACACAATGTATTTAGAAAGAACACACACATACAAGTAACTGCCTCAATAGAGGAAACAACAAGTTAATGTGTCTTAATAGGGCGATGGGCCACCACAAGCCAGAACACCTCCAGTGCGCCTTGGCATAGATTATATCATCTGGAAATCTATTGGAGGGATGTGACACCATTCTTTCACAAGAAATTCCATAATTTGTTTTTATTTTTTATTATTATTATTATTATTGTTTTTTTATTATTGATTTTTAAAAGATGCAATCTACCTGCAGTGAAGCCGCTCAACATTTACATTACATTCAGTCATCTAGCAGACACTCCCATCCAGAGGGACCCACAGGAGCAAAACGTGTCAAGCGCCCCACCCAAGGGCACAAGGACAGATCTCCCCCACCCAAGGGCACAAGGACAGATCCCCCACCCAGGCGAAACGGGGACCCGAACCATCAACCTCTCGGCCATCGGAGCCAAGCTCCCAACCGTCAGGCCATCAACCATCAACCACCAGCGTCGCCCTTCAACCCAACCAAAACCCACTACCGACCCAGTGTACCGACAAACGGAATAATTGAGAAAAAACTACAAAAATAAAGGAAAACAGCAAAAAACAACAATGTAAAAAAAAAAAAAACATCAAGGACAACAAAAATAGCAAGGCCTACTTATGCGTTTGTGTGCATGAGTGGCACTATTTATATGCATGTGTGCGTTTGAATGCGAGTGTGTGTGTATGCATGTTTACGCGCGTACAATTTGGTTGTGTTGATGGCGGGGGAAAACACTGTCTCAGGTGCCGCTCCTGAATCTCCCATCGGTTTTCTATTGGGTTGAGATATGCCATGGCCGACTCAGTCACCATATGGTTTACATCATTTTCATGCTCGTCAAACCATTCAGTGACGACTCGTGCCCTGTGGATGGGGGTATTGTCATGGTAGCCAAAATAAAGGCCTGCAAAGCATTTTTATACATGACTGGATGTTAATTGCTTAATTAACACCGGAACCACACCTGTGTGGAAGCATCTGCTTTCAATATACTTTGTATCCCTCGTTTACTCAAGTGTTTCCATTATTTTGGCAGTTACCTGTTCACACTGTGTGTGCATACGGTATACACAAACCTAGAGATTCTTTCAGTTTGTAACATTTGATTCTATTAAGCTGCTTTTACATATATTTTTCTGAGCAGGATCAATGTGTGGTTGTGTGTGTATACATTTTGCATTTATCACATAAGCACATTAATAGGACATACTCTCTTGCATCTCCTAGCTCAGCGCATTGTGGGTGCCAAGCTGATTGGTTGACCAATGGGGGGGTGGAGGAGATGGTTGTGTGGGGGATCGAAGGGACCCCCAGGCTGTTTCCAGGCAACAGAGCCCTTCTCTCCTCCAGTCTCCTCGACTCTCCTGTTTTTAAGCCGAGCTGAGGAGCAGTGTGAGTGACTCACAGGAGAGAGAGAGATTTGTTAATGGTGGGGGAGCAGATATGGAGCTGTTTTTACCAGTTTAGTCAGAATGAAAATGAGAATGTGATTGTCTTATGACAGTCGTGCTAACATTGAGAACAGTTCACAGACCATAGCAGAGAGATGTCACCTGAAGAGCTGATAGCTTGTGTGTTAGCAGCCGATTTGTAAACCACTGTCTACAACTTCCTGAATTTCATATCATGTTAAACTATAACATCTCTCTACAATAACTACTTTTTGCTTGCTTACTGTTTTCTCTCCGTCTGTCTTTCACCTACTCTAACAGATAGACATTGTTACAATAAGCTGACTATCTTCAGAGAAGTCACCTCTCATCTCTCTTTCCCTCCCTCCTCCCTCTCTCTTTCTTCTCTCTCTCTCTCTCTCTCTCTCTTCTCACTCTCTCCATCTCCCTCTGTGGTCTCTTGCACTATCATGCTTGTAGTCTAGCAGTCCCCAGGAGTGTGTTTTCCGCTGCTGTGTCATGTCACACATGTTTGGCCATGTCGGCGAGGCGTGTTTGCACTCAGCTGCTCAGTGGTGGGCTGGGGTGAGAGTGAGGACAGGGGCAGAGATCAGTTAGCCTGAGGACAGAGGTCAGGGGAGTGGACAGGGCCATGTGAGGAGGGGAGTACATGGGCAGGGTGAGGACTGAGGTCAGGGGAGTGGACAGGCCCATGTGAGGAGGGAAGTACATGGGCAGGGTGAGGACTGAGGGCAGGGGAGTGGACAGGGCCATGTGAGGAGGGGAGTACATGGGCAGGGTGAGGACTGAGGTCAGGGGAGTGGACAGGGCCATGTGAGGAGGGGAGTACATGGGCAGGGTGAGGACTGAGGTCAGGGGAGTGGACAGGGCCATGTGAGGAGGGGAGTACATGGGCAGGGCGAGGACTGAGGGCAGAGGGGAGGACATGGGCAGGGTGAGGACTGGGGGGAGGACATGGGCAGGGGTAGGCTGGGGTGAGCAGGAACAGTTTGGTGACGAACAATGGCTATTCCAGCATGATGGAGCACCTTTCCATAAGGGAAAAGTGATAACTAAGTCGCTCAGGGAACAAAAACATCGATATTTTGGGTCCTTGGCCAGGAAACTCCCCAGACCTTAATCCGATTGAGAACTTGTGGTCAATACTCAAGAGGCGGGTGGACAAACAAAACCCCACAAATTCTGACAAACTCCAAGCATTGATTATGCAAGAATGGGCTGTCATCAGTCAGGATGTGGTCCAGAAGTTAATTGACAGCATGCCAGGGCGGATTGCAGAGGTCTTGGAAAAAAGGGTCAACACTGCCAATATTGACTCTTTGCATCAACTTCATGTAATTGTCAATACAAGCCTTTGACACTTATGAAATGCTTGTAATTATACTTCAGTATTCCATAGTAACATCTGACAAAAATATCTAAAGACACTGAAGCAGTAAACTTTGTGAAAATTAATATTTGTGTCATTCTCAAAACTTTTGGCCACGACTGTACACACAATACAACAAGTTTTTAGAATTGTTTGCAAGTGAATTACAAATAAAACATTGAAAATTACATTCACAGAAGTATTCAGACTCTTTACTCAGTATACTGTTGAAGCAGCTTTGGCAGCTTTCTCCCATTCTTCTCTGCAGATCCTCTCAAGTTCTGTCAGGTTGGATTGTCATGTCTTGTTATGTCTGTTCCTGTCCTTTCTCTTCACTCTGTCTCTCTCTGCTGGTCTTTTTAGGTTACCTTCTCTGTCTCTCATTCTTCAGCTGTTCTACATCTCCCCTAACTAGCTCATTCACTCTTTCACACCTGTTCTCTCTTCCCCCTCTGATTAGGTCTCTATTTCTCTCTCTGTTCCTGCTACTTTCAGTGTCTGATTCTTGTTTGTGTTTTTGATGCCAGAAGCAAGCTGTCGTCTCGTTTGCTTCCACCTTGTCCTATCCTGTCGGAGTCTGCCTGGCAGGTGCATCCTGCACTATACTACGTTCTTTTTGTTCCATTGTCAACGTTGGAAGAGGATTTATGCCATTCCTGTTTTTCATTAAAGAACTCTGTTTTCTGTTAAAACCGCTTTTGGGTCTTCACTCAAGTACATAACAGAAGAATCAGACCAAGAATGGACCCAGCGGCTCCGGACCCTTTTCACTCCGCCGTCGAGATCCAGGGAGCGATGCTAGGCAGACACGGGAGGAATTGTCTGCTGCTCGACATGCCGTTGAGACCCTGGCCGTCCAAGTCTCCGACCTCACAAGACAGGTTCACCAACTCCACCTCGATCCACCGCCCACTTCCAGGGTTTCCGAGTCTCCGGGCCCAGGATCAACAACCCGCCCTGTTACTCTGGGGAGCCCACTGAGTGCCGCTCATTCCTCACTCAGTGTGATGTGGTGTTCTCTCTCCAGCCCAACACTTACTCCAGGAGCGCAGCCCGCATCGCCTGTCATTTCTCTCCTTACCGGACGGGCGCGTGAGTGGGGCACGGCAATCTGGGAGGCGAGGGCTGAGTGTATTAACCAGTTTCAGGACTTTAAGGAGGAGATGATACGGGTTTTTGACCGTTCTGTTTTTGGGGAGGAGGCTTCCAGGGTCCTGTCTTCCCTATGTCAGGGGAATCGATCCATAACGGATTATTCTATTGAGTTTCGCACTCTCGCTGCCTCTAGTGACTGGAACGAGCCGGCTTTGCTCGCTCGTTTTCTGGAGGGTCTCCTCGTCGAGGTTAAGGATGAGATCCTCTCCCGGGAGGTTCCTTCCAGTCTGGACTCCTTAATAGCCCTCGCTATTCGCATAGAGCGACGGTTTGATCTTCGTCGCCGAGCTCGTGGAAAGGAGCTCGCGTTCTCCGTTGCTCCCCTCGCCACATCACTGCCACCTGCCGCATCACTGCCACCCTCCTCCGCCGGCTCGGATGCTGAGCCTATGCAGCTGGGGGTATCCGCATCTCGGCCAAGGAGAAGGAACGGAGAATCACCAATCGCCTCTGTCTCTACTGCGGCTCCGCTGGTCATTTTGTCACCTCATGTCCAGTAAAAGCCAGAGCTCATCAGTAAGGGGAGGGCTACTGGTGAGCGCAACTACTCAGGCCTCTCCTTCTGGATCACGCACTACCTTTCCGGTCCATCTCCGCTGGCCCGGTTCATCTGCTTCCTGCAGTGCCTTGATAGACTCTGGGGCGGAGGGCTGTTTTATGGACGAGACCTGGGCTCGGGAACATGACATTCCTCTCAGACAGTTAGGGAGCCCACGGCCTTGTTCGCTTTAGATGGTAGTTCTCTCCCCAAGATTCAGCGTGAGACGCTGCCTTTAACCCTCACTGTCTCTGGTAATCATAGCGAAACCATTTCTTTTTTAATTTTTCGTTCACCTTTTACACCTGTTGTTTTGGGTCATCCCTGGCTAGTGCGCCATAACCCTTCTATTAATTGGTCTAGTAATACTATCCTATCCTGGAATGTTTCTTGTCATGTGACCTGTTTAATGTCTGCTATCCCTCCTGTTTCCTCTGTCTCTTCTTCACAGGAGGAGCCTGGCGATTTGACAGGGGTGCCGGAGGAGTATCACGATCTGCGCACGGTGTTCAGTCGTTCCAAGGCCACTTCTCTCCCTCCACACCGGTCGTATGACTGTAGTATTGATCTCCTTCCGGGAACTACTCCCCCCCCGGGGTAGATTATACTCTCTGTCGGCTCCCGAACGTAAGGCTCTCGAGGATTATTTGTCGGTTTCGCTCGACGCCGGTACCATAGTCTCCTCCTCCTCTCCCGCCGGAGCGGGGTTTTTTTTTGTTCAGAAGAAGGACGGGTCCCTGCGCCCATGCGTGGATTATCGAGGGCTGAATGACATAACAGTTAAGAATCGTTATCCGCTTCCTCTTATGTCTTCAGCCTTCGAGATCCTGCAGGGAGCCAGGTTTTTCACCAAATTGGACCTTCGTAACGCCTACCATCTCGTGCGCATCAGGGAGGGGGACGAGTGGAAGACGGCGTTTAACACTCCGTTAGGGCACTTTGAATACCGGGTTCTTCCTTTCGGCCTCGTTAACGCTCCAGTTGTCTTTCAGGCACTAGTTAACGACGTCCTGAGAGACATGCTGAACATTTTTGTTTTCGTTTACATGGACGATATCCTGATTTTTTCACCGTCTCTCTCGATTCATGTTCAGCACGTGCGACGCGTCCTCCAGCGCCTTTTGGAGAACTGTCTTTATGTGAAGGCTGAGAAGTGCACTTTTCATGCCGCCTCTGTCCCTTTTCTCGGTTCCGTTATTTCCGCTGAGGGCATTAAGATGGATCCCGCTAAGGTCCAGGCTGTCATTGATTGGCCCGTTCCTAAGTCACGCGTCGAGCTGCAGCGCTTTCTGGGCTTCGCTAATTTCTATCGTCGTTTCATCCGTAATTTCGGTCAGGTGGCAGCTCCCCTCACAGCCCTTACTTCTGTTAAGACGTGCTTTAAGTGGTCCGTTTCCGCCCAGGGAGCTTTTGATCTTCTTAAGAATCGTTTTACATCCGCACCTATTCTTGTTACACCTGACATCTCTAGTCAGTTTGTTGTTGAGGTTGACGCGTCAGAGGTGGGCGTGGGAGCCATTCTTTCTCAGCGCTCTCTCTGACGGCAAGGTCCATCCTTGCGCGTTTTTTCTCTCATCGCTTATCGCCGTCAGAACGTAACTATGATGTTGGTAATCGCGAACTGCTCGCCATCCGCTTAGCCCTAGGCGAATGGCGACAGTGGTTGGAGGGGGCGACCGTTCCTTTTGTCGTTTGGACTGACCATAGGAACCTTGAGTACATCCGTTCAGCCAAACGACTTAATGCGCGTCAGGCTCGTTGGGCTCTGTTTTTCGCTCGTTTCGAGTTTGTTATTTCTTATCGTCCGGGCTCAAAAACACCAAGCCTGATGCTTTATCTCGTCTCTTCAGTTCTTCTGAGGTCTCCACCGACCCCGAGGGGATTCTCCCTGAAGGGCGTGTTGTCGGGTTGACTGTCTGGGGAATTGAGAGGCAGGTAAAGCAAGCACTCGCTCACACTCCGTCGCCGCGAGCTTGCCCTAGGAACCTTCTGTTCGTTCCCGTTCCTACTCCGGCCGTTCTTCAGTGGGCCCACTCTGCCAAGTTAGCCGGCCACCCCGGCGTTCGGGGTACGCTCGCTTCTATTCGCCAGCGTTTCTGGTGGCCCACTCGGGAACGTGACGCGCGTCGATTTGTCGCCGCTTGTTCGGTCTGCGCGCAGACTAAATCTGGGAACTCTCCTCCTGCCGGCCGTCTCAGACCGCTTCCCATTCCCTCTCGACCGTGGTCTCACATCGCTTTAGATTTCATCACCGGACTGCCTTCATCAGCGGGGAAGACAGTAATTCTTACGGTTGTCGATAGATTCTCTAAGGCGGCTCATTTCATTCCTCTCGCTAAGCTCCCTTCTGCTAAGGAGACGGCTCAGATCATTATCGAGAATGTTTTCCGAATTCATGGCCTTCCGTCTGACGTCGTTTCCGACAGAGGCCCGCAGTTCACGTCTCAATTTTGGAGGGAGTTTTGCCGTTTGATTGGGGCTTCCGTCAGTCTCTCGTCCGGCTTTCATCCCCAGTCTAACGGCAAGCCGAACGGGCCAATCAGACTGTTGGTCGCATTTTACGCAGTCTTTCTTTTCGTAACCCTGCGTCTTGGTCAGAACAGCTCCCTGGGCAGAGTACGCCCACAACACCGGTCTATCTCCTTTTCAGAGTAGCCTCGGGTACCAGCCTCCGCTGTTCTCATCTCAGCTCGCCGAGTCCTGCGTCCCCTCCGCTCAGGCTTTTGTCCAGCGTTGCGAGCGCACCTGGAAGGGGGTCAGGTCGGCACTTTGCCGTAATAGGGCGCAGACTGTGAGGGCCGCTAATAAGCGTAGGACCAAGAGTCCTAGATATTGTTGCGGTCAGAGAGTATGGCTCTCCACTCAGAACCTTCCCCTTAAGACAGCTTCTCGCAAGTTGGCCCCGCGGTTCATTGGTCCGTTCCGTATTTCCCAGGTCATTAATCCTGTCGCAGTGCGACTTCTTCTCCCGCGCTATCTTCGTCGCGTTCACCCGGTCTTCCATGTCTCCTGTGTTAAGCCCGTTCTTCGCGCCCCCTCCGCTCGTCCCTCCCCCCATCCTTGTCGAGGGCGCACCCATCTACAGGGTTCGTAAGATTTTGGACATGCGCCCTCGGGGCCGTGGTCATCAGTACCTAGTGGATTGGGAGGGGTACGGTCCTGAGGAGAGGAGTTGGGTTCCCTCTCGGGACGTGCTGGACCGTTCGCTGATCGATGATTTCCTCCGTTGCCGCCAGGTTTCCTCCTCGAGTGCGCCAGGAGGCGCTCGGTGAGTGGGGGTACTGTCATGTCTTGTTATGTCTGTTCCTGTCCTTTCTCTTCACTCTGTCTCTCTCTGCTGGTCTTTTTAGGTTACCTTCTCTGTCTCTCATTCTTCAGCTGTTCTACATCTCCCCTAACTAGCTCATTCACTCTTTCACACCTGTTCTCTCTTCCCCCTCTGATTAGGTCTCTATTTCTCTCTCTGTTCCTGCTACTTTCAGTGTCTGATTCTTGTTTGTGTTTTTGATGCCAGAAGCAAGCTGTCGTCTCGTTTGCTTCCACCTTGTCCTATCCTGTCGGAGTCTGCCTGGCAGGTGCATCCTGCACTATACTACGTTCTTTTTGTTCCATTGTCAACGTTGGAAGAGGATTTATGCCATTCCTGTTTTTCATTAAAGAACTCTGTTTTCTGTTAAAACCGCTTTTGGGTCTTCACTCAAGTACATAACATGGATGGGGAGCGTTGCTGCACAGATTTTTTCAGGTCTCTAGAGATGTCCGATTGTTTTCAAGTCCGAGCTCTGGCTGGGCCACTCAAAGACAGAGACTTGTTCCGAAGCCACTCCTGCGTTGTCTTGGCTGTGTGCTTAAGGTCATTGTCCTGTTGGAAGGTGAACCTTCGACCCAGTCTGAGGTCCTGAGCGCTCTGCAGCAGGTTTTCATCAAGGATCTCTCTATACTTTGCTCCATTCATCTTTCCCTCGATCCTGACTAGTCTCCCAGTCCCTGCTGTTGAAAAACATCCCCACATCATGATGCTGCGATCACCATGCTTCACCTTAGGGATAGCATTGGCCAGGTGTTAAGTGGTGCCTGGTTTCCTCCAGATGTGATGCTTGGCATTCAGGCCAAGGAGTTCAATCTTGTTTTAAGCACTCCAGATAATCTTGTTCGTCATATTCTGAGAGTCCTTTAGGTGCCTTTTGGCAAACTCCACGAGGGCTGTCCTGTGCCTTTCACTGAGGAATGGCTTCCGTCTGGCCACTCTACCATAAAAGCCTGATTGGTGGAGTCCTGCAGAGATGGTTGTCCTTCAGGAAGGTTCTCCCATCTCCACAGAGGAACTCTGGAGCTCTGTCAGAGTGACCATCGGGTTCATGGTCACCTCCTTGACCAAAACCCTTCTCCCCCGATTGCTCAGTTTTGGCCGGGCGGCCAGCTCTAGGAAGAGTCTTGGTGGTTCCAAACTTCTCCCATTTAAGAATGATGGAGGCCACTGTGTTCTTGGGGACCTTCAATGCTAAAGACATTTTTTGGTACCCTTCCCCAGATCTTGTCTCGACACAATCCTGTCTCGGAGCTCTACGGAAAATTCCTTTACCTCATGGCTTGGTTTTTGCTCTGACATGCACGGTCAATTGTGGGACCTTATATGGGGGCTCCCGAGTGGCACAGCGGTCTAAGGCACTGCATTGCAGTGCTAGAGGCGTCACTACAGACCTGGGTTCGATCCCGGGCTGTATCACAACCGGCCATGATCGGGAGTCCCATAGGGCGGTGCACAATTGGCCCAGCGTCGTTCTGGTTAGGGTTTGGCCATCATTGTAAATAAGAATTTGTTCTTAATTGACTTGCCTAGTAAAATAAATGTTAAATAACAATAAATAAAAATATAGACAGGCCTTTCCAAATAATGTCCAATCAATTGAATTTACCGCAGGTGTACTCCAAGTTGTAGAAACATCAAGGATGATCAATGGAAACAGGATGCACCTGGACTCAATTTCAAGTCTCATTTCTGAAAACCTGTTTTCGCTTTGTCTTTATGGGGTATTGTGTGTAGATTGATGAGGAAAAACATTTACTAAATCCATTTCAGAATAAGGCTGTAACGTAACAAAATGTGGAAAAAGTGAAGGGATCTGAATACTTTTCGAATGCACTGTATCATAGTACCACAGAATCCACCCAGGACAGTGTCTTTCACCCATCTGAAAATATTTGATATTGACTCCACCTCACCAAGCACTTTAATCTCTTCCCCTCTGTGCTCAGTCTAAATCTCTTATCTCCTCTTTGCGTTGGAAGACCAGGTCAGATTGTGGAAGAGTAGTGCAGTTCAGTGCAGCTCCTAGCCGTTTTGTGGCTATCATTTACACTCAAATAAATCTCTGTATGGGTGTATCTGACGCAGCATCTGCCCACAGACCCACCTCTCGTATTATAGTGTGTGTGTGTGTGTGTGTGTGTGTTATACTATTATGGCTTTATGGCTGAGAGATGTTTACGATGGCTGATAATGACATCAGTGATAAAAGGAATGCAGTCAGTTAGGGTCCTAACTACTGCTGATGCTGCTGTAGACCCACCTTCAAATACCTGAGTGAGAGAGCTGGTACAGTACATACTGTATATCAACATTGTCCTGTGATGGAACAGTACAGGGGCTGTTTGGGTTATTGTGCTGGAGATCAGTGTGACTAAGGTGACCACATTTCCCGGATTGTGCGGGACAGTCCCGCATTTAATAAAAAATGAACACTTTTTAAAATATATTTTCATTTTATTATTTCAGTCAGACTTCATATTCATTTGATGAGAATTGACATTCCAACCGGTCTCTTTTGCAGTCACGTTACGCGTATGACAAGATATACACTGAGTGTACAAAACATTAGAAACACCTGCTCCATGTATATGTGCCATTCAGAGGGTGAAGGAGCAAGACAAAAGATTTAAGTGCCGGGGTATGGTACTAGGTGCCAGGTGCACCAGTTTGAGTGTGTCAAGAACTGCAATGCTGCTGGGTTTTTCATACTCAACATTTTCCTGTGTGTATCAAGTATGGTCCACCACCTAAAGGACATCCAGCCAAGTTGACACAACTGTGGGAAGCATTGGAGTCAACATGGGCCAGCATCCCTGTGGAACACTTTCAACACCTTGTAGAGTCCATTCCCCGAGGAATTGAGGCTGTTCTGAGGGCTAAAGGGGGTGCAATCCAATATTAAGAAGGCTTTCCTAATATGTTGTACACTCACTGTATATCATAAGGATGTGGTACTGGTGATGTTAAAGGCAGAATGCAGCCATTTTTATCTCAATGTCAAATTATTTCTGGGTAACAATTAAGTACCTGACCGATTGATTGTTTTCAGTCAAAATGCAATTTCTGTCTGGGAGTGGTCTGCGTAGGGAGGGGAAAACTGAAAACTAGCTGTTATTGGCAGAAAGGTTTGGAACTCTTTCTTATTGGTCTATTAACAAATGTACAGTCTGGTGATGTCACCAGGCAGACCAAAACTCCATCCCACCAAAGCAGGGTGAAATTTCAGGCTGTCTTTTCAAAAAGCTCTATCATCATTTTCACAATTGCACAGTATTATTCAAACCTCATAGTGGAAAAAAATATACACTGTCCACATACTTTTGTATATATAATCTTCAAATTAGTTAATTCCGCTATTTCAGCCACACCCGTTGCTGACAGGTGCATAAAATCGAGTGCACAGCCATGTAATCTCCATAGACAAACATTGGCAGTAGAATGGCCTTACTGAAGAGCTCAGTGACTTTCAACATGGCACCATAATAGGATGCCACCTTTCCAACAAATCAGTTTGTCAAATTTCTGCCCTGCTAGAACTGCCCCAGTCAACTGTAAGTGCTGTTATTGTGAAGTGGAAACGTCTAGGAGCAATAATGGCTCAACCACAAAGAGGTAGGCCCAACAAGCTCACAGAACCGGACTCTCGAGTCCTGAAGTGCGTAGCATGTGAAAATTGTCTATGCTCGGCTGCTACACTCACTACAGAGTTCGAAACTGCCTCTGTTAGCAACGTCAGCACAATAACTGTTCGTTGGGAGCTTTGTGAATTGGGTTTCCATGGCCCAAGCACACAAGCCTAAGATCACCATGCGCAATGCCAATCTTCAGCTGGAGTGGTGTAAAGCTAGCTGCCATTAGACTCTGGAGCAATAGTAGTTCTCTGGAGTGATGAATCACGCTTCAACATCTGGCAGTCCAACGGACGAATCTGGGTTTGGCGGATGGCAGAAGAACGCTACCTGCCCGAATGTATAGTGTAGAGTTTGGTGTAGGAGGAATAATGATCTGGGGTTGTTTTTAATGGTTTTAATTAGCGTACAATGACATACTAGATGATTCTGTGCTTCCAACTTCGTGGTAACAGTTTTGGGAAGCCCCTTTCCTGTTTCAGCATGACAATTCCCCCGTGCACAAAGTGAGGTCCATACAGAAATAGTTTGTCGAGATCGGTGTGGAAGAACTTGACTGGCCTGCACAGAGCCCTGACCTCAACCATATCAAACATCTTCAGGGATGAATTGGAACACCAACTGTGAGCCAGGCCTAATCGCCCAACATCAGTGCCCAACCTCACTAATACTCTTGTGGCTGAATGGAAGCAAGTCCCCGCAGCAATAATCCAACATCTAGTGGAAAGCCTTCCCAGAGGAGTGGAGGCTATTTTAGCAGCAAAGGGGGGGAACCAACTCCGTATTAATGCCCATTGTTTTGGAATTAGATGTTCGACGAGTAGGTGTCCAAATACCTTTTGGTCATGTAGTGCATATAAAACACAGGGTAATCACGTTTTTGACTGCACTGAGCCTTCAAACATTTATCCAATCATTGTTGACATCTGATATTGTTTTTTCCACCAATTCAGTGCCTCTTGAGAAGTGTAACTTGGTAAAAAAAAAAAAAATCATATTCAACTTCATAAAAAGCAAAAATTTTCCCATCTCAAGAGGTTAAATATGAAAAGTGCCTATTAAGTGCCAAATGTCCTTGTGACAGGGGGAATGGAAACGTGTTGTGTGCAGCAGGGAGTGGCAATTGAATGCAAGCTTCATAAAATAAAATAAAATAAAGAATATTGCTTTAACATTTCTACCCTGTTTATCTATGAGTAACAGGGTTGGCGTATTATGCTCCACCCACTCAGTTTTCTGCCATAAAACACCAGAAAATGGCCAAAAAGATTAGGACCAGCTCACCTGCTTTTTCGCTATGAATTGTCTATTAGATGTTCAATACACTTTAGCAAGCCTTTATTCGTATATAAAATCTGATTTATTGAATTCTCCATGCAGTCTATATTAAAGGACACTTCATTTAATATAACAGGCTTTTACTTAAAATAGAGGGATGCAAAAGGAATTATTTACATGGAACGAACATCACTTAATCCCGTTTTAAAAGTCTCCCTTCCTAACTATTTTACATACCCTGAGACCAACCAGAAATGTTTCCTTGGCCAAATAGTCCCAGATATTGCAGGATATTTTTGAATGTACCGCAAAATCGTCCCAATGTCTTGCATTTGGGTATTTTAAAATATGGTCACCCTGTGTGTTACTAGTGAAGAGAGGAGAGATAGGGGAGGAGACAGGGAATGTAACAAGAGGGAGATATGGCAAGAGAGGGAGAGACAGAGACGGTGGAACTATAAATAAGCAGGAACTATAAAAAAAGAGCGAGAGGTAGATTGAGAGACTGATTTTAGGATTCACAGTCAAAGAAAGATGTCATAATCTCACTACCTATTTCCCATGCACCCAGCCAAACCATCTCTCTCTGTTTTCCTAATGGAGGGATAGATAAGAGAGAAGTTATTTAACTGAAGGGTTCTCTGTGGTCTGTCTCTGTGGACGTGCACCCTGAATGTGATAAATATTTACTCCTTTCCTGAGTTTGAGCCGGATATTTTGGCTAAACAGCAGAGATCTGAGAGGAGCATGTGAACTCTTATTTCCATCTCAACATGTTTGTTTTCCACTGCCTGTTATGGCACAGGACAGGACACATACACAAATCAAATTTGTATTTGTCTCATGCTTCGTAAACAACAGTGAAATGCTTACTTCTCAACAATGCAGAGAGGAAGAAAATAGAGAAATAATAGAAAATGAATAGCATGTAATAAAAGTAATAATAAATACACAATGAGTAATGATAACTTGGGGTTCCAATATCTAGTCGGTGTGCAGGTGTACGAGGTAATTGAGATAGATACAGTGGCCTCAGAGTATTTATCCTGCTCAACTTATTCCACATGTTATTGTGTTACAGTCTGAATTCAAAATTGATTAAATATACACTACCGTTCAAAAGTTTGGGGTCACTTAGACGTTTCCTTGTTTTTGAAAGAAAAGCTTCTTATTTTTTTGTCCATTAAAATAACATAAAATTGATCAGAAATACAGTGTAGATATTGTTAATGTTGTAAATGACTATTGTAGCTGGAAACGGATGATTGTACGCCTATGTAGGTGTTCCATTAACAGAGGCCCATTATCAGAAACTATCACTCCTGTGTTCCAATGGCACATTGTGTTAGCTAATCCAAGTTTATCATTTTAAAAGGCTAATTGATCATTGGAAACCCCTTTTGCAATTATGTTAGCACAGAAGCAATAAAACTGGCCTTCGTTAGACTAGTTGAGTATCTGGAGCATCAAGCATTTGTGGGTTCGATTAGAGGCTCACTTTTTTTTGCAGTTTTTGCTTTCGTTCCTTATTGCAAAAAGGATGCATGTTTTGGAATATGTTTATACTGTACAGGCTTCTTTCTTTTCACTCTGTCATTTAGGTTAATATTGTGGAGTAACTACAATGTTGTTGAGCCATCCTCAGTTGTCTCCTATCACAGCCATTAAACTATTAACTGTTTTAAAGTCACCATTGGCCTCGTGGTGAAAAAATCCTGAGTGGCTTCCTTCCTCTCCAGCAACTGAGTTAGGAAGGATGACATTATCTTCGTAGTGACTGGGTGTATTGATACACCATGCAAAGTGTAATTAGTAACTTCACCATGCTCAAAGGGATGTTTAGTGTCTGGTTTTTCTACCCATCTACCAATAGGTGCCCTTCTTTGCGAGGCATTGGAAAACCTACCTTGTTTAATATGTGTATGGAATTCACTGCCTGACTGAGGGACCTTACAGCTTCTCAACAATATATGTGTGAGGTCCAGAGATGAGGTTGTCATTAAAAAAATTATTGCACACAGTGAGTCCCAAAAACATTTTTTACTCAAACTTATTTAGGCTTGCCATAAGAAAGCGGTTGAATACTTGTTGACTCGAGACTTTTCAGCTTTTTATTTTTTTTGTAAAAATGTCTATAAACATAATTTCACTTTGACATTAGGGGCTATTTTGTGTAAGCCAGTGACACAAAATCTCAATTGAATCCATTTTAAATTCAGACTGTAACACAACAAAATGTGGAAAAAGTCAAGTGTTGTGAATACTTATTTAAGGCACTGGAATGTATTTGGAATAGAGTGGCTAGGCAACAGGATAGACAAACAGTAGCAGCAGCTTATGTAAAGAGTTTAAAAAAAGTTAGTGCAAAAGGGGTCAATGCAGATAGTCCGGGTAGCAATTTGGTTAACTATTTAGCAGTCTTATGGTTTAGGGGTAGAATCTGTTCAGGGTCCTGTTGGTTCCAGACCTGGTGCATCGGTACCGCTTACTGTGCAGTAGCAGAGAGAGCAGTCTATGACTTGGTTGACTGGAGTCATTGACATTTTTTTTGTACCTTCCTCTGACACTGCCTGGTATAAGGGTCCTGGATGGCAGGAAGCTTGGCCTCGGTGATGTACTGGACCGTAAGCATTAGCGCCTTATGGTCGGATGCCAAGCAGTTGCCATACCAGGCGGTGATGCAACCGTTCAGGATGCACTCGATGGTGCTTCTGTAGAACCTTTTGATGATCTGGGGACCCATGCCAAATCTTTTCAGTCTCCTGAGGGGGAAAAGGTGTTGTCGTTCCCTCTTCACGACTGTCTTGGTGTGTTTGGACCATGATAGCTTGTTGATGATGTGGACACAAAGGAACTTGAAACTCTCAACCCGCTCCACTACAGCCCCGGGAGCGTGTTCAGCCCTCCTTTACCTGCAGTCCACGATCAGCGCCTTTGTCTTACTCACGTTGAGGGAGAGATTGTTGTCCTGGTACCACACTGCCAGGTCTCTAACCTCCTCCCTATAGGCTGTCGCATTGTTGTCGGTGATCAGGCCTACCACCGTTGTGTAGTCAGCAACCTTAATGATGGCCATGCAGTTGTGGGTGAACAGGGATTACAGGAGGGGACTGAGCACACCTCTGAGGGGCCCCCGTGTTGAGGATCAAGTTAATGGATGAAATAATGGACTAAATAATTAAAGTAACTCTTCCCATGGACGAAATAATTAAAGTAACTCTTCCCACCTGCGAAAACACAAGAGACACCCACATCAAACCACACCCCAAAACCAACTCACGTTTCAATTCAGTCATCATGACAACGAGCATTTCTTAATGAACCAAATCTAAAATGAGGTCAAATCAGGAAGTGCAGTCGCCCTATAAACCTTTCTGCCTTGAAATTGAAAAGTGAGTTGGGCAGTGAGCGAGCGCTGGCTCAGGAGTGAATAGTGAAGCATGCTGAAATGTCTCTGGTCGCCATGGGAGACGTTGAATAATGCATGGTGAATAATGCATGGTAAAAGCAAAGGAATTCTCTCATCTCTCAGACAAGCACAACCGGTCTTTTCTCTCCTGGCTTAGTCTTAACGTTTTGTTTCCACCACTACTGGTTTCCATTCTCAGTACAGTTCTCGGGAACGGCCCTAACCACACACACGCACGCACATGTTCCCACACACCATTAGTCTACAGAGTAATGACCAAATAGTAACGTGATACTCTTATTTACACCAAGTTGTTTTCCTCAACAAAATCAATTCAGACCCGCCAAACCCAGATGTGCATCAGTGTGTGTGTGTGTTTCATGCAGAGGGGCATCTTTTCTCCATTTCCTCTCCTCTCATTCAGGAAGTGGACTAATGGCATTTGAGAGGATGGAGGGAGTGAAGAAAAAGGTGGGGGTCGAGGGCACAGGAGAGAGGGAGGGAGCTGTTAGTGAGTTCCTTCCTGTGCTGTGTCATTTGTATTTCCTGTGGTAATGGTGACCTTGAGACCAGTACGACCCCCCCCCCCCCCCCCCACACACACACACACACACAGGGTGAGGCAGGTTAGAGTGAGACAGAGTTAGGTAGTATAGAAGAAGAGCAAGGCAGAGTGAGACAGTTTTGCTTTTTGAGCCAGTGTTGAGTCAGAGTGATCCAGACAGTGAGACAGAGACGACACAGCGTGTTGGGATTCCACTCACGTCTATCCGAGTCTCTTTATTCTCTTCTGTAATCAGCTGACATGAGTTCCTCCCTCCCAGTGTTGGAACACACCTGAGGAACGCCACTCTATCCTGACACACACACACACACTTGGAGACACACAAAGAATGCAGATGCACAGAACAGTGCTACTATAGAAATTAATAGAAAAATATTGAAATGAATAGCTATAGATGAATAAGTAATGAGAAGGATAGAGATAAAAAGTTAGATAAAACTGTACAGTAGATAGATACAGTATATGTAAAAGGGTGGAGAATTGACAAGTTGTTTGGAATCTGGGTTGAGCAGAACAGTTTTAAACATGCATTTTTAGGCCGTGGCTACGGAGTTTTCGCCCCCACGCCACTCTGGAAACCTCTTTCTTAAAGCTAAGGATTCGGATCCCCCTCCCTTCACTCCCCCTCTTCTGAACCATGATGATGTAGCCTATCTCTGCCTCACATTTCTGAACAGCTGGAGAGAAAAAAAACCTGCGGCGATTTGAACAAACATTCCAAAACATATATATTACGAAGGAGAAAACTTTCTCTGTCCGTCTGTTGAAACGTGTATCGCAGTTGCACAAGCAGGACGCAGTCCCTACTCTACACATTTTGTGTGATGATGTAGGCTAATCTTTATAATTGCTGCCATATCGTAGTTTCTGGAAAAAGAACACTACTTGGCTGTCTGCCTCCTGCACAGTTTAGCCAATGTTTTCAATGATGATGAAAAAAACAAACATTCAATCGCTAATTAGACTACGTGTCTGTCTTGCTGCATTCCACCTCTGGGCAGCCAAACGTTCTAGGTAGCTGAGCGGTGCCATAGTTATGCCGATATCGTGGTGAGAGTAAATAGCTGCATGTAACTCATTAGCTAAGAAGAACATTAAATCGCTAGACTGCCTCTTTGTGTCGTGGTTATGTTTGCAATACTGACAACCTAACTTTGTACGATCACATCAATAATGTATTTTGTGTACAACATGTAAATAGCTGCATGTAGCCTACTCCCCTCCTGAAAAAAGAACATGAAATCACGCTCTTGCTTACTGAGCCATGGAATGTAATAGACAGTTCGAACAGTTTTGCCTACAGCGTGAAGTTTGTAAGCTACCCCAGTCACCAGACAAATGTGACGAAGGACTAGGGAGCCGCAGCAGCGCATTCAGCACAGCAGCTACGTAGGCAGCGGAGTGGACACACGGGGGGAAAAAAGAAAAAGAAATTCTGGACAGAAATATCCATTTTTTCTTCCTGGGCAAATTGGGATACAGAAACTGTGTCCATAGCCACTCCATTATTTAAGGCATGGTCTCAAAAAAACGTGGCAATCAAATTCCTAACATCAATCGATTCCCACAGTTAAATTCTCGATATTTTGCTTTCAGTTTTATCAGTTACTCCAGTTTCATTCCTATTTTACTTAATCATCATGCTAATTAAAATCAGAAACATACAAGCCATACAGAAAACAAAAAGGGGCACAGGAACTGGTGCAGTCCAGCAGGCAGGTGTCCATTTTCTATATTATACAACTCAACACAAACTTAATTTGCTTTCACAAAGACTTATTCCACATTTTCTAGTGTTACAGCCTGAATTCAAAATGGATTACATATATTTTTCTCACCCATCTACACACAATACCTCCATAATGACAAATTTAAAAAAAACTATTTTATCAAAAGTTTTGCAAATGTATTGAAAATTAAATACAGAAATATATAATTTCTCAAGTATTCACACGCCTTTGCTATGGCATTGAGCTCAGGTTAATCCAATTTACTTTGATCATCCTTGAGACTTCACTACAACTTGATTGGAGTCCACCTGTGGCCAATTCAAAAATATGGAACAACTCAGACTCTGCCGCCGAGAGCTGGTCGTCTGACCAAACTTAGTAACCGGGCAAGAAGGACCATGGGTCAGGGAGGTGACCAAGAACCCAATGAACACTCTGACAGAACTACAGTTTCTTGGCTGAGATGGGATAACTTGCCAGAAGTACAACAATCTCTACAGCACTTTACCAATCTGGGCAGTTTGGGAGATTGGCCAGACAGAAACCACACGTGAGAAAAAAGCACATGTCAGCACACCTGGAGTTTGCAGAAGGCAAAAGATTCTGTGGTCTGATGAGACAAACATTTAAGTCTTTGTCCTAAAAGTGCAAATCATTGATGAGAACCTGCTTTCAGAGTGCAAATGACCTTAGACTGGGGGCGAAGATTTACATTCCAACAGAACAATGATCACCAAGCATACAGTCAAAGCAACACTGAAATAGCTTCAGAACAAGAATGTGAAAGCCCAGCCAAATACATTTGTAAAAATGTATAAAATCATGTTTTCACTTTGTCATTATGGAGTATTGTGTGTAGATTGGTGAGAAAATAAATGCATGTAATACATTTCTAATTTAAGCTGTAACGCAACAAAGTGTCAAGGGGTATGAATACTTTCTGAAGGCACATTATACAGTGGATTCATGAAAGTATTCAGACCTCTTGACTTTTTCCACATTTTGTTACGTTACAGCCTTATTCTAAAATTATACAGTTTCCGCCCTCATTAAACTACACACAATACCCCATAATGACGAAGCAAAAACAGGTTTGTAGAAATTTTGAAAGTTTATTACAAATAAAAAACTGAAATACGCATTTACATAAGAATTCAGACCCGTTACTCAGTACTTTGTTGAAGCATCTTTGGCAGCGATTTCAACCTCTAGTCTTCTTGGATATGACGCCATAAGCTTGGCACACATGTATTTGGGGAGTTTCTCTCATTCTTCTCTGCAGATCCTCTCAAGCTCTGTCCGGTTGGAAGGGAAGCGTTGCTGGACAGCTATTTTCAGGTGTCTCCACAGATTTCGATCGGGTTCAATTCCGGGCTCTGGCTGGGCCACTCAAGGACATTCAGAGGTTTGTCCCGAAGCCATTGCTGCATTATCTTGGCTGTGGGCTTAGGGTCGTTGTCCTGTTTGAAGGTGAACCTTTCACCAGTCTGAGGTCCTGAGCACTCTGGAGCAGGTTTTCATCAAGGATGAAATGTACTTTGCTCAGTTCATCTTTCCCTCGATCCTGACTAGTCTTCCAGTCCCTGCCGCAGAAAAACATCCCCACAGCATGTCCTGCCACCACCATATTTCACCTTAGGGATCTACCAGGTTTCCTTACGATGTGACGCTTGGCATTCAGGCCAAAGAGTTTATCTTGGTTTCGTCAGACCAGATAATCTTGTTTGTCATATTCTGAGAGTCATTTAGGTGCCTTTTGGCAAACTCCAAGCGAGCTGTCAGATGCTTTTTACTGAGGAGTGGCTTCCATCTGGCCACTCTACCATAAAGGCCTGATTGGTGGAGTGCTGCAGAGATGGTTGTCCTTCTGGAAGGTTCTCCCATCTCCACAGAGGAACTCTGGAGCTCTGTCAGAGTGTCCATCAGGTTCTTGGTCATCTCCCTGACCAGGGCCCTTCTCCTCAGATTGCTCAATTTGGCCGGGCGGCCAGCTCTAGGAAGAGTCTTGGTGTTTCCAAACTTCTTCCATGTAAGAATGATGGAGGCCACTGTGTTCTTGGGGACCTTCAATGCTTCAGAAATGTTTTTATTTATTTATTTATTTAACCTTTATTTAACCAGGTAGGCTAGTTGAGAACAAGTTCTCATTTGCAACTGCGACCTGGCCAAGATAAAGCATAGCAGTGTGAACAGACAACACAGAGTTACACATGGAGTAAACAATAAACAAGTCAATAACACAATAAACAAGTCAATAACACAGTAGAAAAAAGAGAGAGTCTATATACATTGTGTGCAAAAGGCATGAGGTAGGCAAATAATTACAATTTTGCAGATTAACACTGGAGTGATAAATGATCAGATGGTCATGTACAGGTAGAGATATTGGTGTGCAAAAGAGCAGAAAAGTAAATAAATGAAAACAGTATGGGGATGAGGTAGGTAAAATTGGGTGGGCTATTTACCGATAGACTATGTACAGCTGCAGCGATCGGTTAGCTGCTCAGATAGCAGATGTTTGAAGTTGGTGAGGGAGATAAAAGTCTCCAACTTCAGCGATTTTTGCAATTCGTTCCAGTCACAGGCAGCAGAGAACTGGAACGAAAGGCGGCCAAATGAGGTGTTGGCTTTAGGGATGATCAGTGAGATACACCTGCTGGAGCGCGTGCTACGGGTGGGTGTTGCCATTGTGACCAGTGAACTGAGATAAGGCGGAGCTTTACCTAGCATGGACTTGTAGATGACCTGGAACCAGTGGGTCTGGCGACGAATATGTAGCGAGGGCCAGCCGACTAGAGCATACAGGTCGCAGTGGTGGGTGGTATAAGGTGCTTTAGTGACAAAACGGATGGCACTGTGATAAACTGCATCCAGTTTGCTGAGTAGAGTGTTGGACGTTATTTTGTAGATGACATCGCCGAAGTCGAGGATCGGTAGGATAGTCAGTTTTACTAGGGTAAGTTTGGCAGCGTGAGTGAAGGAGGCTTTGTTGCGGAATAGAAAGCCGACTCTAGATTTGATTTTTGATTGGAGATGTTTGATATGAGTCTGGAAGGAGAGTTTACAGTCTAGCCAGACACCTAGGTACTTATAGATGTCCACATATTCAAGGTCGGAACCATCCAGGGTGGTGATACTTGTCAGGCGTACGGGTGCAGGCAGCGAACGGTTGAAAAGCATGCATTTGGTACCCTTTCCCAGATCTGTGCCTCAACACAATCCTGTCTTGGAGCTCTACGGAGTATTCCTTCGACAGCTTGGTTTTTGCTCTGACATGCACTATCAACTGTGGGACCTTATATGGGGGCTCCCGAGTGGCATAGCGGTCTAAGGCTTATATTGAAAGGTGTGTGCCTTTCCAAAACATGTCCAGTCAATTGAATTTACCACAAGGGTACTCCAATCAAGTTGTAGAAACATCTCAAGAATGTTTAATGGCAATAGGGTGCACCTAAGCTCAATTTCGAGTCTTATAGCAAAGGGTCTGAATACTTATGTAAATAATGTATTTCTGTTTTTATTTATATACGTTTGCAGAAATTTCTAAAAACATGTTTTCACATTGTCATTAGGGGTTATTGTGTGTAGATTGAAGCGGAAAAAAAGTTACAATTAACAAATTGTGGAAAAAGGAAAGGGATCTGAATACTTTCCAAGTGTACTATATGTAGCACAGTGTGAACACCTTTTGACCAGAGGCATAGAAAGTTTGGAATGCAAGGTCACTCTGTTAACCTGTAGAATGGATGCTGAGGTTTTAGTGTAATACTAGACTGTCCTGAGATCAGTGTAACAGTATGGTTAGCATAGTGTAACCCTGTAACAATATGGTTAGTGTAGTGTAACCCTGTCCTCCAGAGTGGTGCTGTGAATAATTTAGATGACAAATGAGTTTGCCAGGAGGTCCAGGTGTTGTTCTGAGTGGGAGGGGTGAGAGTGTTTCCACTGCTTCAGGTTTCCTCAGTCACGTCAAACACCTCAGAACTCAACACTTAAAAGGTCCAATGCAGCCATTTTTATCTCAATATCAAATCATTTATAGGTAACAATTATGTACCTTACCATGATTGTTTCAATTAAAATTTCAAAAACAAACAAACAGCTTCTTAGCAAAGGGCAATTTCTCAAGCAATAATTTAGCAAAGACTGTTTCAGGTAGCCTTCCATAAGCTTCCCACAATAAGTTGGCCCATTCCTCCTGACAGAGCTGGTGTAACTGAATCAGGTTTGTAGGCCTCCTTGCTCGCACAAGCTTTTTAAGTTCTGCCCACAAATTTCCTATGGGATTGAGGTCAGAGCATTTTGATGCCCACTCCAATACCATGACTTTGTTGTCCTTAAGCCATTTTGCCACAACTTTGGAAGTTTGCTTGGGGTCATTGTCCATTTGGAAGACCCATTTGCGACCAAGCTTTAACTTCCTGACTGATGTCCTTAGATGTTGCTTCAATATATCCTTCTAATTTTCCTCCCTCATGATGCCATCTATTTTGTGAAGTGCACCAGTCCCTCCTGCAGCAAAGCACCTCTTCAACATGATGCTGCCACCCCCGTGCTTCACGATTGGGATGGTGTTCTTTGGCTTGCAAGCCTCCCCCTTTTCCTCCAAACATAACGATGGTCATTAAGGCCAAACAGTTCTATTTTTGTTACATCAGACCAGAGGACATTTCTCAAAAAAGTACGATCTTTGTCCCCATGTACAGTAGCAAACCGTAGTCTGGCTTTTTTATGGTAGTTTTGGAGCAGTGGCTTCTTCCTTCCTGAGCGGCCTTTCAGGTTATGTCGATATAGAACTCGTTTTACTGTGGATATAGATACTTTTGTACCTGTTTCCTCCAGCACCTTCACAGGGTCCTTTGCTGTTGTTCTGGGATTGATTTGCACTTTTCACACCAAAGTACGTTCATCTCTAGGAGACAGAACACGTCTCCTTCCTGAGCAGTATGACGGCTGCGTGGTCCCATGGAGTTTATACTTGCGTACTGTTGATTGTACAGATGAACGTGGTACCTTCAGACATTTGGAAATTGCTCCCAAGGATGAACCACACTTGTGGAGGTCTACAATTTTTTTTCTGAGGTCTTGGCTAATTTCTTTAGATTTTCCCATGATGTCAAGCAAAGAGACACTGAGTTTGAAGGTAGACCTTGAAATACATCTACAGGTACACCTTCAATTGACTCAAATGATGTCAATTAGCCTATCAGAAGTTCTAAAGCCATGACATCATTTTCTGGAATTTCCCAAGCTGTTTAAAGGCACAGTCAACTTAGTGTATGTAAACTCCTGACCCACTGGAATTGTGATACAGTAAATTACAAGTAAAATAATCTGTCTGTAAACAATTGTTGGAAAAATGACTTGTTATGCACAAAGTAGATGTCCTAACCGACTTGCCAAAACGATAATTTGTTAAAACCTCTCTGGGATATGTGGGACGCTAGCGACCAATTTCTAAAGACTGATGACATCCAGTGGAAGCGGTAGGAACTGCAATAAGGTCCCTTAGAAATCTGGATTCCCACTGAAAACCATTGAAAAGAGTGACCTCAAAAAAAAAAATCTGAATGGTTTGTCCTCTGGGTTTCGCCTGCTACATAAGTTATGTTATACTCAGACAAGATTCAAACAGTTTTAGAGACTTCAGAGTGTTTTCTATCCAAATACTAATAATATGCATATCTTGTCTTCTGGGGATGAGTAGCAGGCATCAGGATGTGAAAATACTGCCCCCTGTCACCAAGAAGTTAACAAGAAATGTGTGGAGTAGTTGAAAAACGACTCCAACCTAAGTGTATGTAAACTTCCGACTTCAACTGTATATGTATGTATGTATGTACGTACGTACGTACGGTGGGGCAAAAAGGTATTTAGTCAGCCACCAATTGTGCAAGTTTTCCCACTTAAAAAGATGAGAGAGGCCTGTAATTTTCATCATGGGTACACTTCAACTATGACAGACAAAATTAGAGAAAAAAACATCCAGAAAATCACATTGTACGATTTTTAATGAATTTATTTGCAAATTCTGGTGGAAAATAAGTATTTGGTCAATAACAAAAGTTTATCTCAATACTTAGTTATATACCCTTTGTTGGCAATGACAGAGGTCAAAGGTTTTCTGTAAGTCTTCACAAGATTTTACACACTGTTGCTGGTATTTTGGCCCATTCCTCCATGCAGATCTCCTCTAGAGTAGTGATGTTTTGGGGCTGTTGCTAGGCAACACAGACTTTCAACTCCCTCCAAAGATTTTCTATGGGGTTTAGATCTGGAGACTGGCTAGGCCACTCCAGGACCTTGAAATGCTTCTTACGAAGGCACTTCTTCGTTGCCCGGGCGGTGTGTTTGGGATCATTGTCATGCTGAAAGACCCAGCAACGTTTCATCTTCAATGCCCTTGCTGATGGAAGGAAGTTTTCACTCAAAATCTCACGATACATGGCCCCATTCATTCTTTCCTTTACATGGATCAGTCGTCCTGGTCCCTTTTCAGAAAAACAGACACAAAGCATGATGTTTCCACCCCCTTGATTCCCAGTAGGTATGGTGTTCTTTGGATGCAACTCAGCATTCTTTGTCCTCCAAACACGACAAGTTGAGTTTTTACCAAGAAGTTCCATTTTGGTTTCATCTGACCATATGACATTCTCCCAATCTTCTTCTGGATCATCCAAAATGCTCTCTAGCAAACTTCAGACGGGCATGGACATGTACTGGCTTAAGCAGGGGGACACGTCTGGCACTGCAGGATTTGAGTCCCTGGCGGCATAGTGTGTTACTGATGGTAGGCTTTGTTACTTTGGTCCCAGCTCTCTGCAGGTCATTCATTAGGTCCCCCCATGTGGTTCTGGGATTTTTGCGATCTTGTGATCATTTTGACCCCATGGGGTGAGATCTTGCGTGGAGCCCCAGATCGAGGGAGATTATCAGTGGTCTTGTATGTCTTCCATTTCCTAATAATTGCTCCCACAGTTGATTTCTTCAAACCAAGCTGCTTACCTTTTGCAGATTCAGTCTTCCCAGCCTGGTGCAGGTCTACAATTTTGTTTCTGGTGTCCTTTGACAGCTCTTTGGTCTTGGCCATAGTGGAGTTTGGAGTGTGACTGTTTGAGGTTGTGGACAGGTGTCTTTTATACTGATAACAAGTTCAAACATGTGCCATTAATACAGGTAACGAGTGGAGGACAGAGGAGCCTCTTAAAGAAGAACTTACAGGTCTATGAGAGCCGGAAATCTTGTTTGATTTAGGTGACCAAATACTTATTTTCCACCATAATTTGCACATAAATTCATTAAAATCCTACAATGTGATTTTCTGGATTTTTCCCCCTCATTTTGTCTGTCATAGTTGAAGTGTACCTATGATGAAAATTACAGGCCTCTCTCATCTTTTTAAGTGGGAGAACTTGCACAATTGGTGGCTGACTAAATACCTTTTTGCCCCACTGTATGTGTTTTTGTATGTTTTTTTATACAATACATGCAACATATAAGTCAGATATTACAATAAACTTCTATGAATCTTGTATGTGTATTTGCTGCCATATAGTTACACATTCCAGTTCGCATATATAAGAATCTTGTTAAATTCTTCTATATCGTTTTTCGATATTGGTGTGTACACATGGCATTGTTTAATCTGTAAACCATGGTAACACACAAAACACACACAGTCCAACCTGGCGTACGTAATACTTACCAACTGTGTTCCTAATGAGAGCTTAAAAGGTATGTGTGTGGTTGAGATGACGTTCAGTTTAATTCAGAAATAAATTAAAACAACTCCTGTGGTAGCTCTGTGTTTTAGCCAGGGGCTGGGAGCTTGTTGTGTAAAGACTCTGTGTAGTGTGTTGCAGGGGCTTTGGGGCTGGGAGCTTGTTGTGTAGAGACTCTCTGTGTAGTGTGTTGCAGGGGCTTTGGGGCTGGGAGCTTGTTGTGTAGAGACTCTCTGTGTAGTGTGTTGCAGGGGCTTTGGGGCTGGGAGCTTGTTGTGTAGAGACTCTCTGTGTTGTGTGTTTTTGGGGCTGGGAGCTTGTTGTGTAGAGACTCTCTGTGTAGTGTGTTGCAGGGACTTTGGGGCTGGGAGCTTGTTGTGTAGAGACTCTCTGTGTAGTGTGTTGTAGGGGCTTTGGGGCTGGGAGCTTGTTGTGTAGAGACTCTGTGTAGTGTGTTGCAGGGGCTTTGGGGCTGGGAGCTTGTTGTGTAGAGACTCTCTGTGTTGTGTGTTTTTGGGGCTGGGAGCTTGTTGTGTAGAGACTCTCTGTGTAGTGTGTTGCAGGGGCTTTGGGGCTGGGAGCTTGTTGTGTAGAGACTCTGTGTAGTGTGTTGCAGGGGCTTTGGGGCTGGGAGCTTGTTGTGTAGAGACTCTGTGTAGTGTGTTGCAGGGGCTTTGGGGCTGGGAGCTTGTTGTGTAGAGACTCTCTGTGTAGTGTGTTGCAGGGGCTTTAGGGCTGGGAGCTTGTTGTGTAGAGACTCGGTGTAGTGTGTTGCAGGGGCTTTGGGGCTGGGAGCTTGTTGTGTAGAGACTCTCTGTGTCGTGTGTTGCAGGGGCTTTGGGGCTGGGAGCTTGTTGTGTAGAGAGTGTCTGTTTAGTGTGTTTTTGGGGCTGGGAGCTTGTTGTGTAGAGACTCTCTGTGTAGTGTGTTGCAGGGACTTTGGGGCTGGGAGCTTGTTGTGTAGAGACTCTCTGTGTAGTGTGTTGCAGGGGCTTTGGGGCTGGGAGCTTGTTGTGTAGAGACTCTCTGTGTAGTGTGTTGCAGGGGCTTTGGGGCTGGGAGCTTGTTGTGTAGAGACTCTCTGTGTAGTGTGTTGCAGGGGCTTTAGGGCTGGGAGCTTGTTGTGTAGAGACTCTGTGTAGTGTGTTGCAGGGGCTTTGGGGCTGGGAGCTTGTTGTGTAGAGACTCTCTGTGTCGTGTGTTGCAGGGGCTTTGGGGCTGGGAGCTTGTTGTGTAGAGAGTGTCTGTTTAGTGTGTTTTTGGGGCTGGGAGCTTGTTGTGTAGAGACTCTCTGTGTAGTGTGTTGCAGGGGCTTTGGGGCTGGGAGCTTGTTGTGTAGAGACTCTCTGTGTAGTGTGTTGCAGGGACTTTGGGGCTGGGAGCTTGTTGTGTAGAGACTCTCTGTGTAGTGTGTTGCAGGGGCTTTGGGGCTGGGAGCTTGTTGTGTAGAGACTCTCTGTGTTGTGTGTTTTTGGGGCTGGGAGCTTGTTGTGTAGAGACTCTCTGTGTAGTGTGTTGCAGGGACTTTGGGGCTGGGAGCTTGTTGTGTAGAGACTCTCTGTGTAGTGTGTTGCAGGGGCTTTGGGGCTGGGAGCTTGTTGTGTAGAGACTCTCTGTGTAGTGTGTTGCAGGGGCTTTGGGGCTGGGAGCTTGTTGTGTAGAGACTCTCTGTGTTGTGTGTTTTTGGGGCTGGGAGCTTGTTGTGTAGAGACTCTCTGTGTAGTGTGTTGCAGGGGCTTTGGGGCTGGGAGCTTGTTGTGTAGAGACTCTGTGTAGTGTGTTGCAGGGGCTTTGGGGCTGGGAGCTTGTTGTGTAGAGACTCTGTGTAGTGTGTTGCAGGGCTTTGGGGCTGGGAGCTGTAGTGTGTTGTTGTGTAGAGACTCTCTGTGTAGTGTGTTGCAGGGGCTTTAGGGCTGGGAGCTTGTTGTGTAGAGACTGTGTAGTGTGTTGCAGGGGCTTTGGGGCTGGGAGCTTGTTGTGTAGAGACTCTCTGTGTCGCGTGTTGCAGGGGCTTTGGGGCTGGGAGCTTGTTGTGTAGAGACTGTCTGTTTAGTGTGTTTTTGGGGCTGGGAGCTTGTTGTGTAGAGACTCTCTGTGTAGTGTGTTGCAGGGACTTTGGGGCTGGGAGCTTGTTGTGTAGAGACTCTCTGTGTTGTGTGTTGCAGGGGCTTTGGGGCTGAGAGCTTGTTGTGTAGAGACTCTCTGTGTAGTGTGTTGCAGGGGCTTTGGGGCTGGGAGCTTGTTGTGTAGAGACTCTCTGTGTAGTGTGTTCCAGGGGCTTTAGGGCTGGGAGCTTGTTGTGTAGAGACTCTGTGTACATTACATTACATTTAAGTCATTTAGCAGACGCTCTTATCCAGAGCGACTTACAAATTGGTAGTGTGTTGCAGGGGCTTTGGGGCTGGGAGCTTGTTGTGTAGAGACTCTCTGTGTCGTGTGTTGCAGGGGCTTTGGGGCTGGGAGCTTGTTGTGTAGAGAGTGTCTGTTTAGTGTGTTTTTGGGGCTGGGAGCTTGTTGTGTAGAGACTCTCTGTGTAGTGTGTTGCAGGGGCTTTGGGGCTGGGAGCTTGTTGTGTAGAGACTCTCTGTGTTGTGTGTTGCAGGGGCTTTGGGGCTGAGAGCTTGTTGTGTAGAGACTCTCTATGTAGTGTGTTGCACGGGCTTTGGGGCTGGGAGCTTGTTGTGTAGAGACTCTCTATGTAGTGTGTTGCACGGGCTTTGGGGCTGGGAGCTTGTTGTGTAGAGACTCTCTGTGTAGTGTTTTGCAGTGGCTTTGGGGCTGGGAGCTTGTTGTGTAGAGACTTTCTGTGTTGTGTGTTGCAGGGGCTTTGGGGCTGGGAGGTTATTGTTGTTGTTTATCCCCATGGAGGAGGCTGCTATGCTGTGGGGGCAGGGAATATCTTGGTAATGTTTTTCTTGTTGCTTTATTTGGCAAAGGCTGCCTTGTCAGCAGGTCAGGTAGATATTTCTCTCCCCCCTCTTTCTTGCGCACATGAACACAGGTACACACACTCTCTCTCTCGCTCTCGCTTTCTCTCTCTCTCGCTCTTTCTTTCTCTCTTACTCTCAGCAGACTCAGCAGACCTCCAGGCTGCCAGTGAGTGAAAAGCATGCTGGGTAAACCGGAGTTAGAGGAGAAACAGAGGCAGGGGGAAAAAACAGTAACACTTCCAGAGTGCATTACTTTGAACACACACACACACACACACACACACACACACACACACACACACACACACACACACACACACACACACACACACACACACACACACACACACACACACACACACACACACACACACAGACAATTATTAAACACACCTTTCCTGAACAATGTTCTCCACCACTGAGCCATCATTCCATACCTTCATCTGTTTAAGCAAAATACACAAACTCTGTTTACACATAGAGCAGTACCTTATGAAATTAAATGGCTATTTCAACACAAGAATTGTATGTATGCTGTCCCCAAACATTAGTGGGAGAGACAAAAGAGGATGACATGGGAGTGTGGGGGGGTAAGTGGAGTGGGGGGAGGAAAGGGGTAACTGTGTTGCAGTCTGACCTAAAAAGTCAGCCAGCGGAAACTTCAGAGAGTTTGGGTCTGTCTCACAGCGGCTTTTTACACCCAGTCTATGCCTAGGGAGAGAGAGAGAGAGAGAGAGAGAGAGAGAGAGAGAGAGAGAGAGAGAGAGAGAGAGAGAGAGAGAGGATGAATGTACAGGGAGAGAGAGGACAACTGAAGGGTGGTAACTATCTTTAATGTCACTCACCACTGATAACACCTCTTTGCAGACCACCAGCATTTTGCTTCCCTCCTCTACCCTTAAATACGCTGCTGTCTGTGGCCATCTCCCTGCCTCCCTGCCCATAGCCATTGTCTGGTGGTATGTTTGGGACTTGGTAATATTGGGGAGTTTGTAAAACAGTACAGGAAGCAGTCCGAGGCAGTGGTGAAATGTGCCCACACCGCCTGTCTGGGGGAAAACAAATAAGGAGTAAAAATAACCAGGGAGGCCGGCAGAAACACACAGGAAAGAGACCACCGAGACAGAGGAGGGAGGCTCGTTTGATCATGACATGATAGCAAAGAAACTGGGATACTGTTATGATTTGCTCCTGTATAATAAGTAGAGTCATGCGCTGGATTATGGATTTTACTAGGGCTCTGGGAGGTTGAGTTTGCCAAGATATTGTGGGATATTGGTGGCAATTATTTTGGTCTCCTGTTGGTGGGATGTTGGATGTATTTGGTGCATTGTTAGATTGGTGTGTCACTGATACACCACCACCACCATGGTCTAACCTCACTTACTGTGTGTGTGTGTGTGTGTGTCTGTGTGTGTGTGTGTGTGTGTGTGTGTGTGTGTGTGTGTGTGTGTGTGTGTGTGTGTGTGTGTGTGTGTGTGTGTGTGTGTGTGTGTGTGTGTGTGTCTTCCAGAGTGCAGCAGCAGCACCCAGTCCCATCCTTGGGAACCTTCCCACAGGAGAGGGAATGCCAGTGGGTCCTGTACCTCCAGGATTCTTCCAGGTACACACACATTGTTGAATTTATAAAGCAGAAAGGGGTCTTCCCTGTGCTCTGGCTGAATGGGCTACAGGGAAGTATTTAACATGGCACTCAGCCGATTGCTGTGCGTCATTGCAGTGGCCACACAGTTCCTGTTGTGTTATCTTGTGTGCGTGTGTGTGTGTGTGTGTGTGTGTGTGTGTGTGTGTGTGTGTGTGTGTGTGTGTGTGTGTGTGTGTGTGTGTGTGTGTGTGTGTGTGTGTGTGTGTGTGTGTGTGTGTGTGTGTGTGTGTGTGTGTGTGTGTGTGTGTGTGTGTGTGTGTGTGTGTGTGTGTGTGTGTGTGTGTGTGTGGGAGACAGACAACCATTTTCTATCAGATTAGTAGCTACAGATTATGACCAACAGAACATTCTGTCCTATAGCCAGAACAGATACCACCGACACCAGGCAGGTACTCTCACTGTTGTCCAATGCGTCATTAATGGCAACCCCTTGTCTTCAGGTCTTTGGTTTAGAATTGAAGCAGAAGAGGTTAGAGGAGTTGAGTGGGGAGTTACCATGGAACTGCAGAAAAAACTAAAATCTTCTGCTGAACTGACTGGATTGAAGTAGAATCGAGATCATCCCTGCTAGTTGTACTTACAACAGAGCCCATCTTCAATACCCATGTCCCTCCACAGACCCTCCTACCAGCTGCATTAGATGGTAGATTAGCTTTGTTAGATGGTCATGTCATGAGGAGAGTGTTAACTGTGTGTGTGTTTCTATGTGTGCTGGTTGGGTTAGAGAAGGCTACCTGTACTTCATCCTCTTACAACAACACTACATGTTCACAGAGACTAATTCAATCATCTTTCCATTTGTGTATGTTTTAGCAATACATGGACGTTACGCTCTGTAGCAAGGAGTTGATTTGGTTTTGTGTACAGTACCAGTCAAATGTTTGGACACGCCTACTCATTCCAGGGTTGTTCTTTATTTTTACTATTTTCTACGTTGTAGAATAATAGTGAACACATCAAAACTATGAAATAACACACATGGAATCATGTCATAACCAAAAAGCAAATCAAAACATATTTGGTATTTGAGATTCTTCAAAGTAGCCACCCTTTGCCCTGATGACAGTTTTGCACACTCTTGGCATTCTCTCAACCAGCTTCATGAGGTAGTCACCTGGAGTGCATTTCAATTAGCAGGTGTACCTTGTTAAGAGTTAATTTGTGGAATTTCTTTTCTTAAAATGTTTGAGCCAATCAGTTGTGTTGTGACAAGGTAGGGGTGGTATACAGAAGTATATTTGGTATACAGAAGCTGGTATTTAGTATACAGAAGCTGGTATTTGGTAGAAGACCAAGTCCATAATATGGCAAGAACAGCTCAAATAAACAAAGGGAAATGACAGTCCATCATTACTTTAAGACATGAAGGTAAGTCAATGCGAAAACATTTCAAGAACTTTGAAAGTTTCTTCGAGTGCAGTCATAAAAACCATCAAGCGTTATGATGAAACTGATGAACTGTCTCTCCTGAGGACCTCCACAGGAAAGGAAGACCCAGAGTTACCTCTGCTGCAGAGGATAAGGTCATTAGAGTTACTTGCCTCAGAAATTGCAGCCCAAATATATGCTTCACAGAGTTCAAGTAACAGACACATCTCAACATCAACAGTTTAGAGGAAACTGCGTGAATCAGGCCTTCATGGTCAAATGCAAAGAAACCACTACTAAAGGACACCAATAATAAGAAGAGACTTGCTTGGGCCCAGAAACATGAGCAATGGAGATTAGACCGGTAGAAATCTGTCCTTTGGTCTGATGAGTCCAAATTTGAGATTTTTGATTCCAACTACTGTGTCTTTGTGAGATTTAGAGTAGGTGAACTGATGATCTCCGCATGTGTGGTTCCCACCGTGAAGCATGGAAGAGGTGTGATGGTGTGGAGGTGCTATGCTGGTGACACTGTATGTGATTTCTTTGGAATACAAGGCACACTTAACCAGCATGGCAACCACAACATTCTGCAGCGATACGCCATCCCATCTGGTTTGTGCTTAGTGGGACTATCATTTGTTTTTCAACAGGTCAATGACCCAACACACCTCCAGGCTAAGACGGAAAGTGATGGAGTGCTGCATCAGATGACCTGGCCTCCACAATCACCCGACCTCAACCCAATTGAGATGGTTTGGGATGAGTTGGACCGCAGAGGGAAGGAAAAGCAGCCAACAAGTGCTCAGCATTTGTGGAAACTTCTTCAAGACTGTTGAAGCTGGTTGAGAGAATGCCAAGAGTGTGCAAAGCTGTAATCAAGGCAAAGGGTGGCTACTTTGAAGAATCTAAAATCTATTTTGATTGAAAACTTTGTTGGTTACTTACAACATGAGTCCATATGTGTTATTTCATAGTTTTGAAGTCTTCACTATTATTCTACAATGTACAAAATAGTACAAATAAAGAAAAACCCTTGAATGAGTAGGTGTCCAAACTTTGACTGGTATTGTATGTGTGCATGTTAGTTTGTGTGTGTTGTTGCACAGGTGGGTGTGTGTGTCTGAGCAGTATGAGCTTCCTCTCTTAGGCAGTCAGTCTCTCCATGACATTAGTCAGTCGGCTGGTAGCGCATTGATTAAATGTCATTAACAGTCAAACTCAGTAGCTCACGTCTGACACTTAGATCAATAGCCTTCGTGGCAATATTTCAGATCAGCTTTTCAGAAATATCAAACTTGAGTCAAAACACACCCTTTTCCACCAACTCCTGGTCCCCCAATCCTTGCTGAAAATCAATCATTGTTGTTGTTTGGAGCCGTCTTTGAAGAGGATTTCTTGTCAAGGCCAATCAGGGTCTGAGACAGAGCAGACTAGTTCCTCCCTGAGATTCTTACAGAGGCCAAACTGAATGATCAACACATGCCTATGCAGCTTTGAATCAAGAAACAAACTAGCCACAACACAGGCACTGACTGGCAGACACACACATGCACACACAACCCAACTGGCTCCGTAATCCATATTCATTCATGTCTTTTGACTTACTCTAATTTACTCACTTCTTTGCACTTTTGCTCATTCACAAATAAATGTAATATATTAATTCATCTGTATACACTTATATTATTTCTTAGACTCTGCTATTCTCTTTGACCTTTTCAAGGGCTGAAATACACCTGGGCTGAAATACACATAAGACAATAAGAAACATAATAGTACATGATAATCTCTGTGTTGTAAAGTCAATGTCCATTTAATTTGGATCCAAACAGAGAGGAAAGTAGGTAGCAGAGGGACTGGATGTCAACTGGATGTCACTGCCTCCTAGTGGCATGTTATGGTACTGCGTTCTAGCGTTGCGTTTTGGTACTGCCACTTAGTGGTGTGTTATGGTACTGTCCCCTAGTGGTTTGTTATGGTACTGCTCCCTGGTGGTGTGTAATGATACTGCTCCCTTGTGGTGTGTTATGGTACTGCCCCCTAGTGGTTTCTTGTGATACTGCTACCTAAGTGGTGTCTTATGATACTGCTCCCTAGTGGTATAATACTGCTCCCTAGTGGTGTCTTATGATACTGCTCCCTAGTGGTGTGTTATGGTACTGCTTCTCTGTAGCTCACATTATTGGTTGGGTTTGGTTCAATAGCGGTGTGTGGGTAAAATCCCTGTGGAAGCCAAGCCAGTAAAAAAGCCACATTCCAACCTATGTTGTGATAATTGTGTTATTTTCTCTATAACCCATTCGTTCATATGCCACCATGATATACAATAAAGCCGAGACAACAAAAAGACAAAAGTCACACAGCAGCGGAATAAATTCAACTACACATTTTTTTTATTTTTTTTATCACAACACCAGAGAGCAACATATTGCATGTAACAAACAGTTACATGACCCACAGCATGGTCAGCCAGGCATGTTTTAGACAGTTTACTAAATAACTACTGATTTAGAACCACGGAGTTGCCGCAAGTCAGCATAAAGACAACAGGAGCACTGCCTCTGCTATTCTAGCACCATTTCAACTTAAACATCATAAAATCAACTAGGCTATAATACAGTGAAAACAAACTTAAAGATACCAACAATTATTTAGTCCAATCAATCTTCCTAAATATCATGTGTCTGTCCATGGTACTGATTTCTTTCTTTCTGTGTGTGTGTGCAAGTAAAAAATGTTGACTCATCCTACTTGTAGACCAATGCCATCCACCTCTCTTTCATGTTGGCAAAATGGTCTATTCCTTTGTCATATAGTATGCTTTTAGTTTTTGTTATCATAGGCTACCTAGCTAAAATATCTTGCTAGCCTAACTTCCTTGCATGGGCAACAATGAACCAGCTAAGTTAGCTAGCTAGTTAACTTGAGCCTAGTCTACATCTAGGCTACATATTGAACTTAATTGGTCTCAGGCCAGTGGCACAATATATACATTTATGGTTAGATAAGAATCACCTTCATAATCATACAGAGAATGTACAGAGAATTAAGTCAAAACCACAAGTTCAAATCCCCATCTCCATCCATGTCTTTGGAAAAGGTCGATTTAGCAAGCTAGCTACTACAGGACAACAACAAAAGCAGCCCAGAAACATAAAAAAAAAATGTTTGCGTTGGATGTGATTTGATTGGTGTGAAGCCAAATCCAAAATGCCTTCCCTTGGGGGGTGTTTTACTGTGCCAGGACAACCCAACATTGAGCTCAGCTGAACGCTGATTGGCTAATTCTTTTATACTTTTTTTTATCAAGGGAAGCCAAATGCTTGCTGGCATCAATCAATCAAATGTTATGGCGTCATACTCTTTTGGTCCAGACAGCATCAAATACATGGGCTACCAATACTGAGACAGGGGGGCGCTGTTTCCCTTGCTCAGATGACTTTTCCGGTGAGATTCAGCTACTTGTGAATTGAAGGGAAATTATGAAAACACAGAGATTATAAAGATAAATTATTTTATCCTTTTTATTTTTGAATTTGTCAAATATTTTGGAAAGCCTTCCCTTGGCATTGTTAGAGGAATTCTAAATTCCTATGTGTTTTGTAGCCAAAACCAAAATCACACTCTATCTATTTCATGATAAGTTGTAAGTTTATCATTTTTTACATGAAATAGATCGAGACCAGTCTTAAAAACAAGTTCAGCATTTATTCTTGATGAGTACTGACCCAAAATACAAAGGACATTACATTATAAAGAGAGAACATAAAATGACGTCATCAGCTTCTCACACTCTCTCCGATCCACACAATAGCGCAGTGACTTCAGGTCTGGAGACCGTCTTCTACTCCCCTCATAAAACAAACATTCCAATCTGTCTAAAATATATCATTTATTCTTCACTAATGGAACATAAAACAAACATTCTTATCTGTCTGAAAGGATATCTGCCCTCCTTCTCCCTTACCCGCAAGGTACAGACAATTCATTTGTTTTACCTACATTTTCGGTCCTAGATTAACCAAGAACCCACACATTTCATACCATAACATAATAGTATAAAAACTTAATGGTTCTAAAAGAAATGTATACATAATTAATAATTTCAACTATAATTTCCTCCAACAGGCATCCATGAATACACACAACTGGTTTGGTTTAGTTTGAATTGAACCCAACATTTATGGGACAGTTCATTGTGTGTGGTGTAGACATTAGATAGCAGACACACACAATAGCAACATTATATTTCAATCACAGAACACAAACATGTTAATCCTACAGGTAACACACTGAAACATACATAGTAGTTAAGTCATGGGAGTGTAGAAGTGTCATAACTGACTGTCATACTAACATTTTTAGCATTCATTATCATATACTTTATCTCTTTCCATCAGACTTTATCTCTCCCTAATTCTATTGTCTATCCCCCCTCTCTCTTTGTGTGTATACTGGTATGTGTGTGCATGCTTGTAACCCTGTGTGTATGTTTGTGTGTGTGTTTGTTTGTGCGTGTGTACCTTCACAGTCGTTCATGTCACCTCGTTATCCTGGTGGGCCCAGACCTACCCTCCGAATACCTAATCAGGTAAGATCTCTGATGCACAGACGCGCTCCTCAGGCTCGAATAGGATATGTACCCTCATCTTTTTTTTATTTCCCTTCACTTGTATCTGCTTCTATTTACAGTGGGGCAAAAAAGTATTTAGTCAGCCACCAATTGTGCAAGTTCTCCCACTTAAAAAGATGAGAGAGGCCTGTAATTTTCATCACAGGCACACTTCAACTAAGACAGACAAAATCAGGGGGAGAAATCCAGAAAATCACATTGTAGGA
The DNA here is from genome assembly GCF_036934945.1 of Oncorhynchus masou masou. NCBI lineage: Eukaryota > Metazoa > Chordata > Actinopteri > Salmoniformes > Salmonidae > Oncorhynchus > Oncorhynchus masou. The sequence continues at coordinate 35,281,057 of NC_088212.1, forward strand.
TTTTTAATGAATTTATTTGCAAATTATGGTGGAAAATAAGTATTTGGTCACCTACAAACAAGCAAGATTTCTGGCTCTCACAAACCTTCTGTCCACAACCTCAAACAGTCACACTCCAAACTCCATTATGGCCAAAACCAAAGAGCTGTCAAAGGACACCAGAAACAAAATTGTAGACCTGCACCAGGCTGGGAAGACTGAATCTGCAATAGGTAAGCAGCTTGGTTTGAAGAAATCAACTGTGGGAGCAATTATTAGGAAATGGAAGACATACAAGACCACTGATAATCTCCCTCGATCTGGGGCTCCACGCAAAATCTCACCCCGTGGGGTCAAAATGATCACAAGAACGGTGAGCAAAAATCCCAGAACCACATGGGGGGACCTAGTGAATGACCTGCAGAGAGCTGGGACCAAAGTAACAAAGCCTACCATCAGTAACACACTACGCTGCCAGGGACTCAAATCCTGCAGTGCCAGACGTGTCCCCCTGCTTAAGCCAGTACATATCCAGGCCCGTCTGAAGTTTGCTAGAGAGCATTTGGATGATCCAGAAGAAGATTGGGAGAATGTCATATGGTCAGATGAAGCCAAAATAGAACTTTTTGGTAAAAACTCAACTCGTCGTGTTTGGAGGACAAAGAATGCTGAGTTGCATCCAAAGAACACCATACCTACTGTGAAGCATGGGTGTGGAAACATCATGCTTTGGGTCTGTTTTTCTGCAAAAAAGGAGTGGCTTTGTAAGAAGCATTTCAAGGTCCTGGAGTGGCCTAGCCAGTCTCCAGATCTCAACCCCATAGAAAATCTTTGGAGGGAGTTGAAAGTCTGTGTTGCCCAGCAACAGCCCTAAAACATCACTGCTCGAGGAATGGGAATGGGCCAAAATACCAGCAACAGTGTGTGAAAAACCTTGTGAAGACGTACAGAAAATGTTTGACCTCTGTCATTGCCAACAAAGGGTATATAACAAAGTATTGAGATAAACTTTTGTTATTGACCAAATACTTATTTTCCACCATAATTTGCACATAAATTCATTAAAAATCCTACAATGTGATTTTCTGGATTTTTTTCTTCTCATTTTGTCTGTCATATTTGAAGTGTACCTATGATGAAAATTGCAGGCCTCTCTCATCTTTTTAAGTGGGAGAACTTGCACAATTGGTGGCTGACTAAATACTTTTTTGCCCCACTGTACATATTATTTGACTACATTATATTGTCTTGTCTTACCCTCTTTGACCAGGTTTGGACATGATTATGTGTATAGCCCCTTAGCTTCAGTGATTGTTAATGATTTTGTGTTATATTTTGTGATGATGATTTCGGCTCAGGCAATGGGGGTCCATGGTAACCAGCCTATGCTACCCAGCGGAATGGACCCCACAAGACAGCAAGGTGTGTGTCACACATACACACCACAGACTCTTACTCACATACAAGGACTGCGAGCTGATGGCGCTCTGTTTTTTTCAGGGCATCCAAATATGGGCGGGCCCATGCAGCGAATGACTCCACCCAGAGGGATGGTCCCTCTTGCGCCACAGGTATGTGATTGGATGAAATCTCCAGGTTTGCGTAAGTTTAAACTCCTTCGGTAACATTAGCGTATGTTTGGCTGTTTGTGTTTGTAGGTGGGTGAATATATTTGTTTTATGTGTGGTAGTATACAATAGTAGTATTTCTACTCTCCACCTGTGGATCCTGTTTGAGTTGTGTACATTACTTTACAGTAGTTTGACCTTGGGTTTCTCTTTTCCAGAACTACGGTGGAGGGATGAGACCTCCTCTAAATGCACTCGTTGGCCCTGGGATGCCTGGCATGAACATGTGAGCACTCTGTCATCAATACACACAAACACATACACACACTACACACGCATACAGTGCATTCGGAAAGTATTCAGACCCCTTGACTTTTTCACATTTTGTTACGTTATAGCTTTATTCTAAAATGTATTATTGTTTTTTGTCCTCATCAATCTACACACAATACCCCATAATGACAAAGCAAAAACAGGTTAAGAAACTTTTGCTAATTTATATAAAAAAATTTAAAAAACTGAATTATCACATTTACATAAGTATTCAGAACCTTTACTCAGTACTTTGTTGAAGCACCTTTGGCAGTGATTACAGCATCAAGTCTTCTTGAGTATGATGCTACAAGCTTGGCACACATGTATTTGGGGAGTTTCTCCCATTCTTCTTTGCAGATCCTCTCAAGCTCTGTCAGGTTGGATGGGGAGCGTTGCTGCACAACTATTTGCAGGTCTCTACAGAGATGTTTGATCAGGTTCAAATCCGGGCTCTGGCTGGGCCACTCAAGGACATTCAGAGACTTGTTCTGAAGCCACTCCTGTGTTGTCTTGGCTCTGTGCTTAGGGTTGTTTTCCTGTTGGAAGGTCAACCTTCACCCCAGTCTGAGGTCCTGAGCGCTCTTGAGCAGGATTTCATCAAGCATCTCTCTGTACTCAGCTAGGTTCATCTTTCCCTCGATCCTGACTAGTCTCCCAGTCCCTGCCGAAAAACATCTCTACAGCATGATGCAGCCACCGTAAGGATGGTGCCAGAAGTGATGCTTGGCATTCAGGCCAAAGAGTTCAATCTTGGTTTCATCAGACCAGAGAATCTTGTTTCTCATGGTCTGAGAGTCTTTGGGTGTCTTTTGGCAAACTCCAAGCGGGCTGTCATGTGCCTTTTACTGAGGAGTGGCTTCCGTCTGGCCACTCTACCATAAAGGTCTGATTGGTTGTCCTTCTGGAAGGTTTTCCCATCTCCACAGGGGCACTCTAGAGCTCTGTCAGAGTGACCATCGGGTTCTTGGTCACCTTCCTGACCAAGGCCCTTCTCCCCCGATTGCTCAGTTTGGCCGGTCGGCCAGCTCTAGAAAGAGTCTTGGTGGTTCCAAACGTCTTCCATTAAAAGAATGATGGAGGACACTATGTTCTTGGGGATCTTCAATGCTGCAGAAATGTTTTGGTAACCTTTCCCAGATCTGTGCCTTGACACAATCCTGTCTCAAAGCTCTACAGACAATTCCTTTGACCTCATGGCTTGGTTTTTGCTCTGGCATGCACTGTCAACTGTGGGACCTTATAGACAGGTGTGTGCCTTTCCAATCATGTCCAATCAATTGAATTTACCACAGGTGGACTCCAATCAAGTTGTAGAAACATCTCAAGGATGATCAATAGAAATAGGATGCACCTGAACTCAATTTCGAGTCTCATAGCAAAGGGTCTGAATACGATAAATAAGGTATTTCTGTTTTTCCCAAAAACTTTTCACTTTGTCATTATGGAGTATTATGCGTAGATTCCCTAGGATTTTTTACTTTAAAAAATTAAATAAAATTTAGAATAAGGCTGTAACGTAACAAAAATGTGGAAAAAGTCCAAACTTTCCGAAGGCACTGTACATTTGTATTTATTTTATTTTTATTTAACTTGGCAAGTCAGTTAAGAACAAATTCTTATTTACAATGACGGCCTACCCCGGCTAAACCTGGACGCCGCTGGGCCAATTGTGCGCCTCCCTATATACATACACACACTACACACAAAAACATGTGCACACACACACACACACACACAATGAACAGACACGGCACTGTAAACATACAATCCACACCGTCCTTTAACTCTTCCCCCCCAAGGATGTGGTTACGCAAGAGTTCTATAAAAACAATATTTCCTCAATCCCTCACTAGATACGATCACTACCCTCAGAGCTGATTATGATTGGATGTGCTGTCCTCTCTTCCTTTCTCTGGCCTCTAAATGATGTGTTCTTGCCAATACTGCTGACGGGAAATAGAACAACCCAGGACTGTGTAAGAACAGAGTGAACTAAAGTGTGTGTGTGTGTGTGTGTGTGTGTGTGTGTGTGTGTGTGTGTGTGTGTGTGTGTGTGTGTGTGTGTGTGTGTGTGTGTGTGTGTGTGTGTGTGTGTGTGTGTGTGTGTGTGTGTTTTAGGGGACCTGGTGGGGGTAGACCTTGGCCAAATCCTCAAAACGCCAACTCAGTGAGTAACCAGAAAAACAAACTTTAACACAACCACCAAGACAGATACCTAAATATACCACAATAACAATAAAACAGCAAATATTTTAATTTGAAAAAAAACATACATTTCCTGAAGAGAGGATTTGAATAAAGAGAAATGCTATTTTCTCACTCTCTCTCTCTTTGTCTGTCTGTAGATCCCCTACTCCTCTGCGTCTCCAGGAAGTTATGTGGTATGTATATATTATGACCCTCTATAGTATGACCCTGTATATAGTATTCTTATTTACATGATTGTGTTATTGTTGTTTTTATATCTTGTGTTTTGTTCTACCCTGTTATTTTTGGCATTACATTGTTATTGATAACTGCATTGTTGGGATTAGAGCTGTAAGAAAAGCATTTCACTGTACTTGAGCATGTGACTTTATAACTTGATACTTGAAACTATGTGACTGGAAGTTGGTTGTCTGTATTTGCCTGTTAGTTACAAGGCACTATATAGTGTATTGTCTTTATAGATATTAGGAGCATTGCATTGTTGGTGCGTAGTTGCTATGAGGCATTCATCTCCCAATTATCAACTCTCATTTTAGGGTCCACCGGGAGGAGGGGGGCCACCTGGTACTCCAATAATGCCCAGCCCAGCAGGTAGTGTGTGCGTGTGTTTGGGGGGCCTTGACCTGAGTGGGGCTAATGGATGTATGTGTGAGGTTAGACAGGGACAGGAATGCATTCACAATGTTACAAACTGACTTTAGTGATTTGGTCTGTGAAACAACTTAACTATTTATATCTGACCTAAAGTGTGACTTTACCTCAAGTCAGTTGCCTATTTGGCTTATAGTATGTTCAAGTTTCTAGTGGGTACTTAACCTGAGGGGATGTGTGTGTGTGTATGTGTGTGTGTGTGTGTGTGTGTGTGTGTGTGTGTGTGTGTGTGTGTGTGTGTGTGTGTGTGTGTGTGTGTGTGTGTGTGTGTGTGTGTGTGTGTGTGTGTGTGTGTGTGTGTGTACTGTATGTATACGTGTGTGTGTGTGTGTACATATGTATACTGTATGTATGAGTTGTGTATACTGTGTTTCCTGTCAGACTCGACTAACTCCGGTGACAACATATACACCATGATCAACACAGTCCCCCCTGGTGGAAACAGACCAAATGTAAGATAACTTAACCATCATTATCTGTGTGTGTGTGTGCGTGTGATTTAACTGTTTAATGCTGTTTGCTTGTGTTTTGGCCTTAGTTTCCAATGGGTGCCGGTGCAGACGGTCCAATGGGAGGGATGGCAGGAATGGAGCCACATCACATGAATGGATCGCTAGGTAACACTTAGGGCCCTATTCAATTTGTAAAGCTGAAGCATTTATGGAGCGTTTACCACGAATGCAGTCTGTGCTAAAGCAGGAACATTGCCTTTTAAATTTCAATCACGCTATGAAGCTGAATAGAACCCTTAAACAGACACACACACACAACACACACACACACACACACACACACACACACACACGCACATGCTTTGAGCTTGTTCTTAACTCACTACACTAGTCTTTTGAAGGGTAAATTGATGTGTTTACTGAGACTGTATAGTAGTAATGCCCTTCTCTCTCCCAACTACCCAGGGTCTGGTGACATGGATAGCCTCCCTAAGGTAGGAGAAGACTCCAACCCAACCCATACCATTAGTAATTTGCATCAATCAATTATCAGACAGACTTTTGTAGTGATTTGTATGTGGTTGAAATATTGGTACTACCGTCAATGGTTAATCTACCCTATTGCGTATGTATGGTATACAGATAGATAATAGATTATATATCTATGTTGTGTGATTGGTTCTGATCAGAACTCTCCTGGTAACCTGAGTATGAGTAACCAGCCGGGGACCCCCAGAGATGACGGCGAGATGGGGGGCAACTTCCTCAACCCCTTTCAGAACGAGAGCGTGAGTCCATACTCGCACCCACAGAAGTTATTCAGAGGGCCAGAGACACACATTGTAGCAGTAGGACTGAAGATTATCTTTACCAACTTTCAAAATGAACATTAGCCTACCAACTATACATTTTTTACGTGGTGTTGATTATAAATATTAAAGGGCCTGGACACTGAAAGGCTCCATTCCCAACACAATGTTTCACCAACCACCTCAGGTGTGTGCATGGGACTTTCAGTGTGTGTTCCCTTTTTGTTCATACCATAAAAAGTTATGTTTGGCTTCATAAGAGTATTGATAATATTTACATAACCCCCTTTGTCCATCCCTCTCTCTGTAGTATTCTCCAAACATGACGATGAGTGTGTGAAGGCTCCGCCAGCTGGTCAGTTAGTGGTGTGGATTGGTGGAAAAGACAGGACGTGATGTCATCTATGCCCAGTGGCTCTTCCTCTCTGTGCCCTCTCTACCAGGACAGTGGACCCAGGCCTCGTTCTCCCCCTGGCCTCTATCTGTGTTTGTTCTCTTCTTCTGTTTCCTCTCACTTTTACACTTGTGACCTTCTGCTTCGTTCATCACCTACCATCAGAGACTGTATGAAAGGAACCTCCATTCTAACAAACCAGGAAATAAAAATCTCTGTATATTTATAAATGTATGTCACTGTGCATACTCTCAGTCATGCTAACACAGAAAGATGTACCATGCTCCACCATCTTGTGGAAAAGACACTGAAAACCCTCAAGTGTAAAGAAATCTGAGCAGGTAGCTTTCTGGCTCCCCACCTGCATTCGTTATGACTCTTTAGATTTGATGGGCATGATAGCAACCACAGTCTATGATTGGATGAATAGAGATGACAACTTCAGTCTCAATGGATATACAACAACCTGGAATAAAGCCTATTTAATGGTATCCTCCGTCTCACATTGGATGAAGATTATGGCAACCACAGTCTTTGATTGGAGAGGGGCGACAGCTTCGGTGATTTGAGATCTTTGTCCCACAGTGAACATTCGCCAATGTTTTGTTTTTTTGTTTCACCTCCATACACTTGAATCTGATGTGCTATGTTGAGAGAGATCATTCAGTACAGTATGGGCCATGTATTCAATGTTGTTTTTTATTGGTTGGTTGATTTTGTTTGGCATGGTGACTGGTTTGAGAATATACACCTGCTTGTTGAGCTGTACACTGTGTAAGTGTACTGGCTAGAGAGTACTGTAAGGCCACATCTTATCATTTACTGGGAGCAATGTTCATCCTTATATCTATGTCTTGACTACGAGCATCAACACCTAAAAACAAAGATATTTGCCAATCTAACGATGACACATCTGAGATGGAGAGAACAGAGAAAATGCAAGCAGTTGGTTGTCTGAAAGAACAATTTTCTGCCTTGTCAAAAGGATGCAATGTGTTATGATTTTTCAAAGAATGCAAGACTGTAGATTGAACGAAAAAGGAAAACTAAAAGTGCAGCAATTGGTGACAATGGTTGTAGGGATTTTTGTGTGAAGGTATTATTAAAAACATGCATTTAAATCATTCTCTTAATTAATTTATTATTGTCATCCGGAAAAACTGTGATCTTAATGTATTTTGGAGAGTATGTGTAGAGGTAAAATAGCTGTGTTTTGTATTCTTTTAAACCTACTCCTCAGCCCATGTTAGTTTATTACGATAATATTTAGTCCATGACGTTATTATTTAGTCCAGGATTTTACTATTCCCTCCCTCCTCACAAATCTAACTCCTCTTCTTTATGTATCTAACACATGGAGGGACAGAAAGAGAGAACGAAAGAGAGAGGGGAAAGATGAACTAGGGGACACCAATACATAGCTGTTTGTTTTAATGTTAGTTTAAAGTCACAAGTATGAATAATGAAAGATGCATATTTCTTTTTAAATTTGACAATTTACACATTTTTGGATTCCAAATGTTTCCATTTGTGATGTGTTCATTTTCTTCCTTTTTCTGTTATTCTTTTATTTTTACCTCTTTATGTTTTGTAAATACACTGAGAAGTACTGCATGGGTTTTGAATATGCTGGTATAAAGCTTCTCTTCCCTCATTAATAATGTTGACTCCTTGTGTATGTCTAATGTGCATGCATGTGTTTACACAGGCAGCCCAATTATTTAACCTTTTACCTCTTTCTCCCCAATTGGTAGTTACAGTCTTTTCTCATCGCTGCAACTCCCATACGGACTCGGGAGAGGCAAAGGTCGAGAGCCATGCGTCCTCCGTAACACGACCCTGCCAAGTCGCACTGCTTCTTGACACACTGATCGCTTAACCCAGTAGCCAGCCGCACCAATGTGTCGGAGGAAACACGGTCCAACTGATGACCGAATACAGCTTGCAGGCGCCCGGCCCACCACAAGGAGTTGCTAGAGCACGATGGGACAAGGAAATCCCGGCCGGCTAAACCCTCCCCTAACCCGGACCAATTGTGCGCTGCCTCATGGGTCTCCCGGTCACAGCCGGCTGTAACACAGCATGGGACCTCGGGGCCGCCTGCCTTATACATGTTTTACTACTAATAAAAAAGTTGGCTGAAGATTGAGCGACACGGGCCAACGTGCTCCTTTCCCCCAGGCCCTATGGTCTATTGAAAACAAACGTCTATGCAACCCTTAGCCCCGCCCACACTCACATTGACAGTGACAGCTCGAAAACTAGCTACAATAGACAATGGAAAAGCAGAGTAAAAAAACGTAAGTGTGGGGCTGAAAAGTTAAGAGACAAAAGTCTTCACTCAAATGCAAAAAACTAACCGACTTATTCGGTAGTAGTACTAGTATCATTGCCACCGACACTAACATCGAAGTGCTTGACTGGCAAGAGGAATATGCCACAACCCGGTTCGCGGGTAAAAGAGTAGACGGAGGAAGAGAGGACCTTTGGGGTTGATGACAGGCCCAGGCCAGTTTCAGTGGGAGAGATCATTGAGGTTGATGACAGGCCCAGTCCAGTTTCAGTGGAAGAGAGCATGGAGGTTGATGACAGGCCCAGTCCAGTTTCAGTGGAAGAGAGCATGGAGGTTGATGACAGGCCCAGTCCAGTTTCAGTGGAAGAGAGCATGGAGGTTGATGACAGGCCCAGTCTAGTTTCAGTGGAAGAGAGCATGGAGGTTGATGACAGGCCCAGTCCAGTTTCAGTGGAAGAGAGCATGGAGGTTGATGACAGGCCCAGTCCAGTTTCAGTGGAAGAGAGCATGGAGGTTGATGACAGGCCCAGTCCAATTTCAGTGGAAGAGAGCATGGAGGTTGATGACAGGCCCAGTCCAATTTCAGTGGAAGAGAGCATGGAGGTTGATGACAGGCCCAGTCAGTGGAAGAGAGCAGTTTCAGTGGAAGAGAGCATGGAGGTTGATGACAGGCCCAGTCCAATTTCAGTGGAAGAGAGCATGGAGGTTGATGACAGGCCCAGTCCAGTTTCAGTGGAAGCATGGAGGTGATGACAGGCCCAGTCCAGTTTCAGACAGGCCCAGTCCAGTTTCAGTGGAAGAGAGCATGGAGGTTGATGACAGGCCCAGTCCAGTTTCAGTGGAAGAGAGCATGGAGGTTGATGACAGGCCCAGTCCAGTTTCAGTGGAAGAGAGCATGGAGGTTGATGACAGGCCCAGTCCAGTTTCAGTGGAAGAGAGCATGGAGGTTGATGACAGGCCCAGTCCAGTTTCAGTGGAAGAGAGCATGGAGGTTGATGACAGGCCCAGTCCAGTTTCAGTGGAAGAGAGCATGGAGGTTGATGACAGGCCCAGTCCAGTTTCAGTGGAAGAGAGCATGGAGGTTGATGACAGGCCCAGTCCAGTTTCAGTGGAACAGGCCCAGTTTCAGTGGAAGAGAGCATGGAGGTTGATGACAGGCCCAGTCCAGTTTCAGTGGAAGAGAGCATGGAGGTTGATGACAGGCCCAGTCCAGTTTCAGTGGAAGAGAGCATGGAGGTTGATGACAGGCCCAGTCCAGTTTCAGTGGAAGAGAGCATGGAGGTTGATGACATGGAGGCACAGTCCAGTTTCAGTGGAAGAGAGCATGGAGGTTGATGACAGGCCCAGTCCAGTTTCAGTGGAAGAGAGCATGGAGGTTGATGACAGGCCCAGTCCAGTTTCAGTGGAAGAGAGCATGGAGGTTGATGACAGGCCCAGTCCAGTTTCAGTGGAAGAGAGCATGGAGGTTGATGACAGGCCCAGTCCAGTTTCAGTGGAAGAGAGCATGGAGGTTGATGACAGGCCCAGTCCAGTTTCAGTGGAAGAGAGCATGGAGGTTGATGACAGGCCCAGTCCAGTTTCAGTGGAAGAGAGCATGGAGGTTGATGACAGGCCCAGTCCAGTTTCAGTGGAAGAGAGCATGGAGGTTGATGACATGCCCAGCCCAGTTTCAGTGGAAGAGAGCATGGAGGTTGATGACATGCCCAGCCCAGTTTCAGTGGAAGAGAGCATGGAGGTTGATGACAGGCCCAGCCCAGTTTCAGTGGAAGAGAGCATGGAGGTTGATGACAGGCCCAGCCCAGTTTCAGTGGAAGAGATCATTGAGGTTGATGACAGGACCAGTCCAGTTTCAGTGGAAGAGAGCTTGGAGGTTGATGACAGGCCCAGCCCAGTTTCAGTGGAAGAGATCATTGAGGTTGATGACACGCCCAGTCCAGTTTCAGTGGAAGAGAGCTTGGAGGTTGACAGGCCCAGTCCAGCTTCAGTGGAAGAGAGCATGGAGGTTGATGACAGGCCCAGAGCATGGAGGTTGATGACACGCCCAGTCCAGTTTCAGTGGAAGAGAGCATGGAGGTTGATGACAGGCCCAGTCCAGCTTCAGTGGAAGAGAGCATGGAGGTTGATGACAGGCCCAGTCCAGCTTCAGTGGAAGAGAGCATGGAGGTTGATGACAGGCCCAGTCCAGTTTCAGTGGAAGAGAGCATGGAGGTTGATGACAGGCCCAGTCCAGTTTCAGTGGAAGAGAGCATGGAGGTTGATGACAGGCCCAGTCCAGTTTCAGTGGAAGAGAGCATGGAGGTTGATGACAGGCCCAGTCCAGTTTCAGTGGAAGAGAGCATGGAGGTTGATGACAGGCCCAGTCCAGTTTCAGTGGAAGAGAGCATGGAGGTTGATGACAGGCCCAGTCCAGTTTCAGTGGAAGAGAGCATGGAGGTTGATGACAGGCCCAGTCCAGTTTCAGTGGAAGAGAGGACCTTTGGGGTTGATGACAGGCCCAGTCCAGTTTCAGTGGAAGAGAGCATGGAGGTTGATGACCCAGTCCAGTTTCAGTGGAAGAGAGCATGGAAGGTTGATGACAGGCCCAGAGCATGGAGGTTGATGACATGGAGGTTGATGACATGCCCAGTCCAGTTTCAGTGGAAGAGAGACATTTCAGGGAAGGTTGATGACAGGCCCAGTCCAGTTTCAGTGGAAGAGAGCATGGAGGTTGATGACAGGCCCAGTCCAGTTTCAGTGGAAGAGAGCATGGAGGTTGATGACATGCCCAGTCCAGTTTCAGTGGAAGAGAGCATGGAGGTTGATGACAGGCCCAGTCCAGTTTCAGTGGAAGAGAGCATGGAGGTTGATGACAGGCCCAGTCCAGTTTCAGTGGAAGAGAGCATGGAGGTTGATGACAGGCCCAGTCCAGTTTCAGTGGAAGAGAGCATGGAGGTTGATGACAGGCCCAGTCCAGTTTCAGTGGAAGAGAGCATGGAGGTTGATGACAGGCCCAGTCCAGTTTCAGTGGAAGAGAGCATGGAGGTTGATGACAGGCCCAGTCCAGTTTCAGTGGAAGAGAGCATGGAGGTTGATGACAGGCCCAGTCCAGTTTCAGTGGAAGAGAGCATTGAGGTGGACAGGCCCAGATCATGGAGGTTGATGACAGGCCCAGTCCAGTTTCAGTGGAAGAGAGCATGAGGTTGATGACAGGCCCAGTCCAGTTTCAGTGGAAGAGAGCTTGGAGGTTGGATGACAGGCCCAGTCCAGTTTCAGTGGAAGAGATCATGAGGTTGATGACAGGCCCAGTCCAGTTTCAGTGGAAGAGAGCTTGGAGGTGATGACAGGCCCAGTCCAGTTTCAGTGGAAGAGATTTGATTGATGACAGGCCCAGTCCAGTTTCAGTGGAAGAGAGCATGGAGGTTGATGACAGGCCCAGTCCAGTTTCAGTGGAAGAGATCATGGAGGTTGATGACAGGCCCAGTCCAGCTTCAGTGGAAGAGAGCATGGAGGTTGATGACAGGCCCAGTCCAGGAAGAGAGCATGGAGGTTGATGACAGGCCCAGTCCAGTTTCAGTGGAAGAGAGCATGGAGGTTGATGACAGGCCCAGTCCAGTTTCAGTGGAAGAGAGCATGGAGGTTGATGACAGGCCCAGTCCAGTTTCAGTGGAAGAGAGCATGGAGGTTGATGACAGGCCCAGTCCAGTTTCAGTGGAAGAGAGCATGGAGGTTGATGACAGGCCCAGTCCAGTTTCAGTGGAAGAGAGCATGGAGGTTGATGACAGGCCCAGTCCAGTTTCAGTGGAAGAGAGCATGGAGGTTGATGACAGGCCCAGTCCAGTTTCAGTGGAAGAGAGCATGGAGGTTGATGACAGGCCCAGTCCAGTTTCAGTGGAAGAGAGCATGGAGGTTGATGACAGGCCCAGTCCAGTTTCAGTGGAAGAGAGCATGGAGGTTGATGACAGGCCCAGTCCAGTTTCAGTGGAAGAGAGCATGGAGGTTGATGACAGGCCCAGTCCAGTTTCAGTGGAAGAGAGCATGGAGGTTGATGACAGGCCCAGTCCAGTTTCAGTGGAAGAGCATGGAGGTTGATGACAGGCCCAGTCCAGTTTCAGTGGAAGAGAGCATGGAGGTTGATGACAGTCCAGTTTCAGTGGAAGAGAGCATGGAGGTTGATGACAGGCCCAGTCCAGTTTCAGTGGAAGAGAGCATGGAGGTTGATGACAGGCCCAGTCCCAGGAGGTTGATGACAGGCCCAGTCCAGTTTCAGTGGAAGAGAGCATGGAGGTTGATGACAGGCCCAGTCCCAGTCCAGTTGATCAGTGGAGTTTCAGTGGAAGAGAGCATGGAGGTTGATGACAGGCCCAGTCCAGTTTCAGTGGAAGAGAGCATGGAGGTTGATGACAGGCCCAGTCCAGTTTCAGTGGAAGAGAGCATGGAGGTTGATGACAGGCCCAGTCCAGTTTCAGTGGAAGAGAGCATGGAGGTTGATGACAGGCCCAGTCCAGTTTCAGTGGAAGAGAGCATGGAGGTTGATGACAGGCCCAGTCCAGTTTCAGTGGAAGAGAGCATGGAGGTTGATGACAGGCCCAGTCCAGTTTCAGTGGAAGAGAGCATGGAGGTTGATGACAGGCCCAGTCCAGTTTCAGTGGAAGAGAGCATGGAGGTTGATGACAGGCCCAGTCCAGTTTCAGTGGAAGAGAGCATGGAGGTTGATGACAGGCCCAGTCCAGTTTCAGTGGAAGAGAGCATGGAGGTTGATGACAGGCCCAGTCCAGTTTCAGTTTCAGGCCCAGTCCAGGTGGAAGAGAGCATGGAGGTTGATGACAGGTCCCAGTGGAAGAGAGGATGGGGTTGATGACAGTTTTCAGTGGAAGAGAGCATGGAGGTTGATGACAGGCCCAGTCCAGTTTCAGTGGAAGAGAGCATGGAGGTTGATGACAGGCCCAGTCCAGTTTCAGTGGAAGAGAGCATGGAGGTTGATGACAGGCCCAGTCCAGTTTCAGTGGAAGAGAGCATGGAGGTTGATGACAGGCCCAGTCCAGTTTCAGTGGAAGAGAGCATGGAGGTTGATGACAGGCCCAGTCCAGTTTCAGTGGAAGAGAGCATGGAGGTTGATGACAGGCCCAGTCCAGTTTCAGTGGAAGAGAGCATGGAGGTTGATGACAGGCCCAGTCCAGTTTCAGTGGAAGAGAGCATGGAGGTTGATGACAGGCCCAGTCCAGTTTCAGTGGAAGAGAGCATGGAGGTTGATGACAGGCCCAGTCCAGTTTCAGTGGAAGAGAGCATGGAGGTTGATGACAGGCCCAGTCCAGTTTCAGTGGAAGAGATCATTGATTGATGACAGGCCCAGTCCAGTTTCAGTGGAAGAGAGCATGGAGGTTGATGACAGGCCCAGTCCAGTTTCAGTGGAAGAGAGCATGGAGGTTGATGACAGGCCCAGTCCAGTTTCAGTGGAAGAGATCATTGAGGTTGATGACAGGCCAAGGCCAGTTTCAGTGGAAGAGAGCTTGGAGGTTGATGACAGGCCCAGTCCAGTTTCAGTGGAAGAGAGCATGGAGGTTGATGACAGGCCCAGTCCAGTTTCAGTGGAAGAGAGCATGGAGGTTGATGACAGGCCCAGTCCAGTTTCAGTGGAAGAGAGCATGGAGGTTGATGACAGGCCCAGTCCAGTTTCAGTGGAAGAGAGCATGGAGGTTGATGACAGGCCCAGTCCAGTTTCAGTGGAAGAGAGCATGGAGGTTGATGACAGGCCCAGTCCAGTTTCAGTGGAAGAGAGGACCTTTGGGGTTGATGACAGGCCCAGTCCAGTTTCAGTGGAAGAGAGCATGGAGGTTGATGACAGGCCCAGTCCAGTTTCAGTGGAAGAGAGCATGGAGGTTGATGACAGGCCCAGTCCAGTTTCAGTGGAAGAGAGGAGGCCTTTCAGGGAAGGTTGATGATGACAGGCCCAGTCCAGTTTCAGTGGAAGAGAGCATGGAGGTTGATGACAGGCCCAGTCCAGTTTCAGTGGAAGAGAGGACCTTTGGGGTTGATGACAGGCCCAGTCCAGTTTCAGTGGAAGAGAGCATGGAGGTTGATGACAGGCCCAGTCCAGTTTCAGTGGAAGAGAGCATGGAGGTTGATGACAGGCCCAGTCCAGTTTCAGTGGAAGGCCCAGTCCAGTTTCATGGAGGTTGATGACAGGCCCAGTCCAGTTTCAGTGGAAGAGAGCATGGAGGTTGATGACAGGCCCAGTCCAGTTTCAGTGGAAGAGAGCATTGATGACAGGCCCAGTCCAGTTTCAGTGGAAGAGAGCATGGAGGTTGATGACAGGCCCAGTCCAGTTTCAGTGGAAGAGAGGACCTTTGGGGTTGATGACAGGCCCAGTCCAGTTTCAGTGGAAGAGAGCATGGAGGTTGATGACAGGCCCAGTCCAGTTTCAGTGGAAGAGAGCATGGAGGTTGATGACAGGCCCAGTCCAGTTTCAGTGGAAGAGGACCTTTGGAGGTTGATGACAGGCCCAGTCCAGTTTCAGTGGAAGAGAGCATGGAGGTTGATGACAGGCCCAGTCCAGTTTCAGTGGAAGAGAGCATGGAGGTTGATGACAGGCCCAGTCCAGTTTCAGTGGAAGAGAGCATGGAGGTTGATGACAGGCCCAGTCCAGTTTCAGTGGAAGAGAGCATGGAGGTTGATGACAGGCCCAGTCCAGTTTCAGTGGAAGAGAGGACCTTTGGGGTTGATGACAGGCCCAGTCCAGTTTCAGTGGAAGAGAGCATGGAGGTTGATGACATGCCCAGTCCAGTTTCAGTGGAAGAGAGGACCTTTGGGGTTGATGACAGGCCCAGCCCAGTTTCAGTGGAAGAGAGCATGGAGGTTGATGACAGGCCCAGTCCAGTTTCAGTGGAAGAGAGCATGGAGGTTGATGACATGCCCAGTCCAGCTTCAGTGGAAGAGAGGACCTTTGGGGTTGATGACAGGCCCAGCCCAGTTTCAGTGGAAGAGAGCATGGAGGTTAATGACAGGACCAGTCCAGCTGCAGTGGAAGAGAGGACCTTTGGGGTTGATGACATGCCCAGTCCAGCTTCAGTGGAAGACAGGACCTTTGGGGTTGATGACAGGCCCAGCCCAGTTTCAGTGGAAGAGAGCATGGAGGTTGATGACAGGACCAGTCCAGCTGCAGTGGAAGAGAGGACCTTTGGGGTAGATGACAGGCCCAGTCCAGCTTCAGAGGAAGAGAGGACCTTTGGGGTAGATGACAGGCCCAGTCCAGCTTCAGTGGAAGAGAGGACCTTTGGTGTAGATGACAGGCCCAGTCCAGTGTCAGTGGAAGAGTGTTATGAGAATTTTAACTTCAATTAATCTACTCAGTCTGCAACCCAGAGTTTACAAGATTCTGGTTGAATGATAGACAAGAGTCCCAGCTTACAATAGTCAAAAATGTTTATTCACAGGAACATTCCAAAGTCAAGAATACAAACAGTCTCTATAACACACTCAAACAAGTTGAAATCTTAAGCTATGCCATGCTCAGACAGTCAGTGTTTTTTCCACTACACAGATACATTGTTTAATCTGCAACATGTTTCATAATTTTCTGCAAGCCTAACAGTTTCTCCCCTCCACGTGTGGCGACAGAATGTCCTGCAAGGAACACAGTAGTACAGCTCGTCTGTCGACAGCTCCTCTTATCATTTGTTTCACACTCACACCCTGCTTACATACTAAAAAGGAACAAAAGGTCCTTGTTCTAATTCTGACTAAAACTACACACATCAGATTATAGATTTATGATTCTAATACATTTCATACAATTATGGTTTCAGGGTGGAATTATTTAATCATTAAACATATAAATTATTGTATCAAAGGGAATGCCAGGATGCCAGACCAACTTTTGATTATTTCGAGAGATCACAGTCAGATGACCTAAAAACATATTTTGGCAGAAATCAAAAAAAACTCTGGTAGATGGTTTTCTGTTTTAAAGACGGCACCAATCGGAAATCTGCGGTCATACAATGAAGAAAGCCATGCGTTATACTGTTCAATTTGTATGGCATTTGCGAAGCCTGCTGACAGCTGTATTTTTATGAGTGGAATGACAGATTGGAAACATGTTCACCAAAGGGTAGAAGAGCACGAGAAGGGCAACATGCACCGAAGTAGTGCTGAGGCATACTTTTTAAGGTCCTCCAAAGCAGACATTCAAAGTCTGCTCAGTGACAGTCAGGTGTCTGCCCACACAGAGCAGGTATGCAGGAGAAGACAGGTGTCTGCCCACACAGAGCAGGTATGCAGGAGAAGACAGGTGTCTGCCCACACAGAGCAGGTATGCAGGAGAAGACAGGTGTCTGCCCACAGAGAGCAGGTATGCAGGAGAAGACAGGTGTCTGCCCACACAGAGCAGGTATGCAGGAGAAGACAGGTGTCTGCCCACACAGAGCAGGTATGCAGGAGAAGACAGGTGTCTGCCCACAGAGAGCAGGTATGCAGGAGAAGACGGGTGTCTGCCCACACAGAGCAGGTATGCAGGAGAAGACAGGTGTCTGCCCACAGAGAGCAGGTATGCAGGAGAAGACAGGTGTCTGCCCACACAGAGCAGGTATGCAGGAGAAGACAGGTGTCTGCCCACACAGAGCAGGTATGCAGGAGAAGACAGGTGTCTGCCCACACAGAGCAGGTATGCAGGAGAAGGCAGGTGCTTGAACGTGTCGTAGACAGAATGAAAGTCATTGGCAAGATGGGGGCTCAGTTACAGGGGGATGCAGTCTGAGGCTGCGTATACATTAGAGGACACCAGTATCCATCAGTCTTTCTTGGAGATTATAATACCGCCTTGAAAAGTATGACGTCTGCTTGAAAGAACATCTCACCGAATGCATTGAGAAAAGCAAGAACCTACATCAGTCTGGGGCAAGAGGCAGAGGTTCTCTAATCACACTCCTCTAAAGAAAAAAGACGTTCAACACCGTCATTCACACAATTCAGAGCATTATCCAAGAGACCATGTCAAGTGAAATTGAGCAGGCTGGAATGTTCTCTGTCCAGATCGACACAACTCAGGACATAACCTCTCAAGACCAGTGCTCTGTCATTGTGAGACATGTGACAGACGTCGTACAAGAGAGGCTTGTGGCTTGTGGCTTGTGGCTGTGAAGTGTGAGGCATCCACTGGACAGTACTTTGTCCAGTTGTTGACAGATGTCGTAGATAAACTAAAATTAGACATGAGCAAGTGCATTGGCAATGCTACGGATGGAGCATCCAATATGCAGGACAAGAATAAGGGCTTCTCTACTCTTATCCTCAAAGTCCCACACTCAAGTGCATGTATGGTGCTAAGCACATGTCCTTAATCTGGTTGTCTGACAACTGAAATTGAACTGAAATCTTAGCAAGTGGGTCACTGTTTGCTCTCCTTAGCGACATTGCTGTGTTACTCCGTGAATCCTACCAAAGGATGGATGTATGGGAGAAGAAGAGCCAGGACAGGCGACAGAGACGCCTATCTTCAATCGGAGAAACACGCTGGTGGGCTAAGGATAGTGCTTTGAAGGTCTTTGGATCCTTTGGAAAACCAGACCAGGGTCTCTATGTTGAAGTACTCCTCACACTATCAGCCATACAAGGACAGGCCAACATGAAGACAACTGTTCGGGTGAAGGCAAGACGATTTACTGAGGCTCTTCTCCGATATGAGACAATACTGACAGCTCAAATATTTCTTTGGATATTTGAGAACAAGTCACCACTGTCCAAATACCTGCAGACAAGTGGGATGGACATCCTGTCTGCCCATCGAATGGTTGTGGCTACACAGGAAACCCTGAAAGGCATGTCAAGAGACTGACACCATTGAAGCAGCTACAGATTGTCACGCCCTGGTTGAAATATATTATGTTTATTCTTCATTTATTCGGTCAGGCCAGGGTGTGACATGGGCTATTGTGGTGTGTTTTTGTCTTGGGGTTTTGTGGGATGTCTAGCGTTAGTCTATGGCTGCCTGAGGCGGTTCTCAATCAGAGTCAGGTGATTATCGTTGTCTCTGATTGGGAACCATATTTAGGCAGCCATATTCTTTGTGTGTTTCGTGGGTGATTGTCCTTAGTGTCCTTGTTCCTGTCGCTGTGTTAGTTTACACTAGTATAGGCTGTTTCGGTTTTCGTTACGTTCATTACGTTCTTTGTTTTGTAGTATTTGTATTGATTCGTGTTCACGTTTGTTGATTAAACATGGATCGCAATCTACACGCTGCATTTTGGTCCGACTCTCCTTCACCGCATGAAAACCGTTACAGAATCACCCACCACAAACGGACCAAGCAGCGTGTTAACAGGCAGGTGCAGCGAAAGGAGGAATGGACATGGGAAGACGTTTTGGATGGCAAAGGTTGTTACACTTGGGAGGAGATACTGGCTGGAAGAGATCGCCTCCCATGGGAACAGGTGGAGGCACTTAGGAGAGCAGAGGCAGCCGGAGAGAGGAGCCGGCGATATGAGGGAACACGGTTGGCAAGGAAGCCCGAGAGTCAGCCCCAAAAATTTCTTGGGAGGAGGCTCACAGGGAGTAGGGCTACGCCAGGTAGGAGACCTGTGCAAACTCCCTGTGCTTACCGGGGGGCTAGAGAGACCGGGCAGGCACCGTGTTATGCAGTGGTGCGCACGGTGTCCCCAGTGCGGGTGCATAGCCCGGTGCGGTATATTCCAGCTCCTCATATCGGCCGGGCTAGAGTGGGCATCGAGCCAGGTAAGGTTGGGCAGGCTCGGTGCTCAAGAGCTCCAGTGCGCCTGCACGGTCCGGTCTACCCAGTACCACCTCCACACCCCAGCCCTCCGGTGGCAGCTCCCCGCACCAGGCTTCCTGTGCGTGTCCTCAGCCCAGTACCACCAGTGCCAGCACCACGCATCAGACCTACTGTGTGCATCGCCTGTTCAGCGCAGCCAGAGCCTTCCTCCTCTCCTGCGCTGCTGGAGCCTCCCGCCTGTTCAGCGCTATCGGAGCCTTTCTCCTCTCCAGCGCTGACGGAGTCTCCCGCCTGTTTAGCGCAGCCAGAGCTGTCAGTCTGCATGGAGCAGCCGGAGCTGCCAGTCTGCATGGAGCTGTCAGTCTGCAAGGAGCTGTCAGTCTGCAAGGAGCTGTCAGTCTGCAAGGAGCTGTCAGTCTGCATGGAGCAGCCAGAGCTGTCAGTCTACATGGAGCAGCCAGAGCTGTCCGTCTACATGGAGCAGCCAGAGCTGTCCGTCTACATGGAGCAGCCAGAGCTGTCAGTCTTCATGAAACAGCCGGAGCTGCCAGTCTGCATGGAGCTGTCAGTCTGCAAGGAGCTGTCAGTCTGCAAGGAGCTGTCAGTCTGCAAGGTGCTGTCAGTCTGCATGGAGCTGTCAGTCTGCATGGAGCTGCCAGTCTACATGGAGCAGCCAGAGCTGTCAGTCTTCATGAAACAGCCGGAGCTGCCAGTCTGCATGGAGCTAGCTGTCAGTCTGCAAGGTGCTGTCAGTCTGCATGGAGCTGTCAGTCTGCATGGAGCTGCCAGTCTACATGGAGCAGCCAGAGCTGTCAGTCTTCATGAAACAGCCGGAGCTGCCAGTCTGCATGGAGCTGTCAGTCTGCAAGGAGCTGCCAGTCTACAAGGAGCTGTCAGTCTGCAAGGAGCTGTCAGTCTGCAAGGTGCTGTCAGTCTGCATGGAGCTGTCAGTCTGCATGGAGCTGCCAGTCTGCATGGAGCAGCCAGAGCTGTCAGTCTGCAAGAAGCCGCCAGAGCTGTCTGTCTACATGGAGCAGCCAGAGATGCCAGTCAGCATGGAGCAGCCAGATCTGCCAGTCAGCCAGACTCTTCCAGATCTGCCAGTCAGCCAGACTCTTCCAGATCCGCCAGTCAGCCAGACTCTTCCAGATCTGCCAGTCAGCCAGACTCTTCCAGATCTGCCAGTCAGCCAGACTCTTCCAGATCCGCCAGTCAGCCAGACTCTTCCAGATCCGCCAGTCAGCCAGACTCTTCCAGATCCGCCAGTCAGCCAGACTCTTCCAGATCCGCCAGTCAGCCAGACTCTTCCAGATCCGCCAGTCAGCCAGACTCTTCCAGATCTGCCAGTCAACCAGACTCTTCCAGATCTGCCAGTCAGCCAGGATCTGCCAGAACCGTCAACCAGCCAGGATCTGCCGGATCCAACTACCTGGCTGAGCTTCCTCTCAGTGCTGGGCTTCCTCTCAGTGCTGGGCTTCCTCTCAGTGCTGGGCTTCCTCTCAGTGTTGGGCTTCCTCTCAGTCCCGAGCTTCCCCTCAGTGCTGAGCTGCCCCTCAGTGCTGAGCTGCCCCTGTCCCGAGCTGCCCCTCTGTCCCGAGCTGCCCCTCTGTCCCGAGCTGCCCCTCAGTCCCGAGCTGACCCTCAGTCCAGTGGGGTTCTGGGTGAGGACTACTAGGCCATGGTCGGCGGCGAAGGTGGACTATCCTAGGACGCGAGGAGGGGGGACTAAAACATTTATAGAGTGGGTTCCACGTCCCGCGCCGGAGCCGGAGCCGCCACCATGGACAGACGCCCACCCGGACCCTCCCTATTGTTTTGATGTGCGTCCGGGAGTCCGCACTTTAGGGGGGTTCTGTCACACCCTGGTCGAAATATATTATGTTTATTCTTCATTTATTCGGTCAGGCCAGGGTGTGACATGGGTTATTGTGGTGTGTTTTTGTCTTGGGGTTTTGTGGGATGTCTAGCGTTAGTCTATGGCTGCCTGAGGCGGTTCTCAATCAGAGTCAGGTGATTATCGTTGTCTCTGATTGGGAAGCATATTTAGGCAGCCATATTCTTTGTGTGTTTCGTGGGTGATTGTACTTAGTGTCCTTGTTCCTGTGTTAGTTTACACTAGTATAGGCTGTTTCGGTTTTCGTTACGTTCATTACGTTCTTTGTTTTGTAGTATTTGTATTGATTCGTGTTTACGTTTGTTGATTAAACATGGATCGCAATCTACACGCTGCATTTTGGTCCGACTCTCCTTCACCGCATGAAAACCGTTACACAGATACATTTGTTCAGTTTGCAAATAAGAAGATAAAAGAACAGGATGAGGACACAGAGCTGGAGGAGGTGGAAGCCACTCTGCCACAGAAAAGGGCAAGAAAGAAGAAAATCACTTCTGGAGAGATGGCTCAAGATGATGCTTTGACAGAGGCAGAGTGCCTATAAAGTCCACAATCCAAATTATGGATACAGTCACAGATAGTATCCACAGGCGATTTCTGTCTCATTGGCACTCTATATGCTGACCGAGCCCTTTTGGACCCTAGAAACTTCTCCCAAATAACATCCAATGGTCTTTCGGGGACGGCCCTTCAAGAGCTTCAGCAAATGTTTGCTTCGATTTGATAGCCGAGCAACTGTTGACAATTTGCAGTGTGAGCTGAGGAGCCTCGCTGTACAGTGGAAAAGACTGAAAAGTTCAGGATTGGAGGACTACATGACCAGGACAGTGGAGGATGTCCATGATGGAAATGAAGAATAAATGCTGCTCATCCTGCAAAGAATGTCCACTGTGTTGTTACCAGATGCTGAGACGGTACAACGTGCTGACTGATGCATACCATATTCCTGGCCTTGGATACAAGTTCCTACTCACTTACTCAGTTACCCAGGTAGCTTGTGAGCGAAGTTTCTTTACCTTAAAGTATATCAAGAGCAGACTCAGGAGCAATGTCTCACAAGAACACCTAGAGGCCTTCATGCTGATGGCCACTGAGAAGGGCATCCTAATGGCCCTGGATACTGACATGGTGATCAATAGAGTTGGAGAAAAAAAGAGCTGTTGAGAAAATTGCTCCTCCTATAAGGAAGTTGCGACAAATTTCCTATAACATGCCATTATTTTACTCCTACATTTCTAAATGTTTCTTTTTCCTGTCTGTAATATTGCTGTCCAGTACTTTGACAGAGTGAAGCCAGCCAGCTGACCCTGAGCAGCAGTTAAACATTTCTGTGACTTAGATTTTAAATAGCCAAGTAATAGGGCATTTTTGTTATTTTCATAAATAACAGACTCAGGCTAAGGGCTGTATCCAGGCACTCCGCCTAGGGTCATGCATAAGAACAACCCTTAGCCGTGGTATATTGGCCATATACCACACCCCATCGTGCCTTATTGCTTAAATAGCCTATAAAATGCATCATGCAGCCCATATCATCTTTTTTTTCTAAGGCATTCTAAGGTTTGTGTCATTCACAACTAAATTTGCCAAATAAAAAATCTAGCACATAGGACCTGCTTCAAATGATCACATTTACGCTCAACATAGCCACTTCATATGCGCACACTCGCTCCGGAATGGGAAAAATATCCATTCTATTTTATTCAGCTAAGTTCAATTATATTCTTCTTACTATAAAGTCATATAATATAAAATAATGGCACTGTATTTATATGAATATCTTGTCTTCCAAATGTGAACAAGCCTACAGCATGGCTTATAGCCAGATAACATACAGTAGGCCAACTCATGTTTTGTTCTTCTGAAATACATTTTCTTCATATTGTTAGGTTCACATTTTCTTCATATTGTTAGGTTCTTATTTTCAGAGTAAATAACTCACGGACACTAGAGAAGCTTAACCAAGTTTAATTCTTCCTAAAGGGTCGATACAGCTGTAATTAAGACAAAAAAAAAACATTTCACACAAACACTGATATTTAACCCTTTCTCCTAGGCTGAGTCTCCTCCTACCCATCTGTACAAACATTGTTCTTTACTGCTAGGCAGGACATTAGTGATACGGCCATAAACTTCTATTTCTCCCTTAAGGTGACCTGACCTCAACCCCACTCCATTACTAATTCATGGCTCTCTGCCCTTATCAATGCCTGCCACATGTAACCGCTTCCCTGCACTCACATTCCAAGCTTAGTTGCATCCACTATATACCTTCCTCCTATGACCCTTAACCTCTGGTATAGACCCTCTAAACCTTAGCACTCTATCAGTGACATGAATAAGTATATTTTCATATTCTCAGAACCCAACAATATCATGTTGTCTCTTTAGACCTGCCAAAAATAAATTATGTATTTATTATACTTTTTTAAATGTAATGTTCCAATGGCATGCATCACAGGTTTGTATGCTGCTTGTATGAGTGGAGCTTGGAGATGCTAAACATGTTTATGTTAATTAGTGGTCAATTACTGTGAGACAAATTTTCATGACTGCTACAACCCTAGCCCCCCCCCCCCCCCCCTGCTCTACTGTACTGAACTATACGTCTCTTTACTGTACTCTGCTGTCCAAACTTCTTAAACTGATATTTATGATTGGTTCGGACTGGACCAAATCTGAACCAATCATAGCAGTATACTGCACCAAAAGACAGACCCCTAAAAAAAGATGTCAGTCTGGACAGGACCAAAACGTGGAGTCGATCAATGCTTACTTGATGTGCAGCCAGATTACACTACAGTGCACAGTGAGTGATCAGCAAAGATACATATTGTGTCAGGGCACACAGATGTAAAAGTTCCAATTGAATATATTCCAATGTACTTAGTTGAATAGGCAAATGGACATTTGGAGGGTGCTCTATCATTCTCACAAAAATAATTTAAAGTTGACCGTAAAAGCTTGGACAGATCAACTTGTAGAAGAAAGGAAGGGGAGCACTGCTGTGGTACAGTAGAACGTTGTAGGTTGAAAGCGCTCTTTGGTAAAGGGGTTACCCCCAAAAAAGAGGACCAGGGCACTTTTTATGTTAGGGCACACACTTCATTTAATGAAGGACCAAGGCACTCACTTATGTTAGGGCACACGCTTCATTTAATGAAGGACCAAGGCACTCACTTATGTTAGGGCACACGCTTCATTTAATGAAGGACCAAGGCACTCACTTATGTTAGGACACACACTTCATTTAATGAAGGACCAAGGCACTCACTTATGTTAGGGCACTCACTTCATTTAATGAAGGACCAAGGCACTCACTTATGTTAGGGCACTCACTTCATTTAATGAAGGACCAAGGCACTCACTTATGTTAGGGCACACACTTCATTTAATTAAAATGTCTTTATTGTTATGACATGATTTAGCAGCATGGCCTTAGTCAGGGAGTACAATGATACTATGACACAACATGCATTCTTTTGAACAAATCATGATCCAATCAACCCTGATTGAAGAGGGAGTTGTTACAGAATGTTCATTGGTGGACAGTACATAGTAAACAACAGTAAGCAATATTTTTTATTTTTTATTGTGAAATATATATATATATATTCCATTAAAATGAATTTTAAGGTTAGAAGTATAGAGATACACAACATGTGTAGCCTTGAATAAGAATTGGCAAAAATAGTGAGAACAGGGGAGCCATATAAAAAAAATATAAAAAGTACACTAGATGGGAGCAAACATGTACCACAATACAATAGATATATCATCAAGTTCCAACTCCTCTAGGACTAGGACTATGGGAAATGTGTCAAATCTGCAGACAAACTTCTCTGGAAATGTTTTGGCAACCACCTCTGGAAGTGTTTCCAGCACCCACCTCTGACAGTCCACTTTTTACTTTACATGAGGGAGAACACATAAAGACAAACTGTTCTAGGTATCTGGGACAAAGTCTGAAAGCAATTCTAAATAATTTAACGACTGAAAACCAAAATAAGCAGCTATATTTTCAGCCCACAAATTTAGCCCACAAATCAAGCCACATAAGTGGGTCAATGTGCAATTATTGTATGTGGGTCTTTCTATAAATAAAGGGGCCAATGTGTGACATCAAGGTCAAAAGTTCAAAATGGTTTGATTGTTTCTTGCAGCTTCACATGTGTAGTTACAGGAATAAAAGTATAGGTACAGTGGCTTGCGAAAGTATTCACCCCCTTGGCATTTTTCCTCTTGTTGCCTTAAAATAGATTTTTGGAGGATTTGTATCATTTGATTTACAGAACATGCCTACCACTTTGAAGATGCAAAATATGTTTTGTGAAACAAACAAGAAATAAGACAAAAACAGAACTTGAGAGTGCATATGTTTTGTGAAACAAACAAGAAATAAGACAAAAACAGAACTTGAGAGTGCATAACTATTCACCCCCCCCCCAAAGTCAATACTTTGTAGAGCCACCTTTTGCAGAAAATATGTCAATATAAACTTGGCACATCTAGCCACTGGGATTTTTGCCCATTTTCAAGGCAAAACTGCTCCAGCTCCTTCAAGTTGGATGGGTTCCGCTGGTGTACAGCAATCTTTAAGTCATACCACAGATTCGCAATTGGGTTGAGGTCTGGGCTTTGATTAGGCCATTCCAAGACATTTAAATGTTTCAACCTTAAACCACTCAAGTGTTGCTTTAGCAGTATGCTTAGGGTCATTATCCTGCTTTGAAGGTGAACTTCCGTCCCTGTCTCAAATCTCTGGACGACAAACAGGTTTCCCTGAAGAATTTCCCTGTATTTAGCGCCATCCATCATTCCTTCAATTCTGAACAGTTTGCCAGTCCCTGCCGATGGTATTCTCAGAGTGATGGGAGGTGTTAGGTTTGTGCCAGGCATAGTGTTTTCCTTGATGGCCAGAAAATAAGATTTTAGTCTCATCTGACCAGAGTACCTTCTTCCATATGTTTGGCGAGTCTCTCACATGCCTTTTGGCAAACACTGTTTTTCTTTAAGTAATGGCATTTTCTGGACACTCTTCCGTAAAGCCCAGCTCGGTGAGGTGTACGGCTTAAGGTTGCCCTATGGACAGATACTCCAATCTCCACTGTGGAGCTTTGCAGCTCCAGGGTTATCTTTGGTCTCTTTGTTGCCTCTGATTAATGCCCTCCTTGTCTGGTCCGTGAGTTTTGGTGGGCGGCACGCTCTTGACAGGTTTGTTGTGGTGCCATATTTTTTCCATGTTTTAATAATGGATTTAATGGTGCTCCGTGGGATGTTCAGTTTCGGATATTTTTTTTATAACCCAACCCTGATCTGTACTTCTCCATAACTTTGTCCCTGACCTGTTTGGAGAGCTCCTTGGTCTTTGTGGTGCCACTTACTGGTGTTGCAGACTCTGGGGCCTTTCAGAACAGGTTGAGCTATACTGAGATCATGTGACAGACCTTGTGACACTTAGTTAAATAAAGTTCACCTGTGTGCAACCTAACTATGTGACTTCTGAAGGTAATTGGTTGCACCAGATCTTATTTAGGGGCTTCATAGCAAAGGGGGTGAATACATTTGCACGCACCACTTTTCCATTTACTTATTTTTATTAATTTTTTTAAACAAGTAATTAGCATTTCACTTCACCAATTTGGACAATTTTGTCATTTACATGAAATCCAAATAAAAATCTATTTAAATTACAGGTTGTAATGCAACAGAATAGGAAAAACGCCAAGGGGCATGAATACTTTTGCAAGGCACTGTAGGTGCAATAAGACCGTAACTCCACCAAACAACAACAAAACATCTGCAGTACATGTCACAAGAAACATGGATACCACATGTTTCTTTGTCATGACTAGTTGACAGGTCAACTTCTTTATCATTTACAGCCATACTAAACATTCCTGAAAAATGAAAAAGATTGTATTTTTATGTTTTAATAGTTGATATAATTACAATGGGTTCTGTCAACAAAATCACTGACAATAATAACCAATTATGAAATCATTATAATCAGTAAACACTTCAAGCGTTGTGTGTCTGGGTCTAAAAACTAGCTAGCAAATTCTTGCTTCCTCTGTCCTTGTTTAATCCATGAAAGTGCATTGTAGCCTAAGGGGAGGAACCTTCACTCCTCTCCTTCAATGTACTTTGAGAGGGAGGTGAGGGAATGGGGGAAAGTGGAGAATCTCAATTGCATTTCCTTGATTCCTCACGTCCTCTCTCCTTGCCTCCTTCTCAAATCAAATCATATTTTATTGGTCACAGACACGTGTTTAGTTAGCAGTTGTTATTGCAGGTGTAACGAAATGCTTGTGTTTCTAGCTCCGACAGTGGAGTAATATCTAACAATTTCACAACATATACACACATCTAAGTAAAGGAATGGAATTAAGAATATATACATATATGGACGAGCAATGTCAGAGCGGCATAGACTAAGATATAGAATACAGCATATACACATATGAGTAATGCAAGATATGTAAACATTATTAAAGTGACTAGTGTTCCATTTCTTAAAATGGCCAGTGATTTCAAGTCTATGTATATAGGCAGCAGTGATGGCTATTTAACAGTCTGATGGCCTTGAGATAGAAGCTGTTTTTCAGTCTCTCTGTCCCAGCTTTAATGCACTTGTACTGACCTCGCCTTCTGGATGATAGTGGGATGAACAGGCAGTGGTTCGGGTGGTTGTTGTCCTTGATGATCTTTTTGGCTTTCCTGTGACATCGGGTGCTGTAGGTGTCCTGGAGGGCAGGTAGTTTGCCCCCGGTGATGCGTTGGGCAGGCCACACCACTCTCTGGAGAGCCCTGCGGTTGCGGACGGTGCAGTTGCCGTACCAAGCAGTGATACAACCCGACAGGATGCTCTTAATTGTGCATCTGTAAAGGTTTGTGAGGGTTTTAAGTGCCAAGCCAAATTGTTGTGCCTTCTTCACTACACTGTCCGTGTGGGTGGACCATTTCAGTGTGTCAATGATGTGTACGCCGAGGAACTTGACGCTTTCTACCTTTTCCACTGCAGTCCCTCCGATGTGGATAGGGGGTGCTCCCTCTGCTGTCTCCTGAAGTCCACTATCATCTCCTTTTGTTTTGTTGACGTTGAGTGAGCAGTTATTTTCCTGGCACCGCAGTCCCAGAGCCCTCACCTCCTCCTTGTAGGCTGTCTTGTCATTGTTGGTAATCAAGCCTACTAATGTTGTGTTGTCTGCAAACTTGGTTATTGAGTTGGAAGCGTGCTTGGCCACGCAGTCATGGGTGAACAGAGAGTACAGGAGGGGGCTGAGCAAGCACCCTTGCGGGACCCCAGTGTTGAGGATCAGTGAAGTGGTGTTGTTTCCTACCTTCACCACCTGGGGGCGGCCCGTCAGGAAGTCCAGGGTCCAGTTGCACAGGGCGGGGTTCAGATGCAGGGCCTCGAGCTTAATGATGAGCTTGGAGGGTACTATGGTGTTGAATGCTGAGCTATAGTCAATGAACATCATACTTACATAGGTATTCCTCTTGTCTAGATGGTATAGGGCAGTGTGATGGCGATTGTATTGTCTGTGGCTCTATTGGGGTGGTAAGCAAATTGAAGTGGGTCTAGGGTGACAGGTAAGGTAGAGGTGATATGGTCCTTGACTCGTCTCTCAAAGCACTATAGTCGATATGTTGATAGAACGTCGGCAGCCTTTTCCTCAAATTTGCTTTGTTAAAATCCTCAGCCATCCCATGTTAGAAATTGTGCTACTAATGCACAAACATGTCTCGTAAAAGTAATTGTTTTTGTTTGGTTAGCTTTTGGAAATTGTAGAAATAAAACATTTTCCTTCTTCAGAAGTTCCAGCTAGGCAAGCTAACGTTAGTTGGCTAATTAATTTGCTAGCTATCATACAGTAGCTGTCCCCATAGGAGAAACCTTTTTGGTTCCAGGTAGAACTATTTTGGGTTCCATGTAGAACCGTTTGCACAGAGGGTTCTACCTGGAAACTAAAACAGTTCTACCTGGAACCAAAAATGGTTCTACCCTTTTGGAACTCTTGTGTAATTAGATCCAATTGAAATAGCACAGCTTCTAATAATATAAGATTGTAAAGCAAATCAAATACAATTTTAACTCGCCTTTTTCCCCAGGTGTGTCATGTAAAGTTTCTCCCATTTCTCTCTGTCGCTCATTCAAACTATCACACGTGTGCAGTTGCAGAGAAGATGAAGAGATTTGCAAATTACACCCATTTCTAACAATGTTTGTTGCAGGAATGATATGACAGACACAACTTTTGAATAATATAATATTTTATTAGCTCTTTATTGCCTCTTTACACATACTTTAATTGCCAAGCTGTCCTCAATTGGGGAACCTCTGTCCGGGACAATGTCCTCAGGATTATAGAACGGTGTGTTTATCAAAAGTGGTTTGAATATTACCACATGTATTAGGATTAAGCAAAACATTACCATTGAGAGAGGAGTTAAGCATTTTCATTATCCAACTACTGTCTAATTTTGATTTCATCTTTCTTAAAATGTTTCAGATTGATGTCCCACTTCAATATGAAGGGACAAAGGAGCAAACATGCCTTGCTACCACTTTTAGTAGATTCTGACTGTGAAAGATATTTTATTGTGCGTTACTGTTATGTCCTGCATGCCCACAATATGCCAATCGTAAAATAATATATAATAATAATCTTACAGTAAGTGTCATGAAAAGCCAGAAAACTCAGGAGGTTGATGTGTTGCAGGCTCTCTGGAAAGTCCCGAAATATGCCACTGAGCCGTGTTGGAGAAGGACGCAAGTATGTACAGTTGAAGTCGGAAGTTTACATACACTTAGGTGGAGTCATTCAAACTCATTTTTCAACCACTCCACAAATTTCTTGTTAACAAACTATAGTTTTGGCAAGTCGGTTAGGACATCAACTTTGTGCATGACACAAGTCATTTTTCAACAATTGTTTACAGACAGATTATTTGACTTATAATTCACTGTATCACAATTCCAGTGGGTCAGAAGTTCACATACACTAAGTTGACTGTGCCTTTAAACAGCTTGGTAAATTCCAGAAAATTATGTCATGGCTTTAGAAGCTTCTGATAGGCTAATTTACATAATTTGAGTCAATTGGAGTTGTGGATGTATTTCAAGGCCGACCTTCAAACTGAGTACCTCTTCGCTTGACATCATGGGAAAATCAAAAGAAATCAGCCAAGACCTCAGAAAAAAAATTGTAGACCTCCACAAGTCCACAATCTCCCACCGCCTGAAGGTACCACGCTCATCTGTACAAACAATAGTACGCAAGTATAAACACCATGGGACCACGCAGCCGTCATACCGCTCAGGAAGGAGAAGCGTTCTGTCTCCTAGAGATGAACGTACTTTGGTATGAAAAGTGCAAATCAATCCCAGAACCACAGCAAAGGGACCCTGTGAAGATGCTGGAGGAAACAGGTACAAAAGTACCTATATCCACAGTAAAACTAGTCCTATATCGACATAACCTGAAAGGCCGCTCAACAAGGAAGAAGCCACTGCTCCAGAACCGCCATAAAAAAGCAAGACTACGGTTTGCAACTGCACATGGGGACAAAGATCATACATTTTGGAGAAATGTCCTGGTCCTGGTCTGATGAAATAAAAATAGAACTGTTTGGCCATGATGAACATCGTTATGTTTGTAGGAAAAAGGGGTAAGCTTGCAAGCCGAAGAACACCATCCCATCCGTGAAGCACGGGGGTGGTAGCATCATGTTGTGGGGGTGCTTTGCTGCAGGAGGGACTGGTGCACATCACAAAATAGATGGCATCATAAGGTTGGAAAATTATGTGGGTATATTGAAGCAACATCTCAAAACATCAGTCAGGAAGTTAAAGCTTGGTCGCAAATGGGTCTTCCAAATGGACAATGACCCCAAGCATACTTCCAAAGTTGTGGCAAAATGGCCTAAGGACAACAAAGTCAAGGTATTGGACTCAATCCCATAGAAAATTAGTGGGCAGAACTGAAAAAGCGTGTGCGAGCAAGGAGGCCTACAAATCTGACTCAGTTACACCAGCTCTGTCAGGAGAAATGGGCCAAAATTCACCCAACTTATTGTGGAAGCTGGTGGAAGGCTACCCAAAACGTTTGACCTGAATTAAACAATTTAAAGGCAATGCTACCAAATACTAATTGAGTGTATGTAAACTTCTGACCCACTGGGAATGTGATGAAAGAAATAAAAGCTGAAATAAATAATTTTCTGCTATTATTCTGACGTTTCACATTCTTAAAATTAATTGGTGATCCTAACTGACCTAAGACAGGGAATTGTTACTAGGATTAAATGTCAGGAATTGTGAAAAACTGTGTTTAAATGTATTTTGCTAAGGTGTATGTAAACTTCTGACTTCAACTGTAAAGTATATGAGCAAGGTACTATTTTTTAAAGACATCTCTAAGCTACAACTGCCACAAAATGATTGAAGTAGTTGGAAATACTTTTATCCAGCTGAGTCCACGAAGTTTCTTCAAGAATGTCCTTTTCTAGTTTGTACTTTTCAAATGGATAAAGTTGTAATGCGCTGATTCTCTTCACTGCATATTCGACCCATCACACGACTCTTCCAGAGGGCCACGACACTCCTGATAGCCTTCTGTGCTCAGAGGTCCTTGATGAGGATCTACCCCATATCACCACTCTTATTTATCATAAACATTGGGTCTTTATATATATTCCCAGTAATTCTATGCATGCAATTGCTGTGGGTGAATTATGAAACAATTACTGTATGCAGATGTGTGAAAACAATATTTAGATTTTTTTTTTGCTGTTGCTTGATCTATTTTAAATGTAAGACTGTGTTGCAGGGAAACAAATAGAAATGTAATGAACAATATTTTCAATATCCAACTTTATTCTCTGCAATAATTGTTACAGTACACTCTTAGCACCTTTTTAAAATCTAAAATCTAAAGTAGTTATTCAGCTGTGCCCATAGGAGAACCCTGTTTGGTTCCAGGTAGAACACTTTCCACAGAAGGTTATTTCTAAGAGTGTAGGTAATAAGCTGTAGTCAAGTTACCAGGTTATGATGGTTTAACTATGACCAGTAGGCTACATAATATAGCAATTATGACCAACTGGTCTTACGGCGGTCAGAAAAATCATGTGCTTTTCATTAAAAAGACATTAAAAAAAATCATAATTTTTCAACAAGTTTGTGACCAGAATAAGTCTATCTGGTAAACACAGAGACAGGAACAATCACCCACGAAATACTCAAAGAATATGGCTGCCTAAATATGGTTCCCAATCAGAGACAACAATAAACACCAGCCTCTGATTGCGAACCACTCCAGACAGCCATAGACTATGATAGATACCCCCACTAAGCCACACACCCAACAACTAACAACACCCCAAGACAAAACACACCACAATAAACCCATGTCACACCCCGGCCTGACCAAATAAATAAAGACAAACACAATATGCTACGACCAGGGCATGACAATAGCTTCATATCTTTCATTTTCAAAGACACAAGTAGGCATATCAGATTTCAAATATGTGATTACACTGGGAAAATTGGGAAGAAGTGGAATAAAATAAGTGTGGGGAATAACAGTATTGTTCTTGCTGACAGTAATTACCCTATTATTTAGTCCACTGTTAAGAATGAGAATTGTTCCACTGATCAGACTAAATTAATAAATAGATTTTTGACACCCTTTTTCGTGATTATGATCTTGTCTCATCGCTGCAACTCCCCAACGGGCTTGGGAGAGGCAAAGGTCAAGTAATGCTTCCGCCGAAACATGACCCACCAAACCGCACTTCTTAACACCTGCTCGCTTATCCCGGAAGCCATCTGCACCAATGTGTCGGATGAATCACTGTTCAACTGATGATCAAGGTCAGCCTGCAGGCACCAGCCCTGCCACAAGGAGTCACTAGAGCATGGGGAGCCAAGTAAAGCCCCCCCACCCCAGGCCAAACCCTCCCCTAACCCGGACAATTATGTGCCGCCTCATTGGAACTCCTGGTCAATGGGGCGGCAGGGTAGCCTAGTGGTTAGCGTGTTGGACTAGTAACCGGAAGGTTGCAAGTTCAAATCCCCGAGCTGACAAGGTACAAATCTGTCGTTCTGCCCACCTTTCCTAGGCCATCATTGAAAATAAGAATTTGTTCTTAACTGACTTGCCTAGTTAAATAAAGGTAAAAATTAAAATGAACCCCAGGCTGTAGTGACACCACAACATTGCAATGCTCAGTGTTACCAACTCAGCAACTGTGTCGCTATATTTAGCGAGTATTCAGACCCCTCTAGCGACACTTTTTTTCTTGTGTTATTGGAGACTTTGAGACTCTGACGTGAAAACACGTATCGTTCTTACTCTTCTTATGACTCACGCATGCTGATCCCACCGTGGCTTACGTTTTTTTAAAACAATTAACCTGAATTAGGGCCAGACTAGTTACCATAATTTTCTCACATAGCCATTGAGAGTTTCTCTATTGTCTCTTTTTGGTCCATTTAGATTGTTAATGTAGATTGTATACAAAAAAATTGTAAAAAATGTTATGGTTAAAAATGTTCATGTTTTTCTGTGACTTGTTGTAGGCTCCTAAGTGGACCATAAGGTTAAAAACAAATTAAGAAAACAAAACAAAAAAACAAAGTCACTCTGCCAGAGCGTCTCTTTTGGGTCACTTTTGCCGGTCCCAAGCCTGGATAAAGGAGGAGGGTTGGAATTGTGACATAAAAAAAAAAAGAATGAACAGAAGAAAGTTCATTTGTAGTGCTAAACATATTTAGAGTGTTTTTTACTAACTTTTTGTCTCTCCCACGACGATATTCCTCTCTCCTACAGCATAATTACATAAATTTGACGATGACGTCATGTAGCGAATTCTAGTGACTTTTAGGACAGCCAATAGCTACTTTCCTTACTGAGGAGTTGGCAACACTGGCAATACGGTGCCTTAGACCGTTGAGCCACTTGGGATTTGATAATACAATCTCTTGAATATAAAATCACATACATCTGTTCCTACAGCTAACCAAATTATTTGTATATTCATTGTCCCCCCTCAAGAATCAAATGTACACTTTTCGGTTCACAATCTGTTTGACAAAATGTGTTTCATAGTTACAAATAAGGTCCGTCACCCTACCAAACGTCCCTGCTAAAACCTACTGTAGGTCTGTCTGCTGCCTTTTCGTTGTCACAGCCAAAATGTCAATCACCAAACGAGGGGACTAATTCAAGTGTGGATTAAATCGACTTTCGTCCATGCTGTACAACATTGTAAATAAAACAGAACTACCGTGCTGCTCTTTTTTTTTATAGTTCTTTAAACTCAGCGGGAACATGATTTCTCTCCATTCAACGCCACTAATCTCGATGGAGCGTTTCTTTAAAACATGCATCCAATCACTTTGATGCAATACATAACTTGACCAGTCATATGCTTCAATGTGCCTCGTTTCACAGTGCTTTGGGAAGACAGGACAATGATAGAGATTCCGCTAGTTATGTTAAATTGCAGGCGCAGATGCTCCGATTTTTAAAACCATTTGGTGCAGAGTTGAAAAGTTAATGGACTAATTAGAAAAATAAAAGCAGTAATTTTCAATGAGATATAAGAGGTGTGCTGTGAGAGCATGAGAAGAGGGTCAAATGCGTATATCACGACCAATGCATGAGAATTGGCAGCTCTGACAGCTCATGTTTCTCATGTGTAGGACATAGAATGGCCTACAAACCTTTTCTCTATTGTTTCTTCTATGCTGTTGAAATTGAGGCCATTTATGAAGTTGACGTTAGTTGGCTGGGTGAAAGTAAATCAAGCGAGCATTTAACCAATTTGACTGCTGGACTACTTTAAAGCCCAAGTCAAACCCTGTTTACAAGGAAAGTCCCGTTGATGTTCGCCACGCGGTTATTATGATGATCAGCTGACACAAGCTAAATATTAGCACATGATGAGACATCTCAAAGTGAAACTTAACTTATCCAGTTAACTGGTTCAGTCGAAAGTGCACTAATGCTCAACTTTGAGTGCTCTCAACACCTGCTGAGCATTGTTTAAAGAAAGATGTTGACTATCTCAACTTGACTCACGATCCTTATTATTCACATAGGTAAGTTGTATGCACACCTTATTTTGATGTGGTAACACCTTTAAATGTAAGTATTTATAACACAGTATATTGCCGTTAGCCTTGCTTGGAAACCCGACGTTGAAACATGCGAAGAACGATGTGTGCATGTGTTCGACAGCTGCATGTATTTGGATCTTGTGCTCATGCTCCAGGTGATATACATCTGAATGCACTACCAGTGCTTTGAAAAGTTGATGTATTTATACTTTCTTGTGGATATGTGTTCGCGCGCCCACGGCCTAAAGGACCAGCCGCATGGGCAACCGGTAAAGCAGCATGTCATTTTAATCAACATTCTGGCATGTATAGATTGCGAGGAAACCTTCCTGACTCAATCTAAGATTTTAGCCCGTCGTAGAAATCAATGCAATTCAGCGGTTAACCTAGCTGTTGCTCTGTTATGAGTCTTGGACCCAATCCAATTATCATCATTTAAGGAACTTTGCGCGTGCCTAAATAATGTGAAAGTAGCTTTTGAAGCATGTCATTGTTCTTCTATGTTTATTGTCCGGACACAAATACAAACCCTCTTTCCCACGGTTGTAGTTTATTTTATGCATAATATGTCCTCAACGGGTTCAGTTTTTTTTAAGCGTCACAAATTAGTGTATGTAGTCTATCCCAGAACATTTTTACATGCAAGTGGTAAATTTAAGTATATAGCTAATTAGTCTACAATAATGAAATTTCAGCTACGCTGAGCTGGGGCGTTTGTGGGAAGTCATAAGACCGACATGACTAAGTACTTTTGAGGTTGGGCCACTTCTTCAACTATATACATTTAGCTAGCTTACCTAACATTCACAATACGGTCAAATTAGCTGCATTATCCACTTTGTTAACTGTCAAACTATTTGTTGTCAACCCATTAAAAAGGTGAAACGTCACAACTCGGCTCAGCAACTCGGGTAACAACATTTTCTCCAAGTTTCCCACTTGTAATTACAATTTGGAAGGTCGTTCAAGTGAAACTTTCCAGTATGAACTCTGAGCTTCCAATAACTCCAATATAGGTATTGTATTACATTGCTATTATTATATGGCATTTTATCACATGCTTGAATAATGTTAACATGATTGATAGCCAGGGTTGGGTAGGTTACTTCCTAAATGTAATGTCAGTTACTATTTACATGTCCCACTTTTAGATTACTTTCCCCTTAAGCGACATTAGAAGACACAGGTATGTTACCAATTGAACCACATCTATTGTAGGATAAATCAATCTTAAAGTTTAAATAGCTGGCCATATATAGATGTTAAAATTAACTTCATGGTGTCACGCCCTGACCTTTGTTTTCTTTATTATTTTGGTTAGGTCAGGGTGTGACAAGGGTGGTATGTGTGTTTGTCTTGTCTAGGTTTTTTTTGTATATCTATGGGGTTTTGGAATTGTCTAGGTAAATGTAGGTCTATGGTGGCCTGAATTGGTTCCCAATCAGAGACAGCTGTTTATCGTTGTCTCTGATTGGGGATCCAATTTAGGTTGCCATTTTCCATTTTGGTTTGGTGTGTTATTGTCTATGTGTAGTTGCATGTCAGCACTAGTTGTTTTTTAGTGTGACGTTCGTTTGTTTAAGTGTTCTTCGTTAAATAAAATGAGGATGTATTCTAATCACGCTGCGCCTTGGTCTCCTCGTTATGACGAACGTGACACGTCGGTTGGTTACGTAAACTTCTTCTACATATAATAATAATAATACATTACATTATATCTTTACATTAATAACCAAAATCTATCAGAATTCCATATTTACAAGATCAAGGAGTATAACATTTATTGGAATGACTGGAAGTATAGATTAGCCAAATTGTTTTATCTGAGCATAACACCAAAACTAAGGATTTATTAGCCAGCCCTACTCTGTTGTTTTGGATTTTGTTGTTACAGAGGACGGATTTGGGCTCATTGATTCGAGTTGAAAAATAAATGCTGCGCTTATAGAATGGCATGCTTTGAGCATTTCTGAAAGTGCTTATTTACATGTGAAAAATGAATTCTGCATTTGCTCTAGGTCTATTGTTTCACTTTTGTTGATGACGCTTTGATATCTTGATAATATGCAGCTGTTTAAAGGGCAAATCCACAGATTAAAAAATAACAAAACGACCGCCCCACCTCTGTTTTGGTAAAAAAAAAAAAAAAAAACTGAGGGATGGGCATGGAGAAATTGAACCACTCAGAGAATAGACAGAACTATCGATACAATGACTGACCATCCATGATATCAAAATTATTGTTTTAACCATGTTATACATTGTTTACATTTACAATGTTTACAAACATTGAAGAAAAACAGGCTTATATTTTGAGTTCTCATGGTGTGTGACAGTTGAACTAAGCTCATGAGGCATTTATAAGTTATATTCTACAAGAATCAATGGATAAAAATATATCCAAGTCCAGAAATGGATGTAGCAACTACAGATTTAAAAGGGCAATCAAAAGTGTGCGAGTTTGAACATGTGTCCATTAGGCCTATGGATTTAATGTTTTTGTCAGCATGAATTAGATAAAAGCCCCACTTGTATTCCACAGGCTGGGATCGGCACTGTGCGGTTGTTGTAAGAGCACATTTTTCACTGGCTGTCCACTGGTTTCAAATTTTTTATTGATGGGCTCCTGAGTGGCGCGGCGGTACATCTCAGTGCAAGAGGTGTCACTACAGCCCCTGGTTCGATCTCAGGCTGTATCACAACCGGCCATGATTGGGAATCCCATAGGGCGGTGCACAATGGTCCAGCGGCGTCCGGTTTAGGGGAGGGTTTGGCCAGGGTAGGCCGTTAATTTAGGCCGTCAACTTATTGAAATCAACCATTATTGGGTTCAAATATTGATATTTGTGAACAGCCATCCACAACAACCACAATCCGTAAGGCACAAATAGCTAAATGAGAGCAGCAGTGATTCACATCAATGTTACATTTACATTTAAGTCATTTGGCAGACGCTCTTATCCAGAGCGACTTACAAATTGGTGAATTCACCTTATGACATCCAGTGGAACAGCCACTTTACAATAGTGCATCTAAATCATTTAAGGGGGGGTGAGAAGGATTACTTTATCCTATCCTAGGTATTCCTTAAAGAGGTGGGGTTTCAGGTGTCTCCGGAAGGTGGTGATTGACTCCGCTGTCCTGGCGTCGTGAGGGAGTTTGTTCCACCATTGGGGGCCAGAGCAGCGAACAGTTTTGACTGGGCTGAGCGGGAACTGTACTTCCTCAGTGGTAGGGAGGCGAGCAGGCCAGAGG
Source organism: Oncorhynchus masou masou (assembly GCF_036934945.1). NCBI lineage: Eukaryota > Metazoa > Chordata > Actinopteri > Salmoniformes > Salmonidae > Oncorhynchus > Oncorhynchus masou. The sequence goes on from NC_088212.1 coordinate 35,319,711, forward strand.
TGGATGAACGCAGTGCCCTTGTTTGGGTGTAGGGCCTGATCAGAGCCTGGAGGTACTGCGGTGCCATTCCCCTCACAGCTCCGTAGGCAAGCACCATGGTCTAGTAGCGGATGCGAGCTTCAACTGGAAGCCAGTGGAGAGAGCGGAGGAGCGGGGTGACGTGAGAGAACTTGGGAAGGTTGAACACCAGACGGGCTGCGGCGTTCTGGATGAGTTGTAGGGGTTTAATGGCACAGGCAGGGAGCCCAGCCAACAGCGAGTTGCAGTAATCCAGACGGGAGATGACAAGTGCCTGGATTAGGACCTGCGCCGCTTCCTGTGTGAGGCAGGGTCGTACTCTGCGGATGTTGTAGAGCATGAACCTACAGGAACGGGCCACCGCCTTGATGTTAGTTGAGAACGACAGGGTGTTGTCCAGGATCACGCCAAGGTTCTTAGCGCTCTGGGCGGAGGACACAATGGAGTTGTCAACCGTGATGGCGAGATCATGGAACGGGCAGTCCTTCCCCGGGAGGAAGAGCAGCTCCGTCTTGCCGAGGTTCAGCTTGAGGTGGTGATCCGTCATCCACACTGATATGTCTGCCAGACATGCAGAGATGCGATTCGCCACCTGGTCATCAGAAGGGGGAAAGGAGAAGATTAATTGTGTGTCGTCTGCATAGCAATGATAGGAGAGACCATGTGAGGTTATGACAGAGCCAAGTGACTTGGTGTATAGCGAGAATAGGAGAGGGCCTAGAACAGAGCCCTGGGGGACACCAGTGGTGAGAGCGCGTGGCGAGGAGACAGATTCTCGCCACGCCACCTGGTAGGAGCGACCTGTCAGGTAGGACGCAATCCAAGCGTGGGCCGCGCCGGAGATGCCCAACTCGGAGAGGGTGGAGAGGAGGATCTGATGGTTCACAGTATCAAAGGCAGCCGATAGGTCTAGAAGGATGAGAGCAGAGGAGAGAGAGTTAGCTTTAGCAGTGCGGAGCGCCTCCGTGATACAGAGAAGAGCAGTCTCAGTTGAATGACTAGTCTTGAAACCTGACTGATTTGGATCAAGAAGGTCATTCTGAGAGAGATAGCGGGAGAGCTGGCCAAGGATGGCACGTTCAAGAGTTTTGGAGAGAAAAGAAATAAGGGATACTGGTCTGTAGTTGTTGACATCGGAGGGATCGAGTGTAGGTTTTTTCAGAAGGGGTGCAACTCTCGCTCTCTTGAAGACGGAAGGGACGTAGCCAGCGGTCAGGGATGAGTTGATGAGCGAGGTGAGGTAAGGGAGAAGGTCTCCGGAAATGGTCTGGAGAAGAGAGGAGGGGATAGGGTCAAGCAGGCAGGTTGTTGGGCGGCCGGCCGTCACAAGAAGCGAGATTTCATCTGGAGAGAGAGGGGAGAAAGAGGTCAGAGCACAGGGTAGGGCAGTGTGAGCAGAACCAGCAGTGTCGTTTGACTTAGCAAACGAGGATCGGATGTCGTCGACCTTCTTTTCAAAATGGTTGACGAAGTCATCTGCAGAGAGGGAGGAGGGGGGGGGTAGGATTCAGGAGGAGGGAGAAGGTGGCAAAGAGCTTCCTAGGGTTAGAGGCAGATGCTTGGAATTTAGAGTGGTAGAAAGTGGCTTTAGCAGCAGAGACAGAGGAGGAAAATGTAGAGAGGAGGGAGTGAAAGGATGCCAGGTCCGCAGGGAGGCGAGTTTTCCTCCATTTCCGCTCGGCTGCCCGGAGCCCTGTTCTGTGAGCTCGCAATGAGTCGTCGAGCCACGGAGCGGGAGGGGAGGACCGAGCCGGCCTGGAGGATAGGGGACATAGAGAGTCAAAGGATGCAGAAAGGGAAGAGAGGAGGGTTGAGGAGGCAGAATCAGGAGGTAGGTTGGAGAAGGTATGAGCAGAGGGAAGAGATGATAGGATGGAAGAGGAGAGAGTAGCGGGGGAGAGAGAGCGAAGGTTGGGACGGCGCGATACCATCCGAGTAGGGGCAGTGTGGGAAGTGTTGGATGAGAGCGAGAGGGAAAAGGATACAAGGTAGTGGTCGGAGACTTGGAGGGGAGTTGCAATGAGGTTAGTGGAAGAACAGCATCTAGTAAAGATGAGGTCGAGCGTATTGCCTGCCTTGTGAGTAGGGGGGAAGGTGAGAGGGTGAGGTCAAAGAGGAGAGGAGTGGAAAGAAGGAGGCAGAGAGGAATGAGTCAAAGGTAGACGTGGGGAGGTTAAAGTCGCCCAGGACTGTGAGAGGTGAGCCGTCCTCAGGAAAGGAGCTTATCAAGGCATCAAGCTCATTGATGAACTCTCCGAGGGAACCTGGAGGGCGATAAATGATAAGGATGTTAAGCTTGAAAGGGCTGGTAACTGTGACAGCATGGAATTCAAAGGAGGCGATAGACAGATGGGTAAGGGGAGAAAGAGAGAATGACCACTTGGGAGAGATGAGGATCCCGGTGCCACCACCCCGCTGACCAGAAGCTCTCGGGGTGTGCGAGAACACGTGGGCGGACGAAGAGAGAGCAGTAGGAGTAGCAGTGTTATCTGTGGTGATCCATGTTTCCGTCAGTGCCAAGAAGTCGAGGGACTGGAGGGAGGCATAGGCTGAGATTAACTCTGCCTTGTTGGCCGCAGATCGGCAGTTCCAGAGGCTACCGGAGACCTGGAACTCCACGTGGGTCGTGCGCGCTGGGACCACCAGATATCTACATGTGCTATGTAGATAGCAATAATAAGTGACATCCATATCGCTATAGACTACACCACTGCTATCATACTTAACTCCAAGAGTTTATTCAAGTTGGATAATCTTTGGATGCCAACAGCAGTCGTACCATTGGAAGACATAGCTTGGACTGTGGCCTACAAAAACCTATTCCTGCTCTTTTCCCACGATCCATCAAACCCGTTTGGTGCGTCATCATAGTGGTCTCTGACTGCTAGGGAGGACAATGCAAATAGTCCTGGTAGGCATTTTCAAGGGATATATAAAGTGATTGCCTATATATATTTATTTTTATGAAGTGACTGAAAATCATACAGACTGTGGCTCTAAGGCTGCCTTTACACAGGGAACCCTGATTGGTCAAAATACCAATTAGTGGCTAAATGTGTAAATGCAGCCCAAGAGCTTCAATTTGGAGATGCATTTTTCTTCTTCTCATTTGATAGGACAAACACAACTCCTGTATTAGTGGAAGAATGTTTCAGTTCTCATATTGACTTCTCTAACCCCAAACCCTGGTCTGCTTCGCAAGTGTTCCCGTAAGTCTTGTGATGTTGCTCCTCTGGGTTTAGAAAATCTGTGGGATCCTCCTTATGGTGCCATTTCTGCACTCACATGCTAGTCAGAACTGAGACATTTCTGACTTGCTGATTCATTGAATGCGGCACGTGTATAATTACAACCAGTTAGGAAGTTGGTAATGTCAGAGTTTCCTAGTTGGGACTAGCACATGAACTCAGATAAAAACGAGGTAAAATCATGTCTGAATAATCTGTCTCCATTGTGGAATAATTATAATGTTAAGGTAAGATTTAAGTTATTTAAACCAAATTGAACATATTTCATGATTTATTTGAGGCTAAATTGATTTTATTTATGTATTATATTAAGTTAAAATAAGTCTTCATTCAGTATTGTTGTAATTGTAATTATTACAAATAAATAAATAAAAATGGCCAATTAATCGGTATCGGCTTTTTGGTCCTCCAATAATCTGTATCGGTATCGGCGTTGAAAAATCATAATCGGTCTACCTCTTTGTTCCGACTCTATCGGGAAACCGGGCCCTGGAAGAATAGCTCACAGTGTTGTGAGTATTTAGTCAGCCACCAATTGTGCAAGTTCTCCCACTTAAAAAGATGAGGCCTGTAATTTTCATCATAGGTACACTTCAACTATGACAGACAAAATGAGAAAAAAAAAATCCAGAAAGTCACGTTGTAGGATTTTTAATGAATTTAAAAACATGATTTAAGTGAAGGCTGATTTGTAATTCATATATACAGAATAAAAAAACAGTACATCCTGCCAGCACGCCCACAAGCGAGCCACTCGGGCAAAGAATGAGGCGTGGAAGAGAGCGAGGAACGAGATGGGAGTAACAATCCAGGCTATTTGCTCTGAGACCAGCATAATAATGTAATAAGCAGGGAGAAGGTTTCGAACCCTCACATTCTGGCCCAAAGTCCAGCACGCTATCGACTATGTCCAAATGTATTGATTGGGGCCGATTGTGGCTAAAAACATTTTATCAATTAGAATCTTGAACATCTGGAAAGGGGAAAAAGTATTATTAGTTTTTCACAAGTGTAGCAGGATGGGCTATTAGCTGAACAATAGACTATTCAACCTTTACTAAAGAATTGTCTAATAGCCGAGCTAGGTGTGAACCTCCTCCCCAACTTGCAACAAATCATTTGTATCTATCTTTCCACACCTACCTACACACATGTTTAAAAACGTATTATGGCTGCAGGGGCAGTATTGAGTAGCTTTGATGAATAAGGTGCCCAGAGTCAACGGCCTGCTCCTCAATCCCAGTTGCTAATGTATGCATATTATTAGTATGTTTGGATAGGAAACACTGAAGTTTCTAAAACTGTTTGAATGATGTCTGAGTATAACAGAACTCATATGGCAGGCAAAAACGTTGAAGATTTATGATAACATCCTAAAGATTGATTCTATACTTACATTTACATTTAAGTCATTTAGCAGACGCTCTTATCCAGAGCGACTTACAAATTGGTGAATTCACCTTCTGACATCCAGTGGAACAGCCACTTTACAATAGTGCATCTAAGTCATTAAGGGGGGGTGAGAAGGATTACTTATCCTATCCTAGGTATTCCTTGAAGAGGTGGGGTTTCAGGTGTCTCCGGAAGGTGGTGATTGACTCCGCTGTCCTGGCGTCGTGAGGGAGTTTGTTCCACCATTGGGGGGCCAGAGCAGCGAACAGTTTTGACTGGGCTGAGCGGGAACTGTACTTCCTCAATGGTAGGGAGGCGAGCAGGCCAGAGGTGGATGAACGCAGTGCCCTTGCTTGGGTGTAGGGCCTGATCAGAGCCTGGAGGTACTGCGGTGCCGTTCCCCTCACAGCTCCGTAGGCAAGCACCATGGTCTTGTAGCGGATGCGAGCTTCAACTGGAAGCCAGTGGAGAGAGCGGAGGAGCGGGGTGACGTGAGAGAACTTGGGAAGGTTGAACACCAGACGGGCTGCGGCGTTCTGGATGAGTTGTAGGGGTTTAATGGCACAGGCAGGGAGCCCAGCCAACAGCGAGTTGCAGTAATCCATACTTAGTTTGAAATGTTTCTACGACCTGTAATATAACTTTTTGAACTTTTCGTCCGACGTCCGGCTGGACCTGCACGAGCGTTTGGATTTGTGTACTAAACGCCCTAACAAAAGTAGCTACTTGGGCATAAATAATGGACATTATCGAACAAATCAAACATTTATTGTGGAACTAGGATTCCTGGGAGTGCGTTCTGATGAAGATCATCAAAGGTAAAGGAATATTTATAATGTTTTTTCTGATTTCTGTTGACTCCAACTTGGCGGATAATTAAATGTTTCTTCTGAGCGCCGTTCTCAGATTATTGCATGGTTTACTTTTTCCATAAAGCTTTTTTGAAATCTGACACAGCGATTGCATTAAGGAGAGGTATATCTATAATTCCATGTGTAACACTTGTATTCTAATCAACATTTTATGATGAGTATTTCTGTAAAATTGATGTGGCTATGCAAAATCACTGAATGTTTTTGGAACTACTGAACGTAATGCGCCAATGTAAACTGATTTTTTTTAAATATAAATATGAACTTTATCAAACAAAACATGCATGTATTGTGTAACATGAAGTCCTATGAGTGTCATCTAATGAAGATCATCAAAGGTTAGTGATTAATTTTATCTATTGTGATTTTTGTGACTCCTATCTTTGGCTGGAAAAATGGCTGTGTTTTTCTGTAGCTTGGTGGTGACCTAACATAATCGTTTGTGGTGCTTTCACTGTAAACACCTATTTGAAATCGGACACTGGTGGGATTAACAACAAGATTACATTTTAAAACGGTATAAAATACATATGTTTGAGGAATTTTAATTGAGATTTCTGTTTTGAATTTGGCGCCCTGCACTTTCACTGGCTGTTGTCATATCGATCCTGTTAATGGGATTGCAGCCCTAAGAAGTTTTAATGTTCTGAAAGATTTAAAAAAAAATTTTTGGGCCCTTTCCTCCTGACAGAGCTGGTGTAATTGAGTCAGGTTTGTAGGCCTCCTTGCTCGCACACGCTTTATCAGTGCCTGCCCACAAATCTTCTATAGGATTGAGGTCAGGGCTTTGTGATGGCCACTCCAATACCTGGACTTTGTTGTCCTTTAGCCATTTTGCCACAACTTTGGAAGTATGCTTGGGGTCATTGTCCATTTGGAAGACACATTTGCGACCAAGCTTTAACTTCTTGGTGATGGGGGCAGTATTGAGTAGCTTGGATGAAAAAGGTGCCCAGAGTAAACTGCCTGCTACTCTGTCCCAGATGCTAATATACAGTGCCTTGCGAAAGTATTCGGCCCCTTGAACTTTGCGACCTTTTGCCACATTTCAGGCTTCAAACATAAAGATATGAAACTGTATTTTTTTGTGAAGAATCAACAACAAGTGGGACACAATCATGAAGTGGAATCATGAAGTGCATTCCGACGAAGATCAGCAAAGGTAAGTGAAGATTTTTAATACTATTTATGACTTTTGTTGACTCCACAATTTGGCGGGTAACTGTATGGCTTGATTTTGTGGCTGTTCTCAGATTATTGTGCTTTTGCCGTAAAGCTTTTTTGAAATCTGACACAGTGGATGCATTACGGACAAGTTTATCTTTAATTCTATGTAAAACATGTATCTTTCATCAAAGTTTATGATCAGTATTTCTGTTATTTGATGTGGCTCTCTCCAATTTCTCTGGATGTTTTTGAAGGCATTTCTGAACATGGTTTTTTGGATATAAATATGAACTTGATCGAACAAAACATACATGTATTGTGTAACATTGAGTCCTGGGAGTGTCATCTGATGAAGATCGTCAAAGGTTAGTGATTTATATCTATATTTCTGCTTTTTGTGACACCTCTATTTGGTTGGAAAATGGCTGAATGCTTTCTATGACTAGTTGCTGACCTAACATATGTTCTGCTTTCGCCAAAAAGCATTTATGAAATCGGACACTGGTTGGTTAATGAGAAGTGTATCTTTAAAATGGTGTAAAATACTTGTATGGTTGAGGAATTTTAATTATGAGATTTCTGTTTTTGAATTTGGAGCCCTGCAATTTCACTGGCTGTTGGCGAGGTGGGACGCTAGCGTCTCGAACGATCCCAGAGAGGTTATCTTCTTGACTGATGTCTTGAGATGTTGCTTGAATATATCCACACAATTTTCCTGCCTCTTAATGCCATCTATTTTGTGAAGTGCACCAGCCCCTCCTGCAGCAAAGCACCCCCACAACATGATGCTGCCACCCCCGTGCTTCATGGTTGGGATGGTGTTCTTCCCCTTTTTCCTCCAAACATAACAATGGTCATTATGGGCAAACAGTTCTATTTTTGTTTCATCAGACCAGAGAACAATTCTCCAAAAAGTATTATTTTTGTTCCCATATGCAGTTGCAAACTGTAGTCTGGCTTTTTTTATGGCGGTTTTGGAGCGGTTGCTTCTTCCTTGCTGAGCGGCCTTTCAGGTTATGTCGATATAGGACTCGTTTTACTGTGGATATAGATACTTTTGTACCTGTTTCCTCCAGCATCTTCACAAGGCCTTTTGCTGTTGTTCAGGGATTGATTTGCACTTTTCACACCAAAGTACGTTAATCTCTAGGAGACAGAACGCGTCTCCTTCCTGAGCGGTATGCCGGCTGCGTGGTCCCATGATGTTTATACTTGCGTACTATTGTTTGTACAGCTGAACGTGGTACTTTCAGGCATTTGGAAATTTCTCCCAAGGAAGAACCAGACTTGTGGAGGTCTACAATTTTTTTTCTGAGGTCTTAGCTGATTTATTTTTTAATTTCCCATGATGTCAAGCAGAGGCACTGAGTTTTAAGGTAGGTATTGAAAGACATCCACAGTTACACCTCCAATAGGCTAATTGACATCATCTGAGTCAATCAGAAGCTTCTAAAGCCATGACATCATTTTCTGGAATTTTCCAAGCCGTTTAAAGGCACAGTCAACTTAGGGTATGTAAACTTCTGACCCACTGGAGTGATGCAGTGAATTATAAGTGAAATAATCTGTCTGTAAACAATTGTTGGAAAAATGACTTGTCATGCACATAGTAGATGTCCTAACCGACTTGCCAACACTATAGTTTGTTAACAAGAAATTTGTAGAGTTGTTGAAAAACTAGTTTTAATGGCTCCAACCTAAGTGTATGTAAACGTCTGACTTCAACTGTATATTTGTCATGGCTCCCGAGTGGCGCAGCATCTTGGTGCAAGAGGCTTTACTACAGTCCCTGGTTTGAATTCAGACTGTATCACATCCGAACGTGATTGGGAGTGCCGTAGAGCGGCTCACAATTGGCCCAGCGTCATTTGTCCAGGGTAGGCCGTCATTGTAAATAAGCATTTGTACTTAACTGACTTGCCTAGTTAAATAAAGGTTCAGTTTATAAAAACAACTGGTGGCAACTGCAGCACAATCAATAGGAGGTGAACAGTGGCTGGTGCCTAAAAATACAGAACTTGTTTTATGCAGGTGTTGTACACCAACAGATGGAGAAAACCTACACCAGTTGAGCATTTCATTTCAACAATCTTCATTTTTATTTTACTTTACAAACAACAATAGGGCTTAATTGGTGTCTATTTCTTTGGAGCCTAGACCTATATAAAACAACTTAACTGGCTGAGGTAGTCTGAGGCATAACATCCTAATAGAAGTAGGATTTTTTTTAAATTTGTCCTACTTACAATTGCAACTGGTCAAAAATGTAGCATCCTACATAAAACGATAATTTAAAGAAAAAAAGTCTGCACGTTCAAACTAAAACAATGTAACTAATAATGAAAGCGCACATTTGTAAATCTCAAACTCTAAAAGTTTGTGTAAACACAATGTGTGTGACATTGTGTTTACAAAAAAGAATGTAGCCCATCATGCAAATGTTTCCTATTAGCAGGACAATAGACTTTTTATAGCCCGGCTACTGTTGTGGAAATCTCTCAACTTGCAATGTAATGTATTCAATGCTTAAGTACTCTAAAGTGTTACATATCTAACTCAAAACAGCATTTCGTCATCAACATCTTTATGCTTTCGTTAACCTTCTTGATCTTTCCCTTTTATTTCTGTAGCAATTTTGAGAAAATTGCTCAAGGGCCACGGTTGATTCGTCTGTGAAGATGACATTCTTGAATGTCTCGCAAGTTTTGATCTGGGCCTGCAAAGTTCTTTGTTTGTCAGACAAATCGTAGGGTTGAAACTACAGAATAGTACAAAACAAGCGAACACACAGGGTTAATGTTCTGATCAAAATAAATAAATATATATATATATATATATATTTCTTACCGAGCCTTTCCATGAGTCCATGCAAGTTTCTTCAAGTGTCTTCTGACTGTAATTAGAGTGATGTTGTGCCGTAATGCCATCAGATTACAGATTGCCTTTGCCGATTGCTCGTCATCTTCATGAACATAAGCAAGTGATGTCTGCTAAATAATCAATTTAGGTTTCTCCTGAAATAAATAATTTGAAATCACAAACTGTCTTTATTTACAAATTAGTGAGACTGTCTCACCCCATGTTCAAGAATGGCCTTTCCTCACTCTAAAATTAAAACGAAATCTCCAAAATATCGTTACTTTTTAAACAAAGCGATTTATAATTATGAATTAATTTAGAATTATATAAATGCCCCTTTAAGATGTGTGAGAATATCTGAGAATATAGATAATAATTGTGTCCTCCAATCCTCTAAATGTAATTATTGGAGGAGAGTCACGTCATTGAATAAGTTTTTTTTCCCCTCAATATTCTGTAGGTGAAATTAGTCTCACTAGTGTTGAGTAATGTGCTGTTAAATGGTATTTATTTAAAGAGGATGTTGAGGTTAGAACTGTTTTTTGTTGTTGTACTGTTTCGCTCTGCTCTGGGGCAAGCATGGGGACTAGTCTTGATATATCAATGAAATTTTTATTTTCACTTAATCTCCGTTTGGGTATTGGCTAGACAATAATTAGAAAATTAGGGTGGAGAAATGTTATGCTCTTACGCTCCATTATTAATCTAGGAAAGTCAGTTAAGAACAAATTCTTATTTACAAGGACAGCATACTCCCTTCCTCCTGTTGTACAGCACCATATTTTCCATTCCCATCCTAATGGAAACCCTGATGGTTTTTGTTTTTCTCTGAATAGAAACACCACAATATTAATCAAATTAATTAAGCCAAATTTCTTGAAATCAATCCCATATACTATGTTATTACAAAAAAAGGTCTTAAATTCTCGCAAGGTGTGCCGCAGTATGACGCAACTTTTAAAGGAGGAACCACTGTAATAGTGAAGACATCAAAACTATGAAATAACACATGGAATCATGTCGAAACCGAAAAAGTATTCAAAGTAGCCAGCCTTTGCCTTGATGACAGCTTGATGAAAACACCTAAAGGAATTGCACTACATCACTGGCCACTAGGCAGGCCAAAACTCCATCACACCAAAAAGTGCTGAAGTGTTGGTATTTTCAAACGGCTCGTACACTGAGGGCATTTATCATCCTAATCGCAGTATTATTCTAACCTCGTAGTGTGGAAAGAGGATAATCACATTTTTGACTGCACTGGGCCTTTAAGATCTTTGATAGGCTGATGTGTAATTTGTTACAGGAAATCACTGTCAGCTGGTGAGGTTAGCATAGGGCTAACATGTGGCAGGTTATCTGATAGAACTACATTGTAGCTGGTCCCATCACATGCAACTACGTTCAGGATTGTAATTGGTTGATGCACATTTTGAGACTGAGAAAAACGTTAGGTTTAACTTTTTCTCATGTCCAGGTATAGACCCCTCTATATCTTATTAATTTACTTTCTCCACAGTACCCTAACTCGAGGCAAGAAGAGGGTGTGAAAGTGCACTGACTCCTACAGGCTCCTCGTGATGGTTCTCTCAACCATGGAGCACAGCACCAGAAGACCTCCACGCTGCTGGCCTCCGGTGGCTCTTTTCCTCGTCTTCATCCTCACCCAGCAGCTCTACGCCCTCATTGTGTTACACGGCCAGTTGGTCAGCTCTAGTGAGGCCAACATCAGCCCTTTCAAATTCTGCCTCCAGGGACAAGATGTTGGAGTTACCTGTGATGATCAACACAACAACATGTCTACCACCGCTGGTGTATTAGTGGATATCCTTAGGGTTCTGGTCATTATGAGTCTGTATATTCCACTGGTGCTGGTGCCCTTTGCCCTCATGGCCTTTCTGTTTGCAGTCTGCTGTGATGACAGAGGGGTGTTGTGGTTCAGTGTCAGCTGTCTGGCTGCTTCCAGCCTACTGATGCTTGTGGGCCTCTGTGTGTTTGTGGGGCTCCACTTTAACTATGTGTCATTGGCTGATATGACAGCAGGGTACTATGTCTGTGTGTTTGTTAATGCTGAGCTGGTTTCAGCAGCTGTACTGACCTGGATGACAGGGACGCGGCAGCTTAGAGATAAAACGACATCCAATGATAACTAATAACCCAGTGGAGAGGCTTGCTGGTAACCAACAAGTGATTGTCCTCCCTAGTGTTCAAATAGGGGTTGCTGAACATTTCCTCTTAACTGACCTGTAACATTTGTTTGCTGGTCAGGAAAAACATGTCAACTTTTGATTTGTTTATTTCAAGTTTTTCAATGTGTTCAACATGATCAACCAAAAGGGTGTACATTTTAAATGACTGTCTATATAATGTTTTTCAAGACATACTATTCATAACTTTATTTTGTCTGTTTTCATGTTTGTGTTCTGTACATGGATGCATATTTTAAATCAAATTAAGTTTCCAATAAACTCTGATACAGAGATACTTTGCTCTTTGACTACAACTACTATAGTCCTACTGTACTGTGGTCGGTAATGTTGACGACAAAAATGCTAGTCATTTTAATAAATCGACCACTAGCCTAAGTAATTAAAAAAGATATTGCATACCTTTTGGCTAACTGTCATGTTCCAGTAAATGAGTGTGATAACCTACTTTACCTTATAATCATTAAGTTAAAACCACCAATTTTGCTCACGAGTCTCAAATGTACATGATTGATTTATTCATCAAAATTGTGAAGTGTATGACATGCCTGTTGATCATAAGCCTATGTTGATGGTCAACAAAGATTTCTCTAATTTCTGTGAATTTGGTCAGGTCACCAAAAAAGTGACATATTGCAGCTTTAAAACTAAAATAAATTTAATCAATAAAAGTGCCTTCAGAATATCCCAGTAGTCACATTTTATTCTTCAATCAAAATTATATATTTTTTGTTTCTATTACAAAGTATGTCATTACCCTTTTTACTGCTCTTAAAGGGGAAACAAATCTTGAGCAGTTGCGCTTAATATTGTACATGTCATTAGTTGCACCTAGTGAGACAGTTTTTAGGCCCAATGCCTTTTCTAAGACAGTGCATAAACACTTCACAGATTAAACCTAATCCTGTATTCATAAATGCTTTCAATGGAGATGTATTTACTAACATTACCAAGAACCCACTATTAGCAGAGAAGGAAATCATTCATGTTATGGGTCCCATTTGCCCCCATTGACTATTTTTAATATACTCTAGTCTACATGACCTCACTGTGTATCCCCCCCATCTCAGTTTGTAAGGAAAGCATCTCAAAGTGTTCTGTGGTTTATCATCAGGTGAAGAATATCTCCCTTACAAGCCTGAGGGCATCATCGTCTGCTGTGGGAGACTGTGACCGTGAGTGGTCCTCTGCTCCAACATCCTGAGCCAAATCCCCTGGACTATCAGCATCGTCGTGACCTGGTCCTGAACTCTGACCCTCAGGTCCCTGCTCTGTGTTGTTGTTTTGAGCGTACAGTAGAGTGTCCTCCTCGGCTACATCGATGTCCGTTTCTGAGACATACGTCCTCTCCTGTGCATCAGAGTCTGAGGACTCCGCCACCACGTCCAACTCAGACAGCCTCCTCTTCTTCTCCCTGACACAGTTGTTTTTTGCATTCATAGAGCAGCCCACCACACTCCTTTTGACCTGTAGGAATGAATGCAATATACAGGGTGAATTGGATAAAACAGACAAATAGCTCAGTTATATCCACTAGGAATTATTTAAACCTCCCCACCAGATGTTTCACAATTTTGTTGTAGCCCTGAACTAGCTCACCTGAGTCACCTATTCAAAGGCATGATGATTACCTGATGAGTTGAATCAGGTGTGCTAGCTCTGGATTAGATCAAATAACAGCTGGGGGTCCCCACTAGAGGTCCTTCATACTGTGGTCTAAGCTAGTTAGCTGCAACCCCCCCATACCCCTCAGTGAATCATCACCCAGTCTATGGAACATCACCTGTTTGTCATCATGATGAGCTCCATCTTCTCCACCTCCAAATTCATTCAAATAACTGACAGCTGCCTCCACCAGCTCCTTTTCATTCATGCAGTAGAAGGCCACTCTGGACAGCAAGAGAGGGAAAATTAAGTCCGATGTGCAGAAAACAAATGCTTTTCATATAGCCATCAGGTTACTTTTAGTTGAAAACTAGAAAAGTTAGTGGTTGAAACCACACACTACAGAAAAAAATTGCCGTTTTGAAAATGCAGTAAAATTGCACTAACTGGTATTTTTCAGAATAAACTGCAAAATTACTGCAGTAAAAAAAATATTTTGGAAGCAATATATAACTGCAGTACAGTGTATTGCAGCTATACTGCATTCTGACCAGTGGATGCTCCTCAGAGGAGGAAGGGGAGGACCATTCTCCTCAGTGAATTTCATAAAAAATTACAATTGTAAAACATTTTAAAAGTTATCCTTTTTAGATAAAACTATAAATATAATCACATCAAATAATTGATTAAAACACTATTTTTGTGAGGTTGAAAATATGCTTGGCCTATCATGGGGGTGTCTATGTTAAAAGCTACATTTTGCAACATATGGTGTGACTAGCGGAAAGGCTGTGGCTGGCCTTGAGGTGTAGGCAGCTATCATGAGTTGTGGGAGACACGTACAGAACTTAGGCAGTTAAACAGACTGTCTTTTGTTAGAACTCAAACTTAGAAATAACAGGAACCAGATAACGGTGTCTAGGGTGTGAGCGCATGGATATTCTACACAGCAACAGTTACCGTACATCTATCAACTGGAGCGCCCGGGGGCTGGTACCAGCTCGTGCGCCAACAATCAACGATAGGCTGGGTGAGTCTAAACCATGCCCAGTCTCTACTCTGCGACAGGCCGGCTCAGAAGCAGGAACTACTTCTGTCAGAGTATATTATAATAATTTTGTCAGGAACAAGTTCAGTTCTCTGTTTGCCCTGCGAGGTGTGACAGAGAGCCCGTATATATACGAAAATTGCATTTACCACTTATTGCTCAGCTAATAAAAAATATATAGCATACAATCGGTGACTCTGTCATATTTATCCTGATACCAGATTCAAATTGACGCAACCCTAACATTTAGCAAAAAGTCTACAGTAGCCTCAGCAGCACTCTGTAGTGTAGCACCATGGTTTAGCCGGAGAACAGTTAGCTTTCACCTTCCTCTGGGTACATGGACTTCAATACAAAACCTTGGGAGGCTCATGGTTCTCACCCCCTTCCATAGACTTACACCAGCCTTTCTTAAAGTATGGGTCGCAGACCTGTTAATGGTGGGTCGCGACGTGTCAGAGTAAATGTATAATTAATTACAGGAATTGATTTGGCCAAGTCTCTGCTCAGCAGCGGTCTCTGCTCTGTTTGGCAGCTGCACAAGTGTGACAGCGAGATGCCCGTGTGCTTCGCAGTTTACCAGATCTTTTTTCTGTCGTTTTCTTGAAGATCACTCCGCGACACACACAATGCAGCGCTGTCGTTCAGCAGCAGATGATGCGCTGTCTGCCACTGACTTGTCATTCCCACTTGCCATCACTCACCGCTGTCAGCAAATGGACTCATGCTAGCCACAAGTTCTGAATGAGCTCAATTGTCATGAAACGCATATACAGCGATGAGTTTCTCTCTCTTTATACAAACTTGTAACGAGGAGCGACCACAATGTGTTTTGTGTGGGGAAGTGCTTAGTAATGAGTCTCTCAAAACTAACAAATTAATAAAACGACACTTCCTGACCAAACATCCACAGCATGATGGCAAACCCAGGGAGTTCTTTGAGAACAGAGCAGAATGCTTCAGGAAACAGTGATTCGACAATGGAAAAGTAAGTCAGCTAGCAAGGCATTGCTGTCATTTTATAACAGGTGATTGATTATAAGCAGAAAAAAGGGAGTACTAACTATCTCTCATCGTAGTAGATGTGAGTTTCTCTTTCAAACAATTCCCTGGCCTTGTACACAGCTAATAGCTAACATTCACCAAAGCAAGTAAGCTACTGTTAGTGCAACCCTAGTAACAGTACAGATTAAAATAAAATGATCAGGCCTACTGTACTTCAAAACGGAGCCCAGAATATACATGCTTGTTGAAAACTTCAACCAGCTACACACCTCTCATTAGGACTGTGTGTGTGTGTTTTCTGGTCTACATCTGTGTGATGTGATCAATCAGTTTATTCCAGTTTAGAATAAAAAAAATATATTGTATTTTAACAGCAACAGTTCCAACCTAGACTTTCTTTCAACAATAATTTATACAGTAAGATGTACAGTAGGCCTGATTATTTTTCATCTGTACTGTTACTTAGGGTTGTGTAACCGGTGTGAAATGGCTAGCTAGTTAGCGGGGTGTGCGCTAATAGCGTTTCAATTGGTGACATCACTCTCTCTGAGACCTTGAAGTAGTTGTTCCCTTGCTCTACAAGGGTCGTGGCTTTTGTGGAGCGATAGGTAACAATGCTTCGAAGGTGACTGTTGATGTGTGCAGAGGGTTCGGGGCAAGGGACGGAAGCTATACTGTTACATTGGTGCTGTGACCCAGATCACTGGTTGCTGTAGAAAAGGAGGTCAAAAAGGAGGGTGAGTGTAACCAGTGTGAAATGGCTAGCTCGTTAGCGGGGTGTGTGCTAATAGCATTTCAAATCGGTGACATCACTCTCTCTGAGACCTTAAAGTAGTAGTTCTCCTTGCTCAGCAAGGGCGCGGCTTTTGTGGAGCGATGGGTAACAATGCTTCGAGGATGACTGTTGTCGGTGTGTGCAGAGGGTCCCTGGTTCGAGACTGTTACAAATCAAAAACTGCCTGTCTGTGTGTTCTGTTGTACATGTGATGTACTGTGTACTGTGTGATGTGATCAATAAGTTTATTCCAGTTCAGAATTAAAAGGATTTATTGTATTTTAACAGCAACCTAGAAAAGTTCCAACTGAGACAGATGTAAGAGTGTTTTTAATGGTGAAAAATAACCTGAATAGATATTTTTATGGATATTTAATTTCAATGTTATTTGTTTTTGTCTATATTGCATTTGTTTTAGGAATAAGGGCAATGAAATGTACCAATATTTATTTATAGTTGCATATTTTCCTAAGTGTGAATTTCTCATTTGGGTCCCAGGCTGAAAAAGTTTAAAGAACCCCTGATTTACACAGTAATTATGACAATTTCTGGAGGACGTCCTCCAGCCTATCAGAGCTCTTGAAGCATGAACTGACATGTTGTCCACCCAATCAATGGATCAGATATTTAATCTAGTACTGAAAGCATAAACTACAGCTAGCTAACACTGCAGTGTATAAAATGTGGTGAGTAGTTGACTCAAAGAGAGAAAGACAACAGTTAACAAATACATTTATTCCAAAATGAAGGAGAAGCAAGAGAAAACTATAGAGGGTGATTGTCATTTTTTCCACTTTCAGTTTCACTTACTTAGCTAGCAAATGCAGCAAGCTAGTTTAGCCTACCTAAACAACCTGCTTTCCAACACAACACTGGAACTCTTCCAAATCAAGGTAAGCTTTTGGTATTATAAATTATTGCCACCAGGGCCCACCGTTGTAACTGCTTACTGACTCTGCCGTTACTCTATGATTGTAGCGGGTTTACTAACGCCTTACTTCCATTCGCTAGGCTGACTATGGCGTTACTTTAGCCAATATACTCCAGCTAATATGGTGACAACGATGTAGGCTGTGTTATAGGGGTTTGGCTTGGAAAGGTTTTTTCGCCTGGTCACATACAGCTGATGTGTTGTGCATTGAAGTCCACAAGTGAAGAGGTGTCACACCTGTGTGCACCCTAGGTTGTAAACTTTAATTCATAGGCTAGGTTGTAGCAACCTCATGATGGACATAGGGGAAATTCGAGTATCATGTATCAGTTGACCGCAACTGATTCTGACTGCAATATTTTTCGTAAGGGCACTGCCCACCTATAGTATAGGTATTATTTCATATCTCAAGAATATCAGGTTAATTTGTACTTTGATGAAACTACACTGCCCACCTTTCAACTCGTTTCCTCGTTCTCTTGCCTGAAGTTATCCTCTTCAGTGTCTCCTTATCTTTCACTCTGTCCTCATCCTTCCTTGCCATCCAAGACGGTAGTTCCCGCCGCTTTCCTGCCATGTCAACGATGTACTGTATGCTCAGTTTAAAGTAGTACAGAAATACGACTAAAATACCGTGTTTAAATCATAACTCCGTGAATTTTCGATGTCATTTCACAACTTCTATTTTTTTCCGGTTTGATAAATCCGCAGCCGTAGGGAAGATATACTTGTGAGGAGATGGGAAACTCCGTTGGAATCGTATTAAGGCCCCTTGTGTGCGTTACCAACCCGTCGTCAATGGGCCGCGCGTTGCATTCTGGGCGATTCTGTGACAATTAGAACTCTCCTTCGAGGAGTCAGTTGAGCGCCAGCTCCAAAAAACATCTATTAGCATGAATTTCGTCAACAAGAAGTACAACATTGAAAATATTTTCCGAGATATGAGATAATTAACTTGTCTGTAATATCGTATATATTTGGAATCGTGACATTGCGTACTTTCGAGGAAAATAGCCAAGTTAAGGATGGATTGCGTTTACAATTAGTTTAGCAACTGCGTGACGCATCATAGAACGTGAACACGATTGGTCGACATTCTGCTGGTGAGGCGTTATGATGGTCTTCCGGTAATTGCCATTAGGATTACTATCTCCTTTCTCTGAAATCTCTGATTACATACGCCTCGCGTCCTCTCCTTTCCCCATTGGATACATTTCGAGGGACTTCTGGCTTTCTCATCCAATGGGTCTTGAGAAGGAGACGAGGAGCGAGGACGCGATATTTGTTTGAGATATTTCCATTTGTATACATATCGAAAGTTCTAACTATAGCCATTAATTGCTTAGCCTAGAGTGCCATGTTGCGGACAAGAAGAGAAACACTACAATGTGCGTAATGCATCTGTAGTTTAGTTTCTATGACGTTATTGTAATGTCACGACCAAAGAAAATGGTAAAATGTTTATTATATACTGAACACAAATATAAACGCAACATGCCATGCATTCATTAATTTTACTGAGTTACAGTTCATGAGGATATCAGTCAATTTAAATAAATAAATTTGACACTAATCTATGGATTTCACATCACTGAGAGTACAGATGTGCATCTATTGGTCACAGATACATTAAATGCAGTAGCGTGCAGTGGTTCTGGGGCCTGGGCCTTCAGTGAAGTCCTACACAGTCCCACCCGAATTAATCCACCTCTTATTACCATCATTATGATGCCATGGCTCTAGACACTATACATTTAGACAGAAACGCAGTATAACCAGGTGTTGCGTCACATTGAAATGGACATTTTTATTCAGAGAATTGCAGGGGAAGAGTACAATACCTTTTCATTGTGCAGCTTTGTTGCCCTGCGCGCTTGTTCGTTGAGCTGTAGACCCACTCGGGTGTCCCCAAAAGTTTTCAAAAGCACCATTGTTTGTAAGTGCCCAGCCGTACTTTGGTGTCTCGTTGCTGCCTTGGTTAGACAACTCAGGTTTGCAAAGCCAGTGTGGCTCCAAACACCAAATCGATCACTTGCAAATAATAGGCATTCCCAGCAGTACAGTTTGCAGTGCTTCTCGGAGCCTGTCTTTGTAGCGTCGGCGTCTACCTCTCCTGACAATGTCTAACTTTTCTTGAAAAGTTTGTCTTGAGAATGGCGTTATAATTATATCCTCGACCAAATCGATATCTTCTCCTTCCGCCATTGTGGGTTGAAAAAACAGTTTAGTAGTACGCAAATTAATTTGTTGATCAATTTCAGTTTCCTAGTTCTGAGACCTGCCCATATAGGACCTGCCTCTCAATATTGGTAATCCAATCAAAAGACGTGCAGGCACTACGCCTGCTAGCTGGCTCCTGTGTAACACTGGAGCCAGCCAGCAGGCGTACAATAGCCAACTCTAAAGCTGATTGGTTGACACTAAATTTTAATTTCCATTCACTTTAAGCTACAAGCGCCCACACTGTTGATTCTGAAGGCCTGAGGGCAGATTTTAGACCCCTGGCAACACATGATGGCTGAATATGATTGGATAAAATATCTAACATAAAGACCAGCCCTCCAAATCTCAACCTGGGGCTGGAAGCAGTGCAACCAAGAGGAACGCTATGAAATGAAGAGTGTAACTCTTACTCTGGGGAATAATTTAATACATATTTGTGGGAAAATATATTTTAAAAAAAATATATATTCTGATGATGTTTAGGCCAGCAGAGAAGGCCTTGCTGGCCCTGACGGCCCACCACTGCTTAAATGGGTCTCACAAAGTGCTTCAGGATCTCGTCTCTGTATTTTTTTGCATTCAAATTACCATTGATAAAATGCAATTGTGTTCGTTGTCCGTAGCTTATGCCTGCCCATACCATAACCCCACCACCACCATGGGGCTGGCACTGTTCACAACGTTGACATCAGCAAACCGCTCGCCCACATGACGCAATAGACGTGGTCTGCGATTGAGGCCGGTTGGACGTACTGCTAAATTCTCTAAAACAAACAGATGTTGGAGGTTTATGTTAGAGAAATAAACATTAAATTCTTTGGCAACAGCTCTGGTGGACATTCTACAAGTCAGCATGCCAATTGCGTGCTCCCTCAACTTGAGACATCTGTGGCATTGTGTTGTGTGACAACTGCACATTTTACAGTGGCCTTTTAATTGTCCCCAGCACAGCACAAGGTGCACCTGTGTAATTACCATGCTGTTTAATCAAATTATTGATAATCCATCCACTTGACAGGAGTGGCATATCTTGGCAAAAGACAAATGCTCACTAAGTGGATGTATACAGATTTGTGCACAACATTTGAGAGAAATAAGCTTTTTGTGCTTATGGAACATTTCTGGGATATTTTAATTCAGGTCATGGGATAAACACTTTTTACATGTTGCGTACATATTTTTGTTCAGTGTAATTGAACTTTTTACAGCTCCTAGACAGTTGCTTTTATAACAACCATCTGCGTTTATATGAAGTATAATTTGGGACTTCTTCAAGTCTTCTACACTAGATGGAGCCTTTGAGACCCTTCCTTCCATATTAGTGTGGCCATCCATTTTTTAAAGTGATAGTTCACTCAAATCAGAAAATTAGATTGGTTTAATTACCCTGTAAGCAATCTATGGACAAGTCATGACAACAATCCATACTTTGGTTTTGTTTCCCTGGCACTGTTTCCATGATTTAGCATTTGTGGCACAAATCCCTTTTAAACCATGGGACGGATATGAGCATTTTTCCCACATCTTATTCAAAACATCTATACGTGACTTTGCTGAGCTTCACAATCAATTTTGATAAATGCTAGCATCCATCCCATGACTTGAATGGGATTTGTGCCACAAATGCTAAAACGTTAGCATGTGGAAACCAATTGATTGCTGTCATACCTTGTCCATAGACTGCTTACAGGGTACAGAAACCAACGTGTTATTTAGTAATTTGGGTGAACTATCCTTTTAAACCATCTATGGGCCTAGTATATTGAACACAATCAATACATATTACCACTTTTTAAAGCACATTCACTCACCTTCATACAATAAAAACCCACACAAACATCCCAAAATGAATACTTTACACCACGTCAAGAGTTTGACTGTATTTCAGAATATTCTTCAGTAAACAAGTTTTTTGCTATTTTGCTTTCACAAAATGTAATATAGCCGTACTGTCGCATTTCATAAAAATAGTTGTTCACTTCGGTCTTTGGAACTACAGTATCAACCATTGGCTGATGCATGCAACGTCTGAGCAGGGGAACGCAACCCATATGGTATAGCAATCTGATGCCCAACTGCTCAGGCGATGATTTGGCACACAATCAATCAAATGTATTTATAAAGCCCTTTTTACATCAGCAGAAATTTTACATTTACAGAAACCCAGCCTAAAACTCCAAACAGCAAGCAATGCAGATGTAGAAGCATGGTGGCTAGGAAAAACTCCCTAGAAAGGCAGGAACCTAGGAAGAAATCTAGAGAGGAGCCAGGTTCTGAGAGGTGGCCAGTCCTCTTCTGGCTGTGCCTGGTGGAGATTATAAGAGTACATGGCCATTAAGGCCAGATTGTTCTTCAAGATGTTCAAATGTTCATAGATGACCAGCAGGGTCAAATAGTAATCACAGCGGTTGTAGAGCAACAGGTCAGTGCCTCAGGAGTAAATGTCAGTTGACTTTTCATATCTGAGCATTCAGAAGTCGAGACAGCAGGTGTGGTAGGGAGAGAGAGACGAAAACAGCATGTCCGGGACAAGGTAGCACATCCGGTAAACAGGTCAGGGTTCTATAGCCGCAGGCAGAACAGTTGAAACTGGAACAGCAGCACGACCAGGTGGACCGGGATACTGCCAGGAGTCATCAAGCCAGGTAGTCCTGAGGCATGGTCCTAGGAGAGAGGGAGAGAGAGATAATTAGAGGGAGCATACTTAAATTCACACAGGACACCAGATAAGACAGGGGGATTTCACCAAATATAACAGACGGACCCTAGCCCCCCGGCACATAGACTATTGCAGCATAGATACTGGAGTCTGAGACTGGGGGGATCAGGGGACACTGTGGTCCCGTCCGACGATAACACCAGACAGGGCCAACCAGGCAGGATATAACCACACCCACTTTTCCAAAGCCCAGCTCCCACACCACAACAGGCAGATCAAAAGACTTGAGACATGTATTGTGTATGTGTGCAATTCAGAGGTTAGATGGGCAAGACAAAAAATGTAAGTGCCTTTGAATGTGGTATGGTAGTAGGTACCAAAAGCACTGGTTTGTGTCAAGAACTGCAACGCTGCTGAGTTTTTCATGCTCTACAGTTTCTCTTGTGTATCAAGAATGGTCCACCACCCAAAGGACATCCAGCCAACTTGACACAACTATGGGGAGATTTGGAGTCAACATGTGCCAGCATCCCTGTAGAACGCTTTCGACACCATGTAGAGTCCATGCCCTGACCAATTGAGGCTGTTCTGAGGGCCAAAGGGGGTGCAACCCATTATTAGGAAGGTGTTCCTAATGTTTGGTATACTCAGTCTAGTTGCCACTGTGAGAGGGCCAATGTATTGTTTGTGATAAGTTTATTGTTATTTATTGATGGTGCAATTTCATTTTCCAGGTAAGTTGATAGCATTTTATTGACAATTTTATGCCTGCTACATTAGGTTAATCAAGTGAGTGGTTATTTCCTTTAAGCGGATTCAATCCCGCTAGAAAATGTTTCACTTCATCTATTGGTGCTCAGCCCTGTCAATCAAGCCCATCCTCATCTGATCTAGTATGTCAACAACAATCATGTCTGTGGGCGTGTTTCAGTGGTAAGGTCAAAAACAACCTACTGTAGACAAAAGTCGAGTGACGTCGGGGGAGGTGCATCTCTGACAGCTGAAAAATGGAGAAGGGTGTAATTGCAGATTGCAATTATGGGTGTTTTCTGATATCAGGCGTTTCTTGATATCAAGTTATTCCTATTGATGCTCGCCATTGGTTGGTGGCCGTTTCTTTGGCATCGAGGGCAACATTTGTTGACAACTGCAGCATTGTAGCTAAGCCTAACCCTTTTCCTAATCTTTCCTAACCTGCCACACTAATTCACCTAACCTGACATGTTAATTATCCTAACCTGCCACGTTAGATATCCTATCCTGTTATGTAAACAAACCATCATCAACAAACTATCAGTCTCATAACACTGGAACTGACCAATGGCAGGTATCAGTGGGCATTTCCTGATATCAGGGAACATCAGGAAATGCCCCGAATTGCAGAATGCAATTACACCATATTCGAAAGTCGGACACTAATGTGGTTTTCCAACAGCAAGGCTCAGATCAACATGGCAGTGTTACCATTGTTTATACAAGTTTTTCTTTATAATGCTGAAATAAACATGGCTCCAACCCCCCCATATCACACACTCACAAACTGAAATACACTGCTCAAAAAAATAAAGGGAACACTTAAACAACACAATGTAACTCCAAGTCAATCACACTTCTGTCAAATCAAACTGTCCACTTAGGAAGCAACACTGATTGACAATAAATTTCATATACTGTTGTGCAAATGGACTAGACAACAGGTGGAAATTATAGGCAATTAGCAAGACACCCCCAATAAAGGAGTGGTTCTGCAGGTGGGGACCACAGACCACTTCTCAGTTCCTATGCTTCCTGGCTGATGTTTTGGTCACTTTTGAATGCTGGCGGTGCTTTCACTCTAGTGGTAGCATGAGACAGAGTCTACAACCCACACAAGTGGCTCAGGTAGTGCAGCTCATCCAGGATGGAACATCAATGTGAGCTGTGGCAAGAAGGTTTGCTGTGTCTGTCAGCGTAGTGTCCAGAGCATGGAGGCGCTACCAGGAGACAGGCCAGTACATCAGGAGACGTGGAGGAAGCCGTAGGAGGGCAACAACCCAGCAGCAGGACCGCTACCTCCGCCTTTGTGCAAGGAGGGACAGGAGGAGCACTGCCAGAGCCCTGCAAAATGACCTCCAGCAGGCCACAAATGTGCATGTGTCTGCTCAAACGGTCAGAAACAAACTCCATGAGGGTGGTATGAGGGCCTGACATCCACAGGTGGGGGTTGTGATTTACAGCCCAACACCGTGCAGAACGTTTGGCATTTGCCAGAGAACACCAAGAGTGGAAAATTCGCCACTGGCGCCCTGTGTTCTTCACAGATGAAAGCAGGTTCACACTGGGCACATGTGACAGACGTGACAGAGTCTGGAGATGCCCTGGAGAACGTTCTGCTGCCTACAACATCCTCCAGCATGACCGGTTTGGCGGTGGGTCAGTCATGGTGTGGGGTGGCATTTCTTTGGGGGGCCGCACAGCCCTCCATGTGCTCGCCAGAGGTAGCCTGACTGCCATTAGGTACCGAGATGAGATCCTCAGACCCCTTGTGAGACCATATGCTGGTGCGGTTGGCCCTGGGTTCCTCCTAATGCAAGACAATGCTAGACCTCATGTGGTTAGAGTGTGTCAGCAGTTCCTGCAAGAGGAAGCCATTGATGCTATGGACTGGCCTGCCGGTTCCCCAGACCTGAATCCAATTGAGCACATCTGGGACATCATGTCTCGCTCCATCCACCAATGCCACGTTGCACCACAGACTGTCCAGGAGTTGGCGGATGCTTTAGTCCAGGTCTGGGAGGAGATCCCTCAGGAGACCATCCGCCACCTCATCAGGAGCATGCCCAGGCATTGTAGGGAGGTCATACAGGCATGTGGAAGCCACACACACTACTGAGCCTCATTTTGACTTGTTTTAAGGACATTACATCAAAGTTGGATCAGCCTGTAGTGTGGTTTTCCACTTTAATTTTGTGTTTGACTCCAAATCCATACCTCCATGTGTTGATAAATTTGATTTCCATTGATACATTTTGTGTGATTTTGTTGTCAGCACATTCAACTATGTAAAGAAAAAAGTATTTCATAAGAATATTTCATTCATTCAGATCTAGGATGTGTTATTTTAGTGTTCCCTTTATTTGAGCAGTGTATAATGTGGTCATTGTAAAATCAATTACTGAGAGAGAGCTTCAAATATCACATTCATTTGTATATAGGCTATCCACTGTATACGTGAAGTTGGTTCCTGTTTTAGTCATGTCTTTGGTAAACCTTTGCATGGGTCAAACAAAAACACCGTAATGATTGGTTGACAATAGAGCCTCCCACAATGCAGGCAAGGCTGCAGGTGGAAGTTGGTGATGAACAACTGCAGAAACTTACAGTCAAGTTCATGACCTTTGATCACATGATTTCTGTAAAGTTCCTGCAGTAGACATGTAGGCTCTAGTATGAACATTTGTATCCTTATAATGCAACAAACTTTTAAAGGCATCTGTCACTGACTTTGGAGATGGCTGCCGGTGTGGCCATGAGGTGGGGGTAAGATGGCGGACTGGAGAAAAGTGGAACGTGTTTTGAGTGAATATGGAGTGGTGGATCACACAGAACTTGTGGTAGAGCTACAGAAGAAAATTGAACCTGACGAGAGTGAGGATGAATTGACTGCGGTGGCAGGTGCGGTGAAGACAGCAGAGTATGAGCCTCATCCTGATGATGACAAAGATGATTCTGGCCCAGTGGGAATGAGGTTTTTGGAGAGAATGGATCCTTGCCTTCTGGCAGATCCGTATGTGGTGTCAGGTTTGGTGGAGAGCAGGTTGTGATATGTTGGGTCAGTGAAAGTGACTCGAAGTGGAATTGTTTAGATTTTTTGTGTATTTCTGCCGTCCAGAGGGAGCATACACTCCGTACCATGCAACTGGGGACAAGAACTGTGACTTGATTTCTTCTCTGGAGCAGGGCGCCGTTGAAAGGAGTGATAACTGGAGTGCCGTTAAGTGTGGAGGATGATCAACTGAAGTTGAAGATTCCCAGTGACTCTGACGCCCGCCGTTTGGTTACAAAATGTTTTGGACAATAGGGTCCCGTCCTCCCTGGCTGCTGGCCTGGAGTAGGATCAGATAGGGCCATAGTTGTGAGGTTTTAATGTGTGCAGGGTTAGTTAGTAGGGCAATTTTTTTCACAAAGTGTAATGAATTCATACTACAGAATAGCATGCTGATACACAGCCAATACAGTAGGTGGCGGCATGCACTTATATTTTTGGGTGGTTGCCCGCAATAATACCAAAGAAGTCACCGACTTCACAAAAGTGATCCACTCGAACGCGCCCGGTGTGACTCGCAATAACCTTTTCAGTGAAGTAACAGGGTTTCCACTAGATAACATAGCTACAAAGTCAAAACTGGTCTTAATTTAAGGTTAGGTTTAAAATCAGGTCTTAATAAAATAAATTGTAGAAATGGGCGGGAGTTAGCCATAATTATGGCTGTGTTAATTTAACTAGTGACGACCCGGGAGCAGCGTTAGGTCACTGTACCAAATAGGTGAAGTTGGTCAAAAGGGTACGCGACGTTTCTCAAAGGAATATTAGTAATAATAAAGTCAGAAATGGGTTTATTATCTCACCAGTCCTGATTTTCGTCGCACATCTTCAATCGGCACACAACTGTGAATGGATTGGAACGTTACTATTTTGCTCTTTTAGACAATCTTTACGACGCCCTGTCGGCAGCCATAACATAGCTCTCTCGAGAACAATTTGACGTTCGAGGTAAGCTAGCAAAGTTCGTCAATCAGCTTCCGTTTTCAGTTGTTTTCTCTAGGAACATGCATTCTCTGTATGTTCCTAGGTTTGCTAAGTCATCAGATATTTTAGATGTTCTATTGTCAAACCAAAGTTTCAATCTCTCAAGACTGCAGATGTTAGCTAATTAGCTAGCTAATGTAATCCGCATCGTTAACATTGATAAGATGTATACTGAATCCATTAAACGACAGTTGGAAATATCTTCATGTAATGTATTTCACTGGTCTTATTGTTCACCATACAGGAGACCTCGATCTGCCAGTGTAACAGCAATGGCAGTGTTCAGTGCACAGGTGCTTCTGGCAGTAACAAGATCAAGGTAGGAGACCAGGTCACCGGCTCTATTAGAAACTATTTAGGCCTGCACATAGCTCAACCACACAGTGGGGACAAACACCACTGTAGGTGTCCACAAGATCCCTGCTAGTTAAATCAGTCATTTACCTCTCCAGGAAGTAATTTGGAAGAGTTGGTTATGTAAACAAGCTGGTCTGGTCTGTAAATGCCATAGGTGGCACCCCACAAACCATCGGTCTAGTTTACATTAGAACAGCAGTGTGCCTGGCTGACTGCTGTAGTGAAAGAAAGGATATGTCAAATATGACCAGGCAGCCACTGACCATACTGATGTATCTATGTGTTCTGTCTCTAGGGGATCTTACCTGCTGTCTAAGAGGCACAGCTGCTGCCCTCTCCCCTCCACAGCCTACGTCCACCACAACCTGGACCCCCCCAGCCGCCTGTCGTTCTTACCCTCCCTCAGCCATTCCAGGTCTGGCTACCCTCACTGTGTTCGGCTCCACGGTTTCAAGAGGCACAGCACCACCCTGCTGGCCAGATCTCTGCACAGTTCCCGTGTCTGGCTGCAGGACACCAAGGCCCCTGCCACCCCAGCCCAGGATGACCACCCAGGCACCCCTAAGAATGGCCCCCCTGCACCCCAACCTCCAGTCCCTGCTGCTGCCACTATTGTGGCTGCAGCTGCCCCTACGGTCCAGGTAGTAAGGAAATCTATTGGCCAGAGGATAGTGGATGAGCTGAAACACTACTACAATGGCTTCAGGCTGCTGGGGATTGATACCAAGATTGCAGGGAGGATGGTGTGGAGACTGCTGCACGGACAACTGCTCTCACGCAGGGAGAGGAGACGGGTAAGTCAGGAAGTGTAGGCTGAGTTCGCTCTGTGTTTAACCTGTTCCTTAAGGAGTAAATAACAGGGTAGAGGGCAGGATTTATAGGAATACTCTTTGATGTGTAGTAAGGAGTACCAGGAACTAATGATCATCTGATCACCTCCAAATCTCAGGATGTTTTGAAAAGAACAAGGTCCTTCCTTTTGAACTTATTGAACCAATATCACTGTTGCTCATTTTTGCGTTCATGTTTTCTCTCGTGGTGCCTATTGAACACACCCTAAGGAGTAGAACCAAGTGTCTGGAGGTATTGTAGTTTAACCCTCAGTCTAAGAGCAAAACTCTTAGGTCTGAGTCACCCAATCTGGCCCTTAGATTATAAACATTTCAGAACGCTGCCTGCCACAGTGCCAGTGTTGTGGTTAATCTGCTATCTGAAAAAGGACATTCATGTGGATGGTGTACCGAACGGTCTCTAATAGACTGTCTGGTGAAACATAGGCAAATAAGACGGATTGATGAATGAAACACAGTACATGTCGGGTCGCAGGCATGTAGATACAGTACGCCAAACA
Organism: Oncorhynchus masou masou; assembly: GCF_036934945.1. Taxonomy (NCBI): domain Eukaryota; kingdom Metazoa; phylum Chordata; class Actinopteri; order Salmoniformes; family Salmonidae; genus Oncorhynchus; species Oncorhynchus masou. Next base: position 35,348,217 of record NC_088212.1, read on the forward strand.
AACACACCCACCCACCCTCAGTTGACTTCAGGCTCCATGTTTATTAGTAAGGCTGATTGAAAGGATACATCTAGCCTATTGCCTCTGATACAAGATGGGTGCAATAACACATGCACAAATCCAAACACCGCCGTGTGACCCTTGCTGTTTGAATGCCATGGTAGAGCTTTACTCAGCACCGGTGCTATTTTAGAAAGGGACTGGCAGTGCTAGTAGTCTGCTAGAGACGGAGAGACAGAATCCTAACATAGTGTTGTTGCTCATGGTGGGTCAAGGGGGATTCCTTCTTGTGTTGTGGCTTAAGACCAGGAGTGAAAGTAAGCCGATCCGGGTTTGGCGTCCCAGCAAAATAAATAGTGGGGGTGTGCCGTATCTGTAAAACGTGAGCCTCTCACAATAATTAAGAAAAGTATAGGCAGCGACAACATTATTTAACATTACCGCAGGTCAGCTACATGAAAATGAGTGAATTTACTTAAACCGGCAATATATAACATTATCCCAAATAGTTTTGTGCTTTGATAAGTGGCCCAGACGAGACACGCAGGCAGAGCAGTGGGTGCAGCTATTCAGCCTTAAGTGTTGTATGCCTTATGATCTTTGCCAAATTTCATTACACCTTTAGTTGGTTTGTAACTGATGTCTCTTTCTATTCATCAAATTGCTACTCTCCCTGTGATCCACATAAAACATGACCTAATACATAACCTAGTTGAGTACATTACAAGGACAGAACTACATACATTTTAAATAAGAATACACACTTTCATGCGTTTATGCCTTTATGGGATTTCATAGACTACTGAATGCAAGTGCAACACATGGAAATGTACTAACGAAGGTGCGTTGCAAATAGGCTGACACTTTCTTCACTATCCTGATCCGACAAACTTTATCCATTATCATACGTACAGTTTCACTATCCTGCTTATGTGAAATAACGAGGACAGTGTTTCAGATGGAGTTTCACTTATATCCTTCACTCTGTTCTGTTCATAGAATGAACAGAACCGTCATCAAATGTGGCTTCACTTAACGTCCTTCACCCCCATTCAGCTCATAAAATTAACTAAACGGTCAGACATACAGACTTCTGTTTGCGTCTTTCACCCTTGCTCATAACAGTGAGCTAAATTCCTTGAGTCTTGAGCCTTGTTACAGGCTATCGCCTGTAAGGGTTAGCTGAGGTATAGTGTAATGTATTAATCTACTGTTCATGAAGGGTTAGCTGAGGTATTGTGCCAGTCTTTGGACCTTGCTCATAAAAGGAACAAGGTCCCGTGAATCAGATGGACTAGAGTATATAAAATGAACAATAATCAGATGGGAGTTTCACCTAAGATGCGGCCACAGCCATTGGTTTTGTTTGTTCAAGGAGAACATTTTTTTTGTCAGTCACATTTCAAAATGTTTGGGATCGACTTGGGTGTTGGCATTCTTTTTCTATAGGTGTTGGTGCAATCACAGGGCAAAACTCACATTGTATTACTGCAGCTTTCTATAATAACAAAAAACTGTAACCTACATAAGTAATCTGCCATATTTTTATTCCCTCTCCTCTGTTGTGTGACCTGTTACTGTTTGCTTTGCTAACCCTTGTTTTCTCTCCAGCTGATGAGGACATGTGCTGACCTGTTCCGCCTGTTGCCCTTCATGGTCTTCATCATCGTTCCCTTCATGGAGTTCCTGCTTCCTGTCTTCCTCAAGCTCTTCCCTGAGATGCTGCCCTCCACTTTCGAGACCGAGACAAAGAAGGCACGTTCTTCACACTGTTGCAATGTTAATGTCCTTGACTTGTTGATGACTGACTGTGTCTCAATGGTCTAAACTTGCTTCCTTGTCTCCTCTTCTTCATCTGCACTGATCTAGTCAGTATATGCTAGGTGTCTGTTTGTCTGTTCTTCCATTTTTGAGATATATATATATATATCTCTCAACTATAACTAGGAAAGTCAGTTAAGAATATATTCTTATTTACAATGACTGCCTACCCCGGTCAAACCCGGACGACGCTGGGCCAATTGAGCAACACCCTATGGGACTCCCAATCATGGCTGGATATGATACAGCCTGGATTCAAACCAGGGACTTATGCAGATAAAGGAAAGGAGACAAAAGCACACTTGAGATGCACCCAAGCAAGGGATATATTTCCGTTAGACCTGTAGGCCATTAGAATGAGCAGAAGTGTGTCCCAATCTATTTTCTCCTGAAGTGTGCACTTGTTCACCTCCCTTCATAGATTTGACAGGAAATTACTACTCAAAGAAACTCTCTAGCCCATGCCCCCACTAATCCAATGTTTATTTTACATTTGTGGGGAGTAGTGAACAGGTGCACACCCCAGGAAGAAATAGATTATTGGGACACCCCAGGTCTTTGTGTGGGATTAGACCCAATAGGCCTGAGCCTGGTTTCCCAATAGTGTTGAAATTCAGGCTTACGTTTTTTTTAAATTCATTTTTTGTGAACGATGCATCTTTCCTACAACGGCTAACTATGTAACACGCGTTTCCCCAAAACCACGCAGAGAGAACAGTCACCCAGTGCGTCGTTGGAGAAAGTGCCGATACTGATATGATCGGGGGGAAAAGGCAGTGCTGCTTTCGGACCAGCTTTCTCAATGCAAAATTTACCTTTTAAAATTTGAATTATTTCACAATACTGACGACAGATCAGCTCCTAGAGAGAGATTAGCAACTACGGCTACAAATGTATTTGTATGTATTTTTTTTTTGGTGACCAGAGTGGGTCACCGTTGAGACCGTGGTCTCATTCACAAGAGAGCTCTGTGAACGTGAACATACACCATTTATTACACATAATGTAAGGTGATCAAAACAGACACAACTCTCACATATCACCCCATTGAGTATAGGGGCTATTTCATGAGGTGGCTTATTCTAATGCTTACCCAATAAAAATGCCCTAAATCGCACATCGTGAAATATGTTGAGACAAATTACTCCAAGTAGTATAATAGAACTCAAATGAACATGAAGTGTATTTCAAAATGATTTGAAGCATATTTTTATACGTCACTGTTTGTATCAATTGCAAAGACATTGGCAACTTTATTTGTAGTCAACTTTGTTCTGAAGTTATCTGGTCAGAGAAGATAAGCTGTGATTCTATGTTTAGCGGAGATCTTCTGTGTGTAAGGTGACGCGGGAGGGCCATAAGCTGTTCTACAAAAGGCGGGCGTTAGATTGCCATCTTTTTCAAGTGCAACGTTAATGGTTTTGGGAAACCGCTCTGAGATTTAACAATGCTCCTATGAAGGTTGTAATGATGAACTTCACCTTGAGATGCTTTTGGGAAACCGGGCCCTGGCTAGTTGTAGGTCACTCTGAATGTCTTTCATGTCCTCGTGCTCCTGTACAACAAGAGGTGCCTGACCTGGCCGCTCACATCATGGCCATTGGGATACCTACAGGAAGCAAGGGTAGTGACCACCATTAGCCAACTGGAGCACTTTGAAAGTTTGTTTTCAAATAGACCCTCTTTAACATTACCTAGCAACTTCATAGAATGCCAAGAGGCTCTTTTTTTTACCTCCTCTTTTTCTAAAACCAATCACAAGTAGCGAATACTAGTTTATGCATGAGGACCATTTGAGAAATGACTTCTCCCCCTCTCTTTCTGCCCCTTTTCTCTCTTTAAGGAAGAGAAGCAGAAGAAGGGTCTGGCTGCTAAGCTGGAGCTGGCTAAATTCCTCCAGGAGACCATAGCAGAAATGGCCAAGAGGAACAAGACCAAGGCTCTGACAGAGGACGAGACGCAGCGCTTCTCCACCTACGTACAGAAGGTAATTTAGCCAGAGGGCAAAGCCTGCATCCACTCCCCTGATTCATAATGTCATGAGTGTTTCAAGTTTTCATCCCGTTGTTTGTCTAGTCCTGGTCATACAGACGTGATAATGGCCAATGTGTGATAACGTTCACTTGCCCATATGTCCCTCCCAAGTCTGTCTCCAAAGTTCCCAGACTGCTCTAACTAACCCCTGTCCACCCTGTGCCATCTCCAGGTGCGTCACACAGGGGAGCAGCCCACCACTAAGGACATCGTTAAGTTCTCCAAGCTGTTTGAAGACGAATTAACGCTGGAGCATCTAGAGCGCCCTCAGCTGGTGGCCCTGTGTAAGCTGCTGGAGCTCCAGCCCATAGGAACCAATAACCTGCTCCGCTTCCAGCTGATGATGCAGCTGAGAACCATCAAAGCAGACGACGAGGTGATCGCCACTGAGGGTGTGCCTGCTCTGAGTGTGTCAGAGCTGCAGGCAGCGTGTCGTAGCAGAGGAATGAGGTCACTGGGTCTGACCACTGACCAGCTACACCAGCAGATGCAACAGGTCAGACACTCAACTTGTGAATAAGTCATCATCATTAGTTGCTTCATGCTGCCTTAGAATATATTCAAAATCAAAACGTATAGCCCACCTTGTTAAAGATGCGTTATGTCGAGCACTAAAGGATTCAATATATTTATTTTTTATTATAAGGGATGCGTCCAAAATGGCACCCTGTTGTGCCATTAAGGATGAAAAAGGATAATCTTCTTCAGTGGCCTCTGACCTGTAACCTCTGTCTGTTCCAGTGGTTGGACCTGCACTTGAAGGAGAACGTCCCTCCCTCTCTGCTGCTGCTCTCCAGAGCTATGTACTTGACTGACGTCAAACCCATTATACCCGTCATACCCCCTGTACCCAAACTAGAGGTAAGACATCATACCCCCTGTACCTAGCGCTTCAAGCACTGATGCTGCATTAGTAGCCTACCAAACTTGCTAATTGCCTGGTACTCAGTACTCTGTCCCTCTAAATCACTCTGACATCATTGCAAATGTAATCAAAAATCGAATCAATCACGAGCTCATGTTGCGCTACATTTCTTTAGGCTATGCAATTGCGTGAGAAAACTACAGTTTTGATCGGGTACTATTTTTAAGAGGCCATCAGCTTTCTATAGGCTAACCCTACTATTTCTCAACGTTCCTAATATTAAGCACATTTCTTCTCTTTACAACAGGAGTATAGCTTACCAGGCTGGCATGAACATGAACCACGGGAAATATGTTATCCATTCACAATTTAAGTGCATAGATATTTATCGAGACAGGTGCATGATAATGGTCCATTCTATATCAAAACAAATTTCATACATATCTTATTTAGTATATTCAGGGGCGGCAGGGTAGCCTGGTTATCTTTCATTCAGCTATGTTCAATTGTATTCTTCATACTATAATATAATGCCAAGGAATTCTAAACCAATCTTGTCTGCCAAATGAACTAGTGTAGCCAACAGCCATATGGCATAGCCAGTTCAGGAGCTAACGTAAGGACAACGCAGAGCGTTCTGTTCTTATGAAATAGACTACATTTTCTTACCCCCTGTAACCATACTAGAGGTAAGACCCCCCCCCAACCAGATCAGTTCGTATTTGAGAAGAGTGATCTGATTCTAGGTTTGTGGTCAAGCGCTTCTGCCTCCAGTGATTCTCACAGAAGCACAGGTTTCCCTCCGAACTACGGCTTGACCATCAGACCATGGAGACCTGGTTTATTCTCCAACTCTTGAGCGTAGTGATATAGAAATGCAGATCAGCCATCTGAAGTATGTTCCTGCTGCCGACTCTCTCTGTGGATTTTACACCAGTCTCCGGACACTCTGTGGAAGGCATCACCACTGCTTACATAACTGGCCTGATCATTCCATTTGTATGTTTTTGTTTTCAGGGAGGTCATTGTGTGTGTTTTGTTAAACCGAGAGGTCATAAGAGAACTGTCTAAGTATGTATGTTGATAATGTAACATTGTGTTGTATGTTTCAGAAGGCCACTCCTCTAGCTGAGACCCCACAGGGAACAACAGCCTCCTCCTCAGACTTACTAGTGGACCCAGCTCTGGTCATCAAAGACAGGCTGGTTAGTATGCAGACACACACAACCCGGTCACAGAATGCTCAGTAGAGTAGATAAACGGGTTGTGGTCAAAGATCGACCGGTCCAGTATCTTCTCCAGGATGACCTGTGGTGTTGGTAAAGAAAGTCCTAATTTCTGTTGTGTGTTTCTGTTCCTCCAGGTGGAAGAGGTTAGAGACCAAGCTGCCATCGTCTCAGACAAACCTCCCACCCCTGCCCAGATTGTTCAGGTCAGCCACCTTCGACCCTCAGTCATGTGATACCCACAGGGAGCATCACTGTAGTGACTAGATGACCGTGCTAGAAATGACAGAGTAGCCATAGTAAATAGATGGCCAGGCTGCTGGCAAGCAAATGACTGTTCACAACTTCACTTAAACATCTTCATAACTTGTGAAAAATGAAATTAGCTTTTTGGTTTTGATTTATGGTTAGAGATGGTTAAAGGTTAGTGTTAGTGGTAATTACATTAACCCCAATACTGTCTCCCTTTCTCTCACCACATCCTAATCGCTCACACAACAAACTGCCCAACCAACCAACCATGGACTCTTGGAAGATTAGCACCATTGTGGGCTAAAAGATAAACAAACATGTCCACATGATATTGTAGCTATTTAACCATCAATCCACCTACTTGCCACATTCATTAACCATGTAGGATTTATGAGTAGTTAAATTACAGTGCGTCCATAACAGGTTTTTAGTCCATTATTGTTAATGTCCATGTCTGAAATTCACCATTATTCAACGAGTGCCATCTGTTTCTTTTTCATAATTTGTTTGTAAATTAACCTTTGCCCTCTGACCTCTCCTCCAGGCCGAAGAAGCAAAGGCGTCCCAGAAGAGCAAGATAAGTGTCAACGGAGTGTGAGGAGGACTGAAAGGGCTTGACCGGACCCCACAACCCTGTGTCCTCAGGGTTGAGGGGGGCTACCAATCAAGCTTATCTACACCAAGAGGGATCAGTCAACCCAATCACCCCTCTGCCCCCCTTAACACCTTCTCCTTATCCCAAAGACCAGGGGGCGTGAGTCTGTATCCCCCGTCCTCACTGTCTAGCCAATGGGGGCTCGCTGTGTGATGAAAAGGTCATAAGATCATCACATGATAATGTCATTAGACCAGACAACGCTTGGCTAAAATGCCACTTTGCTCAGGATCAGACCTCTGGCTACACCTGGAGTGAGGGCTGCTGGCAGGGGTTTAAAATGGGACACCCACCTCTGCTTTGTCTGATTAGTCTCTGGTTCTTTTCGCCTGCATCTATTTGGTTTACATGTTATAGACTCCATCCATTTGTGTTTCACACTCCATCTCAGCAGGACACTGTTACGTAAACTCTGAAAAGTCCCTCAACTGGGATTATCTTTCGTTTTGTTTTAGGGATCACAGTTACCCAGTGATGTAACAAATATTATGTCCTTGAAGAGTAGACGCATCCTCTCAAGATGTACCGTTAGGCCCAGTGTTCTGGTTGGTTTTGGTGTAACTTTAGTCTGTTTCACTTCCGGTTGCATTGAGACCTAGCCTGGTCTCAGATTCATTAGGTGCTGAAGCTGAATCCTCTTGACTAGAAACACCGCAAAGGCGAAAGCAGGGGGTGGCTGCGGTGTGTTAGGGGTCACCTTCTTGGCTTTGAACCATTCTTCAAGGTGTGTTTTCTCTTAGTTGGCCCGCTCATCTCCAGATCTGGATCAGACTAACGTAGACCACCAACCCCCCCCACCCCCCTCATGTATATTTGTAAATACCCTGTAAATGGTTCTCCGTGTCTGGCAGAAAAGGTACACCTGCTCTGTACGTTGGTTATGCCACGCCCTCAAGCTCTCCCAACTAAAGAGTTCTATGAACTTTTACCCTCCTATTATTTTGTCTGTTGAATATTTGAGTCTAAGACGGGACAACTCTTTACATTAACTTGCCTTCATACCATGAAGTTACTCTCTAATTATTCTGGTAACCAGAATGTAATTTGTTTAGCTCAAAATGGTCTTTGCAAATAAGGTATATAAGCAATGATTGATGTGTAAAGGAAATTGGGTACATTGTCTAGCTAGTTACAATGGTAGTTGCATTTTAATTACAACAGAAAATGTAACACACGTGGTATCTGTGCAATTTATTGTGAAGCGTGACACTATGACTGAGTGGTCCAATGTCATTTAGCAGACACTCTTATCCAGAGCGACTTACAGGAGCAATTAGAGTAAAGTGCCTCTGTCGATGTGCCCTAGTAAGCTCGGGGAATCAAACGAGTGCCCTTAATTGTAAGCTAGCGAGAGAGTTCACTCCTGATACACACTGTAGGAGCACCTAAATCCTGATAGTCAACACAACTGCCGGTCTGGGGACAAATGGACTATACAGTGTATATGTTGTGTTAATGCTCTTCTACCCTTGATTTACAAATTTAAAAGCAAATACTTGACTGACAGCTATTGGAAATTATCCATACCCACTGTTAAACTCTTTACACACGTCTCTAGTTGAGTTATTTGAGCGAAACAGCATGAAAATGCAGGTTTTGTGAACTCTTAAAGTATTACACAAGAAAGTGTTAAATTTTATTTTGAAATGTGGTTCTCAAAGAACTTGAAAGATGGCCGCTATTTGATGATGAACTGCCTAGTACCTATCCTGCTTACGTATGTTAACACAATTATGTGATCGGGAAGGTTCTTGGAAGGTTTACCACATAAACATATAGTATGTGTACTGTGTATGTTTCATATTTCAGTGTGCGTGTATGAGAGTTTGTGCGTTTGTTGCCTTAGCCTTTCAGCATCAAGTTAGGGCAGGGTTTCCAAAACTTGGTCCTTGGGCCACCGCTGGGTGCATGTTTTGGGTTTTTGCCCTAACCGCTACACAGCTGATTCAAATAATCAACTCATCAAGCTTTGATTATTTGGACCGAGTTTGGGGAAACCCTGAGTTAGGGGGTTAACTTTATGAACCCCTCCAACTAAATTGCATTACTTCACTGATTAGTCAGTGGCCAACCGTTCGCCCTTTCTGAATGGAATAGAATTGACTTCATAGTGCATCTTCCTCTCCCAATCACTGATCTGTAGGTGAGTGTATAAGCGAAACCAAGATGTCCACCCTTCTGCTTTGATCAATCCAATCCTCTCAGATCTGTGATTAATTCAAGGGCGGGAAGAGAGGACTATGAGACCGGGGATTCTCCTTTCCATTATTTTTCTACTTTGTTTAAGGATTGTTATGCAAATTAATGTACAGCCAAATCTGTAAAAAGGTGCTTTGTTGGCGCTGCTCTCTGTGGAATGTCTCCTCTGCCTGTTCCCCACTGACTACTGGAAGAGATTTACACTGTCCCAATTCCCCTGCCTTGTTCCTTCCTTTGGCTCCCTTCATGTCGATAGATTGGTGAAAGGAATTCATATTATTGCTTATACTGTTACCTTTGTGTTTATTTTGGATCAGTGATCATGGAGGCAAGGAGATTAGGAAATTGAGGGAGAGAATTGGGACACATACTTCGATTCATTTAAACTCCTGTGTAATTGCCCTTTCACTCACATGCCTAATACCAAATACTAGCTCCTACCCCTAAACCCTTGTTGGTACAAGCAGTATAGTGGAAAGCAGAACCATATTGCTAATGGCATACCTTTCAGATCAACAAGTGGTCTGTGTGGGCTTAGAGTTTGGTGTGGAGTTGAGTAACATGAACTATACTGAACAAAAATATAAACACAACATGTAAAGTGTTGGTTTCATGAACTGAAATAAAATATCCCAGAAATGTTCCATACGCTCAAAAAGCTTATAAAATGTGATGTACAATTTTGTTTACATCCCTGTTAGTGAGCATTTCTCCTTTGCCAAGATATGCCAAACCTGTCAGGTGGATGGATTATCAAGAAACTGATTAAACAGCATGGTCATTACACAGGTGCGCCTTATGCTGGGGACAAAAGGCCACTTTAAAATGTGCAGTTTTGTTAACAGATGACTCAAGTTTTGAGGGAGTGTGCAATGGGTATGCTGACTGCAGGAATCTCCACCAGAGTTGTTGCCAGAAAATTTAATGTCAATTTCTCTCCTATAAGCTGCCTCTATCATTTTAGAGAATTAGGCAGTACGTCCAACCGGCTTCACAACCGCAGACCATGTGTAACCATGCCAGCCCAAGACCTCCACAACCGGCTTATTCATCTGCAGGATCATCTGAAACCAGACAACCGGATAGCTGATGAGAACTGAGGAGTATTGCTGTCTGTAATAAAGCCCTTTTGTGGGTGGGCCTGGGAGGGCATAGTCATGTGAAATCTATAGATTAGGGCCTAATCAATTTATTTCAATTGACTGATTTCCTTATATGAACTGTAACTCAGTAAAATTGTTGAAATTGTCGCATGTTGCGTTTATCATTTTGTTCAGTATATATTGCCTTGTCCATTACTGATAAAGAATGGTACTAGGATAGAACTATAGCATATTATTATTTTGGTTTCTTGAGCTAGGTTTCAATTTTCCCCTTTTCCACACACGGATTTAAAATTATAGGATTGGTGTATGAATTGTCTGGATGTAGTTTCCACCCAAATCCATGGAAGAACTCAACCCTCTCACACATGATAGATGTTGAAGCTTTATGTATGTAAACCTCCTAGCTGGTCTGTGGCTGTGCCAGATATCTGTAGACCGTAGTAGCAAATGTTTGTTGCCAGAAATAAAAATACAGGACTCAAGTGTAAAGGGTTTTTATGAATTTAATGCTATAAATTGTGAACTTTATCTCCCAAGCAGTCATTTGACAGTAAAATGATGTATTGTTTTTCATGTTAGTTAAATACTGTACATGTCTGACAGCAATGATGTATGATGTTGAAAGTGTCTTCTGACCTCCATTAATGAGCTTAGTGGACTGGAGGGTTAAAATGAGAGGAAGAATGTCTGGCTCAAGGAAAGCCCCCAAAGGAGGAGACAGGTTGTCCATAATGACTGATACACGGTCAGATATGTTTTCGTCCCCCAAATGGTTATTGTTAGGGGAGGGTATGCTCTTCCTAGAACTGTGGTTCGGGGTAACCTCTACTTTAGCGATGGCCAACCAACCCTTCTCCCAAACAACTACTGGTTATGCAAGCTTTTGTTCTTACATACATCTGATTCTACTCATCGGCTAATCATCAAAACCTTGACTACCTAAATCAGGTATGCTAGAGATGGGCTGGATCAAAAGCCTGTATACCCAGTAGCTGTTCAGGAGGGATGGCCATCCCTGATCTACTTCAATCAGTCACTAATGCACTCATGCATGGTCATAGCATAGCCATAATGTTCAGAGTTAGTGCAGTGCTAGCTAATAGTAGCAACACATACGAGTTGTGCCGAATGAAATAAGTTAGTAAACTATGAAGATAAAAGCCAGTTTGAAGAGGACAGGCGTTCCATTATGACAAAGGTTGCAGACAGTCATTCAGAAAGGACAAACTCCACACAGCCTCACTGTCTTGTAATGTCTATAATGTCATGAATAATATCAATCCGTGATACAGTGCAACACCTGTGGAAACATTTTCAAAGAGTACAGTTGAGAGGAATAAGCTTTTTGTGCATATAGAACATTTCTGGGATCTTTTATTTCAGCGCATAAAACATGGGACCAACACTTTAAATGTGGTACAGTCCCAATTTGCTCCCAATCCCGTCCCCTAGGTCCTAACCCTTTCACGCTTGCAGATCTGTCTGGGTAGGTAAAAGTAGTGTAGTGGAGGATCTTCCACCATATTATTTCCATGTGCAAACATTAAAAATGTTTAGGGCCAAGGGAGACAGGTAGGAAGTTAATTGGGACTGGATGATGGTATAAAACAATGCATTTCTGACTAGAGGCAGCAGAGAGCGCCATTACCTCTATTACGAGAGCAACGTGGGGGTTTTGCATTTCTAAATGAGACCAGCATAGAGAGGTATTGAGGCTTAGTTACACTCCAGCTGCTTACCCCCTCTAGCACCGGGGTCAGTCAGCGCACTCTCAATTTTTTTTTGTTTTACCATCATTGTAAGCCTGCCACACACACACACATTATACGATACATATATTAAACATAAGAATGAGTGTGAGTTTTTGTCACAACCGGACTCGTGGGAAGTGCAAAGAGCTCTTATACTGGTGGGAAGTGAAAAATAGCTCTTATATGACTAGGGCACAAATAATAATATAATAATAATCAATAATTTTGCTCTGTTTTGCAAGGAGGAATGGGAAAAAATTTCAGTCTCTCGATGTGCAAAACTGATAGAGACATACCCCAAGCGACTTACAGCTGTAATCGCAGCAAAAGGTGGCGCTACAAAGTATTAACTTAATTAAGGGGGCTGAATAATTTTGCACGCTCAATTTTTCAGTTTTTGATTTGTTAAAAAAGTTTGAAATATCCAATAAATGTCATTCCACTTCATGATTGTGTCCCACTTGTTGTTGATTCTTCACAAAAATATACAGTTTTATATCTTTATGTTTGAAGCCTGAAATGTGGCAAAAGGTTGCAAAGTTCAAGGGGGCCGAATACTTTCGCAAGGCACTGTACATGGTTGCAAAGGGCATCAGTGTCTTAACAGCAGCGTTTTACCAAGGCAGGATACTCTGAGCGCAGCCCAATCCAGAAATCTGGCAGTGGCTTCTGATTAAATTCAATTTTCACAGAACCGCTTGTTACAATTTCGATGAGGCTCTCTTCTTCAGATATTGATAGTGGACTGGAATCAATGCATGAAAGGGATAACGAATCCAGTTGTTTGTTTTATCTGTTTCGGAAATGTACCTGCATAATTGCGCACCCAACTCACTCAGGTGCTTTGCTATATCACATTTGACATTGTCCGTAAGCTTGAGTTCATTTGCACACAATAAATCATACAATGATGGAAAGACCTGTGTGTTGTACTTGTTAATGCAGGCAGAGAAGAGCTCCAACTTCTTAATCATAGCCTCAATTTGTCCCACACATTCAATATAGTTGCGGAGAGTCCCTGTAATCCTAGATTCAGATCATTCAGGCGAGAAGAAACATCACCCAGATAGGCCAGTTGTGTGAGAAACTCATCATCATGCAAGTGGTCAGACAAGTGAAAATGATGGTCCGTAAAGAAACTTTAAACTCGTCTCTCTATAATGTTCCAAAGGAGCCAAAGGAAGGAACAAGGCAGGGGAATTGGGACAGTGTAAATCTCTTCCAGTAGTCAGTGGGGAACAGGCAGAGGAGACATTCCACAGAGAGCAGCGCCAACAAAGCACCTTTTTACAGATTTGGCTGTACATTAATTTGTATAACAATCCTTAAACCAAGTAGTGTGAGAAACTCATTATCATGCAAGCGGTCAGACAAGTGAAAATGATGGTCAGTAAAAAAACTTTAAACTCGTCTCTCAATTCAAAAAACGTGTCAATACTTTGTGTATCCAAGTGGCGTTGGGAGCAACTGCTTGCATGCGCGTTACCACTCCACTATGTCTCCCTGTCAAAGCTTTTGCGCCATCAGTACAGATAACAACATGAGCAGCAGTTACATTTGGCTACATACAGATCGTTAGTGGAATTCCCACAAGAGAGTAATGGTTAATGTGATTGGATGTTAATTATTTGACTAGGCAACCTGTATTTGACATTGTGGTGTTATTTAGCTGAACACTAGATGGTTTAATTTAATGTTTGGCAGTGAAACGAGGCTACTCAGGCGAGGAAAAGAAACTCGCCCAAATGTATAGCTTCGTTGAAATATATAAATTGACTGTTTGAAAATGTGAAGAGAAAAAAAAGAGTTTCCAAACCATTTATTTACATTTTTATTATTATAATAATAAAAAAAGTGAATCACATTTGTATTTGGCGTACCCCTGTCGGCATTGTGTCCGTACCCCAGTTTGGGAATACCTGGCTTAAGCTACTCAACTGACCCAAGAGAAAATGGAATGTTCCTACCACCCACCAGATAAATAATCATAAATAATGTTTCTAACCACACAGGTTTGTAGAATTGACCACATTACACCATATGGCAATCACTGGATGAGTGTTACTCACCATGGATGGCACACTATGGCTTTTGATAGGGGGACCTTGGCATGACAATGATTGACAAGGAGTTGGCATGATAGCATAAACTGATTGGCACTTAGCCTACAGTGAAGTGCAGATATTGCTTAGCCTATCACATTTCCACTTTCCATCCTGTTTCGCTATAGCCTCGTACGAACCATCCTGATTTCGCGAGCTTACATTCTTCTCACGAGATCAGAACCAGAACCAGATAGGACCTGAATAGATTCATGTATTGAAATAGAGTCAATAAAAAGTAAAGAGATGTTCAATAAAATAGTTTATTATACATTTTATCATACTGTTTTTTATTGTTGGAACATGGGACTTAACAGGAAAAAGATCTTGCAGTTTCCTTTCGATCACCCAGTCTGGATTTGTTGATTGAATACAGTTTTAGAGGAGATACGTCTAGCACTGAACTCTACTTCATTAGAATCAAATCTGCAATGACAATATTGTCTCGATTGACTGGTATGCTGTACAGTATATCTAAACCCTAAAGTGAGGTGAGTCAGTCAGGGAACAATCTTTGGCAGGAAGCAATTGCAGCTCCCCAAGTAGCAAAGAGGTGTGTGTGTGTGTGTGTGTGTGTGTGTGTGTGTGTGTGTGTGTGTGTGTGTGTGTGTGTGTGTGTGTGTGTGTGTGTGTGTGTGTGTGTGTGTGTGTGTGTGTGAGAGAGAGAGAGAGAGAGAGCAGCTAGAGGGAAAGCAGGAATAGAGACAGTGCCAAAAAGGATAGGATAACGATATTGGTCTCTTAATAAGGCCAAAGAACAGTCTTACAAAAGAAAAAAGTGAAAACTAGTCATTCTGTGGGCTAATTATCCATTTGTCCTTCGTTTGTCATCCCAACATTGACATCACTTGCTGGCTCCAAGTTATATTTGCGTCCATGTTGGTAACTTCTGGTAAGCGTGTCAATGGAAACTCCCCCTGCCAGTTATCTCTGGACACGCTGTAAAATGTACCGTTCTCCTAGCAGCAGGATATTATGATGTCAGGATGATCACATATTTTTTTGTCTAAATTAAGAGTACCCCTGTAAAGACATGCTAAACTTTGGGATTATCGATATTTGTTGCACTCTAGTGCAGTGAAACCGTTTTTCACAGCATGCAACAACCTCTGAAAAAATAAAACGATAATTTGACATTTTTTTTTTTATATTGTATTATTGATACTAGCATTTATTTTGAAAGATTAAACTGGTAAATTGAAAGCTATTGTGTAGGCTATAATTAAAACCAGTTGACCTGACAGCCAGCCTTTTTGCACTGTTTCCCTCTATGGCTTTCGTCATCAATTTACAGTGCCTTGCGAAAGTATTCGGCCCCCTTGAACTTTGCGACCTTTTGCCACATTTCAGGCTTCAAACATAAAGATATAAAACTGTATTTTTTTGTGAAGAATCAACAACAAGTGGGACACAATCATGAAGTGGAACGACATTTATTGGATATTTCAAACTTTTTTAACAAATCAAAAACTGAAAAATTGGACGTGCAAAATTATTCAGCCCCCTTAAGTTAATACTTTGTAGCGCCACCTTTTGCAGCGATTACAGCTGTAAGTCGCTTGGGGTATGTCTCTATCAGTTTTGCGCATCGAGAGACTGACATTTTTTCCCATTCCTCCTTGCAAAACAGCTCGAGCTCAGTGAGGTTGGATGGAGAGCATTTGTGAACAGCAGTTTTCAGTTCTTTCCACAGATTCTCGATTGGATTCAGGTCTGGACTTTGACTTGGCCATTCTAACACCTGGATATGTTTATTTTTGAACCATTCCATTGTAGATTTTGCTTTATGTTTTGGATCATTGTCTTGTTGGAAGACAAATCTCCGTCCCAGTCTCAGGTCTTTTGCAGACTCCACCAGGTTTTCTTCCAGAATGGTCCTGTATCTGTCTCCATCCATCTTCCCATCAATTTTAACCATCTTCGCTGTCCCTGCTGAAGAAAAGCAGGCCCAAACCATGATGCTGCCACCACCATGTTTGACAGTGGGGATGGTGTGGTCAGGGTGATGAGCTGTGTTGCTTTTACACCAAACATAACGTTTTGCATTGTTGCCAAAAAGTTAAATTTTGGTTTCATCTGACCAGAGCACCTTCTTCCACATGTTTGGTGTGTCTCCCAGGTGGCTTGTGGCAAACTTTAAACAACACTTTTTATGGATATCTTTAAGAAATGGCTTCCTTCTTGCCACTCTTCCATAAAGGCCAGATTTGTGCAATATACAACTGATTGTTGTCCTATGGACAGAGTTTCCCACCTCAGCTGTAGATCTCTGCAGTTCATCCAGAGTGATCATGGGCCTCTTGGCTGCATCTCTGATCAGTCTTCTCCTTGTATGAGCTGAAATTTTAGAGGGACGGCCAGGTCTTGGTAGATTTGCAGTGGTCTGATACTCCTTCCATTTCAATATTATCGCTTGCACAGTGCTCCTTGGGATGTTTAAAGCTTGGGAAATCTTTTTGTATCCAAATCCGGCTTTAAACTTCTTCACAACAGTATCTCGGACCTGCCTGGTGTGTTCCTTGTTCTTCATGATGCTCTGCGCTTTTAACTGACCTCTGAGACTATGACAGTGCAAGTGCATTTATACGGAGACTTGATTACACACAGGTGGATTGTATTTATCATCATTAGTCATTTAGGTCAACATTGGATCATTCAGAGATCCTCACTGAACTTCTGGAGAGAGTTTGCTGCACTGAAAGTAAAGGGGCTGAATAATTTTGCACGCCCAATTTTTCAGTTTTTGATTTGTTAAAAAAGTTTGAAATATCCAGTTTTATATCTTTATGTTTGAAGCCTGAAATGTGGCAAAAGGTCGCAAAGTTCAAGGGGGCCGAATACTTTCGCAAGGCAAGAGTGCAACATTTTATTCAGTGTTGTAGAGTCCACTCTCGGGACCACATGTTGAGTGTCTAGGTATTGCTCTGTAGCACCCAATGCAATATACTGGGTTAGTAGAGACCCTATTGAGAGACCCTATAGAGACCCCACCTCACTTTAGCTGAGAAAGGTTGACCAGTTCTCTCTACAAGCCAATATGTATCCCGTCTATTACAGTGTGTTGCATTTGGAGCCATGGAGGGAACGGAGTGAAAAGTCAACAACAGGCCGATATTTTCCACCCCACTTTAGATTGGTAGAAACGTTATATATACTACCCAATATTCTCAACATACCAGTGACAACATTGTATTTTTCGTTATTGGTATAATTATTATTTTTTGAAAGCATATTTTTTAGTTTATTAAAATGCAATATCTTTTGAATGTAATGTTTTGAAAAGCAAGCTTTTATTTAGAAGGTTTCCTCATTACCATACCAACGTGACGTTATCGTTTGTGCTGGTGGTAGAATAATAGTCGCTGTAGGCCTATTCAACTACTGCTATCCAAGAAAGGGCGGTGGCAACCTAACGGACAAAACAAGCGTCACCAACGTCGCATTGGCACATTAATAACGGTAAGGTGCTATATTTTATGCTATTTCTTTTAGAAAATGTGTAGTTTTAAAATACAATGAAATAGGGAACGTTTGGCTTTCGAATTGTGCTTGTCTGATTTGATAGAAGGTAGCAGGTGCCGACGTTTCCGAAATAGATGACCGGACTTTTTATAGCCTTTATAGCCTATTAAGGGGAGAAAACACTGACGTTTTAAATATTCTACGCAATGATAAAACTCGGCACTGCGCTGAATTTTGGGGTGAGCTTTAACACGTTCCTTTGCAGAGAAAAACATCAGCAAATTGTTGGGCGCACGCGCCTTACATAAATGTAGCCAAACAACGTCGTAAACTCCGTTATGTGTAGAATCTGTGGATCGCATACACAAATGCTATGTAAAGATTAGAATAATGTGTGTAGTACGCTAGTATAGGTTATGTGACCAGGTGGCGTGACTGTCACATTGTAGCGCCATTTTGAAACGATTCAAGCGATTCGTGCCTTCAGAAAGTACTCATACTCTTTGACTTTTGCTGTTACAGCCTGCATTCAAAATGGACTAAATTTTCTTTTTTCTCACCCATCTACACACAATATACCACAATGACAAAGTGAAAACGTATTTTTAGAAATGGCTGTAAATTTATTGAAAATTAAATACAGAAAATCTTATTTGCATAAGTATTCTCACCCTTTTGCTATGACACTCCAAATTTAGTTCAGTTGCATCCAATTTTCTTTGATCATCCTTGATGTCACTACAATTGGATTAGAATCCACCTGTGGCCAATTCAATTGTTTGGACAGGATTTAGAAAGAAACACACCTGTCTATATCGGGTCCCAAAGTTAACAGTGCATGTCATAGCAGAAACAAGATATAATTGTGATGAGGCATATTTTTCCAAATGTTGTTACGTTACAGCCCTATTCTAAAATATATAAAATTGTCCCCCCCCCCCCCCCATCAATCTACGCACGATATCCTTAATGACAAAGCAAAAACAAAAACTTTTTTTTCAAATGTATCAACAAAAAAAAGAAAGTATTCAGACGCTTTACTCAGTACTTTGTTGAAGCACCTTTGACAGCGATTACAGCCTCAAGTCTTCTTGGGCATGACGCTACAAGCTTGGCACACCTATATTTGGGGAGTTTCTCCCATTCTTCTCTGCAGATCCTCTTAAACTCTGTCAGGTTGGATGGGGAGTGTCGCTGAACAGCTATTTTCAGGTCTCTCCAGAGATGTTTGATCGGGTTCAAGTCTGGGCTCTGGCTGGGCCACTCAAGGACATTCAGAGACTTGTCCCGAAGCCACTTCTGCGTTGTCTTGGCTATATGTGTAACAATTCTCGTCCTCCTCTTCTGATGAAGAAGGATTTGAGGACCAATGCGCAGCGTGATACGTGTTCATTATATTTATTTATAACTCAGAAACGAAATAATAAAACAACAAAGATAAAGAAATTAAACCGAAACAGTCCTGTACGGTGCATACATAAAACACAGAACAGAAAAGAATCACCCACGAAACACAATAGAAAACAGGCTACCTAAATATGGTTCTCAATCAGGGACAACGATTGAGAGCTGCCTCTGATTGAGAACCATACCAGGTAAAACACAGAAATAGCAAATCATTGAAAAACTAACATAGACAACCCACCCAACTCACGCCCTGACCATACTAAAACAAAGACATAATAAAAGAACTAAGGTCAGAATGTGACAATATGCTTAGGGTCATTCTCCTGTTGGAAGGTGAACCTTCGCCCCAGTCTGAGGTCCTGAGCACTCTGGAGCAGGTTTTCATCAAGCATCTCTCTGTACTTTGCTCTGTTCATCTTTCCCTTGATCCTGACTCATCTCACAGGCCCTGTCGCTGAAAAACAACTCCACAGCATGATGCTGCCACCCCCATGCTTCACCGTAGGGATGGTGCCAGGTTTCATCCAGACGTGACGCTTGGGATTCAGGCCAAAGAGTTCAATCTTGGTTTCATCAGACCAGATAATCTTGTTTCTCGTTATAAGGATGTAACAAAATGTGGAAAAAGTCAAGGGGTCTGAATACTTTCCGAATGCACTGTATATCTGGGGAAGGGTATAAAAACATTTCTAGAGTGTTGAACGTTTCAAAAAGCACAGTGGTCTCCATTGGGCATGAATATGGAACTACCCAGACTGCCTAGAGCAGGGGTGTCAAAGTCAAATGGACGGAGGGCCAAATAAAAAATTTAGCTACAAGCCGAGGGCCGGACTGTTCGAATGTTCATTGAAAATTTTTTAAATGACGCATATAGTCTAGTGAACCTAATTGAACCTACTGAAAACCTAACAAATATATTCCAATATGATCAGATAAATAAAGCAATATTTTCTTATGGCTCTGTCAGTAATCTTTAATTTTCAACAGACACAAAAGACAAATTTCCTTTATATAAAAATCCCCATAACATGAACATTAAATGAAAGAAACCGGTATTCAAGGCACCATCAGTAGCCTATATTTTCTATTTTAGCAAAAGTGGGCTAAATTTACTTCAAAGAAAAAAACAATAATAGCAATTTTCTATCATCCACTCAACTGAAATATTTTTAAAATATAATTGGATTGAAATACAATAAAATAAAGTGCAAAAATCTATTAATCAAAAACAACACTTTGTTTAAGGAGAAGTAACATGCAGTGAAAACAAATATTAAACTTTAACTTTTAAACTTGAACTGAGTAAAAACTCTAAATATGTGATTGCACAGTAATGTTCACTTGTTTGAGGTTGAGGGTGATACTTGGTGGTGTCCCATCTTTTCCACAAGTTCATCAATGTTCGGGGTAAGGCTCTGAGCTGAGGAAATCCTCAGAATTGAGTGGAGGTGTTCAGCAGTAAGTCGACTTCTGTGTGATGTTTTGTTCAGGTTCATCAAAGAAAAAAGTTGTTCACACAGGTATGTGCTGCCAAACATAGACAACGTTTGAGCAGCCTGGATGCGCAGCTGGGGCATTGTGTCGGGGAGGAAACGGGCGAACTCCGCAGCACCCACTGCCGCATATTTTGCCCTCAGTGCATCATTGCATTGGAGGTCAATCAACTCCATTTGGAGGTTCAGATGACTCGTAATGTCACACAGAAAAGCCATTTCACACAGAAACATTTCGTCTCGGAGTTGTGTTGTGTCTTTCCCTTTGCTGTCCAAGAACAGACAAATCTCCTCACGAAGCTCGAAACATCTTTGAAGCACCTTTCCCTGGCTTAGCCATCGCACCTCTGTGTGATAAGGCAAATCACCATGCTCCGTTTCTAACTCCGTCAGAAATGCCTTGAACTGGCGGTGATTCAAACCTTTGGCTCTGATAAAGTTAACTGTGCGCGTGATGATGCTCATTACATGCTCCATTTTCAAGGCTTTACCGCACAACGCTTCCTGGTGTATGATACAATGATAAGCTGTCAGCTCACCTGTCGCGTTTTCCTCTTGCATCTTTTCCCGTATCTTCGCCACCAGTCCGCTCCTGTGTCCACACATCGCAGGTGCTCCGTCGGTTGTCAAACCCACGAGTTTTTCCCAAGGCAGCTCCATCTCATTTACACATCTTGACACCTCTTCATACAAATCATGCCCCGTAGTTGTGCCATGCATAGGACGTAAAGCCAAAAACTCCTCTGTCACGCTTAGGCTGGAGTCCACTCCGCGGATGAAAATTGACAACTGGGCAATGTCAGAAATGTCGGTGCTCTCATCCACAGCCAAGGAATATGCAATGAAATCTTTTCCCTTTTTCACAAGCTGCTCTTTTAGATTGATGGACAACTGGTCTACTCTCTCGGCAATGGTGTTTCTGCTCAGACTCACATTTAAAAAGAGTTGCCTTTTTTCTGGGCAAACTTCGTCACAAACTTTAATCATGCAGTTTTTGATGAAATCCCCCTCCGTAAATGGCCGGGCTGATTTAGCGATCTCTTCTGCCAAAATAAAACTGGCCTTGACAGCAGCCTGGCCTTGTGATTTGGCTTTTTTGAACAGAGCCTGTCGAGATTTGAGGCCTCGTTTTAATTCCTCTGCCTTTTGTAGCCTTTGTTCCATGTCCATATTCTTGTTTTTGTCCGCGTGTTTCGTTTCATAATGTCGTCTCAGATTATACTCTTTCAGTACCGCCACACTTTCTCCACACAGAAGACACACAGGTTTTCCAGCTACCTCCGTGAACATATACTCCGACTCCCACCTTGTTTGAAACCCCCGGTTCTCAGTGTCCACCTTCCGTTTTGCCATTTTTGATGGGTATCTGAAAGTTAATTTTACTGTGATGCTGACGACTGCTGTGCCAATAAATATTGAAATGAAGCAGCCTACTGCTCGGTGCGTCACCGTTGCATTGTGGGAAATGTAGTATTGGTGCGTGTAAAAGATCTGCGGGCTGCCGGCTTGCTGCGGTCTGCGGGCCGGTTCTAATAATAAATCAAGATCATCCCAGGGGCCGTAAAAAACCTTCTCGCGGGCCGGATGTGGCCCGCGGGCCTTGACTCTGACATATGTGGCCTAGAGCCATTGGTGACCCGTCATTGAGACCCACCTGTTTGCATGTTATTTTGGCATTAATTTGTGTCACATATCAGTTTGCAAACAATAAAAAAACAAAAAACAATACTTGAGTTAATAAAGCTGCATACAGACATGGTCTTTTTCTTGAGTAAGGCAGCTCCAAAATGCAGGTGTTTCAGCTTTGCTCAGTGCTTTCTGTGGTGTCAGGGCAGCCAGCAAAGGCTCAAGGTCATTGGCCACAGATAAAAGGACGTCAAATCACATCTACCATAGCTTTGATTGGATTGATCATGTCAACATCATACTTTCACAATCTTAGCTAGCAAGCTAGACAAATAGTCTGAATCACGTTGACACTCTACTGGCAAATCCTTTTCAATCCTTGTGATATAAAGATACATTATAGATAAAATGTATTGTAGCTCATCCGCCATTGGACATAAACATCACATAACAAGTCGGTAATTGAGAATTCAACCATGGGTGGTTTGGAAGGAATCAATGGCTAACTGCAATCTTCACAAAGCATTCACTATTTTGCTTCCCCTGCCTGCTATTCGGTGGAGAGGGTGTGTGGTCCAAGTCTGGGTTTAAGGATTTAAAACATCTTTCTGAAAGGGTCACTTTTCCAAGCTTAAAAGGATAAGCATTCACACTCAACACCATGTGGCAGACAAGATTGAATACATTGGCCATGCTGTCAATCCAGCATGACTTCTGCCACGTTCAAAACAACTTGAAACTTGGAACTGGGAAATATCAGATTTCAGTGCGTTCAAGACAACTGAGATCTCAATACGTTTTGAACGGTCTTCCAACTCGGATTTCCAAGTTGCGAACTCGGGCCTCTTTCTAAAAGTTAGTGACGTCATGATTAGACCTTGTTTTTTCCCAAGTTCTCAGTTGTCTTGAAAGAAACATAAATCCAGAGAATGCCAGACTTTGATGACAAAGTTATCACAGTCTACTGTCCCCACATGCTTCAAGATGTCCACCATTGTTCCTGTACCCAAGAAAGCAAAGGTAACTGAACTAAATAACTATCGCCTTGTAGCACTCACTTCTGTCATCATGAAGTGCTTTGAGAGACTAGTCAAGGATCATATCACCTCCACCTTACCGGCCACCCTAGACCCACTTCAATTTGCTTGCCACCCCAATAGATCCACCGACGCTGCAATCGCCATCGCACTGCACACTGCCCTATCCTATCTGGACAAGAGAATGCTATGTAAGAATGCAGTCCATTGACTATAGCTCAGCATTCAACACCATAGTACCCTGCAAGCTCATCATTAAGCTCGGTGCCATGGGTCTGAACCCCGCCCTGTGCAACTGGGTCCTGGAGTTCCTGACGGCCCACCCCCAGGTGGTGAAGGTAGGAAACACCTCCATTTTGCTGATCCTCAGCACAGGGGCCCCACAAGCGTGCATGCTCAGCCCCCTCCTGTACTCCCTGTTCACCCATGACTGCGTGGCCACGCACACCTCCAACTCAATCATCAAGTTTGCAGACGACACAACAGTAGTAGGCCTGATCACCAACAATGATGAGACAGCCTACAGGGAGGAGGCGAGGGCCCTGGGAGTGTGCTGCCAACCTCTCACTCAACATCAACAAAACAAAGGAGCTGATCGTGGACTTCAGGAAACAGCAGAGGGAGCACCCCACTATCCACATCGATGGGACCGCAGTGGAGAAGGTAGAAAGCTTCAAGTTCCTCAGCGTACACATCACTGACAAACGGAAATGATTCACCCACACAGACTGTGTGGCGAAGAAGGCTCAACAGCACCTCTTCAACCTCAGGAGGCTGAAGAAAGCCACGACCTGTTCACCCTGCTATCATCCAGAAGGCGAGGTCTGTACAGATGCATCAAAGCTGGGACAGAGAGACTGAAAAACAGCTTTTATCTCAAGGTCATCAGACTGTTAAATAGCCATCATTGGCACCTTAGAGGCTGCTGCCCTATATACATAGCCATGAAATCACTGGACACTTTAATAATGGAACAGTAGTCACTTTAATAATGTTTACATAATTTGCATTACTCATCTCGTGTATATACTGTTTTCTATTCTACTGTATTTTAGTCTATGCCGGTCCGACATTGCTCATCCAAATATTTATGTGTTCTTAATTCCATTCCTTTACTTTAGATTTGTGTGTATTGTTGTGAAATTGTTAGATATTTCTTGTTAGATATTGCTGCACTGTTGGAGCTAGTAACACAAGCATTTCGCTACACCCTAAATAACATCTGCTAAACATGTGTATTTGACCAATAGCATTTGATTTTGATTTGCTATTATAATCTGGTTACCAATGAAATTAGAGCAGTAAAAATAAATGTTTTGTCATTATCGTGGTATACAACACGGCTGTCAGCCAATCAGCATTCAGGTCTCGAACCACCTAGTTTATAATGCTGAATAAATTATGTAATATGCCAGGGATATATGTATACTGGAGCTAAGAAAGTAATACTAAGAGTATGTTGTGTAATAAGCTGTTAGCAGCCTATGTGTCACCTGTTTTAGGGAAATGTCATCATTGAATATTGTAAAAGCTTTCATTGTGTGTTTATTTGCCCCCATTATTTATGCTACGGTTCTGATTTGGTGTACAAGGAGAATACTGTAAGAACGGCCAATGTTCTGATTTCTGTCGCTGTACATTTCAAGAGTGCTGAACAAATAGTTGCTTCGACTACTCTCTCTAAGACGTTCATCGAAATTACGATTGGCCTCTTATCCGCTCATCTTTCCCTTATGCCATAGTTTGCACATATCAATTGTTATATTGCACATGACAGTGCAGCCTTTAGTTTGCAAAAAGGCACGTGAAAGACTGAGAACATAAGGCAAAAAATGATGTAGTCTGCTAAGACAAAAATGTAACTATTTGGCTTAAATGCAAAGTTCTATGTCTGGAGAAACCCAGACACAGTTCATCACCCGTCTCCTAACATTCCTACCGTGAAGCATGGTGGTGGCAGAATCATGCTATGAGGATGCTTTTCATCATCAAGGACTGGGAGAGTAGTAAGTATAGAGGGAACAATGAATGGAGCCAACTACAGGCAAATCCTTGAGAACCTGCTTCAGAGTACAAAAGATTTACATTTCAACAGGACAATGACCCCAAGCATACAGCCAAAGCATCGCTGGAATGGCTTCAGAACAAGAATGTGGAAGTCCTTGATTGGCCCAGCCGATGCCCAGACTTGAATCCCATTGAAGATCAGTGGAACGACACAAAGATTTCTGTTTACCTACGCTCCCCATGAAACATAGCTTGAGAAAATATATTTCTGTATTTTATTTTCAATACATTTTACAAAGCTGTCTAAAAGCATGTTTTTACTTTGTCAATTTGGGGTATTGTGTGTAGATGGGTGACAATCTATTTATTCAATTTTCAGGCTGTAACACAACAAAATGTGCAATATGTCAAGGGTAATGAATGCTTTTTGAAAGCACTGTATGTTATTTTTGTTCTCGGTTAGACAGCCAACATTGGCTATCGGGCACTCTGGGTTACTTATGATGAATGCTCAAAAGAATTTCCCAAGACATTACTATTTACGCTACTTTGTCAATTATAGCATACACACCGAAGTGGGCAAATTAAGGCCGTATGCGGCAGCCCGTCTAGATCAGTTTCATAACATCCACATTGATGTGCGCACATGGTACAGAATGAATAGAGAAATAATTCCCTATATTGACCACTGGCTTAAGACTGTATTTTGGGCAAGGCTCCCGTTTTCTGTTTTCATGCAGTAGGCCTACACAGAACCATATATTTAAATATATACTGTATATGGTTCTCGGTCTACATGATTATTATGTAATGTAGACGAATCTGAATATTGAGATACAGGCCTAACCCAAGTTTGGCAATGTGTGGGGCAGCACAGAGGGGCTTTGGCTTCTATAGCATTTTTGGTTCTATAACATTTTGGATGGAAATGGAATTAACTAACGAGTCTTGTGACACAGGCCCCCACCATTCTTCGGTCAGCGCTACTCTTATCATCAACCAAGTAGCTATAGTGACTCATTTTAAATTATTTACACCCAGAGGATACACTGGGCACTCTGGGGATTTTCCACCCTGTTGGCTTGGTGTTTACTGTATCTGGTAGTTCGGTTAATCAGCTCAGAGACCGAATGAGGGAACACATTCTCAAACTCTCTAGCTTACTTTTTAAAATTATTTTCCAGTTGTACGTACAGTCTTATTGTCCATGTAGGTTTATGATTTGTCTTTTAACATTTTGAGTTGGGCCAGTTCCTCTAACTACTAATCATCACAGATGGAACTGGTGGGACTTGGACTGGTGGAATAAACAGACTCTTATTTTTTATTCTCTAAATTACAGTTGTGTAGAGTCTACAGTATTGACCTATATGGTTATCTGAAAAATGTTATACTGTAAGAATTTCTTTTAAAAAGGAACCGGTGAGTGTTATCCACAGAAATTAGATAATGGAAATTCTAACTTTCTTCTTCTCCCCCTTATTGCTCTCTCTCTCTCTCCTTTTCTCTGTCTCTGCAGTGCAGTAATGATGAAGCTCAGCTCTCCTCTGGCCGTGCTGTGCCTTTCTCTCCTGCTGCTCAATGCCCACCTCTCCCTGGCCAAGAGAGGGGGAGGAGGCTTTGGTGGTAAATCCAGCATAGGCTTTGGGAAGAAACCTTCCTCCACCTCCAACCGTGGAGGCACCAACACCCAACGCAGACCCAACCAAGGGACCAATAACCAGCCAGGGAACTACCCTCGCCAGCCCCAGAGCCCACAGAACCCCCAAGCAGGGTACCCGCAGCAACCAGGAGGTTATCCACAGCAACCAGGGGGGTACCCTCAACAGCCAGGCAGGGCAGGATACCCTAACCAAGGTGGCTACCCTAACCAAGGTGGCTACCCTAACCAAGGTGGCTACCCTAACCAAGGTGGCTACCCTGCTGGAGGATATCCAGCTGGAGGCTACCCAGGGGGCTACCCGGCAGGAGGCTATCCAAACAGATACCCAGCTGGTGGAGGCTATGGTGGAGGCTATGGTGGAGGCTATGGTGGCGGTTATGGAGGGGGCTACATGAACCAAAACCCCAACAACCGGATCCTTAGCCCTGGCTACGGGGGCAGTTACGGCTATGGGGGGTATGGTGGTGCCGGTGGCTCCCCGTTCTCCCGCTCCGTGCAGGGGATGGGGATGGGACCCTCGCAGCAGTCCAGGGGGTTTGGGCGTAATGCAGCGATGGCGGCCGGGGCTGGGGTTGTGGCTGGGATGGCTCTGGGTTATGGACTGGGCCGGTTTCCCCGGCCTCACTTTGGCTTTCACAACCCCCAGGAGGAGTACTACTATAACCACTACATGTACAGGAGGTACGGCACCAAATCCACTGATGACAATGACTACAGCAGGGACTACCACTTCAGCCCGCCTCCACAGTCCTATGATAACTACATGAAGAACTGTATGAAGAGGACTGACCTGCTGAGAGGTGGGGAGAAGGGTGGATCGGAAACAGGAGCCAGGGAGAACTCACCACCACAGGGAGCTGCAGACAGCCCCAGCACTCAGGTAGTCGTACCCAGTGGAGGAGGCACTGCAGTCGGGGAGAAGAGTGAAGAGCCAGCCCCTGTTCCTGGAGGTTCCACCAATACTACCGACCCCGGTTCCACCCAAGCACCAGGCAGTGGCCCCAGTAACAGCTCTGCCACAGAGGGCAGTTCCAGTGAGAGTAATGTCACAGCTGAGAGTAACGGTACAGCAGCGACTGAGAAGCCTGTGACCTCGGAACCCTTGAACCCAAACCCTCAAACCCCCCCTCCTGCAGCCAAGCCCCTCCCTCCAGCCATAGCTGAGGATGATGATGAGGAAAATATAGTGAGCATCTCTGAGATTGGCTACCCAGCGCTGATAGAGCAGATGAAGGCTCGGAGGTGTGTGGAGCTTTACATGGTGTACGCCGAACACTACCTGGAGAAAAAGAAGGAGGACAAGAAGAACATGCCCCGGGAAAGACCCAGAGGAGGAGTGGAGAGACTGGGAGGAGGAGGATACCAGGGACTGCTAGCTGTTCTCACCTCTACTGCACTACTGCTGCTGAACAGCAACATGCTACTACTGCACTGAGGCAGAGAGAGAGCAAGAAACAGAGAGAGAGGGAAATATAGGGAAGAAGGAGAAAGGACACAATGTTTGCTGCCACGCTATGTGAGTCGGAGTCAAGAATGGGGCTGATGGAGGGATGCTGGGACAGTCTGTCTTCTTCTCTCATCCTCCTTTGATCGACGCCTCAGGACTCTCCATAATAAGTGGACTTTTTTGATTGATCAATTATATGGATTTTTGTTCTGTTTTTGTATTGTTGTTTCTCATGCACTGTTACTTGCATTATATGAATCTGTAATCATGCGCCCGTGTGTTACTAAAATGCTGGCACTTTTTAAAATCCAACCCTGCTGTCCCCAAAGCATTGAGTTTGCTCCTGCTGTAGCCAAGTACTACAGCCTCATGCATGCAGCATGACTATTATATACAGCATATTTCATAAATAAGATAAATATTGATTAAGGTTAAGCAGGGACTAGCTGCATCACGCCCAGTTCCCAGCACCAACAGGGATTCCAGGATAATTTAGATGCTGTATTATATGGCAGACAGACTGAAGGGAAATGGCAATTTACACCATTACATCACATGAACTGGAAATACTAGGGGTGTGTGTGTGTGTGTGTGTGTGTGTGTGTGTGTGTGTGTGTGTGTGTGTGTGTGTGTGTGTGTGTGTGTGTGTGTGTGTGTGTGTGTGTGTGTGTGTGTGTGTGTGTGTGTGTGTGTGTGTGTGTGTGTGTGTGTGTGTGCGTGCACGCACGCACGCACGTAAGTAGATAGGACTGTCGTGTAAATATTGATTGAGATAAGATGACATCCATATTAACATCAGCTGGGGAAGGGGAATTGTTGAATATGGCAGTCAAGTATGCATGACAATGAATGTGAGCTTTATATTATTGACTATGGCTTGTATTTATTTTAGCTTAATACAATACACACACCTGTACATTTTGAACTGGCTTTTGCTTGTAAGACTACTAATTACACCATTCTAACGTAACCTCTTTCGTACATGGGGGCTGTGATTTTGCATAAGCATGTATACATTTTACTACGGTGGCAAAAGAGAATCCATTTGGCAAACATTGTTAGCTTGACTTCACCTTTTTTATGGAAGGGCTAACAGGGGAGGGGGGAGGGTAGTACGTAAGCAGTGGGAGCTGCTTCTTTAGAATCTAGAATTTAGATTCTTTAGAAACTAAAGAGACTCTTGTTAGATGTGTGCTTGGATCCCTTTTCTTCACCCAGCTGATATCCTATGTAATGGATGGCTGTCAGGTTATCTGAATCATTCATCCTGTATCGGGGCTTGATGTCATCTTTATATGTTATGTCTCTTTAACGTTTGATGTTTGATACTATTCCGTGGATTGATTTAGTTTGCTTTGTATTGTTATTATATGTCAAGTAAGCTGCATGTGCTCAAAGACACTGATTTCTTTCTTTTGCTCCGACTCCAAGGCCCTTCTCTTTTGTACATTCCCTTCTTCTCTCCTTCCCCTTTCTGGTGTCTTGCTTTCCTTTCTGGGGTGGTGAAGTGACTAGATTGTACTGTATGGGCTCTTGTTGTCTAGGCCCAACCAGGCTTTGAACCAGGCCACTGTAGCGGCAGCCCGACAAGTCAAGGAATACAGATTCAGACAAACACTGTCCACTTTAAAGTAATGGTCTTAGTCAACTTGGTACCTGGTAATATTAAGGTAAATGATAAGCATATGACAATGATATAAGTTGAACTATAATGTTAGATGTGGGTTCTAGAGAGAAGTAGCTAGATTGAAGTCTAAATTATTATACTGTATGCGTTGGGATGTAAACAGATTGTTTTTTAATGGAGTTTTTGACTACTTTTGGAATATATTGGATAGACGATGGGGAGGGGGGGGACGACACCTTGTTTACCATCATGTCATAAACAATTTCTACATTGTCTTGGGCCTTGAATGTATGGGTGTGCATACTCTGTTAATGCAAATACTTCCTATGTGATAAAATATAAATGTGTTTGTGTCCATTCATCTTCTATAATCTGTCAGTTTTCATTCTGGCCTCCACTCTATTTAAGGCTCGACAGGACAGCCCTAATTCAAGGCTTTCTTCAGCACTCATGTGTTAGTTCTTTTTTTTTTTTTTTTTTTTTTTTTTTTGTCCCCTACCGCTCTGTGCTCAGGGGCGTGTTCAGCGGGATACAATGTTTTTGTAATGTTCAAAAAGTAATATGTAATGTAGAACAAACATGCCTCTGTCATGTAGACCAAGGAATCATTTTGGCTCTATTCATGGAATTTCTATCTGCAACATTCAACAATGTTTGGCTACTGAATGTGGCCCTGGTTTATGTTTCAGTGAGGTTTGGCTTAAGTATCATGTTGTGACTGTTCTGTGGACACAACATTGTTGTGCATCAGAGTGCTGGCATACAGTACCAGTCAAACGTTTGGACACACCTACTCATTCCAGGGCTGTTCTTTATTATTACTATTTTCTACATTGTAGACTAATAGTGAAGACATCAACACTATGAAATAACACATATGGAATCATATAGTAACCAAAAAAGTGTTAAACAAATCCAAATATATTTGAAATTGTTCAAAGTAGCTACCCTTTGCATTGATGACAGCATTGCACACTCTTGGCATTCTCTCAATCAGCTTCATGAGGTAGTCACCTGGAATGCATTTCAATGAACCGGTGTGCCTTGTTAAAAGTTATTTTTTGGAATTTCTTTCCTTCTTAAAAAGCAAATTTCAATCAAATTTATTTATAAAGCCCTTCTTACATCGGCTGATGTGACAAAGTGCTGTACAGAAACCCAGCCTAAAACCCCAAACAGCAAGCAATGCAGGTGTAGAAGCACGGTGACTAGGAAAAGCTCCCTCAAAAGACCAGAACCTAGGAAGAAACCTAGAGAGAAACCAGGCTATGGGGGGTGGCCAGTCCTCTTCTGGCTGTGCCTGGTGGAGATTATAACAACACAGCCAAGATGTTAAAATGTTCATAGATGACCAGCAGGGTCAAATAATAATAATCACGGTGGTTGTCGAGGGTGCAACAGGTCAGCACCTCATTCATAGCCGACCATTCAGAGTATCTCTACCGCTCCTGCTGTCTCTAGAGAGTTGAAAACAGCAGGTCTGGGACAGGTAGCACGTTCGGTGAACAGGTCAGGGCTGCAGGCAGAACAGTTGAAACTGGAGCAGCAGCATGACCAGGTGGACTGGATACAGCAAGGAGTCATCAGGCCAGGTAGTTCTGAGGCATGGTCCTATGGCTCAGGTCCTCCGAGAGAGAGAAAGAAAGAGAGAGCATACTTCAATTTACACAGGACAAGACAGGAGAAATACTCCAGATGTAACAGACTAACCCTAGCCCCCGACACAAACTACTGCAGCATAAATACTGGAGGCTGAGACGGGAGGGGTCGGGAGACATTGTGGCCCTGTCCGACGATACCCCCGGACAGGGCCAAACAGGCAGGATATAACCCCACCCACTTTGCCAAAGCACAGTCCCCACACCACTAGAGGGATATCTTCAACCACCAATTTACCATCTGGAGACAAGGCCGAGTATAGCCACGGAGATCTCCCCCACGGCACAACCCAAGGTGGGGCGCCAACCCGGACAGGAAGATCACGTCAGTGACTCAACTCACTCAAGTGACGCACCCCTCCTCGGGACAGCATGGAAGAGCACCAGGTAGCCAGTGACTCAACCCCTGTAATAGGGTTAGAGGCAGAGAATCCGAGGGGAACCGACCAGGCAGAGACAGCAAGGGCGGTTCGTTGCTCCAGTGCCAGGATGACCCAGAGTTACCTCTGCTGCAGAGGATAAGTTTGTTAGAGTTACCAGGCTCAGAAATTGCAGCCCAAATAAATGCATCACAGAGTTCAAGTAACAAGCACATCTCAACATCAACTGTGCAGAGGAGACTGCATGAATCAGGCCTTCATGGTCGATTTGCTGCAAAGAAACCACTACAAAAGGACACCAATAACAAGAGACTTGCTTGGGCCAAGATACAGTGCCTTGCGAAAGTATTCGGCCCCCTTGAACTTTGCGACCTTTTGCCACATTTCAGGCTTCAAACATAAAGATATAAAACTGTATTTTTTTGTGAAGAATCAACAACAAGTGGGACACAATCATGAAGTGGAACGACATTTATTGGATATTTCAAAAAATTTTAACAAATCAAAAACTGAAAAATTGGGTGTGCAAAATTATTCAGCCCCTTTACTTTCAGTGCAGCAAACTCTCTCCAGAAGTTCAGTGAGGATCTCTGAATGATCCAATGTTGACCTAAATGACTAATGATGATAAATACAATCCACCTGTGTGTAATCAAGTCTCCGTATAAATGCACCTGCACTGTGATAGTCTCAGAGGTCCGTTAAAAGCGCAGAGAGCATCATGAAGAACAAGGAACACACCAGGCAGGTCCGAGATACTGTTGTGAAGAAGTTCAGCTCATACAAGGAGAAGACTGATCAGAGATGCAGCCAAGAGGCCCATGATCACTCTGGATGAACTGCAGAGATCTACAGCTAAGGTGGGAGACTCTGTCCATAGGACAACAATCAGTCGTTTTTCTTAAAGATATCCATAAAAAGTGTTGTTTACAAAGAGGTGCTCTGGTCAAAAAACAATGCAAAACATGTTTGGCGTAAAGATATCCATAAACCATCCCCACTGTCAAACATGGTGGTGGCAAAAAGCCTGGGAAAATTGATGGGAAGATGGATGGAGCCAAATACAGGACCATTCTGGAAACATGGGTCTACAATGGAATGGTTCAAAAATAAACATATACAGGTGTTAGAATGGCCTAGTCAAAGTCCAGACCTGAATTCAATTGGGAATCTGTGGAAAGAACTGAAAACTGCTGTTCACAAAATGCTCTCCACCTGATAGAGACATACCCCAGTTCACAAAATGAAGGGGGCTGAATAATTTTGCACAACACAATGCAAACGTTATGTTTGGCGTAAAAGCAACACAGCTCATCACCCTGACCACACCATCCCCACTGTCAAACATTATGGTTTGGGCCTGCTTTTCTTCAGCAGGCACTGGTTAAAATTGATGGGAAGATGGATGGAGCATGAAGCAATGGCCATTAGACAGATCCAAAACATAAAGTCTACAATGGAATGGTTCAAAAATAAACTGTCCTTTGGTCTGAATCTGTGGAAAGAACTCTGCAAATGCTCTCCATCCAACCTCACTGATTTGTTTTGGTTCCAACCACCGTTGTGAATCGCAGCAAAAGGTGGCGCTAGTAGTAACTTAAGTTAATTTTGAAATTTTTCAGGATTTGAAAAAAGTCTCCACTTCATGTGTGTTCCACAAAAAATACCTTTATGTTTGAAGCATGGAAAAGTTCGAGCAGGTGTGATGGCAATGGCCATTAGACAGGTGAAAATCTGTCCTTTGGTCTGATGAATCCAAATGAGATTTTGGTTCCAACCACCGTTGTGAGACGTAGAGTAGTTGAACGGATGATCTCCACATGTGGTTCCCACCGTGAAGCATGGAGGAGCAGGTGTGATGGTAAGGAAGTGCTTTGCTGGTGACACTCAGTGATTTATTTATAATTCAATCCACACTTAAGCATCATGGCTACCACAACATTCTGCAGCGGTAGAACATCCCATCTGGTTTGCGCTTAGTTGGACAATCATTTGTTTTTCAACAGGACAATGACCCAACACACCTCCAGGATTTGTAAGGGCTATTTGACCAAGAAGGGGAGTGATGGAGTGCTGCACAAGATGACCTGGCCTTCACAAACACCCGACCTCAACCCACTTAAGGTGGTTTGGGATGAGTTGGACAGGAGAATGAAGGAAAAGCAGCCAACAAGTGCTCAGCATACGTGGGAACTCCTTCAAGACTGTTGGAAAAGCATTCCAGGTGAAGCTGGTTTAGAGAATGCCAAGAGTGTGCAAAGCTGTAATCAAGGCAAAGGGTGGCTACTTTGAAGAATCTAAAATATGTTGACTTTTTCAACGCTTTTTTGGTTACCACATGATTCCATATGTGTTATTTCATAGTTTTGATGTCTTTACTATTATTCTACAATGTAGAAAATTGTAAAAAATAAAGAAATACCCTTGAATGAGTAGGTGTGTCCAAACTTTTGACTGGTACTGTATATGTGAGAACATTATGATCAATGCTCACCTGCACTTTACCAATGTCCCTCCTTGTCTTCATTAAATCATTGTGTATCTACCCTCAGATATTGTGTTTTCATATTCTCTGAATGTAATATTTAACCCATATATTCCATTTGATGTTGGTCTGATAGCAGAAAACCATTCAGATACCATGGCTGTTCTCTTCATTCCTACAGCAATGAGAAACTAACTTAAAGGCAGTGGTGTAAAGTATTTAAGTTGTACTTTAAAATAGTTTTGCGTAAGTAGTTTTTTGGGGGATTCTGTACTTTACTTTACTATTTGTATTTTACTTCACTACATTCCTAAAGAAAAGTATATACATTTTTTCTCCATACATTTTCCCCTGACACCCAAAAGTCCAATTCACACACTTATCAAGAGAACATCCCTGGTCATCACTACTGCTTCTGATCTGAATGACTCACTAAACACAACTTTGTTTGTAAATTATGTCTGAGTGATGGAGTGTGCCCCTGGCTATCCGTTAATAAAAATAAAAAATACAATTGTGCCGTCTGGTTTGCTTAATATAAGAATTTGAAATGGTTTATATTTTTTTAACTTTTGATACGTAAGTACATTTTAGCAATTCCATTTACTTTTGATACTTAAGTATATTTAAAACCAAATACTTTTAGGTTTTTACTCAAGTAGTATTTTACTGGCTGACTCACCTTTACTTGTCATTTTCTATTAAGGTATCTTTACTTTTGCTCAAGTATGGCAATTGAGTACTTTTTCCACCACCACTTAAAGGTTAATTGGATTCTATTAATAAACTCTGGGTTAGAACTATTAATGTTCAGAAATGTAACACTTTCTTGCACAGCCTCATTCCAAACCAAAGAGTCCTTCACATGTGGTTTAAAAGATGGTGAAAGCACACTTGGGTTTTACTTTACAAAAGTAATCTTTGGGATTTGTTTCTTTTAAGCCGTCTTTTATAACGTATTTTATGCTGTGTGAAGGCGGCTATATTTGGACAAATCTAACATAGTTTCCAACGATAAACATATCTATTTCTGTATTAAAAGTCTGACCTCAGAGAATCAGAAATGTTATTAGTTTTATCTGTAGGATACGTTGTCAAATCATTTTCTCTTTTTGTTTGATCAATCAGTAGCCTTGGACATAATACAGAAACAGAATGACTATTGTTGCTAGGCCTTCATCTCTTGTAATGGACCATGGGAATATATCCATAACAACCACAGCCTGCACAGTGCATGGTGTTGCTAGGTAGCCTAGAACTTGGTCCTGAAATGAAGCGTGACTATTAAATGTGAAAGGTAGAGAAAGAAGGAGAGGGGGAGTAAAGGGAAAACTAGAAAAGAAGGGAGAGGAAACAGCGAATGCCCTTATCTGCATAGATTAGGAAGCCTGAACATTCTGGCTACAAGTCAAGCAGAAGCTATTTATCTTGCTCTCTTGTTCTGAGAAAATACATTTGAGAAAAGTTCTCTCTATATTTATTTTATATGATCATGATCAACATTATTAATAAGTCAATAAATATCAAGATACTGCTCCTCCAGTTAGCTCATTTAGGGCAGTAGGAAGTCGCAACTTGTAGGTCTACCATACATAATTGCACGAGTAAGACAGACTTGTTAGGAGGATAATTTCCATAATGGAACAGACATTTGGAGTTAACTTCACGGGTAACCAGTATTCTTCCAGTTCTCTCATGTCTCCACCTACTGACGAAGTGACTGTATTACAGCCTGACAGCCAGGAGACCCACAGTAATATAATTGATCTCACAGTGAGGGTGTTTACTCATAGGACATCATTTATTATTGACCGCTGACCAACATACCAGGCGCACGTCAACATGTGTGTCACAACAATAGCATTACAGCCTAATGATCTGGGCTAAGACGGAAACCACTTACCATAGCTATGAATAACTCCACTGTGTGAGTCAGGTTCCTAATCTTAAATTTGAAGATCCACTTCAATGAATGGCCTATATACAGCTATTCACAAATTCCCAAAACAGATTTCACATTCTAGAATCCAAAATGTCTACTAGAACTATGCTCGATTGACTGGTGATTGTTGCACAGGTACTGAAGTGACTGCATGTTTTGTCTGGCCTCAACAGCCTAATTTAAATAGGACTACTATCTGAACCATTACGTTCTCATTTCATGATCTAATGATAGTTATGCTTTTTACACATGATTATGGTCAATGTCATGAATGGATACACACATCTCTGTCTCCCATGTTTTTATTGGAGTAACCCGAAAGGAAAACTACATCAGATTCATCAAATGACACCAATACAGAACATGGAACTAGTTATTGTGTATTATACTTAAGCAACAAGGCACAAAAGGTTATGGTATACCACCAATATACCACGGCTAAGGGCCGTTTTGGAGTGCCTGAATACAGCCCTTTGGTATATTGGCCATATTCCACAAACACCCCCCATGGTGCCTTATTGCTATTATAAACTGGTTACCAATGTAATTAGACCAGTAAAAAGTATTTTTTTGTCATACCTGTGGTATGACATACCACGGCTTTCAGCCAATCAGCATTCAGGGTACGAACCACCTGGTTCATAATGGTGTTAATACATTCCACTCACCCAGAATCACATATTTTTCAATAAAGTAAGAAAAGTAATGGACACAAAATATAATTAATAGATTAGAACAATATACAGCATTTACAAATCCACATCCAAAAGCTGCCAGTATTCTACCAAGGGTTGAAATCAGTGAAACATGAGTTATAGCGTGAGTCTTTCAAGTAAACTGTTACTGCAGCATGGCAATATTAAACTGTTGATAACAACCATGGTAAAGAGGAGTAAATCATGTACTACTGCTTCATGGAGGTAGTGAGTGCTTGACCGGAAGGTCATCTATCACACACCAGATATTTTATGTTGTGTAATGTCTAATGAAAATAAAGAGTACATTTATTTGTGTGCAATCAGTTGACAAAGAATCCACATCAGAGTCTTTCTGCATCAGGGATCTATATAGGAAGTGTATTTGCCCCACTACACCTGTGAGTCAAAACAGATGGAACTGTGATCTCATTGTCAACGAGGTCATGGTTTGCGACTCAATGCCCAAGGTCTTGATCTGGATCTTGGTCAGAGCCTAGTTTTGGTTTGGGTCTCAAGAGCCTTTATATACATATGGTCTTGGTCTGGAGAGCTTTAGTCGTGACTCCATCCAAATCTTCACTCCATCTCTACATCACTCCCACCCAGTGCCCCATCACCAATGACATTAGTGACCCGATGATGACGATGATGCTGTTGTAGATGGGCCCACTGGATGCTCCATAGTAGTACCCCATATCCCCAGAGCCCTCTGGACCTTCATAGCCACCAGGCCTGGGGCCATACCCTCCAGCTCTGGGGTACCCCCCATAGCCTCCTCCATAGCCTCCATAACCACCTCCATAACCTCCTCCATAACCCCCATATCCTCCTCCATAACCCCCATATCCTCCTCCGTAGCCAGGACGACTCAGGGCACTGCCCAGCATTGCTCCCCCCACGGCACCAGCAGCAGCAGCCCCTGCCATCTTCCCCGCACTGGAGCCGCCACTCTGGGCAGGCATTGGTCGGTATGCCTGTCCACTCTGGGCAGGCATTGGTCGGTATGCCTGTCCACTTGAGGATGGCATTGGTCGGTATCCCGTGCCTCCACCTTGACGAGGGTAACCCCCACGGCTACTACCGCCCCACCCCCACCGAAGCCCCCACTACGACCAAAGCCCCCACCACGGCGAGCCTCCGAGGTGGGACAGACGGTTGCTAGGAGCAACAGGCAGGTTGCCACAGTGAGGAGAAGTCTCCGTTGGCCAACAGTCCTCATTCTCTGTGAAAACAAGATCAAGAACAGTTTGTGATTGATGAGAATATCCCACATTTCCACATGAGCGCTGGGTCATTATCAAGACATGATCATGACTGTGTGTGTGTGAAGTGAGATAAACCTACGAGCTAATCCAGTGTCAGTTAGGATTTAAACCACCTGTGGGTTAACTGGGTTGATTGACAAGGGAAAGCTGATCCAGATCTGTGTTTAGTGTCAGCTGCAAGCCTTAAGACCCACACAGTGATGTAATGCCTGCATTCATCAGCAAGTCTGGACAGTCTGTCCAGTGATTAGTACAGTGGAACATAACATACACACACACACACACACACACACACACGTTTGAGTATGGTAGAACACAACGTACACACACACTAACGCACTAAAGTTTTCGTCACTGCAGGCTTTGAGAATGTGCTAAGGTTATTTTTACACTAGAGACAAATTAAGAGCAGGGCAGAGCGAGCTGTGGCTGCTAATCCAGCTTTGACAGAAGAGTGTTACACGAGCTGTGAGAAATCAACACACAATAGCATAGATAAGATCTAACAACTCAACATAGGATTTAAACTCAAGTATATAAACTCAAGTTGGTACGAACTCTGGTTCTAGTCTAGTATGAAAAACAACGAGGGGATTGAAGGGAGAGTTTCTATTGTCAACATTTTTTCTCTTAACTCCTTTTTGATGCGAGATGACAATAGTCCTTGTCAATCCACTTTTTTTATGTTTCAAAACCCAAGAGATACATGTTCTACTTGGTCAGGAGATGACCACTAGACCAATGCCATAACAGATTAACTTCACAAGTACCATGTTACTACATCTCAATAACGGTCATATGGTTTCTACCTCCATAATCTCTCTCATTTCTCTACCTCTCATCTCTCTGTGCATCTCTCTCCTCTGTCTCGATCTCTCTTACTCAAGACTTCTTTACCACTAATCTGTCCTCCATAAGATTGTTTGTCTGTCCTACTCTCTCCCCATCATCATCACACAGCATTAGTGTAATCTGTGTCCTTGGCGCTAAGACTATCCTTATCCCTGAACCTTTTGTCTGTAGATAAATCCAACACAGTAGTGTTCCAGTTTCCAAGATTACCTACATTGTTCATTAGAGATCAGTGGAGGCTGGTGAGAAGGTCTATAGGAGGATGGGCTCATTGTAATGGCTGGGATGGAATTAATGGAACAGTATCAAACATATAGAAACCACACGTTTAAGCCCATCCTCCTATAGCTCCACCCACCAGTCTCCACTGGTAGATATTATTTCAGAAACCGGAGAGTTCTACAACTTCCCTCCTGGTTCATTCAGAAAACAGAGAGTTCTAGAACACTACCTCCTGGTTCATACAGAACACTGAAATCTATAACTTCCCTCCGGGTTCATTCAGAAAACAGGGAGTTCTAGGACACCCCTCCTGGTTCATACAGAACACTGAGATCTATATCTTCCCTCTGGGTTCATTCAGAAAACAGAGTTCTAGAACACCCCTCCTGGTTCATACAGAACACTGAGATCTATAACTTCCCTCCTGGTTCATTCAGAAAACAGAGAGTTCTAGAACACCCCTCCTGGTTCATACAGAACACGGAGATCTATAACTTCCCTATGGGTTCATTCAGAATACAGAGTTCTTGATAGTTGTAAATGTAATCCTTTGTCATTCAAAAAAAGAGAGAATTATTTTCTAAAATATTGCTCATACTTCACACATTGTATGAGTTTGGACAGATGTTAATAGTTTGTCTTTAGCCTCTTAATGACCCAATTCTGATTGTTTACTAACTTGATCTGGGCAGCTCTACATAGCTTTTGGTAACTGTTTAGGCATGGTGTAAATGTCTATGTAAAACTCTTTAGACTAACATTTGACCACTATAGAATTAGTTATACAGGATACAACTGGGTCAAACATTGGCAAATAACACTATTGACACACGTGATGTACCTGCATTAATGCATCTTGGTATTTGTATTTTCCAAATCCCAGATAACAGTTACAGGATGCTACATCATCAATAACACAGATTTAAACATCTCTGGAAATGACAGAAGGATAACAATAATGTACATTTGACTGCAAAGCTAAAAGCAGTAGTGAGAGTTGAAACTCTTACCTGTAGAAGTTGACAAAGAGCTGAGGAAAATCACAGATGTGTCAAGAGGATGTCCTTTTGGCTCACTCCTTTGCGTGTGTGATCGTCAGGGATTCCTGTGACTGTCTGGGAGAGAGACAGTGTGGGACGGGTCTCTTCAACCTCCAAATGGTCTCAGCCAGGTAGAGAGGGGATCTCTCTGACCTCCTCATTGGCTGAGCAGGATAAACAAATGATGCTCATCCCTGCTAACACTGTAGTGTTACAGTAAGCCCATGCCCCAACAACACAGAAATACCTGCAAACTTAGCAGTACACTTAGCCAAAGAGAACCTGTGTGTGTGTGTGTGTGTCTCAGCCCCTAACCCACCAACAGAGTAGAAACTCAAAAAACGAACGTGTGTGTGTGTTTAGCATGCAGTTACTGTAAGCCTACCAAAACATACAGCAATAATACAGAGTAATATCATACAGCTTTGTATTAAGTATTATACAACCAGGATAATATGGTTTCTACCCACAGACCCAAAAAGGCTAGACAGTACAGACCAAATAAATCATCATTATTGTAAAAAGCTACATTTCTAAATAGTGGCATGTGCCTTTGAAGAGAGAGTCAGAATGCAACATTAAAACAGCTAAAATATTTTATTATGAAATAAATGGTGTCAGTCTTGAAAGAGCCATAGAAATTGAAAAGGACAGACATACATGCACACACACGCTCACACTCGCTCACAGACAATATACAGCAACCTTTTAAAAGCTGAGGGTAGATATAGGTGTAATAGAATTGTTGTACCACATCTCAAAGTACTGTATACAGTCATACACACACACATAGTCACACAGATCAATATCTACCAGGAAAGTAAGTACTGCTTCAGAAATGTGCGTGCATACACACAACCTAACACACACACACACAAAACATTCCCTCGTTTGAGCTATTGTAGTTGATTCATCATGTACATAATTCACAATCTTAAGGAACTCTGGTCCTCTCTATGTTTTGTGCTTCAGTCTCTAGCTATGCTAGTAGAGCAGACACACTGGTCATATCACACTATACTACACTATGTGATCATAACCCTGGTATGGGGTGGCAGGTAGCCTAGTGGTTAGAGCATTGGTCCAGTAACTGAAAGGTTGCTGGATCAAATCCCAGAGCTGACAAGGTAAAAATCTGTCGTTCTACCCCTGAACAAGGCAGTTAACCCACTGTTCCCTGTAGGCCGTCATTGTAAATAAGAATTAGTTCTTAACTAACTTGCCTAGTTAAATAAAGGTAAGAAAAAAAATAACACAGGTAGCAGAAATACATGTTTTTTCCATTCCACTAGAATTAGTTAGGAGACAGTTTTAGATGAACTGTGGCAAGAACAGTCATGAAGTTACATTACAGTTCCTGCCTCTGTAGAACTGATCATAGAGATAGTACTGTACCACACTTGTGTGACAGGCATGTTTCAACACCACATACTGTCACAGGACAGGAGTCATTCAACCCCCCTACCGACTGACTGGGTGGGTGAGAATCTCATCTAGTGTGGGATGCCACTCTTGAGTGTAAGGCAGGTTCTGGTTTGGAGAGGGAGACAATCAGTTATCTGCAGGTGGCAAAATGGGGCTTTGGTCAAAAATAGAAAATACAAATATGCAAGGAGAGAGAGGTAGAGAGAACAATGGATAGAAAGAGATAGATATATCTAACTCAGTAGAACTAAGTAAGAGATTTAGATGTGCTTTAGGTTATTTTGCATCTGAGTGGTATAGGACAGTCTAAAATGCCCCATACAGACCCACAAGAGAAAAGTGCCAAACTTTACCTTCATTATTAACCATTATTATTGCTGATATGGATACAGTTAATATGCAGATATCACGACAGAGAGGCAGGTGTGTCAGAGAGGGATTGGGACAGCAAGGAGGATATGTACTGTTTGTTCATGGTATGGACGGAAAGAGCAGACATCATGTTTCATAATGACCCCAACCTCAACTGAGGAAGTTACCACACACAACCCAGCTCACAGAATTGGTACACTGTCCCTATAGAAGTCTTGGAAGAGATTAAAGCGAGGTTAGAATGGATGCCTCTCCCTGGGATGGTTCAGGGTCACTCCTGTTTGGGGCTTGGGACGGCGTCTGGGGTTGGGATGGGTAGCTAAGGAGGTCAGGGAGATTTTGGGAAGATCTGGTGGTCCCTCCTTAGACCGGGTCACATACATGCAGTCCCCTCAGGAAGACAACGCAGCTGCTTCTCAATGATACACCGCAGAAATGTATACCTACAGATAGATAGATAGAGATAGAGATGGAAGAGAACGAGACATAAATACACAGTACATGACAACAAACACAGCCGTTCAGGGAACGTAGGTAGATGTTGCCGGCACCTCACCTGCTCCTGAGTTTCTGCACCTCCCGGTCCTCTTCCTCCTTCAGCTTGGTGATGAAACTCTGCAGCACTGGCATCTCAAACTTAATAT
Organism: Oncorhynchus masou masou; assembly: GCF_036934945.1. Classification (NCBI taxonomy): domain Eukaryota; kingdom Metazoa; phylum Chordata; class Actinopteri; order Salmoniformes; family Salmonidae; genus Oncorhynchus; species Oncorhynchus masou. Next base: position 35,390,980 of record NC_088212.1, read on the forward strand.
ACTGCGCCACCTGGTTGGGAGGAGGAAGAAATGCAATTACAAACACAGACTTGGCCTGAACCCTCAACTATTACAAAGTCACAATACTGTAATAATAACAATTACATAAAGGATGTCATACAGTCACAATAGCTTATTTCAGTTTATGGGCAGTGACTTCACACTGTCAAGCCGGTGGCAAGTCATTGTTGAGGACAACTAATTGGCTTGGCTTGCAGACCCCTAAGCTGATTAACTTACGGTAAGTAAATTATGGTTTTGGTTTGACTCTGGTCTGTGTTACGGTAAAAGGTCTATTTAAATTCTAGTCTAGTGCATAAATAGCCCACTGCAGGTTATATTGAACTGAGCCCTTTTGTAATAGATAAGGGGACATACAGAATATTCCATTCTGAGGACGTGATTAAGTTTGTGTACTAAGAAGTGGGGAATGATTTAGCAGTTACACAGTGGTATGTAGGCGAGGAATGATTTGGCAGTTATACATTAGCAGTCTTACATCATAGGTGACTTCCTCGCCCAGGTCCTGCTCCATTAGGAAGATTCTGCTGACCTGTTCACACGGACCCTGAAGCACACGCAGCACCAGGGGGTAGTCACTGCGCTTCAGCTTTGCACGCTCTGAAAGAAGAAACATTGTCAAACTTTCACTGCATTACAACGGGTGTGCTTAAGTTACACTAGTAGATTGCCATGCTTTGCCACAGAGCTGCAGCACTCTCATACCCACGCACACAAAAACAGTTAATAATGCATACTCTACTCTAGGATAAACACATACATTGCTCACACTGACCCTGTGAAAGGGAGAACGTGATTCAGCTTCACACTCTGTGACCGACACAGAACCACACGACACGACACCGTACTCACTCACCCCCGCTGGTGTGTACAAGGTACAGCGCAAAGTCATCTGGGCTGTTCTCAATCTTGAACTTGTTAAGTAGCACTCGTAGCACCTGGGGCGTGGTCATACAACTGTTGATCCGCACGTTAGTAACTGAACCATACGCTGGAGTGAAGACTGCAGTCTAAAGAGGCAATGGGTGAAACACAATTATTAGAAGGGGAGAGGAATGAGAGAGAAAGAGAGAGAGAGAGAGAGAGAGAGAGAGAGAGAAAATTAATTTATTTGTCCTATTATGTTGTCGTTGTAGTAGTGTGTAGCTGCAGTATTATGGTGTGTGTGTGTGTGCGCGTGTGTGTGTGCGCATGGGTACCTTGTAATTGTAGAAGTGTCCATTGATGGAGAAACGGTGTCGTCGTATCCTCCTCTGGTCGCTAGGCGACCGGCGCTGGGCCTTCCTCAGAAACCCGGCATCGCTCTTCGTCCTCAGCAGCTGGGCGGAGCGCTCATATTCCTCTGTCCAACCAGAGCATAGAGATAGGAGAAAGGGGAGGAGTCAGACAATCACGTTCCTATGAATGTCACAGAATGTTCTAAAAATGTATTGTGTTGAACAGACATGGCTATCTAATGTAGGATAAATAATTGAGTTATCCATAATAACATGCTGAAGGTTTTCAGACTAGTCTTCTATAAGATCCACCTTCTTCCTCATCCGCCTTCACAATACTGTCCTCAGATTGGCTCTCGTGCTCTGTCACTTCTATGTTGGGCAGGGTCTGCTGGGTACCTTCATTGCTATTGACATAGAGAAAACAGGAATATTCCCATATTTAATAGCTTGACATTATTTATGACACATTATCTTCTCTTAAAACTTGTTCTACATCAAAGTGTAAATGAGACGGGTAGAGGAACAGTGAAATATGGTCTCTATGTAATCATTAGTGCCTGTCACTTATCCAGAATTTATTCACCTGACTTGAATAAAATATTTCAGTTCAAATCCAATTTTATTTGTCACATACAAGTGTTTAGCAGATGCTATTGCGGGTGTAGCGAAATGCTTGTAACGAGTTGTTGTGTATATTATATTTGTTTTATTTAATGACTTTATTATTATTTTATCTCTATAGAGCTGCTGCCTATCCTGTCTGACAAAATCCCTTACTAGTTCCTCAAAGTAAATAAGGTATACTTTTACGACTGAATACAAACTATCAATCACTTAGATCACTTAGAGTTTCAGGTAGAGATACCTTGCAAACAACTGCTCTCTGTCCCTCAATTGTGCATTCTTCTGTCTCTTATGTACAGTCGCAGGCATAAAAGAAACAGGCATGCAATGGATTGTGGTCATGCTAGTTAATTAGCAGGTTGTCTGTGCTAAACTACTCAGAACTTTGGTCTGTTGGAAACTACAACTCCCTACTACAATGCACAGTTCAGGCTGGATCTGATTTATCTCTAGAGAAACTGCAATGTGCGCATTGAGCTCACAAAAAAAACTAAAAACTAAATGGAATTCAAATAACAGAAAGGTTGGTTCATCGCTCAGCACTACTGACCGGAGACAATATGTGTGGTCAAAGTAAACTAAAAACCCTATATCTAGGTCGCCGTAACCCACCCTGGTTATAATAAAGAGATATCAATATGGCCATGGTACCAGGACATACTGTATTCACAAAAAAATACACCCTTGGTAAAAACATAGACCTTTTATACATACAGTACGTAGTACGTTTCTATATGTTGCCTTGGTATGGTAACCAGAGCTCACTCCCTACCTCTGATTATCCAGGGCACAGCCGGAGTGCCAGGATGTAGACGAGGGGGGAGGTCTGATTCGCTCGTGATCGTCCTGCATCTGCAAACTGATAGGCCGACGCAGGCCCCAGGAGATATTCAGCAAGCCCTCCACGATCAGCTCCCCTTCCTCCTATAGAGACAGAGTTACCATAATCAATAAAACACACACACAGACAGTTATTACCCCTTTGGGGCAGGGTGAATTATTGGACAGAGTCAGTTTGTGGTAAATTATACAGCAAAGTAATATGAGAGAGATAGACGCACGCACCTCTCTGTGTCTCAACTGCAGGTTATGTCCTTCATAATAGAGGTTGTAGGTTTTGAGGTGGGACAGGACTGTTGCCCTGAAGACAGAAGTACATTATTCTTGACAACAATTTATTACTTTACATACATTTTAAAATTATACTTTTTGTTATTACTACACACGCCTGAACACACTGTGTGTGTGTGTGTGTGTGTGTGTCTGTCATATCAAATTTTATTTGTCACATACACATGGTTAGCAGATGTTAATGTGAGTGTAGCGAAATGCTTGTGCTTCTAGTTCCGACAATGCAGTAATAACCAACGAGTAATCTAGCTAACAATTCCAAAACTACTACCTTATACACAAGTGTAAAGGGATAAAGAATATGTACATAAAGATAAATGAATGAGTGATGGTACAGAGCGGCATAGGCAAGATGCAGTAGATGGTATCGAGTACAGTATATACATATGAGATGAGTATGTAAACAAAGTGGCATAGTTTAAAGTGGCTAGTGATACATGTATTACATAAAGATGCAGTAGATGAGAGTACAGTATATACGTATACATATGAGATAAATAATGTAGGGTATGTAAACATTATATTAAGTAGCATTGTTTAAAGTGGCTAGTGACATATTTTACATCAATTCCCATCAATTCCCATTATTAAAGTGGCTGGAGTTGAGTCAGTTTGTTGGCAGCAGCCACTCAATGTTAGTGGTGGCTGTTTAACAGTCTGATGGCCTTGAGATAGAAGCTGTTTTTCAGTCTCTCGGTCCCAGCTTTGATGCACCTGTACTGACCTCGACTTCTGGATGATAGCGGGGTGAACAGGCAGTGGCTCGGGTGGTTGTTGTCCTTGATGATCTTTATGGCCTTCCTGTGACATCGGGTGGAGTAGGTGTCCTGGAGGGCAGGTAGTTTGCCCCCGGGGATGCGTTGTGTAGACCTCACTACCCTCTGGAGAGCCTTACGGTTGTGGGCGGAGCAGTTGCCGTACCAGGCGGTGATACAGCCCGACAGGATGCTCTCGATTGTGCATCTGTAGAAGTTTGTGAGTGCTTTTGGTGACAAGCCGAAATTCTTCAGCCTCCTGAGGTTGAAGAGGCGCTGCTGCGCCTTCATCACGATGCTGTCTGTGTTGGTGGACCAATTCAGTTTGTCTGTGATGTGTATGCCGAGGAACTTAAAACTTACGACCCTCTCCACTACTGTTCCATTGATGTGGATAGGGGGGTGTTCCCTATGCTGTTTCCTGAAGTCCACAATCATCTCCTTAGTTTTGTTGACGTTGAGTGTGAGGTTATTTTCCTGACACCACACTCGAGGGCCCTCACCACCTCCCTGTATGCCGTCTCGACGTTGTTGGTAATCAAGACTACCACTGTTGTGTCGTCCGCAAACTTGATGATTGAGTTGGAGGCGTGCGTGGCCACACAGTCGTGGGTGAACAGGGAGTACAGGAGAGGGCTCAGAACGCACCCTTGTGGGGCCCCAGTGTTGAGGATCAGCGGGGTGGAGATGTTGTTACCTACCCTCACCACCTGGGGGCGGCCCGTCAGGAAGTCCAGTACCCAGTTGCACAGGGCGGGGACGAGACCCAGGGTGTCGAGCTTGATGACGAGTTTGGAGGGTACTATGGTGTTAAATGCTGAGCTGTGTGTGTGTGTGTGTGTGTGTGTGTGTGTATGGCATACTTGCTGATGAACTTGTTGTCTCCAATCTGAACCCCATCCTGCATGTTATCCATTCTCAGTCAGCATGAGAGGAGCTAGAGAGAGTGTGAGAGAGAGAAAGAGAGAAATTGTGATCAGATGCTTTTAAACATTAATGTGGATAGATACTGAAGACCAATAGATGGAGACTGAAGTTAAAGCTTGGTCGCAAATGTGTCTTCCAAATGGACAATGACCCAAAGCATATTTCCAAAGTTGTGGCAAAATGGCTTAAGGACAACAGAGTCAAGGTATTTGAGTGGCCATCAAAGCCCTGACCTCAATCCTATAGAAAATGTGTGGGCAGAACTGAAAAAGCGTGTGCGAGCAAGGAGGCCTACAAACGTTTGACCCAAGTTAAACAATTTAAAGGCAATGCTACCAAATACTAATTGAGTGTATGTAAACTTCTGACCCACTGACAATGTGATGAAATAAAAGCTGAAATAAATCACTCTACTATTATCCTGACATTTCACATTCTTAAAATAAAGTGGTGATCCTAACTGACCTAAGACAGGGAATGTTTACTAGGATTACATTTAAATTTAATTTAAACTTGGCTAAGGTGTATGTAAACTTCCGACTTCAACTGTAGATAGTTAGCTGCATCTTTTAGCCAGCCAGTTTATATGCAGGGTTAATGTTGTTCTCTCTGCTATGCCAGCTCAGACTAGAGGTCGACCGATTAATCGGAATGGCCGATTAATTAGGGCCGATTTCAGGTTTCCATAAGAATTGGTAATTGGTATTTTTGGGTGCCGATATATTTTTTACACCTTTATTTAACTAGGCAAGTCAGTTAAGAACGCATTCTTATTTTCAATGACGACCTAGGAACGGTGGGTTTACTGCCTCGTTCAGGGGCAGAAAGACAGATTTTCACCTTGTCAGCTCGGGGGATCCAATCTTGCAACCTTAGAGTTAACTAGTCCAACGTAATAACGACCTGTCTCTCTCTCGTTGCACTCCACAAGGAGACTGCCTGTTACGCGAATGCAGTAAGCCAAGGTAAATTGCTAGCTAGCATTAAACTTATATTATCTAAAACAATCAATCATAATCACTAGTTAACTGCACATGGTTGATGACATTACTAGATATTATCTAGCGGGTCCTGCGTTGCATATAATCTGACTGAGCATACAAGTATCTAAGTATCTGACTGAGCAGCGGTAGGCAGAAGCAGGCACGTAAACATTCATTCAAACAGCATTTTCGTGCGTTTTGCCAGCAGCTCTTCGCTGTGCGTCAAGCATTGCGCTGTTTATGACTTCAAGCCTATCAACTCCCCAGATGAGGCTGGTGTAACCAAAGTGAAATGGCTAGCTAGTTAGCGCGCGCTAATAGCGTTTCAAACGTCACTCGCTCTGAGCCTTCTAGTAGTTGTTCCCCTTGCTCTGCATGGGTAACGCTGCTACGATGGTGGCTGTTGTCGTTGTGTTGCTGGTTTGAGCCCAGGGAGAAGCGAGGAGAGGGACGGAAGCTATACTGTTACACTGGCAATACTAAAGTGCCTATAAGAACATCTAATAGACAAAGGTATATGAAATACAAATGGTATAGAGGGAAATAGTCCTATAATTCCTATAATAACTACAACCTAAAACTTCCTACCTGGGAATATTGAAGACTCATGTTAAAAGGAACCAACAGCTTTCATATGTTCTCATGTTCTGAGCAAGGAACTGAAACGTTAGCTTTCTTATATTGCACATATTGCACTTTTACTTTCTTCTCCATCACTTTGTTTTTGCATTATTTAAACCAAATTGAACATTTTTCATTATTTACTGGAGACTACATTGATTTTATTGGTGTACTATATTAAGTTAAAATAAGTGTTCATTCAGTATTGTTGTAATTATTACAAATAAATAAAATAAAAATAGTCCGATTAATCGGTATCGGCTTTTTTGGTCCTCCAATAATTGGTATCGGCGTTGAAAAATCATAATCGGTTGACCTCTAGCTCAGACCCGTGTGATATGGGTCTGTGAGTTTTATGGCTCCTTTTCCTGGTGTGACTCAACAAACTGTCTCTGTGACACAAGTCTCTGTCAGTGTGAGATGGAGGACACAATCTCTCTCTCTTCCTCTTTGCCTCCTCCTCTCCCATCTGTCTAAAACACACCGCACACAGAAAACCACTAGCACACACGGAAGCTTCCATGGTGACCATCACACAAACAGATGTTAATTTAATATGACATGCTGCCAACACCCTCACATGTTTCCTTCCTGCCCAGCTGAAATGGTGTGTGTATGTTAGGGGGCAGCACAGAAGCTTCCAGATGGACAAGAACAGGTGCATGAATCATTTCAGTTGCACACACAGTGTCTCAGCCTTGTCCCAGGTACCAGCAAGCTTCGTTCCTCCTCCTTGAAAGAACTCTTAAATCACTGCCATTAGCACATACACTCTAACCCACACTGTTATGCTACCCAGTGTATCTTGCTACAACTACTGTGGCAGGCTACCTCACTATTTCATTGCTGAAATAGTGTGTGTTTGTGTGCGTGTGTATAAGGCCGCTGTGTGGCTTACCGTGCTAAGATCTGTATGATGCTGGTAGGCCAGGAAAGAGAGAGATCCGCTAGCTGCACAAACACACAATAAGTTAGTCCTCAGGGTCCAGTCAGAGGAGTTTACCTGAAGACAGCCAGGCAGGAGCCCAATGAAGCTACTGTGTCCTTTCTGTGGAGGAGAGAGAGAGAGTTCAGCACTAAGTGTGGTTCTTCAGAGTCTGTCTCAGTGGCTGTGTACCCAGGGTAGATGACCCAGTGCCTCAGTCTAAGGCGTCAGTGTGTTTGTAAGAGAAAGGGGAGAGGTGATGGAGAGAGCACCAGAGAGTGGCGGTTGAAGGGGCTTGTTAAAAGGAAGCGCTCCCCACCCGCTAATCTCTTCCTCCTTCAGAGCCTCAGTCACAGCGGAAACTGACGCTGCCGCTCTGACATGAGTGAGACTTCCTCAATTCAAACTACAGACATGAAATATGATATCGCTCTCTCACATACACACACACACACACGGAGAAAGGCACCAACACACACACACAAAAACACACACAGCTTCTCTCTGAAAGGCTCACACGTACCCCCATATATAGACAGAGAGGAATTGAGAGGTACGAAGCAACAGACAACAACCGCACCATACCTCAGGTGTCCAGCCAACACCTCACAACCATAAACACATTTAATGATTGGTATTACATTTTTCATATGGTCACAATCAACCCACACACCATGCAGCATTATCAATATTTCAGCACCTACATTAGGCCCTGTCAGGCACCACTGAACAACACAATAGGAGACATCAGCTTTTAAAGGTCCAATGCTGCTATTTTTATCTCAATATCAAATCATTTCTGGGTAATAATTAAGTACCTTACTGTGACTGTTTTAAATAACAAAAACTTAAAAATAAACTAAAATAGCTTCTTAGCAAAGAGCAATTTCTCAAGCAATAATTTAGCTAGGACTGTCTGGAGTGGGGAGGGGAAAATTGAAAACTAGCTGTTATTGGGAGAGACGTTTGGAACTCTCTATTAACCAGGCAGGCCAAAACGCCATCTCACCAAAGCAGGCTGAAATGTCAGGCGTTCTTTTCAAATAGCTCATATACTAAAAGGGCATTTTCGTAGTTTTCACAATATTATTCCAAACTCATAGTATGGAAATATACAATGCCTTCAGAAAATATTCGTACCCTTTGACTTTTTGATGTATTACAGTCTGAATTCAAAATGGATCTGCACACAATACCCCAAAATGACAAAGTGAAAACATGTTTTTATACATTTTTACAAATGCATTCAAAATGAAATACCTCATTTACACAAGTATTCACACCCCTGAGTCAATACATGTTAGAATCACCTTTGTCAGCGATTACAGCTGTGAGTCTTTCTGGGTAAGTCTCTAAGCGCTTTGCACACCTGGAATGTACAGTATTTGCACATTATCCTTTTAAAAATCCTTCAAGCTCCGTCAAGTTGGATATTGATCATCGCAAAAAAGCCATTTCCAAGTCTTGCCATAGATTTTCAAGCTGATTTAAGTCAAAACTGTAACAATGCCACTCAGGAACAGTCAATGTCATCTTGGTAAGCAACTCCAGTGTATATTTGGCCTTGTATTTTAGGTTATTGTCCTAAAATACATTTTTGATAGCACTGGGCATTTAATACCAAGACCAGGGATGGGTGGCTGTGGCTCAGTCCTTGAGGGCGGAAGTATGTTGGTCCAAGCCAAAGGTCCTAGGAATAGGACCCACTACTGGTATGTTGTTTAAGACTGGACTGTGGCCCAAGAAACCTCTAAAAGGCTTTGGAGTTTAAGACTGGACATGTGGGAACCCCTGGTCTAGCCTGGCAGTTCTACATCAATAATGAAACCTAGATCAAAAATCTTGCGTAACTGCATCAGCTACTTTATGTTACGTACAGCTGTCCACTAGAGATTAATAATGATGTGTCTACACTGACACACTACTTCTGATCTGTCTCAATTGAGTCTTTCTGCTGCTTGCAGAAAACGTACCATGCCTGTTGTTTTGGGGGGAAACGACTGTCCGTATCAAAAAACAGGCAAATTAACCCAACATTGACCCAGGCTAGCTCAGCCCATGGCTCTGTGTTCTGTTCTGCATTCCTGTTGGAATAATGGATTTTGGGATAATGTGATCTGTTCTGTCTGGATGGGGCTCCAAAAATAGCCCCCCGGTCTTCCCCTCCCTCCGCATTCCCTTGAATCCTTCTCTACAACAACCACAGCAACCAAGCATGTCTCTCTCTCTCCTCCACCCTAAACAACCACAGCAGCCAAGTCAGCATACCTCTCCTCCTCCACCCCTTACTAACCACAGCAGCCAAGCCATCTCTCTCTAGTCTAAGCATTGCTCTCTCTTCCTCCCTCTTTCCCGCACAATTATAGTGCCTTCAGAAAGAATTCACACCCCTTGACTTTTTCCACATTTTGTTATGTTACAGCCTGAATTTTAAATTGATTAAATGTAGATGTTTTGTCACTGGCCTACACACAATACCACAATGTCAAAGTGGAATTATATTTTTAAAATTGTTACAAATTAATTAGAAATGAAAAGCTGAAATGTCTTGAGTCGATAAGTATTCAACCCCTTTGTTATGGCAAGCCTTAATAAAGTTAAAACGTTTATGGCTTGGGGGCAGTATTTCAACGTCTGGATGAGAAGCATACCCAAAGTAAGCTGCCTGTTACTCAGAAGCTAGGATATGCATATAATTGATAGATTTGGATAGAAAGCACTCTAAAGTTTTCAAAACTGTTAAAATAATGTATGTGAGTATAAGAGAACTGATATGGCATGCAAAAACCTGAGGAAAATTCATCCAGGAAGTTTTTTTTTTTGATGCGCGTATTTTCAATTGAATGCCTATAGAGTATCTAATGGGTTAGGACCCATATTGCCGTTCCTATGGTTTCCACTAGATGTCAGTCTTTAGACATTGTTTCAGGCTTGTTTTCTGAAAAATGAAGAAGAATGAGACCTTTCTGTCAGTGGACTATAGAATCATGCAGTGCTGGTTTGCACGTGTGACCGAGTGCGCGCCCTTCGTTGTTTTTCCTTTCTATTGAATACGCTATTGTCCGGTTGAAATATAATCGATTATTTAGACAATTGACAACCTGACGATTAATTATAAACATCGTCTGACATGGTTCGACAAACTTTACCGGAACTATTAGGATGTATTCGTCTGCATGTTTTGACCGCCTTTAAGCCAGTGTGTCACGACTTCTGCCGAAGTCGTTGCCTCTCCTTGTTCGGGCGGTGCTCAGCGTTCGACGTCACCGGTCTTCTAGCCATCATTGATCCTTTTTTCATTTTCCATTGGTTTTGTCTTGTCTTCCCACACACCTGTTTTCAATCCCATTCATTACCTGTTGTGTATATAACCCTCTGTTTCCCCTCATGTCTTTGTCAGAGATTGTTTTATTGTCAGTGTAGTGCGTTTGTTGTATAGGTGCGCGTCGGGGTCCTTGTACCCATGTTTGTTTGTTATGTACATTTAGTGTTATGGAGCATACTCCGTGGACTTTATTAAAAGACTCCATTTGACTCTCCTGCGCCTGACTTCCCTGCCACCTATTACACCTACGCATGACACAGTGGATTACTGAACAAAACGTGCCAACAAAAACTGAGTTTATGGGATATAAAGAGGGACTTTATCGAACAAAACAAACATTTATTGTGTAGCTGGGACTCTTGTGACTGCAACCATATGAAGATCTTCAAAGGTAAGTGATTAATTTTATTGCTATTTCTGACTTGTAATTCCTTTACTTGGTTGTAAAAATGTTTGTATGCTTTTGTAAGCGGGGCGCAATCCTCAGATAATCGCATGGTATGCTTTCTCCGTAAAGCCTTTTTGAAATCTGACAAAGTGGCTGGATTAACAAGAAGTTAATCTTGAAACCGATGTATAACACTTGTATTTTTTATGAATGTTTATTATGACTATTTCTGTATTTTGAATTTGGCGCTCTGCAATTTCACTGGATGTTGTCGAGGTGGGTAGCTAGCGGAACGCCTGCACCAGAAAGGTTAAGGAGTAAAAATGTGCACTCACTCTGTGTGCAATAATAGTGTTTAACATGATTTTGGAATGACTACCTCATCTCTGTACCCTCTGAAAGACCCTCAGTTGAGCAGTGAATTTCAAAGACAAATTCCACCAAAAAGACCAGGGAGGTTTTCCAATGCCTCGCAAAGAAGGGCACTGAATATCCCTTTGAGCATGGTACAGTTATTAATTACACTTTGGAAGGTACAGGATAGCAGTCAGGGTCAGGTCAGGCAGAGGGGTCAAAGCCGGGAAAAACTAGAAAACAGGAACTAAGACAAGACAGGAGCAAGAGAGAAAATGCTGGTAGGTTCTACAAACAAAATGAACTGGCAACAGACAAACAAGCATAAATACACAGGGGATAACAGGGAAGATAGGTGACACCTGAAGGGGGGTGGAGACAAGCACAAAGACAGGTGAAACCGATCAGGGCGTGACAGTACCCCCCCCCCCCTCAAGGGATGCCACATGGCATCTTGGCTTCAGCGGGTGTAGCAGCGGGTCTATAGCGGCATGCCAGCGCATCTGGCTCGACCTTCTTGGATATTGGTTGGTGCTGCGGAGGTCCTGGTACTCCGCAGGGCTGATGGAGAGGATCGGCGCAATTTCCAAGCCCCAGGAAGACGTCCCGGGGTAGGCAGAGCTGATTTCAGGCAATGAGTGTGCCAGGACGGGCTCCAGCCCACAATGTCACCAGTAGCCCAGTCAATAGAGGGATTGTGTCGCTGGAGCCAAGAGAATCCCAATACCACAGGAACCTGCGGAGACTCAACTAGCAGGAATTGGATCGTCTCGCTGTGGTTCCCTGACAATCATAGGTTGATGGGTGTGGTATGGTGGGTGACCCGGGCCTACAGAGCACCCGTCCAGCACTCTTAACATCCATGGGAACGGAGAGGGGTTGAGTGGGGATGCCCAGCTCGGACGCCAGGGTAACGTCCATAATCCTCACATGGGCCTTAGAGTCGATGAGTATCAGGAGAGACTTGGACTGGTCGCCCCACAGCAGGGTGGGGTGGAGAGGGTGGCGAGTAAGGAGAGAAGAAAAATTATCTTTAAGACCCAACAGAGTACTCACTCCAACGAATGAGCTAGGTCTCTTGAAGGGACAGGTAGATACAAAAGGTCTGCGTACGAGTTCGGCTGGAGACAGCCTTGCCTTGCCGAGCTGCATCGGCTCGGGAAGAGGTGAATCGGTAGTCTTTGAAAGCTCTTTGTGGAACTCAGGTAAGCTCGGACTCTCTCGGGGGCGTAGATGCCGGGGACTTCCGGAGTTCATCAGATACAAGGTGGGATCCCTGAGTGAGTGATTAGGGGGGCAAAGGTACAGGACGGCAGGCAGGCTCAGGTCAGGCAGAGGGATCAAAGCCGGGAAAAACTAGAAAACAGGAACTAAGACGAGACAAGAGCAAGGGGGAAATGCTAGTAGGTTCTACGAACAAAACAAACAGAACAGGTATAAATACACAGGGGTGAATGGGGAAGATGGGCGACACCTGGAGGGGGTGGAGAGAAGCACAAAGACAGGTGAAAAAGATCAGGGCGTGACAGTATGAATACACCCAGTCACTACAAAGATACAGACGTCCTTCCTAACTCAGTTGCCAGAGAGGAAGGAAACCGCTCAGGGATGTCACCATGAGGCCCAATGGTAACTTTAAAACAGTTATAGAGTTTAATGGCTGTGATAGGAGAAAACTGACATGTGTAGTTACTTCACAATCCTAACCTAAATGACAGAGTGAAAAGAAGGAAGCCTGTATAGAATAAACATATTTGAAAACATGCATCCTGTTGCAGCAAGGCACTACAGTAATACTGCAAAAATTAGGCAAAGCAATTGACTTTTTTCCTGAATGTAAAGTGTTATGTTAGGGGCAAATCCAAAACAACACATTACTGAGTACCACTCTCCATATTTTCAAGCATAGTGGTGGCTGCATCATGTTATGGGTATGCTTGTAATCGTTAAGGACTGGGGAGTTTGCTTTCCACCAGACACTGGGAGATGAATTCACCTTTCAGCAGGACAATAACCTAAAACACAAGGCCAAATCTACACTGGAGTTGCTTACCAAGAAGACAGTGACTCTTCCTGAGCGGCCAAGTCACAGTTTTGACATAAATCTACTTGAAAATCCCTGAAAACGGTTGTCTAGCAATGATCAACACAGATATTGAATCCAGGTGTGCAAAGCTCTGAGACTTGCCCAGAATGACTCACAGCTGTAATTGCTGCCAAGTGTGCTTCTACAAAGTATTGACTCAGGGGTGTGAGTACTTACGTAAATGAGATATTTCTGTATTTCATTTTCAATACATTTGCTAAAATGTCTAAAAACATGTTTTCACTTTGTCATTATGGGGTATTGTGTGTAGATGTTTGAAAAATGTGCACTGTATAAGTTCTGTAGCTCCTTTTATCTAAATGACATTCCAGCATGGCGGGCAGGCAGGTAATTAAGCAGGCTTCAATGCATATGTCTTCAGCAGCAGCCTTCAATAACATAATACAACGTTCACAAATGAATGAACCAGGTGATTCCGCTCAACATAATAGACAAACATAATCTCTAGCGGTCTTTTTATATGGAGTGCACGTCATAAAAACATTCTATAAAACAGGTTTTCACTTTGTCATTATGAGGTTTTGTGTGTAGATGAAAAAAAAATTATACCCATTTTAGATTGCTTTCTACTCCCTCTTCTCTTCCCCCTCTCTCTATCCTATCTTTCGCTCTCTTGCGCTGAACTCCTGGTCTACTTCTTCCTTGTTGTAAAATATCTATTCTCATTAGTGCTGTTGTTTCCCTTTGTTTCCTCTTTATCTAACTTGTTTTCCTCCATCCCTTTTACCATTCTCTCTCTACTCCACCTCCCTCCACCTCCCACAGACTGGCACTAATCCACTGACATTAAAACTCCTGACCTCAATTTCCTGACTTCTCTTTCTCTCTCTCACACACACACACACACACACACACACACACACACACACACACACACACACACACACACACACACGTTTTGATCTCTTGCCCCGTGCCTCTGTCCTCAACTGCTTTAGCTGAAGGGATGAATGCAGGTCCAAACCTCCAGTTCTGCCCTTTTCCTGAATTCCTCCCTCTCAACCCCAACTTTGCTCTCCCACTATTGTTCAAATTGTCATAGCAACCCTAAAAACATCACACAGTGCCAAAGCTTTTGTGTGTGTGTGTTTGTAAATAGACAAGATGCCCCTTCAATCTGGCTCACACCATTATGGTGTCATTAGACAGGAAAAGGTGCAACACTCACCATAAAACATACTTTGTTTTATAAGACAAGTTTAAAAGATTGATGTTTCGGCCTTCAATGGCCTTCTTCAGAATCACACCACTATTGTGAAATTGTATATGACCTTAGGAAGCACAATAGTCTATTAATCATTTAAGGTACAGGCCAATATTATGAATTCCCTCACAACTTAGTGTGGAAAATATGACCACATGCTTGGACATCCATATCTGAGAGGATCAGTCTCTGGGCACTACCACTGGCCAGTGTGTGTGTGAGTTTGTGTGAGAAGAATCTTAAGTAGCCTATCTGATATTGATGTTATGTAATCGGTCCAGACAGACACATAATGTTTTATAGACTAGCCTACTAAACTGTATAGGTAGAGCCCAGATATGACTTCTAATCGGTTTCATTTCTGTGCAATGACAAAATAAAAACTGGAAAAACATGTGAATTTGTTTCCCAGCAAAAGTATGATTTGGTACTACTTGCTGTTAGTTGAGGGCTAATAGCATTGCATTATCAATGCAATAACGTTCATCTCCGATTACTTCTAAACTCTGTTTATGGATCTAAATTAGTCTCACACGCATTCTTGTTCCAGTCACAATTGCTCTAACTGGCGAAACTATAGCCAATATCTATGCAAATAACAGTGTTTGCCTTGTGAGTTTATCGATCGTTAGAGGCATGGCTGACTAATGTCGCTTTAACATATAGCCTACTTACGGACAGAGTTGCTAGTGGTGATTTTCAGGACCTCTTCGGGCTTTAGTTGTTAATGTTTACAAACGATCAACTGGGCTTGGTTCTTCTCTGCCACGCTGGGTTTCGGGTGGGATAGTCGTAAACCGTGAGTCGCCCAGTCTGTTCGTTCCCTGCTCGGTTCGCCCTACCCGGGCATAGGAAACAATCGGTGCATGCACGCACCGGGGCTTGCATGCGTGGCGTCTGCGCGACGAGAGGAGAACCCCATCTGTTGTAGTGGACCTCTGGCACCGTACCCGGTAACCAATCAGCGCACGATCTGCCGCAGCTTTGTTCGCGCTGACTGCTCACTCTCTGAATAGTTGAATAGAATAGGAGGGTGAATCTTGAAAACAATGCTACCCCCAATTCACATGCATAGGGGCTGATAGATAACTAGACCCACTGCGCATACACAAGGGATAGGTCTACTTAAAGTGAGAGTTGCCATTTTCATTTTAAAACTGTGTAGGTCAAATTCAATATTAAAACCATTAGGCCTAGAGGTACTTAACCCTTAATACATGTTCATGTGCTTTGACTGATTTCATGTGATATGTGGGGTTGTATGGCAGTAACCTAGGCTGTATGTAATCACTCTTATTCTAAACATAGTAGTCAATAAAATGTATTTAAAGTAGGCGCCATTAAGTGGCGTTCTCCTCCGATGCTCTCTTCTCTATGTCCCACTAATCTCTTCAGTAACATCTGCTCTAGCTGCGCCGCTCAGACGTTCTGACGTCAATAAAGAGGATGGTTTAATGCGTGATGATACTAGACTCAACAATATGCTTAATCTCACTATCACGAACACTCACTCTCAGGGGTGGAGAGAGTGGGCAAATTGAAAGAGGATCATTTAAACAATAGAATTTGAGACTAAAAATGATGTTGTGCAGCAGATCTAGTGTGTTTATGTTAAGCCTAGGCTGAAATAGTAAGATAGAGGTCTAAACATAATTCATTGATTTCTACTAACAATAAAGACAATAGACAGCATTAATTCTGTAACATCTTATTAAATAGTTTAAGGAACAAAGAATATAACATTTTGTTGCTACTATTAGTATACACAATGCCTGGTCCAGAAGTTGTCTGCACACTGTAGCCTACTCAATTCAATATACATTTATATATTTTTACATCTGTTTAAAGTTTGTCAGGTGTTTCTCAATTTGTATGAACACTTTATTAACATGATAACAGGAAGCAATGTTGGAAATATACAATATTAAAAAAATTCTAACTAGCAAAAGTATTCCACCAAACTACAGATTAAAAAGAAAAAGAAATGTATTCTTTATTTTAATTAAATAAAGATGTAATAAATGGTGCACATTGCAGCATGACAAAATATTAAAATGCATGATTTATTTTCTTACAAACATCTGTCTGTAATAAACATAACGATGTATTAAAAAAAACTTTAAAAAGATAAAACACTTGAGAAAGAGAAATGGATATTCTTCAGGTAGTTTCCCCTTCAAAATAACTGAAAGGGATATATTTCTTTGTGTCATACTCATGGCCATACCTTGACCTGGCTCGTGGGGCATGGTTTTTAACATTGAGAATGAGTTAAAGCTCATACAGAGGTGAGGCATTGGCTTCAAATGAGGTGGTCTATGGGCTGAAGCTGAAATAACACCCTACTCCCCTAGTGGACAACATGCTATTTCAGACATTCTCTCTCTCGAAAACAGGTACACTTAAACAGCGAGGACACGGACACCATATCTGCACTGCAGGCGTGGAGGGGGGAGGGGGAGGGGGGGGTAGTTGAGCAAGTTGAAGGACTGGTCTATTCCATCTATAGTATCCACTGTTCCTAGCTCTACGGAGCAGAGAAGAGGAAGGCAGTACCAAGCATGCTGCCATATCAAACACTGGTACAAAACCATTGGCTATCCTCTTCTCTCTACACCCTGACTATAGTTAGTCTGTTTAGAGCAGAATGTTCAAGGTGTTCTCCTTTTCCCCTCACACCTCCAGGTCTAGTTCAAGGGCCTAACGGAGTCATGTCCAGTTCAACCTGTTGCCTGTGGAGACTAACACTATCATGATCTCTCTGCAACAACGGAAAATCAAAAATTATTATAGGGCCAGAACAAGTCAATTCTAAACTGATAAATATCTTTCTGACATTGTGCATAAGGCACACAAATACTCGTCACGTAAATTTCACTAAACAATTACATTCTTACTAATCATAACTAAATAAAATAATCAACCAGATAAAACAAAGTAAATCTGAAATGTTACCGAACATTTTAAAAATGTCTGCATTTCTGAACCAGTGACTACTCCCACTCTCATTGTTTTGGTGCAGCAAATAGAAGAGCAAGGGAAATAGTTTGAGAAAGAATGAAGAAAGGATAGGTGCTTCTCTTGCATTTTGGTTCAGTCTGAAACTGTGCATCTTGTTTATGTTGTTAAGTCTCACGTAGGCTTATGATAGTCAACCACACTGGCCAGGAGTCTCAATTCAACCCTACCTCAACAGTCAACCATTGGTTTTCTATGGATGATGGCTCACACAGTAACTCCAGTGCAAACACACATAGCAGAGGTTCCAAAAAGTCACCCCCATGTCAATCACACTAAGTTTGTCCCACATGACATTCTATCCCTTATGCAATACAGTGCACAATATAGGGAATAGGGTGCCATTTCTGATGCACCCTCAGTTGTGAATTATTGACATGAACTTGACCCCAGCTTCTGAAACATTCTACCACACATGAGGGATGGAGAGAGGATTTGGGGGGAGGGGAGTTACACTGTTCACAAATAAGTGAACAATGCCAACAATATGAACAATGGCTCTAGTAACAATCATAACAATAATAGTAATTAATAGGTGCAGGATAAGATTGTACAGTCTGTGAGCCATTGAAAAAAAAATATAATAATACAGCCACAACCCCTCTCACCTTCTCCTTTAAACATTTTAAAATACCCCCTCCATTACACACCCTTAAACCTGAAGATACTGTTATGGTGCCGTGTCTGTAAACCAAACATGTTCACTTGAACAGAACAGTAGACCACCTGACATCTGTAGCAGAGTAGGACAGAGCAGAGGGCAAGAGGGCAGGACAGAAATCAGGGATGCGATTGGCACTTTAAAAACCGCCTCTCTTTTCATTCACTATTTCTTACTTTCAGTCAGGCATCTGGGTACATACGTTTTTTTCTGGTCATTTGCCTAGCTAAATCTGTGGAGCGTCTCTCCTCTTCCTTCCTCTGCAAACCCTGCACGGGTGTTACTCTGAACATAAGCCTTAATCATAGCATGATCTTTACTCAGGCTGTGGCCTGGGCAGTGGCCAAACCACCTATACCCCCATGCATGTGGTGACAAACACTACCCAAACACTAGTTTAAGTATGCATCCAACACACATTGGAAAAATTAAGGATATCAGTGAGTTAGAAAAAATGGCTACATTTTAAAAACAATGGTGTGATCGCACAACTAGAAATCCAAGTGCATTCTGCTTCGTGCTAAAGCGTTTGTAGCCTATTTATATAAAAAAAAGTATGAATGCTTTTGAAAGTGTGCTTATGAACTGCCTATGAACATTATTACACAGTTGGTTAACCATTAGATTGTATATAGCCTGTTGCTTGTTATTTATATGATTATAGATCCTTACAGGTGAATAAATACATGAACAACTTACTTACAGCAATGACTTACAAATAGTTATTACTAGTTAAACTATTCAATAATGTCTTACAAGCAGCTTATAAGTCAACCTTGAAATTCCAGTTGTAATAACAGCAGCTGGATGAGGGAGTACGCGTTCATGAGAGAGCTGGTTTTTGGTGGTGGTAGTTAAAGATGCGAAAGATAATACTGACACAGTAAGGCCTGCAAGCTGACTGGGTGAACATATCAACTTTGACCCTCATTTCCAATCCCAAATCAAGCCCTCTTCCCCAGCACTAGCTCATACCCATGGACTAGACTCTTCTTCATGGCCCTTCCTGGATGTGAAAGAAACAGACAGGTGTAATCAAAAGTGGTGGCCTACTAGCTTCAACTAACCCTTCAGGAGGGTTGTTACCATGATATTTCCAGACATCCATTCGAGTTCTTTCAGATCTATGAGAGGGCATTTAGATGTGTCCAGGAATAGGGTGCTAGGAGAAGTGTCCAAGACTAGGGGACTAGGAGAAGTGTCCAAGACTAGGGGACTAGGAGAAGTGTCCAAGACTAGGGGACTAGGAGAAGTGTCCAGGACTAGGAGGCTTGGAGAAGTGTCCCGACCAGGGGACTAGGAGAAGTGTCCAGGACTAGGGGAAGTGTCCAGGACTAGAGGTTGATTTGGGACCGGGCCCTCTGTCCAGTGGAGGACATTGACAGTTTGTTGGGAGATCTGTTGTGTTGTGTGTAGGGCAGTGGCAGTCATGACATTTTGTCAGCCTCACTGCCATGCAAATAATTGCTGGGTTCACGTTAAAATGACCTTTAATTAACATAAACACACGTTTAGCATCTCCGGGTTTCCACGCATAGTCTACAAGCCACTGATGTGGACCTTTGGAACATCTACATTTTCAAAAGTTTAATAAATCCATGTAATATAGCCTATTTTAGGCTGGTCTAAAGAAATGATATGAAGATGTAGCCTATTTCAGAAGAACAGAATAGTATATTCTGAGTCATCCTTATGTTCGGCCCTGATCTGGCTATGCCATATGGCTGTGGCACTAGTTCATTTAACACACAAGATTTGCTTAGAATTCTTGTGGAATTATTTTATATTATTTCATAGTAAGAAGAATACAACTGAACATAGCTGAATAAAATAGAATGGATATTCCCCCAAAACAATGTCAGAGGGAATGCACACGTGTTGCACTCCCTATTCTGTGTTGAGCAGTTAACAAAGTGATAACTTGAAACAAGTCCTCCTATATGCTTCATTTAGAGTTATTGATGCAACTGTAGTTGTGATACAAACCTTGGAATGTATTAGAAATCAAAACATATAGCCAAAGGCTGACAAATGCTGTAATGATGCTTTGAAAAAGGTTGCATGAAAGGGAAGCGCTCTGCTCTGTTTCTTGCGCAGGCTGCACACACACTTCATCCGTCTCTCATTCGCAATTTGTCAAGCGCTTGATAATATTCTCACCCATCAGACTATTTTCAATTTCATCTGGTCTTTCACATATGATAAATGTGTGGAATTATTTTGAAATTAATGGCCCACAAAAAAATAGATAAACATGTAATACGAAGCCTGCACTCGAATAGCAAATGGAGGTTGTGCGGTTTTGTTTTGAATATGCCAGATAGGCTACATCGGTTGTAAAGTGGATTAATGGGCTTCATTTTAAGAATTGAACAATAAATAAAGCAGGCGCTTGAAAGCTGGGATCCTCTTTTAAATAGTCGCCCAAACTCTGCTTTCACACACAATGACTGGGCCTATAAGAATACGTTTCACTATAGTGTCTGTAGGCTATGGGCTCTCCAACCCGGCCCCAGGGATCCAAGGGCTACAGGCTATGCTATAGAGTTATTTGGCCACTTTAGTTGTGAGACAAACCTTCTCAAAACAAATATTCTATGGGCTAGGCTACATGATACATGCGGTCATGACTTGTGACTGCCGGTGTTGTGATAATGCGGTCACCATAACAGCCCTAATTGTGTGTTTGACTTAAACGGGTAATAGAAGCCAAATAGAGGGGCAGGTTCCAGTAAACAAAATGTGTATTAACTCTAATAATGTAAAACGAACACCACAATCACTTTGCATGGCTAAGGTCTACCACTTGACAAGCCACTTTCATCAACAGTATCTGCATGACCTTGCCTTGCTTGTGTTTGGTAGTGTGCTTGCGTGTGTGTGTGTGTGTAAATTTAGTATGCAGGCCAATTATTAGTCTAATGTGAATTTTCATAAAGCCTCAATTCCATCCAATCCCCTTTCAACAGGAGACTACATTTCCCATAACCACCGTGGGAAGTGTAGGTTTGCTAAACAGGGCTGACTGACCAGCTGCGTCTGATTCTCAATGGGTCTGTAAGGTGTCAATCATTCAGCTTTAAACTTTTGCTGTAAAGGAGATACTGTCCATCCATCTGTCTGTCTGTCTCTGTCCATCTGTCCGGAAACAGGAAATGCGCCAGCGCAAGTGACACACTCAACCCCATCACAATGTCATGGGTGGGCATACACACACGCACGCACACACACAGAGGCCACTGGGAGTGTAATACATCGGAGTATTTTGGTTAAACAGCAGAGAACAAACCTTTTCTTACCATTCCCCTTGGAATGTATGTAGACAGATTGACTGATGTAGACAGGTTAACTGAGAAAATAAGTGTTAACTGAAGATCTAGAAGAAATAGTGCAATGGGAAGAGAGGGACCTCAATAATGGGCTGTCTAAGGCATTCCTATGCTCTTTCACTCACATACTAGGCAGAGACAAGAGCATGTTGCAACTCCATCTGAAACTTCCCCTATAAGGACATCTGTTATTACACACTCATGACACTGGTTATAACATGCTAATAACAGCATGAATAGGCCATAGACAGTGTTATACAGACACACATACATACATACAAGACAGGGTTGAGCATGTCACACTGCACTGACGCTACTCAAAAACCTCCACCCCTCCCTTCCTTCCATGGTACCAAACTCCATCTCTTCCCTCCAGCCCGGTTCTACCAGTCTGCTATACACCGCTCTCCCCTGGATCTGTGATTCCCTCCATCCCTGCTGCCTTCCCTGCCCCACCACGTCCCCCTCTAAGTCTGCAGGCCTTGCGGATTGCGCCCCACTGGTAGCCGCTGAAGGTGGGGCTGATGGGGAAGTACTGGAAGACTGTGTGGCGGCGCAGGAAGTCCATGCCGAACGGGAGGTCGTAGGTTCTCATCCCCTCCAGCTCCGCAGTACTGGGTCCCGACCCACGCTTCAACTTCCTGATCCCTCGCTCCTCCGGCGTACCTGACAGGAGGAAAGGAGAGAGGAAAGAGAGAGAGAGAAGAGGAAGACAGAGCATGAGGGGTGAGCGATTGGAGAAGGCAAGAGTTTGTGATATGCTTGTCCTATCTCAAAATGCACTCAAAATAGTTGAGTACAGTAGTAGATTAATCGTAGTAGTGTGTTAGTTTAGTCTAACAGTGATAGTGGGATAGTACAGTCCACTCACCAGGGATAGTGTTGTCCAGCACAAATGCCACTGACCCCCCTACGAACATGGCTGTGGTCAGGAGGACGTTCAACACCTGGTCAATCGACACTATACCTGAGAGACAGAAAAGAGGGATAGAGAGAGAACGAAAGAGAGAGGGTTCAGAGACCTACCCAGTCCTTTTAGATATGTGAACACTGAGGGAGTAGGCCAATGAGCTAAATCTGTAGTCCACTTGTCCTCTACTCACCAGTGACCAGAGGGTTCTGTTTGAGGTAGCTGGGCAGCACCAGGCCAAAGAAGATGGAGAAGCCCAGAACAAAAAGGTTCCTGGAGGAGTTGAGGTCTACAAACTGCAGGTTGGACAGTCCCACAGCTGTAATCATCCCAAACAGGGTACAGAACAGCGCCCCCAGGACAGGGTCAGGCAGGGAGGCGAACAATGCGCTGAATTTACCCACCAGCCCTAGCAGTAGCATCATAGCAGCACCGTATTGGATCACACGCCGGCTGCCCACCTGGAGGACCAATCAGAGAGCAGCAGGGAGTAAGGAAGCGAAGAAGCAGGAAGAATAAAATAGTCCCACTCTACAGAGCAAATTAAATCTAAGCAGACTACTAGCCAATTCAAACAAATATTTAATATTTTAATAGAACTTGTAGTATGAACCTGTGTATTGAAGGGTGTGATGGTTACCTTAGTGATGCCTAGCACGCCTATATTAGGACTGGAGGAAGTAGAGCCGTTTCCTGTCCCCATCAGCCCATCCAACACGCAGGAGAGACCTTCCATAAATATACCCCTACAAAGAGAGAAAAACAGAAAGAAAAAGAGGGAGAGAGTGAGCGAGAGACAAATGTCAATTCATGATTCAAACCATTGTGTCTGTGTGAGTTAAGCATATTCTATGAGGTGCATTAGGCAAGGAGCTATGCAAGCAAGGTCAAGTACCTGTTGATGGCATGAATGGGGGGTGGGGGGGCACAGGAGAGGCGGGCACAGGCGTAGTAGTCTCCAATTGACTCAATGATGCTGGCGACCACGGCACTGAACATACCAATCACCCCCGCCGCTGTCACCGTAGGAACACCCCACTGAACTATGGGTAAAAAAAAACACAAACCCAACATTGACACACTGATGTGGAACAAACAACTCCAAAACATTCTAGATTTGAGGAACCTACGAAGCTATTGGATGCTCTCATTCAGAATTTGGGCTTAGCTAGGGGTGGGTTGAACACCATAAGGAGTGGTAACTCACAAGGGTAGGGGATCTTGAACCAGGGTGCAGCTGCCAGTATCCCCTGGCGTGCGTCGGTGCGGGCGTAGTAACCGTACTTGTCTTTCTCCGGTGGGAAAACATTGGTTACGGTAAAGATAAAACAAATCAGCCATGACACCAGGATGGCCATGATGATCTGAGGAAGGCAGAAACACTAAGGGTCAAACATGACCCTCAAAACACACAATGTCCTGTTGAGTTACAGTGAAGAACACCACAATAAAACTGCAGAACTTCTATAGAATGCCCTTTAAACAGAGAGTGATGATTACTTTTTTTATGGGAGTTGTGAGGTCACTAGTTCAAACTGTAAAGAGCAGATTGATAAAGAGCGGAACGTTTAATCAGACAGGGAGAGAGAGTGATGAAGAGAACTTTATTAGAGTGGAGTCACCAATACAAGCGTCTGTCTACTGGAGCAGCAGATATATGAGCTATCATGACATCAAATGACCAGCAGGGGGCAAAGAGCAAATAAAATAAAATGTATTAGTCACATGGACCGCATAAAGCAGGTGTGTAGACCGTACAGGGAAATGCTAACTTACGAGCCCCGAACCAACAATCCAGTAAAAAAAACAAAAAAAAATGGATAAGAAATAAAGTAACAATTAATTAAAGACCAGCAGTAAAATAACAATACGAGACTATATACAGGGGGGTGCCGGTATAGAGTCAATGTGCGGGGGCACCATTAAGTTGAGGTAATATTTAAATGTAGGTAGAGTTATTATAGTGACTATGCTATAGATGATAACAACAGAGAGTAGGAGCGGTGTAAAAGGGAGAGAGGGGGGGTGCAAATAGTCTGGGTAGCCATTTGATTAGGTGTTCAGGAGTTTTACGGCTTGGGGGTAGAAACTGTTTAGAAGCCTCTTGGACCTAGACTTGGCGCTCCGGTACTGCTTGCCGTGCGGTAGCAGAGAGAACAGTATGACATGGGTGGCTGGAGTCTTAACATTTTTTGGCCTTCCTCTGACACTGCCTGGTATAGAGGTCCTGGATGGCAGGAAGCTTGGCCCCAGTGATGCACTGGACCTACACACTACCCTCTGAACTGCGTTGCGGTCTTCATGAGTGTTGGCGTGGTTGGACCTCACCTAGTTCAATAGGGGACTATCATGCACCCCCGAAGGACCCACGTGTTGAGGGTCAGCTTGGCGGATGTGTTATTTCCTACTTCCACCACCCGGGGGGCGACTGTCAGGAAGTCCAGGATCCAGTTGCAGAGGGAGGTGTTCAGTCCCAGGATCCTTAGCTTAGTGATGAGCTTGGAGGGCACTATGGTGTTGAACGCTGAGCTGTAGTCAATGAATAGCATTCTCACATAGGTGTTCCTTTTGTCCAGGTGGAAAAGGGTAGTGTGGAATGCAATAAAGATGGTGAAAAGATGGTGGTGTTGATGTGAACCATGACCAGCCTTTCAAAGCATTTCATGCTTAAAGATGTGAGTGCTACAGGATGGTAGTCATTCAGATATGTTACCTTTGTGTTCTTGGGCACAGGATCTGCTTGAAACAAGTAGGTACAGTGCATTCGGAAATTATTAAGACCCCTTGACTTTTTCCACATTACAGTCTTTAAAAAAAAAGGATGAAATCATATTTTTTTGTGTGCTGACTGTTGGAAAATCATTCAAGGTGAAGCTGGTTGAGAGAATGCCAAGAGTGTGCAAAAGTTGTCATCAAGGCAAAGGGTGGCAAAGGGTGGCTTCTTTGAAGAATATAAAATATATTTTGATTTGCTTAACACCTTTTTGGTTACTACATGATTCCACATGTGTTATTTCATAGTTTATGTATTCAATATTATTCTACAATGTAGAAAATAGTAAAAGTAAAGAAAATCCCTTGAATAAGTACAGTGGGGAGAACAAGTATTTGATACACTGCTGATTTTGCAGGTTTTCCTACTTACAAAGCATGTAGAGGTCTGTCAATTTTATCATTTGTACACTTCAACTGTGAGAGACGGAATCTAAAACAAAAATCCAGAAAATCACATTGTATGATTTTTAAGTAATACATTTGCATTTTATTGCATGACATAAGTATTTGATCACCTACCAACCAGTAAGAATTCCGGCTCTCACAGACCTGTTAGTTTTTCCTTAAGAAGCCCTCCTGTTCTCCACTCATTACCTGTATTAACTGCACATGTTTGAACTCATTCCCTGTATAAAAGACACCTGTCCACACACTCAATCAAACAGACTCCAACCTCTCCACAATGGCCAAGACCAGAGAGCTGTGTAAGGACATCAGGGATAGAATTGTAGACCTGCACAAGGCTGGGATGGGCTACAGGACAATAGGCAAGCAGCTTGGTGAGAAGGCAACAACTGTTGGCGCAATTATTAGAAAATGGAAGAAGTTCAAGATGACGGTCAATCACCCTCGGTCTGGGGCTCCATGATCATGAGGTAAGTGAGAGATCAGCCCAGACCTACACAGCAGGACCTGGTCAATGACCTGAAGAGAGCTGAGACCACAGTCTCAAAGAAAATCATTAGTAACACACTATGCCGTCATGGATTAAAATCCTGCAGCGCACGCAAGGTCCCCTGCTCAAGCCAGCGCATGTCCAGGCCCGTCTGAGGTTTGCCAATGACCATCTGGATCATCCAGAGGAGGAATGGGAGAAGGTCATGTGGTCTGTTGAGACAAAAATAGAGCTTTTTGCTCTAAACTCCACTCGCCATGTTTGGAGGAAGAAGAAGGATGAGTACAACCCCAAGAACACCATCCCAACCGTGAAGCATGGAGGTGGAAACATCATTCTTTGGGGATGCTTTTCTGCAAAGGGGACAGGATGACTGCACCGTATTGAGGGGAGGATGGATGGGGCCATGTATCGCAAGATCTTGGCCAACAACCTCCTTCCCTCAGTAAGAGCATTGAAGATGGGTCGTGGGTGGGTCTTCCAGCATGACAACGACCCAAAACACACAGCCAGGGCAACTAAGGAGTGGCTCCGTAAGAAGCATCTCAAGGTCCTGGAGTGCAATAAAATGCAAATTAATTACTTAAAAATCATACAATGTGATTTTCTGGATTTTTGTTTTAGATACCATCTCTCACAGTTGAAGTGTACCTATGATAAAAATTACAGACCTCTACATGCTTTGTAAGTAGGAAAACCTGCAAAATCGGCAGTGTATAAATACTTGTTCTCCCACTGTAGGTGTGTCCAATGTTTTGACTGGTACTGTAAGTATTCTGACCCTTTGCTATGAGACTCGGATTTTAGCTTGGGTGCATCCTGTTTCCATCGATCATCCTTGAGATGTTTCTACAACTTGATTGGAGACCACCTGTGGTGAAATCAATTGATTGCACATGATTTGGAAAGGCAGTTGACAGTGCATGTCAGAGAAAAAAAACCAAGCCATGAGGTTGAAGGGATTTTCTATAGAGATGCAAGACAGGATTGTGTCGAGGCACAGATCTGAGGAAGGGTACGAAAAAATGTCTGCAGCATTGAAGGTCACCAAGAACACAGTGGCCTCCATCATTCTTACATGGGAGAAGTTTGGAACCATCCAGACTCTTCCTAGAGCTGGTCTCCCGGCCAAACTGAGCAATCGGGGAAAAGGGCCTTGGTCAGGAAGGTGAGCAAGAACCCGATAGTCACTCTGACAGAGCTCCAGAATGCCTCTGTGGAGATGAGAGAACCTTCCAGAAGGACAACCATCTCTGCAGAATCCCACCAATCAGGCCTTTATGGTTGAGTGGCCAGACGGAAGCCATTCCTCAGTAAAAGGCACATACAGCCCTCTTGGAGTTTGCCAAAAGGTACCTAAAGACTCTCAAACCATGAGAAAGAATATTCTTTGGTCTGATGAAACCAAGATTAAACTCTTTGGCCTGGTGCATGGTGGTAACAGCATCATGCTGTGGAGTTGTTTTTCAGCGGCATGGACTGCGAGACAAGTCAGGATAGAGGGAAAGATGCACAGAGCAAGCGATTCTTGATGAAAACCTGCTTCAAAGTGCTCAGGACCTCAGACTGGGGTTAAGATTCACCTTCCAACAACCCTAAGCACACAACCAAGACAATACAGGAGTGGCTTCGGGACAAGTCTCTGAACATCCTTGAGTGGCCCAGCCAGCGCCCGGACTTGAACACAATCGAACATCTCTGGAGAGACCTGAAAATAGCTGTGCGACAATGCTCCCCATCCAACCTGACACAGCTTGAGAGGATCTGTAGAGAAGAATGGGAGAAACTCCAAATATAGGTGTGCCAAGCTTGTAGTATCATATCATACCCAAGAAGAATCGAGGCTGTAATCATTGCCAAAGGTGCTTCAACAAAGTACTGAGTAAAGGGACTGAATAATTATGTAAATGTGATAGTTCTGTGTTTTATTTTTTATACTTTTGTTAATTTATAGAAACCTGTTTTTGCTTCATCATTATGGGGTATTGTGTGTAGATTGATGAGGGGGATCAACAATTTAATTATTTTTTGGAATAAGGCTTTAAAGTAGCAAAATATGGAAAGAGTTAAGGGGTCTGAATACCTTCGGAATGCACTGTATTACAAACAGGGTCAGGGAGAGGTTGAAAATGTCAGTGAAGACAATTGCCAGCTGGTCAGCACATGCTCTGAGTAAGCGTCCTGATAATCCATCTGGCCCTGAGGCCTCGCGAATGTTAACCTTTTGAAAGGGCTCACTCACATCGGCTACGGAGAGAGTTATCACACAGTCATCCAGAACAGCTGGTGCTCTTACACATTGTTCTGTTTTGCTTGCCTTGAAGTTAGCATAGAAATATTTAGCCTGTCTGGTAGGCTTGCATTGCTGGGCTGCCCACTCCTTGAAAGCGTCAACTCTAGTCTTTGGCTCAGTGTGGATGTTGCCTATAATCCATGGCTTCTGGTTGGGATATGCACGAACGTAATCGATGCACTTATTTATGAAGCTAGTGACTGATGTGGTAAACTCCTCAATAGCGAAAGTCCTGTAGCTTAGAATCCGCTTCATCAGATCACTTGCGTATTGAGTGAGTCACTGATTCCTCCTTTTTCAGTTTTTGCTTGTAAGCAGGAATCAAGAGGATAGAGTTATGGTCAGACATCAAATGGAGGGAGAGCTTTGTATTCGCCTCTGTGTGTGGAGTAAAGCTGATCTAGAATTGTTTCCCTCTAGTTGCACAGGTGACATGCTGGTAGAAATTAGGTAAAACTGATTTGAGTTTTCCTGCATTGAAATCACCGGCCACTAGGAACACCGCCTCTGGATGAGCATTTTCTTGTTTGTTTATGGCCCTATACAGCTAGTTGAGTGCGGTCTCAGTGTCAGCATCGGTTTGTGGTGGTAAATAAACAACTATGAAAAATATAGATGAAAACTTGTGTTAAATAGTTGTCTACAGTTTATCATGAGATACTCTAACAAGCGAGCAGAACCTTGAGCCTTCCTTAATATAAAACATTGTGCACCAGCTGTTGTTAACAAAGAGACACACCCCTCCCCCGGAGCTTACTGGACACTACCATTATCTCCTGCGAATGCACTGAAAACCCAGCTAACCGTATATTATCCATGTACTTGTTCAGCCATGATTCAGAGAAGCATAGGATATTATTTTTCTTAATGTTTTGTTGATGTAATAGTCTCAAACAGAGCTCGTCCAGCTTATTCTCCAGTGATTGCACGTTTGCCAACAGAATGGAGGGTACAGGCGGTCTACAACACACAGGCCACGTCCGAATACCCGTACATGCATACTAAATAGTAGGCCGTTTGGGTATGCAAAAACAGAAAGTGACGAATGATAAGGAACAAGCACGATTGCGCATTAGATGACACCTTCTCAGTATGGATGAGTAGTATGTTGATATTTGTTGCTTACTGCATACGTTTTTACCAAACAGTATGTTCTAAATGGTATGTAGTATGATTAGTACACAGAATGCAGTTTTAGTAAGTAGTAGGCTAAACAAATTTCACATACGGCCACAGACAGACAGGCACACAGGAGATATATATATATATATATATATATATCTCAGCTCAGAACAGGGAAAAACAAAGTCAAAAGGGCACCACAGAGGGCTGAATCATTTCAGATCTTATTAAAAGGAACAGGGGAGATTTGAATAAGATTTGAACAGCAGGACTTGACAGCTAATGGGAGGATGGAAAGAGGTATCTAAAAGACGGAGAGAGATGGAGGAGTGTGTGCCCATTTATCTTACCTCACATGGCACTGTGATGGACTGAATCAATAAGCACACTCCAGGAAAGGGGATGTGTATTTAGGTGTGTATGCTCCTACCAGTGTATTTCTCTGTGCATGCACATCTCTCTCTCTCTGTGTGTGTGTGTATGTGTGTCAGGGTACTCACAGGGAACATCTTGAAGAGCTGTAATCTATAAGAGGTCCAACCTTTCTTAGCCTTGTAGATGGGTAGAGGAAGCTGTACGTTCCTCGCATACTGAGAGAACAACAACACCAGGAATATAGTCCTAGAGAGAGGGAGAGAGAAGACGAGCAAGAAATACAGAAGTCAGGGGTCAAGGAAAAGCACTAAGCACACTTGCAAACATCCACTATCTGCTTTGATATGTAGAACAGTTTTGTCAAAGAACCAATAACCCGTTGTTAAAGACTGCAAAAAAAGACAGCCGAATCCAAAGGTGTAATTCTCAAAAAACACAATGAAATCAATTAATTGATAACTCAAAGAAGTTTACATAGCAAAGAAACACAGATGTTATGTTGTTTGAGATGAGTCGCAAGACAAATTTTCCCGAAAGAGACTAAATAAATAAATGAATAACAATGTAGCAGACACAAACAATTACCAACAGTCCTTCTGAACCTAGGCCTAGAGGACTGTCTGGAGCACTAAGGGTTCCAACCTCCATTCCGCAGGTGCGACTGCGTCTGCCGGTAATTCATTCTGATTGGCTATTTAATGGGCTGCTATGATAATTGATTGGCTAAGGATGCCTCTGTGGGGCGGGAGTCAGTCTTATAGGATAACAAAAGATCGATAAGATAAGAAATCATTTTACTTTCTGTTTTCACCTAAATTTGCCATGCATCATAACAAGACAAAGACAACAGACACTATAGGAAAACATATAGTGGGCTGGGGAATGTATAGGGGACTATACAAGTAGTCAGTCAGCAGAGATTAGAGCCACAGTATACTACTCACAGCATGGCGATGCCCCAGTGTTTCCCTGCTCTCTCCCCTGCAGCCTGGAAGCCAGACAGGCCGATGAGGGCCACAGTCGGGGTGATAGTTAGGGGCCCGATGTATTTCAACAAGAGCCCAGGGAGCCCCAGGAAGCCAATACACACCTCTATCAGAGACGACACAATGATAGCCCCCTGGATCTGGAGGGCAAAGAGACAGACTTTGGTACAGCCTTGATAGTCTATCGACGTCCTCGTCTCTAATTCTATTCATTGTGACATCGTGATTGAGTTACCGCCTCACACACGCATCAAAACAGGGTTACCAAACCCGCTTACACAAGCCTTATAAAAGGTTAATGCGAGTTAAAGGCCTCTGTCACACTCTCACACACACACACACACACGCAAACACACAAGGCCAAAGGCTGAGTCACAGCAACAGGTTTAAACAAACATCATCATTTAGAACTCTACTCTACGATTCAGTGTAGGCCCAGAGGGTATCACTGGGATGTGCTATCTAACATGGGCTTTGAACAATACTGACACAGAACACAGGAGTAGACCTCTCGCTGTACATTATGCAGTGGAAAGATTGGATACTACAAAATATCCCCCATGTCTCCTGTTCTCTCCCCTTTCGTCTCGCATTTAACTTCTCTCTCACCTCTCGTATCCGGGGATGCCAGATGTGTTCAGTGTTGAGCAGCTCAGTCTCGTTGAACATGGAAGGAACCACTGACAGAGGGACGGAGAAGGTAACAGAGAGAAAGATGGAGTGAGAAAAAAGAGAAGAACAGAAAGAACATTTTAAAAAAAGAAAGCTTAAAACACATATTTATCATTCTGTAATCGTCTGCGTCCTGGAAAAATACATGCATCTCAAAATAAAGTTACAAGTCACGGTTTGTTTTCTGATCTATTGCCATAGAGGATCACAAGTACTCTGGCTGACACCAGTTCTCAATTAGCCAGGCTAGTTCACAAGGCGTTTTGTTTTACTTTTATTAGTTCTACTTCCAGAGTAATGGAACTTTCATGGAACATGGAGGGGCATGACTACTATCGATTTACATTTAATAAAATCAGAATCTACAGAAAGTGAGATACAAGGTTTTTCCAGGACACCGACGTTATAGATTAGCACACTGGCACCGAACCTGGAAACCTCATCTGATGCCAACATGAAAACCTCATCTGATGCCAACTGAGGTGCCAGTCAGCACTACTGATGCCAGCTCACGTGGACAGGAGAGTGAGGGTGAGACCAGGTCATAATGAAGGCACTCGTGGGGTGTGTGTGTATGTGTATACGCGTGTTTGTGTTTACCTGTAGCGTTGCACTTCCACTTGTCTAGTGACAGGATTGCTCTGGCGGGAGCCAGGAAGGCAAAGGCACTTGCCTGGAACAGAGGAAGTCTGGAACAACAACCACACACCAATACACACACTAAGCATCTTATTAACAGATTATTATCTTATTAGCTAAGTGACAACACACACACACACAAACCAATACACACACACTAAGCATCTTATTATCTTTTTAGCTAAGTGACAACAAACACACACACACCAGCAACTCACTCAATTAGAACACACACACATTCCTCTAATACACACACTAAGCATATTTGTTTAAGTGATAGATGTGCTTTAGAATGAAAACAATAAATATGTAGTTTCCTTGAATGCAGTTTATGGACAAGGAGTGACTGCAACCCACATGTAAAATTGCTGAAAACTGTAAAGTCAGTTATCATAGTGTGTGTGATAACAGCTGTCATATGATGGTTATGTGATGAATATGCCAGTGTTACGTAGCCCTTATGGCTGTGGATTCAAGTCATGTAACCAACAGTTCTCCTGTCTGTCCAATAGGTGTCACTAGTGAACACAAAAGCAGGGTCTACCCTGGCTAGGTAACAGCAACAGCATGGAAACTTACAGAGCTGTGGCGCTGGAATGGAGCAGGTGGTGGCTGTTAATTAGCATTCATTTGAATGCTGGCCAGTCAGTGTGCAGGTGGACATCATTATTAACTCTAATCAACAACCAGATTGATGAGATCAATAAATGATGAATAAGCATGGAACTGATATCCATGGAAATGTACAAGGCAGGTGAAATTAGCTATGTCAACAATGAATAAAAATAGGAGGACAACTAGTAACCAGTCATGACACAAAGACATTTGCCTGTTAAGTACCTTTAAAAGCTGCTCTGTATTTGAATGTTTGATATACATCAAATTAACTATCACTTTACTAACATTATTGTTATTACACTGAACAAAAATATAAAACGCAACATGTAAAAGTGTTGGTCCCATTTGTTCATGAGCTGAAATAAAAGACCCCAGAAATGTTCCATATGCACAAAAAGCAGATTTTTTTCTCAAATTCTATGAACAAATTTGGTTACATCCCTGTTAGTAACCATTTGTCCGTTGCGAAGATAATCCATCCACCAGACAGTTGTGGCATATCAAGAAACTGATTAAAACAGCATGATCATTACACGTGTGCTGGGGACAATAAAGGGCCACTTTAAAATGTGAAGTTTTGTCACACAACACAATACCACAGATGTCAAAAGTTTTGTGGGAGCGTCCAACTGGCATGATGACTGCAGGAATGCCCACCAGAGCGGTTGCCAGAGAATTGAATGTTAATTTCTCTACCATAAGCTGCCTTCAACGTCGTTTTAGAGTATGGCGTCATGTGAGCGAGCAGCTTGCTGATGTCAACATTGTGAGGGCAGGCATAAGCTACGGACAACAAACACATTTGCATTTTATTGATGTTAATTTAAATGCATGGAGACACCGTGATGAGATCCTAAGCCCCATTGTTGTGTCATTCATCTGCTGCCATCGCCTCACGTTTAAGCATGATAACGCACGGCCCCATGATCTGCACACCATTCCTAAAAGCTGAAAATGTCCCAGTTCTTCCATGGCCTGCATACTCATAGACATGTTGACCACTGAGCATGTTTAGGAAGCTTTGTATCGACATGTTCAACAGTGTGTTCCAGTTCTTGTCAATATCCAGCAACTTTGCACAGCCATTGAAGAGGAGTGGGACAACATTCCTCAGGCCACAATCAATAGTCTGATAAACTCTATGCGAAGGAGATGTGTCATGCTGCATGAGGCAAATGGTGATCACACCCAGTACTGACTGCTTTTCTGATTCACACACCTATCTTTATTTTTTTAAAGGTATCTGTGACCAACAGATGATTATCTGTGTTCTCAGTCATGTGAAATCAATAGATTAGGAACCTATTTATTTATTTCAATTGACTGATTTCCTTATATGAACTCAGTAAAATCTTTGAAATATTTGCATGTTCCGTTTATATTTTTGCTCAGTATATAGTAGATTAGACTGAAAGTAGGCCATTTGAGTGTCATCTTCACTGACGTGTGTGTGTGTGGGGGGAGTGAGACAGATGGAGAGAGAGAACAAGAGAGAAAGGGGGAGAGATCGTGACAAACACAGACACCAATTTACCCAGCAGCACTCATCTACTTCAGAGGGTCACATGTTGTCCCCAGGTGGGACCAGCTGTGCACACACTGACACGCAAACACACACACATCAGCGCTACACTCAGACAGAAACACTTTAGAAATACACTGGAAGGGGCACATGTCAGCACACACACAAACAAGTCACCTTTCCTAGAACAGTGTGTGTGCTCACTGATCTGACCTCACTGGACACTGTGACTCATCAAACACAGCCACTAGCACTCCTCACCACTCACTCTCCATTTCTCTTTGCCTCCCTTCCGCCCTCCCATCATGCCTTTGACGCCTCTTATCCATCTCTTCAGCCCTCAACCTCAGCCCCCCCCCCCTCCTGCACTCCCGCCCTCTCCACGTTGCAGAGGTGACACAGATAGCTGTGATTTGTGACACAGAAATGACAGTCATTAGTGAAAAGATGGACGTCATATTGACGTTTGATCAGTTGGCTACAGATTGTGTGGTGAGATATATACAATGAAGCAGAGAACAGCTCTCACTAACAACTTCTCAAATGATTCTTTGAGTTCTCACAGCCTGTGATAATGTTCATTACATGGCACAGAAGTTTTTTTTTTTAACTGATCGGGGCATTAGAGGTCTGGGCGGGACGGATTTATTTATACCACTCCCACAGCTTTCATACCGCACCCGCCGACTCCCACTACAACAAGAATTGGTCGCGAAACCAAACGCAGTACCGCAATTTTAGGCGCATAGGCAATATCGAAATGGGCAAATATAACCTAAGAAATGCATAAATTAACACTGAATCTCACATAAACCATTATATTAGACTATCGGTATTACCAAGATATATCAGCCAATAGGCTAGACGTAGTTTTAATATAGCAGAGTTGGAGAGACTTGCATATTCTCTTGAGCTATGTTTTATAGGAGTGGGACGATGTTCAGACGGAGACAATACGGGTGATCAATATTTATGTCAATGTAGTAAACTATAGCCTAATCATATGTATTTAGTACATTTCCTTGGAAAGATAATTGCCCAGTGCTTCTCCACCTATGCATAGGCTATATAGCCCACTCTATGTATATAATAATAACAATAAAATAAATGGCATTTAGGAGACGCTTTTATCCAAAGCGACTTATAGGCTATACATGGTCACTCCAACGTCTGCTGTGGCCATACAGCATTTACTGTGAGGCGGACTCTGCAGAAGTCAGAGCAAACATACTTTTTTCGCTTCGCTGATCTGTGGTGAAGGAAGTTTATTTTTATTTTTTATTAGCCCTTTTTCTCCCCAATTGGTAGTTACAGTCTTGTCCCATCGCTGCAACTGCCGTACGGACTCGGGAGAGGGGAAGGTCGAGAGCCAAGCCGCACTGCTTCTTGACACAATGCCCGCTTAACCCGGAAGCCAGTCGCACCAACGAGTCGGAGGAAACACCTGGCGACCGTGTCAGCGTGCATTGCGCCCGGCCCGCCACAGGAGTCGCTAGTGCGCGATCGGACAAGAATATCCATGCCAGCCAAACCCTCCATAACCCGGACGATGCTGGGACAATTATGTGCTGCCTCATGCGTCTCCCGTTCGCGACCGGCTGCGACAGAGCCTGGACTCAAACCAGAATTTCTAGTGGCACAGCTAGAGCCCTGCACATTGTTACATGTAGAAAAACATGTTGATTGCTGGCGCTGAATATGTCTATATCGGTCTGCTAATACAGGATTAGTAAAGGCCCAGGGCATTACTTTTGTGAAAAAATGTAAACAAAATATATTTGAGTGTTTACCAGCATTTGTAACTTGAGTCTGATAATGATCTGTACAAAACAGATACTCTGATAATATTTGTGGAACATAAAAATACTTGCTTGATATGTTTTCCAGTTTCTTGAAATACTTTGCATACACAACTTTATTTCTATTGTTGTTACAGTTTTTGTTTTAGGTTGGACTTAGTGCATGGGGCACACTGATTCGTGTCACCTCATTAGTCAGTATGTGTTACACCTGTGCTGGTTGCCATCTGGTTAGTGGGAAGGTCTTTCACCTTTGCTTGCCCACGTGCTATTTAAGAGTGGCTGGCCAGGTTCTCTAGTTTTCTTGATAGATGGTTAACACTTTTAGTTGGTGCTCCCTACTCTGATTTCTAGACCGGCAACTTAACTCGAAGCAGCGAATTCTGATTGTGTGAATGCAGCAGCAAATGTGCTTTTATTACAATAGGTAGGCTAACACGTATGAAGCAGAAAGACAAACTTTTTCCAAACAATCTGCGGGACAACCAAACATATATATCCCTAAGTTATCTGTCGGAAATCGCAGCCCTCTATGGTGCACAATTGCTAAGTATAGGTTAATCCTCTGTGTATGCAAGTGCTGTATATGCTTCTCTGTGTGATCAGTCCTAACTGCAGGACTAAAGACAGGAGATTCAGGTCCATAATTATTGATACCCTTGATAAAGATGAGCAAAAAATACTAAAATAAATACTGTGCTATATTGCATGCTCAAAATGTAAATTATATTTTACCATAAGTACGAGGTAGTTTTCTGCATATTATTTTTTTTCAACGCCAAACCCACCACTGGTGTGCATGGCCTTATAGCTATGTTTTAATGTTATCTGACCGTAGAACCGGTTCCAATCCAAGTGCCAATGGCGTTTATCAAGCTCCAGGCGGTGCTATGGTCAGATGACATGAAAATAGAGCTCTTTGGCCCACATTTATGGTTCTTCGGTTGAAGGGTTCAGTTGGACACAGCTTAAATTACATCAACCCATTTTTCACAACAGTCCTATGTGGCTGAACGCCTGGTTTCTCCTTGAGCTGAGAGGAGTGTGTGAGAGCCAGGCAGACAGAGGTCTGCCATACCACTGGTCTGTGAGTGTATGTCCAGTTCTTTTCAGGGCTGTAGCCTGACTATTAGACACTGTAGCCGCTGAAACAGTAAAATACTGCTTAATTCTCTTGTTTCACACAGGAATCACTCAAGGCCATGAGACTAGCGGAGTACCTTCTGTGTGAGTGTCCAGTGTGTGTGTGCAGTGATTTCCTGTCAGTGCTGCTGTGTCTTGGCCATGAGACTGAGACGTGCAAACACAATTACAAACAGATTACCATGATGTGACATGGCATCTAGCAACACATTCACGTTTGGTAGCGATAATAACCATGGCAACAACGATGAAACCTGGCTGTGGTATTTCTAAAGGATATCATATTTCTAGAGTGAGCGAGAGAGTGGGCAAGGGGAGGGAGAGACAGAGAGGAGAGAACAGAAGGGCATCTCAGGTCACACTGACTCACGGAGTCAAATTTGAACCTCTAACCACAGTGAGGAGAGGAAGAACTGAAAAAGAAAGAGGGAACGAAAAGGAAAGAAAAAGAAAAGGATAGTGTTTCCTGTAGAGGGAGGTGGAAGAGAGAGAGAAAAAAATAAAATGGAGTGCTTGTTTGTCCATTCAGTCAATGCTCCTCACCATGTAGCCCTAAACATATCCCTAACGCTAACCACATTGTGTAGAATGTAAAGCTAAGGATATCTTCTCCCACAGTCTGGTTTACTGTTGACAAACATTCAGGACATACTCAGGCTGACAACCCAAATGGCTCCCTATATCATAGTGTACTACATTTGACCAGAGCCGTCAGAATATGGTGCCAGTTTGGAGGAACCCCCCGGACACTCAGAACATTACAAGTTTAATGGTCAGTCTGGGAAGAGGGGGTGCAGCTCTACAGTTGGCCAAATACACACACCCACACTTTCCTGCCCTGGTGCTAACCCACTCCATGCCAGTTACCAACAGTACAACTTCTGGCTCATGTGCTTTCAGAAACTGTTGAGTCACATGCACACACACACATTTTGCTACACCCGCAATAACACCTGCTAAATGTGTATGTGATCAATAAGATTTGATTTGACACACACACACACACACACACACACACACACACACACACACACACACACACACACACACACACACACACACACACACACACACACACACACACACACACACAATAATGATAGAGGGATAAAGAGGAATGAAGGAGGAACAGAGGAAGAGAAAGGATGGAGGAGTGACTTTTCACAGTCTCTTCACTGTCTATTATGCCAACATGGTACTTAGAGAGAGAGGAGGGAGAGCGAGGACAGAGGAGAGAGTAGGGGGTGAGAGGCAGAGGGTATAAGGAGAGAGGAGATGGAGAGAACACTAGCGAAAGAGAGGGATGTAAAACATTTTACAAGCAGTAAAGGGGAAAGTGCAGGAGAGAAGATCAATAGCAGAGTATTCTAGAGTATTATGGACATAGGCCTGTAGCCACAACACTGGCCTACAGTTTCCCTTGGTGCCTGCATATGCCCTAAACCCATCACTGTGTGTGTCAAATCAAATTTTATTTGTCACATACACATGGTTAGCAGATGTTAATGCGAGTGTAGCGAAATGCTTGTGCTTCTAGTTCCGACAATGCAGTAATAACCAACAAGTAATCTAACTAACAATTCCTAAACTACTGTCTTATACACAGTGTAAGGGGATAAAGAATATGTACATAAGGATATATGAATGAGTGATGGTACAGAGCAGCATAGGCAAGATACAGTAGATGGTATCGAGTACAGTATATACATATGAGATGAGTATGTAAACAAAGTGGCATAGTTAAAGTGGCTAGTGATACATGTATTACATAAGGATGCAGTCGATGATATAGAGTACAGTATATACGTATGCATATGAGATGAATAATGTAGGGTAGGTAACATTATATAAGGTAGCATTGTTTAAAGTGGCTAGTGATATATTTTTCATCATTTCCCATCAATTCCCATTATTAAAGTGGCTGGAGTTGAGTCAGTGTCAGTGTGTTGGCAGCAGCCACTCAATGTTAGTGGTGGCTGTTTAACAGTCTGATGGCCTTGAGATAGAAGCTGTTTTTCAGTCTCTCGGTCCCAGCTTTGATGCACCTGTACTGACCTCGCCTTCTGGATGATAGCGGGGTGAACAGGCAGTGGCTCGGGTGGTTGATGTCCTTGATGATCTTTATGGCCTTCCTGTAACATCGGGTGGTGTAGGTGTGTGTGTGTGTGTGTGTGTGTGTGTGTGTGTGTGTGTGTACCTGCAGCCCAGTGTCGTCTGTAGCAGGGTGGTGATTCCCACACAGAAGAAGATAGTTCCTATGAGCTGACTGGTAGCCCACTGGTCAAACCCTACACACATGGCTTCAGCTAGCAGGAATGGCACCGCAATGGTACCACTGAAACATGTCAGGTAGTGCTAGAGTGAGAGAAGAGAGGGTTAAATTGTGAAAGTGTGTGTGTGTGTGCGTGCAACAGTGAAGCAGAGCATCAACTTTCATAAGAGTATGTTTTATAAGCATCAGTGTGAAGGGGAGGGGCTTAGTTACATCAGAAGTGGGGAGACTATGTTACATCATATGGGTTATAGAAGGGGAAATAGGAGGACACTTGAATAAGCAGTGAGATGGCATTTTTTGATCTGGGCATGGCTGCATCTGAACATTGTCTGAAGTGACTTCCACTTTTTGTCTCCTCTTGTTCTTCTGCACTGGTAACAAAGGACAAGTTAAAGCAATAGGGAGGATCCCGATCAGGCATTACCTTTCACCTCTCCAAGTATTTCACATCAGTGCAGATAAAGGAGAGGAGACAAGGAGAGGAAGCCATGTTATTCAGTTGCAGCCTAGGTAATAGAATATCTCTGAGGACACAAGGCAGTTGTCATTATTTGCATATTACATAGAGTGTCAACATGGCATTATTTGCATATTACACATATAATCAGACAGTCAACTGCATAAAAACCAGTGGCGACACATCATTCAGGGCAGGTGGGGCAAGCAATAGGCGAACTAAATTCATGGTTATCTCAGTGTCTTTGTGGTCCACTGTGTACAGCTGCTGACAATGACACACATACGCCAGAGTAAGCATGGATTCGAATACTTACTGCCCTTGATATATTTTGAGGAACTAGTACTTTTCTAGTGACTCTCTGTGGGCTGTAGTTGTACTCTTACTCAAGCAATTTCTGAAGGAAGTAACTTTACTTTTTACTCCATTACATTTGACCAAATCACTTTGTTACATAGATTTATATTATTATATAATAATAACCAAATGTAGCAAATTAAATTAAATGTACATTGAATCAAACTATTGGTTTCCTTTTACATCTGTATGAACATTTCATAACCCCTTGACCAAGGAAATGTATTCAAAATAGCTTGTCATCAAAACTCTTAAATCCATTTGACTCAAATTCGTCCGTCAAACCCAGTTCAATCTCGACCACAGCTCTTCATATTTTTGTTCTTGGGTTCTTATCCAGATGCGAGGTAAATTGCACTTTAATTACCTTCTGCGTTTGCAATATTATATATTTCTGGAGTAAGATAAGTATTTCTAAGATATAATTCTGCTGCTGAAATTGAGTTGAGGACAAGTGCAAATGAAACGCCTAGGTAGCTAAATAGCTAGTTTTGGCTAACCCATAATTTGACAGAAAAAGATTAATCTCCTGTTTTAAGCTCCTCATACGATCTCTGTTTCCCAACTAGTCACTTTGATATTGGCAAAAAGAGTGAATAGAGTAATCAGATGTGTGTGGCAATAGCTAACTAGCTATCACATTAGGTTGAAACTCGATACGCTGCCTAAGCTAGCTAACTGTAGTGTCAACCATGTAAATAGCTAACGTTAGCTAGATCAACGGTTCAGTCTACTGAAGCATCCTCCCATGCATTGCTCTCTCTCTCTGTCTAAATGTCATCCCGTTTTTGTGACAGGGCCTATAAGCACCTCTGTCATACAGTCAGTGTATCATCTCAGTAAGCTTTTTGTGCCAGACTAGAAATCACTTTTTTTGTGTGTGTCTTTTTATTTACAGCTTGTCGCGGCACAACCGAGGGTGAGGAGAATGGGCCAGCTAAGAAAAGAAAATGCTCTTCAAAGTGGAAAGGAGGTTCAGAATCGAAGGAGGGAGCGTCGATCCGGTTCTCTAGAAGAGATACAGCTAATCAAAAATTGACTTTTCGAAGCAGGTTAGGAGAATTAATGTAGCGGGTTAGAGTAGATTAAGATTAGGAAAAGGGTTAGGATTAGCTAAAACCTATATATTTTTTTTACGTCAATTTAAATCTATGGTGAAATGTGTCTGATTTGCATACTAGTAACATGATTGATAGTGACATTTCGGTATTGATTGTTTGACTGTTGTAACACTAACCTGTTCATTCTGAGTGAAAAATTAAACATCACACTTGCTGTAAATATTTTTAGTATGCATTTACCATCACATACACTTGAAATGATATTGTGAAATAAATGTTCATTAATGGTATTGAAATTGTAGAATAATTCCAATGTCTCGAGTACCATATAGCTTTATGAAATTGTGCACATTGAAAGATATTAAGTCAACATTGAATAACCACAATTGAAACTGTACAGCCTACGGACTTTGTTTAATGTCCGTTTTCATTGGAGAGTATCTGTGCTGGGGGACATCTGCAAGATGGTGCTGTCAGTTGTTATCCTTTTGTTTTGCTTTCACAGTTTACCAACAGGTGTAAAAAATTACCAAACAAAATTTGTAACTAGTACTTAAGTAGTTTTCTGACCGGATACTATTTTTACTCTTACTTCAGTAGTTTCTTAAGGCTGAAATGAACGGTACTTTTACTTAAGTACTCTACCCACCTCTGCAAATTATACATAGCCTAACTATAAAACATGGGCGAGCATCCACACTGGAGGAAAGTTCATCGTTCTACAGTACTGTAGGCCTACATCTGTCAATCATCAATTTAGCCAGGGAAACACAAACAGTAGATTATTTGTTTTCAAAACTTTCATTATGTGACTATGAATAAGCTAACAGGTAGCCTATAGGAATATAATAAAATAACAAGGCGCTTATTGCAACCATCGATGTCACATAATTATTGCCAACTGAGGTCTCGTTAAACCATCAATATGCGCTAAATTCACCCACACAGCTGATCTCAATTGCAAGCATTATTGGTCACCTCTACCGCTTCCAAATAGATGATGTCAGTATTACCTTAGTCAGAGATCTGTAGATAATGACGAGATGCTCATGTCTTTGCCCAATGGGGGTCGTCCCAAAGGCAACAAGCTTAGATCTGCATATTAAGCCCATAGAAACGCATTTGGGCTTATTTTGCCGAGAGTGAGCCTTCTCACTTTGCCTCTTCTTCTCTGCTTTAGGCATGCTTGCAGCCAAAGTCTTTCAAGATATGTTCGCCCTCTGGTTGGTATTGTCATCGAAACAATTTGGTCCATTTTTAACAGACTAAGGGCGATTGATCTATTTTACAAGCATTCTGTACAATAGAAATAAAGCATTTCCTCGTTTAGACACTTGTATATCGTAGCCTAGTAGAGACCAATAACTACAATGCGTTATTAAGCCATGTAAAATGACAGTTGTTGATGTGTATGGCTGCATCTCAGATACATTCTTCCACATTTAAGTGTTGCAGTAATACAACCTAAGCCTATAGCATGAGTGAGCGAGAACATTATTTGGAGAGAAAGAGAACTGCTAATTTTTAGCCAATCACAAGACTAATTTTAATTTCCTGAACCTTCAGGAAAATTCTCTGCAACAAAAGACTGATCAAGTTAAGATCAGACATCTGTAAGACGTTTTTCTACAGACCCAGAGTCAAATGAACTTGTGGATACCATGTTTATGTCTCTGCGTGTAGTAGCAGTGCTAGAGGCTTCACTAAAGACCCGGATTCGATCCCAGGCTGTATCACAACCGGCAGTGATCAGGAGTCCCATAAGGAGGTGCACAATTGGCACAGCGTAGGCCGGGTTAGGGGAGGGTTTGGCCGAGGTAGGCCATCATTGTAAATAAGAATGTGTTCTTAACTGACTAGTTGGAGGTAGTTAGAGATAGCTTCGCGAGCCAATGCTAATTAGCGCAATGACTGGAAGTCTACAGGTACGCTATGTAGACTTCCTGTCATTGCCCTAATACTAGCTCGCATTGGCTCGCGAAACTACCTCTAACTTCCCTCATACTGTACACCGAGACATACAAATGGTATCAACAAGTTCATCTGACATTCAAAAACGGCTTCATTGCCAGAGTCTCACAATACCCCTTTAAAAAGGTAACCCAGAGGCACCAAGGGGGATGTGTGTGTGTGTGTGTGTGTGTGTGTGTGTGTGTGTGTGTGTGTGTGTGTGTGTGTGTGTGTGCTTGCATGCGTCTCACCTGTAAGCCCAGGAATATACACAGGTACCAGGGAGGAGTGTCTTCAATGGTGTAGATCATGTCCATTCTCCTGGCGTCCATACTGTCTGCACTGTCCAAAGTCTCCGACATGGAACTCTACACACAAACAAAATGGTGAGAACTATAGATGTACAACCTCAAAAACACCACCGGCTATATGGTCTCTGGAGTAAAGGGTTAAGACCAAGTGTTTGTCTAAGTGTAGTTTAGTGTTACAGGTAGCAATCAATTTGTAAGTGTGTGTGCCCG
The DNA here is from genome assembly GCF_036934945.1 of Oncorhynchus masou masou. NCBI lineage: Eukaryota > Metazoa > Chordata > Actinopteri > Salmoniformes > Salmonidae > Oncorhynchus > Oncorhynchus masou. Next base: position 35,434,943 of record NC_088212.1, read on the forward strand.
AGGGAGGTAAAACCTGAACCCAACCACTCTAGGGGCTGTCATTAAAGCATTAGTTACTGACATGAGTCACATGTGGTAGGATGAATTATAGGCCCAAATGGCCTATTCCCTATTTAGTTCACTACTTTCGACCAGGGCCTATAGTCACAGGCTGATGAGGTCACAGCCACATGTCCAGACAGAGACAGAGGGGGAGGAGTGGGGAGCGGGGAATTCAGAATGACAGAAGAGACACTAAAAGACTCAGCAAGAGAGTTTGGTAATGAAGAAAGACTAGGGAGGGAGGGATTTAGAAACGTAGAGGGAGAGAGAGAATAAGAAAGAGATTCAAAACAGACAGCGATGAGAACTTCTTCCTGCCTCTGTGACCTCTCTCTCAGTCTCTTTCATGTCTTGTTCTCACGCGAGGGGAAAAGTGCAGAGTCACAGTGACAGGGAGAGGAGGGGATGATCAAAAGAGCAAGCTCAGGGAGAGAGGGGGAGGAAGGTAAGGATAAACAGAGGATGTAGGGCGATTAGTGAGATGAGAAGGGAGAGTTAGGAGTTTGAAGTGTGCGTGCGCCTTGTACTTTCTCTCCTCCCTGGTTCTCTTCAGTGTAGACGGCCATCAGCTCAGTGTCTTCAGTGTCCTGCTCTCCAGCGGCCTGTCCCACTCCGTTAACCACCACCTACAGTACAGCACAGATTGATACATGGCAATACTCTATCCATCTACAGGACAGTACATACACAAATAATGTAATTACCAAGAACCGACAATGTCATTATCACGGTCTTACTCCCAACAACATGCATTTCAGGCCCTTCAACAGCAGATCTACAACATGTCAATGAAGGAGGAGCGGTAGAGATCGTATCATGCCGAATGTATAATGCATGTTTACAACACATATAATATAAAGTGCTATGGTGGGTTTGTTGCATTCCAAACTTTTGAATTAAGTGTTATGCTCATACACTGTGCATTTGCAGTGATACCGTTTGTTTTGGCAGAGCAAAAACGCCCCCTTAAGTGTTTTGCAAACAGTTCACACACACACACTACATTTTATTTTTTTATTTAACCTTCATTTAACCAGGAAGGGTTCAAAGTAACACAACTAACACACTTGTGTACGCACAAGTGTGTGTGTGTGTGTGTGTGTGTGTGTGTGTATCTGCAAGAGAGAGTACATTTCATTTCAAGGAAAGCAAAGCAAGGACATTGATAATGCTTGGGTAAGGTTAACAAAACTATTGGACCTAACACACAAGGACAGCCTCTGTGTTGCTTTGGGGGCCTTTGCAGCTCAGCTTAATAAAAAGGAACCAGGGAAAAAGAGGGCCATAAGTAAATTAGTTCCTTCATTAGTACATGCACTGGTCTATTCTCCACACTGTCGGACACACATATGCTCTAGGGATCCAGGATGTGTGTTGTATCCTGTTTGATAGTTGTGTTCTCTGTCTGTGACTTGGTTAGCAAATTATAGATGAAGGTCACGAACACACACACACTTTGAGGATGCGTCTTTGCATCTCGTCTGTCAGGCATGAAAAATAACAAATGACTTTCGTTCTGACTCAAATGTCATCGGCATTAAACTCTGTGTGTGTGTGTGTGTGTGTGTGTGTGTGTGTGTGAGTGAGTGAGTGAGAGAGAACCTTGCCTGGGGACACATTACATTTGATCCTACTGCCCATTTTTCACTAGCTTGTAAAGATCACTTCTGGCAGAGCAGACAACAGACGAGAGACCTTAGAATGAACTGAATATTAGGTTCTAGACAATGGATCCTAAATGAAAGATTATACATTACACGGTCTGTTTTTGTTTGGTTTTTCTGTCTGTCTGTCATTTGTATTAATGGACATTAACTAATGTCCCAGAACATCACAAAACTAGTAACCTTGGGGAAGGCATGCAGGGAGAGAGCTATGGAGGGGAGAGCGAGGGGAGGATTAAGAAGAAAAAAGAATGACAGAGGGAGGGAGGTGGGACTATTGCTGTACAGGTCATTGAGAATAGCCACTGTGTCCCTTTATCCACCTCTGTCCCATTCAGCAATTCAGTAACAGCAGAGAGGAGCATGTGAATTGGATACTTATAATAAAACAGTGCATTCAGACAGTGTTCACACCCTTTGACTTTTCCCCACATTTTGTTGTGTTACAGCCTGACCGACACACAATACCCCATCATAATGTCAAAGTGGAATTGTGTTTTTAGAAATGTTAACAAACTAATTAAAAATGAAAAGCTGAAATGTCTTGAGTTAATAAACATTCAACCCATTTGTTATGGCAAGCCAAAATAAGTTAAAGGTTAAAGTTAAAATAAGTTAAAAATGTTGCTTAATAAGTCAATAATAAGTTGCATTGACTCTGTGTGCATAGTGTTAGTGTTTAACATGGTTTTTGAATGACTAAGTCCCTCAGTCGAGCAGTGAATTTCAAACACAGATTCAACCCCAAATCCAACACAACATCACTGAGTACCACTCTTCATATTTTCAAGCGTGGTGGTGGCTGCATCATGTTATAGGTATGCTTGTCATTGGCATGCACTAGGGAGTTCTTTTAGGATAAAAAGAAACAGAGTAGACCTAAGCACAGGCAAAATCCCAGAGGAAAATCTCATTCAGTCTGCTTTCCAATAGACACTGAGACAAATGCACCTTTCAGCAGTACAACAGCCTAAAATACAAGGCCAAATATGGAGTTGCTTACCAAGATGACATTGAATGTTCCGGAGTTGTCTAGTTACAGTTTTGACTTAAATCTATGGCAAGACTTGAAAATGTCAGTCTAGTATTGATCAACAACAAACTTGACATAGCTTGAAGAATTTTAAAAAGAATGTGCAAATACAGTGGATTGGGAAAGTATTCAGACCCCTTGACCTTTTCCACAATTTGTTACGTTACAGCCTTATTTTAAAATTGATAAAACAAAATCCTCAATCTACACACAATACCCATATCGACAAAGCGAAAACATGTTTTTCATTTTTTGCATATTTATATTAAAAATAAATAAACAGAAATACCTTATTTACATAAGTATTCAGACCCCTTACTGTGAGACTCAAAATTGAGCTCAGGTGCATCTTGTTTCCATTAATCATCCTTGAGATGTTTCTACAACTTGGAGTCCACCTGTAGTAAATTCAATTTATTGGGCACGATTTGGTCCCACAGTTGACAGTGCACGTCCAAGCAAAAACCAAGCCATGAGATCGAAGGAATTGTCCGTAGAGCTCCAAGATAGGATTGTGTCGAGGCACAGATCTGGGGAAGGGTACGAAAGAATGGCTGCAGTATTGAAGGTCCCCAAGAACACAGTGGCTTGCATCATTCTTAAATGGAAAAAGTTTAGAACCACCAAGACTCTTCCTAGAGCTGGCTGCCCGACCAAACTGAGCAATTGTGGGAGAAGGGCACTGTCAGAGCTCCTCTGTGGAGAACCTTCCAGAAGGACAACCATATCTGCAGCACTCCACCAATCAGAACCTTACGGTAGAGTGGCCAGACAAAAGCCAGTCATCAAGTAAAAGGCATATGACAGGCCACTTGTAGGCACCTAAAGGACTCTCAGACCATGAGAAACAAGATTCTCCGGTCTGATGAAACCAAGATTGAACTCTTTTGCCTGAATGCCAAGCGTCACGTCTGGAGGAAACCTGGCATTATCTCTACGGTAAAGCATGGTGGTGGCAGCATCATACTGTGGGGATTTTTTCAGCGGCAGGGAGTGGGAGACCAGTCAGGATCGATTGAAAGATGAACAGAGCAAAGTACAGAGAGATTGTTGATGAAAACCTACTCCAGTGTGCTCAGGACCTCAGACTGGGGCAAAGGTTCACCTTCCAACAGGACAACAACCCTAAGCACACAGCCAAGACAACGCAGGAGTGGCTTCGACTTGCCCAACCAGAGTCCGGACTTGAACCCGATCAAACATCTCTGGAGAGTCCTGAAAATAGCTGCGCACGACATTTCTCATTCAACCTGACAGAGCTTGAGAGGATCTGCAGAAAAGAATGGGAGAAACACCCCAAATACAGGTGTGCCAAGCTTGTAGCATCATTTCATACCCAAGAAGACTTGAGTCTGTAAACACTGCCAAAGGTGCTTCAACAAGGCATAGGGTATTTTGTGTACCGTAATTTCCGGACTATAAGCCGCTACTTTATTCCCAGACTTTGATCCTCGCGGTTTATACAATGACGCGGCTAATTTATGGATTTTTCACGCTTTCACAAGATTCATGCCGCCAAAAAACTGAGCACCGTCACATAATGTGACGTAAATCGAGCGCGCTCAAACTTCCCATCATTCTGATTACGGTAGTCATTTTGTCACCCTCATCATGGCAAAGACACGGAGAAATGCATATGATGCAGCTTTCAAGTTGAAGGCGATCGATCTGGCTGTTGGAAAAGGAAATAGAGCTGCTGCACGGGAGCTTGGCCTTAATGAGTCGATTATAAGACTTTGTAAACAGCAGCGTGAGGAACTGACTCAGTGCAAAAAGACAACAAACCTTTCAGAGGGAAGAAAAGCAGATGGCCCAAAGTATTTGCAGCCACTCGACATCAGTGTAAATCGTGCATTTAAGGTGGCGCTCGGTGTTCAGTGGGAGGCTTGGATGGCAAGTGGGGAGAAGTCCTTCACTAAAACGGGCCGCTTGCGAAGAGCAACTTATGGTCAAGTCTGCCAGTGGGTCCTGACAGCGTGGAGCATTGTCAAAAAATCCACTATCATCAACGGGTTTCGAAAGGCTGGACTGCTGCGTGTTGAAGGGGCAGTATGAGCTCAGCGGGGTATTTGCCTCCGGATGAAAGTGACGAGAGCGACAATGAAAACGATCCAACATCGGATGAAGCAATTCTGAGGCTATTCAACTCCGACACCGAAGGAGATGACTTCAGTGGTTTCAGTGCACAGGAGGAGGAAGATAGTGACCAATGACTTTCTTGGTAGGCTACTGTTTTAATTTTTGTTACAAGCCGTGTTTCGTTAAAGCCTATTTATTTTTGTTACAAGCCGTGTTTCGTTTAAAGGCTGTGTAAAGTTCATTTGTTTCAATGTACCGGTAGGCACCTGCGGCTTATAGACATGTGCGGCTTATTTATGTACAAAATACATAATGTTTATTAATTCAGTGGGTGCGGTTTATATTCAGGTGCGCTTAATAGTCCAGCAACTGTAATTGCTGCCAAAGGTGATTCCAACATGTATTGACTCAAGTGTGTGAATATTTAATCAATTAGAAATTTACATTTATAAAAACACGTTCTCTTTATGGGGTAGATGGGTGAGAATTAGATTTTATTTTTATCCATTTTTAATTCAGGCTGTAACACAAGAAAATGTGAATACGTTAAGGCACTATGGTTGTAAATCTCTGATGGAATCAAAAACAGGACAGGCTTTGTGTTTGGGTTTCTCAGTATCACAGTATCACATGCGCCCGTCCATCTGTTTGTGGCTTGGGAAACCCTCGTTCTAGTTGAGTTGTGGTGTCACGCCCATGAGGGGACTGTGCTGCAGCCAAGAGGGAATGGCCAGAACAAAAAAAACTGTCACGACATGTGTGTTTGTGTGTGACCTTGAAGAGTGTTAAGTGATCCTAATGACAGGTCTGTGTGTATGGTGGCCTAACCCTGTCATTACAAATCAATCCTCTGTCAGTGTGTCAGCTTGATGACCCTTAACTGCCTAAATCCCCCTGTGCAAGCAGACACGCACACAGATGCATGCATACAGACAGAAAAACATACACACGCACTCGCGCACACAAGTATACTGTACCGGAATGGGGTAGAAGTCTGCTCTGTGTTTGTTCTCCTCCTCATACTTCGCCCCTTCTCCCTCCATCGACTTAGAGGTGATATTCTTCCCCATGCCCATTCCTCGCTCCTCCTCTTCCCTCACTCTCCCCGTCGCTCTCTCCGGTAGAAACACTGCAGATTGCGCCTTCAGATCCCTTACATGGTCCAGGACTGTGTCATCTACTGAGAGAGAGAGAAAGAGAGAGTGAGAGAGGGTGAGAAAGAGGGGAGAGAGAGAGATTGATTATTTACTATGACTTTCCTGAGTGTGGCCATGAGGCCATCTAGACTAGAGTAGTACAGAAGGCACTGTACTATGTAGAGTATTTTAGAACCTGGGCCCTTTGCCCACTGAATCAAAAGCTCCACGGGGGTCACTGAGGCTGTGGCTGGGGCTGGGAAGCAGGGTTGGACCTAAAGCTGAGTTTACAGAGAGACAGTGGTCTGGTCCTGGTTCCATAGCCCAAGACTTGACCTGAGGCAACAGTATCTGCACAGTCACCTTCTCTTTACCCTAGACTGGATCATCAAGGGTCAGAGGAGATCCAGGACTGTTGAAAAACCTGATACTGGGATGGACCTGGAAGACCCAGAATGAGTTCAAAATGTCACCCTATTCCCTCTATAGTGCAATACTTTTGATCAGAGCTCTATAGGCCCTGGTCAAAAGTACTGCACTAAAAAGTGAATATGGTGCAATTCGGGACACAAACCCAGATGTATGTACTCGTTCAGTACATGCTGTCGATTACAAACAGAGAAGGGGCTAGGGGACGAGGGAGGAGAGCAAGGATAAAGGATAAAGACAGGGCATTGAGAAGGGTAAAGACAGGGCATTGAGGAGGGTAAAGACAGGGTATTGAGGAGGGTAAAGACAGGGCATTGAGAAGGGTAAAGACAGGGCATTGAGAAGGGTAAAGACAGGGCATTGAGGAGGGTAAAGACAGGGCATTGAGGAGGGTAAAGACATGGCATTGAGGAGGGTAAAGACAGGGCATTGATGAGGGTAAAGACAGGGCATTGAGGAGGGTAAAGACAGGGCATTGAGGAGGGTAAAGACATGGCTTTGGGGAGGGGCAGATAGGGTCAAAAGTAAAGCAGAGTAGACAGGGAAAATGAGGAGGAGAGCGAGGGATAGACAAAGGAGGAGAGAAAGAAGGTAGAGGGATAAAAGGTCAGAGATGGGAAGGAGGAGAAGGAAGCGTGAGGAGAGAGAAGGAGAGCAGGATAGAAGCAGGGAGTTAAGTTTGTTAGTCAAGAGGTGGTGTTATTTCTGGCGTCATGTCAACTCCACTCACTCATGTCATCTTTCACTGTCTCGCCCCCACCCACTGTCTCGCCCCCACCCACTGTCTCGCCCCCACCCACTGTCTCGCCCCCACCCACTGTCTCGCCCCCACCCACTGTCTCGCCCCCACCCACTGTCTCACCCTCACCCACTGTCTCACCCCCATGAGACACAAGGCCTTCTTGTCAGACTAATACCTTTCCATCAACACACTCACCCCATCCCTCTGCTTTAAAAATGGCAGACTAAGCCTCCTCTTCAGTCTCCAGAGAACGCTTTTTAGTCCAGGAGTAGCTTAAACTAGTTCCGGGAAACTAGCCCTGAGCTTCCTTCTGTCCTTAGCCTTTCCTTACCCTTATTCTACCTCCTCTGCACCAACCCTCTTCTCCCATCCTCCATTCTTCTACCTCCCCCTTCTCTCTTGTGTCTGCCAGCAGTGTTGACTGCGCCCCTCTTCTCCCATTTGCCTTCTCATCCATCTTCAGGTTTTGGATTGGTCAATGTGTGAAGTACCTAGTTGACATCATGCCCCCCCCCCCTCCCTTTTCTAAGCCCCTCACCCATTCCTTCCCCCAGTTAGTGTTTAATGTTGGCAAGTAAAGTACCTAGTTGACACATCCCATCGCTCCTGTCGAGCTGGGCGGCGGGGTGCATCTGTGTGGGAGGGCTGAAAGAGGGGGGAAAGCGATAGAGAGGGGAGGGGGAGAAAGAGGCTGAGAGACAGAGGTGGACAGGTGAGGGGTAAGGGGAGAGGGTAAGATAGTAGTTAAAAATGACAGCCAACATTCATTAACCGTTCATCAGTCAGGTAATTAATGAGATTGATTAATTGAGCCATATCTCGACACACACACACACACACACACACACACGCTTGTTACAAAGCCATAGGCCTATCACACACACACACCTTTTCGTGACATGTACGTAATAATAAAACACATGAGTTGGTGCCCTAACAGGCTGTCCTACAGTGGCAGTCTGTCCCATAGTAGACTACAGTGGTGTGTGTGTATGGTCTGTCCCAAAGGCTACAGTGTTGTGTGACAGAGACTACCACAGCTCTGTTTCTCCCGGCTCAATTTGTTCTGATGAGCCCAGTTTTAACATGAGGAGACACTAGCATGTGAGCCGAGCGGAACGAGAGAGAGAGAGAGACAGAGACTTTGTGTCTGTGCGGCTGACTGACTTGCACACCATTACTACCCCGGGGGCATGGAAACCACGGAAACCATGAACGTCAACAACATCAAAGGGCTCATCACATTTGTCAGAGAGAGCGTCCACCATGAGACACAGAGAGAAACCGAGAGTTACAGAGAGATCCATGGAGCTGATGTCTTAGTGTTGACAACAATCCATTACCCTCTCTTCAAACCCTGGATTCTGAAGGGTACACATTTCAGTGTGGGTGTGTGAGTGTGTTTTCAGTCAGTTGTGACTCCTTGCAGTTCAAATCCAATTTTATTTGTCACATCCCCTGAACACAACAGGTGTTACCGTGAAATGCTTACTTACAAGTCAATGTACAGGGGTACAGGTTAGTTGCAGAGAAACAGATGTGAAATTTACAAGAATACAAAATCAGAACTTTACAGAAGCACCAAGAATAACTTCATGTTCAATCTGTTTATTGTCCACCCAGAGGGATATAGTCCTATGAACACAGTCCTATAACAACAATTATAAACTGGGTGGTTCAAGCCCTGAATGCTGATTGGTCTGATATACTACAGCTGTCAACCATATACCACAGGTATGACAAAATATTTATTTTTACTGCTCTAATTATGTTGGTAACCAGTTTATAATAGCAATAAGGCACCTCGGGGGATTTGTGGTATATGGCCAATATAACACGACTAAGTGCTGTATCCAGGCACTCTGCGTTGTGCATAAGAACAGCCCTTAGCCGTGGTATATTGGCCATATACCACACCCCCATAGTGCCTTATTGCTTAAACAGACAACTTCTTTATCAGAAGCACATACTCTGTGGACTAGAATGTGTGGAGATATAGGGAAGGTAAAAAGAGAAACAGAGAGCATGAGAGAGACAGAAATAGAAAAAGACAGACGGAGAGAAAAGGGGAACAGAGAAAGAGGAGAAAGACACATGCAACGCTAACTTTAACCCGACCCAGTATACCCATGGTTGACAGTTCTGGCTACATCACCATGGTAACCTTAGCTCTGTTCCACTGTGATGTAAGATTCCACTTGAGGAGGAACACAATCCCTGCCCACCAGATGTGTGTGTGTGTGCGTGCGTGCGTATGTATCCCAGTCTTACCAGATAATTGTCCACAGCTAAGCATGGCCAGGTCTTTGCAAGAATGATAAATTGCTATGCTTAGTCTAGCCAACAATCTACAACAAATGTCAGAGAGCTAAGCAACCTAGGCATTGGGGCCTATTCATGAGAGGCTTCTGCTGTTACTTTCTATTCAGAAACCAAATAGATAACCTATGATCTTATCTGTATTTGATCTGCCCTTGAATAATTTCGTACTAGGGATGTGAAAGGGACATAACAGCCAAATGAAGTGCATTTTCACACACAGTTCCAAGCCAGGGGTTTACAACATCTTCTAGCATGAGAGCTACTCATTCATTAAAGCGTTCAAACAGGCACATTCCTCTCTTCTGTCAATTTACCTGTGAAAATAATGGTTAGCAACCCGTATTTGGAATGACTGGCCCCTCAAAATGATATTTGGTATTTTCCCCAAAATTTGTTTTTCTCAGTTTTATTTTTCCTGGTTTGGGATTTTTTTCTACATTTTTTTTTTTACTCTCAATATTACAATTATTCATAGAGACACAACAAAAATGTATGTTCTGAGTTCATGTCAATTCTTAAATCCCACCAGAAGACCATTTTTCAGGTCTGGGGATAAAAAAAAAAAAACAGTTTGGAATTTTTGTGTAGTTCCCCTTTAAATTGTGCAACTGGAAAGTGAGGAATGTGTTGGTCTAGCGATGTTTCTGCTGTTTGGCCTACTGCTGCAGCACATGTCATGGCACAGTTTGTTAAACAATGGCCACCAAATTGATACAAATAATCATAATATAGTTACAGTGGGGCAAAAAAGTATTTAGTCAGACACCAAATGTGCAAGTTCTCCCACTTAAAAAGATGAGAGAGGCCTGTAATTTACATCATAGGTACACTTCAACTATGACAGACAAAAATGAGAAAAAAACAATCCAGAAAATCACATTGTAGGATTTGTTATGAATTTATTTGCAAATTATGGTGGAAAATAAGTATTTGGTCAATAACAAAAGTTTCTCAATACTTTGTCATATACCCTTTGTTGGCAATGACAGAGGTCAAACGTTTTCTGTAAGTCTTCACAAGGTTTTCACACACTGCTGCTGGTATTTTGGCACATTCCACCATGCAGATCTCCTCTAGAGCAGTGATGATTTGGGGCTGTTGCTGGGCAACACGGACTTTCCACTCCCTCCAAAGATTTTCTATGGGTTTGAGATCTGGAGACTGGCTAGGCCACTCCAGGTTTTCACTCAAAATCTCACGATACATGGCCCCATTCATTCTTTCCTTTACACGGATCGGTCGTCCTGGTCCCTTTTCAGAAAAACAGCCCCAAAGCATGATGTTTCCACCCCCATGCTTCACAGTAGGTATGGTGTTCTTTGGATGCAACTCAGCATTCTTTGTCCTCCAAACATGACGAGTTTTTACCAAAAAGTTATATTTTGGTTTCATCTGACCATATGACATTCTCCCAATCTTCTTCTGGGTCATCCAAATGCTCTCCAGCAAACTTCAGACGGGCCTGGGAATGTACTGGCTTAAAAGCAGGGGGACACGTCTGGCACTGCAGGATTTGAGTCCCTGGCGGAGTAGTGTGTTACTGATGGTAGGCTTTGTTACTTTGGTCCCAGCTCTCTGCAGGTCATTCACTAGGTCCCCCCGTGTGGTTCTGGGATTTTTGCTCAACGTTCTTGTGATCATTTTGACCCCACGGGGTGAGATCTTGCGTGGAGCCCCAGTTCGAGGGAGATTATCAGTGGTCTTGTATGTCTTCCATTTCCTAATAATTCCTCCCACAGTTGATTTCTTCAAACCAAGCTGCTTTCCTATTGCAGATTCAGTCTTCCCAGCCTGGTGCAGGTCTACAATTTTGTTTCTGGTGTTCTTTGACAGCTCTTCCGCTTGGGTCTTCCAACAACATGCAGGAGGAACTGCGCTCTAACGGCAACATGACTACGCTATAATCACGGGTATAGCGCCAGCACAGTCTCCCCTAATCTGCATCGGATGTGATCATAAATGGGCTGCTTGCTCCTCACAGAACGCTTCTTAGATATGAAATGATGGTACTGTGTGCATTTCATCAAATACTCGCAGTCAAACAACCAATAATAATTCCCCACTTCTGGTTCTTATCCTGTGTTTGGTCCGGACTGCATTCTCACGTGCAACGATCTGTATTTGGTACGAATGGAATTGGACCGAGGTCACTATTTTTGAGCGAACCACAGTGCGTTGTTTATTGCGCTTCCGAGTGCAGATAGTTCAGTTATTTTGGACTGGTGTGAACACTAAGGGGGAAACACGCCAGAGTTTGGTCTATAAAGGCTCTAAACCAATTTGGTATGAAAGCCCCCTAACTCTACATAATTGTATTGCTCATGACAGATAGTGTATCTGGGAAGGTTTTGTAACTATACATCTCTGCTGCTCATCAGTTTCCTCTCCATCTCTCTTCAATCACTCCTGCATCTCTATCTCCTTTCACTCTGACAACAATAAAAGGTCAAGAGAGCATTGGCCTGGAAAGGTCAGAGGCCACAGAACTATGCTGGGGTGTGTGTGTTGTTGGTGTGTGGCAGGGAGCGTGGGGTCGCTGTTGAGATGACAGCTTTGGACCAACACGGCCAACTCTTTGTTGAAAATTCAAACAAAAGTAGCTGTAGATAAGAGTGACAGAGTGGCATTGTGAAGTTTCCCTCCTTAGAGGGGATAAGAGCTATTGGCTGTACATCTCTCTGGTCCTGAGGATGAAAGAATGCCGACACCCCAGGAAGGTCTATTAAACCATGTTAATGCTCCACCGCTATACAGCCCACCACAAAGAGCTTAAATACTAATCAAACATGGTTAATACTAATCAAACATGGTTATGTTTAAACCATCTATACAGTAGACCTACAACACAAAACGGCTTAAATAGTAAAGAAAGTGTGTGTGTGTGTGTATTGCAACTTATCAGTTTCCTCTCCAGCGAGCTTCCATCACTCCTGCATCTCTATCTCCTTTCACTCGGACAACAATAAAGGTCAAGAGAGCATTGGCCTGGAAAGGTCAGAGGCCACAGAACTATGCTGGGTGTGTGTGTTGTTGGTGTGTGGCGGGGGAGGGTGGGATCGCTGTTGAGATGACAGCTTTGGACCAGGGTTTGTGTGATGGTGGATTGTCATGGGATGTGGTGGTGCAGATTGGATGGGGGCCATCCTTTCTTGTTTGGATGGGGGGCGTCCTCCCCCCCAGCAATAAGAGACAGACAGACGCACGCACACAAACTTCAAGTCCTCTTCCTACAGTTCTCTGTGCAAAATAAATCCGAAGACAAAGCCACTTGCTCCAGAAAATGATGGGCACTCTTCTCCTCAATAAATAACATGTAACAGTCACTAGTTTAAGCAACAGAAACAGACTGTTTGAATTAGAGGTTGGACGATTGATTAATTAGGGCCGATTTCAAGTTTTCATAACAATCGTAATCGGCCTTTTTGGATGCCGATTACATTGCAATCCACGAGGAGACTGCGTGGCAGGCTGACCACCTGTTACGCGAGTGCAGCATCAAAAGGACCTTGTGGCTGCAAGGAGCCAAGGTAAGTTGCTAGCTAGCATTAAACCTATCTTGTAAAAAAAATGATAAAATCTTCACATAATCACTAGTTAACTACACATGATTGATGATATTACTACGTTAACTAGCAGCCTGGCTCGTTGCGAACTGTGTGAAGACAATTTCCTTCCTAACAAAGACCACAATTCATTTGCCAGAAATTTACATAATTATGACATAACATTGAAGTTTGTGCAATGTAACAGCAATATTTAGACTTAGGGTTGCCACTCGTTCGATAAAAATAGGGAACGGTTCCGTATTTCACTGAAAGAATAAACGTTTTGTTTTCGAAATTATCGTTTCTGGATTTGACCGTATTAATGACCATAGGCTCGTATTTCTGTGTGTTTATTATAATTAAGTATATGATTTGATATTTGATAGCGCAGTCTGACTGAGCGGTGGTAGATAGCAGCAGGCTCATAAGCATTCATTCAAACAGCACTTTACTGCGTTTGCCAGCAGCTCTTGCAATGCTTGAAGCACAGCGCTGTTTATGACTTCAAGCCTATCAACTCCCGAGATTAGGCTGGCAATACTAAAGTGCCTATAAGAACATCCAATAGTCAAAAGGATGTCAGAAGGTGAATTCACCAATTTGTAAGTCGCTCTGGATAAGAGCGTCTGCTAAATGACTTAAATGTAAATGTAAAAGGTATATGAAATACAAATGGTATAGAGAGAAAGAGTCCTATAATAACTAAAACCTAAAACTTCTTAACTGGGAATATTTAAGACTCATGTTAAAAGGAACCACCAGCTTTCATATGATCTCTTGTTCTGAGCAAGGAACTTAAACGTTAGCTTTTATACAATGGCACATGTCACACTTTTACTTTCTTCTCCAACACTGTGTTTTTGCATTATTTAAACCAAATTGAACACGTTTCATTATTTATTTGAAACTAAATTGATTTTCTTTATGTATTAAGTTAAAATAAAAAGTTTTCATTGTTCATTCAGTATTGTTGTAATTTTCATTATTACAAATATAAAAAATTAAAAGAAAGATCGGCCGATTAATCGGTATCTGCTTTTTTTGGTCCTCCAATAAATCGGTATCGGCGTTGAAAAATCATAAAATCGGTCAACCTCTAGTTTGAATTGAACAAGAGTCAAGACTACAGCACTTATTTTATGTACGGTTGGTGGAGACAGATCTGTTAAAACACTAAATACTTGTGACCTATGAGATACAGAACAGAGGCAATACGGCCAACTCTTCTTTGTTGAAAATTCTAACAAAAGTAGCTGAAGAGAAGAGTAAGAGTGGCATTGTGACATTTCCCTCAGAGGGGATAAGAGCTATTGGCTGTAAATCTCTCTAGTCCTTTTCATTACAGCAGCTGTGGCTGGTGTTGCTGTTGCAATTCATTAGTTGACTCTGTGGGGGGGGGTGGGGGGCACTATTTAACCACAATAGACCCCGACTGTCACTGACTGAGTGTGAGGATGAAAGAATGCCGACATCCCAGGAAGGTCTATTAAACCATGTTAATGCTCCACCGCTATACAGCCCACCACAAAGAGCTTAAATACTAATCAAACATGGTTATGTTTAAACCATCTATACAGTACACCTACAACACAAAAGGGCTTAAATACTAAAGCAAGACAGAAGGCAGAAAGGGTGTGTGTGTGTATTGCAACTATGTAGCTTTGCTGCTTATCCATTTCCTCTCCATCTCTCTTCCATCACTCCTGCATCTCTATCTCCTCTCAATCGGACAACAATAAAAGGTCGAGAGAGCATTGGCCTGGAAAGTTCAGAGGCCACGGAACTATGCTGGGTTGTGTGTTGGTGTGTGGCAGGGAAGATTGGGGTCGCTGTTGAGATGACAGCTATACCATCTATACAGTACACCTACAACACAAAAGGGCTTAAATACTAATGAAAGACAGCAGGCAGAAAGGGTGTGTGTAGTGTATTGCAACAGAAAAGCTGTCTATGGAATCCAAGCCTAAATTGTACAGCACACACAGACTAAGCACCACTCAATCCAAACACTAACACAGTGGAGTTGACTAAACAGTATATTCCCATGGTTCTATAAATGTAAAGAATCCAAACCTGGATATGAATTTCCCCCTGTGTAAATTGGTGTAAATGTACAGTTGAAATCAGAAGTTTACATACACCTTAGCTAAATACATTTAAACTCAGTTTTTCACAATTCCTGACTTTTAATCCGAGGAATAATTCCCTGTATTAAGTCAGTTAGGAAAACCACTTTATTTTAAGAATGTGAAATGTCAGAATAATAGTAGAGAGAACGATTTATTTCAGCATTTATTTCTTTCATCACATTCCCAGTGGGTCAGAAGTTTACATACACTCAATTAGTATTTGGTAGAATTGCCTTTAAATTGTTTAACTTTGGTCAAATGTTTCAGGTAGCCTTCCAAAAGCTTTCCACAATAAGCTGGGTGAATTTTGGCCCATTCCTCCTGACAGAGCTGGTGTAATTGAGTCAGGTTTGTAGGCCTCCTTGCTCGCGCACGCTTTTTCAGTTCTGCCCATACATTTTCTATGGGATTGAAGTCAGGACTTTGTGATGGCTACTCCAATACCTTGACATTGCTGTCCTTAAGCCATTTTGCCACAACTTTGGAAGTATGCTTGGGGCCATTGTCCATTTGGAAGACCCATTTGCGACCAAGCTTTAACTCCCTGACTGATGTCTTGAGATGTTGCTTCAATATATCCACACAATTTTCCTCCCTCATGAAGCCATCTATTTTGCGAAGTGCACCAGTCCCTCCTGCAGCAAAGCACCCCCACAACATGATGCTGCCACCCCCGTGCTTCACGTTTGGGATGGTGTTTGCCTTGCAAGCCTCCCCCTTCTTCCTCCAAACATAACGATGGTCATTATGGCCAAACAGTTCTATTTTTGTTTCATCAGACCAGAGGACATTTCTACAAAAAGTATGATCTTTGTCCCCATGTGCAGTTGCAAACTGCAGTCTGTCTTTTTTATGGCAGTCTTCCTTGCTGAGCAGCCTTTTCAGTTTATGTCGATATAGGACTTGTTTTACTGTGGGTATAGACATTTGTGTACCTGTTTCCTTCAGCATCTTCACAAGGTCCTATGCTGTTGTTCTGGGATTGATTGGCACTTTTTGCACCAAAGTACGTTCATTCTCTAGGAGACAGAACGCGTCTCCTTCCTGAGCTGTATAACGGCTGCGTGGTCCCCTGGTGTTTATAATAGCGTACTATTGTTTGTACAGATGAACGTGGTACCTTCAGGCGTTTGGAAATTGCTCCCAAGGATGAACCAGACTTGTGGAGGTCTACAATATTTCTTCTGAGGTCTTGGCTGATTTCTTTTGATTTTCCCATGATGTCAAGCAAAGAGGCACTGAGTTTGAAGGTAGGCCTTGAAATACATCCACAGGTACACCTCCAATTGACTCATGTCAAT
Source organism: Oncorhynchus masou masou (assembly GCF_036934945.1). Lineage (NCBI taxonomy): Eukaryota > Metazoa > Chordata > Actinopteri > Salmoniformes > Salmonidae > Oncorhynchus > Oncorhynchus masou. Next base: position 35,451,365 of record NC_088212.1, read on the forward strand.
CAGCCTATCAGAAGCCTCTAAAGCCATGACATAATTTTCTGGAATTGTCCAAGCTGTTTAAAGACACAGTCAACATAGTGTATGTAAACTTCTGACCCACTGGAATTGCAATGCGGTGAATTATAAGTTAAATAATCTGTCTGTAAACAATTGTTGGAAAATGACATGTGTCATGCAAAGTAGATGTCCTAACCGACTTGCCAAAACTATAGTGTGTTAACAAGAAATTTGTGGAGTGGTTGAAAAACTAGTTTTAATGACTCCAACCTAAGTGTATGTAAACTTCCGACTTCAACTGTAGTTAAATGTATTATACTCTACTGTACGGCCCTGAATATTACAGAGCAAGGCTATTATAGTAAATGGAAATTCCTTTCAGTTATGTTCAATTATTTTCAGCTTTTTTCTCTGATGGGGTTTAAGATTCTTAATCTGGCAGGTCACATTGAGATTAAATGTATAAAAGTCAAAAGGTAGACTCAGCAAGACTGCGATGCCACGTGAGCGATTCAGTGATCGCACTCTGAGCCACAGAAGTTACACCTCCACACGGTGTCACCGTCTCTCTTTTCTTAATTTCCCTTGCTCTTCTCTCTCTCAGGTCCAGAGACACGTTGTGACACTGCACAGCAGTGTAATCTTTGTCACATGTTACCTACGGCAGGCAAACACACCACAATCCGCGCCAGAGAGTTTGGTAAGACTGCGACCCGTGTCCTGGGCGGTTCTTCCCTGACCAGGCAAGAACCGCCCAGGGGAAACGCGCCCAAAACCTGCACCCTCTTTCAGTTGGCTCCTGGATGCTTCTCTTTCTATTGGCTTGGCTACATCCTCATTCTACGGGTCGCAGTAGCAGCCAGTTTTTGAACTCCAAAGAGTTTTTTGGGAGTTTGCTGCTTTAACAGCCTCCACTCCTCTGGGGAGGCTTTCCACTAGATGTTGGAACATTGCTGCAGGGACTAGCTTCCATTCAGCCAAAAGAGCATTAGTGAGGTCAGGCACTGTTGCTGGGTGATTCGGTCTGGCTCACAGTCGGTGTTCCAATTCATCCCAAAGATGTTCGATGGGGATGAGGTCAGGGCTCTGTGCAGGCCAGTCAAGTTCATCCACACCAATCTCGACAAACCAGTTCTGTATGGAATTTGCTTTGTGCATGGGGCCAATGTCATGCTGAAACAGGAAAGGGCCTTTCCTGAACTGTTGCCACAAAGTTGGAAGTACAGAATCATCTAGAATGTAATTTCATGCTGTAGCGTTAACATTTCCTCTTACTGGAACTAAGGGGCCTCGTCCGAACCATGAAAAACTATCCCAGACCATTATTCCTTCTCCAACAAACTTTACAGTTGGCACTATGCATTGGGGCAGGTAGAATCCTCCTGGCAACCGCCAAACCCAGATTTCTCCGTTGGACTGCCAGATGAAGCGTGAGTCATCACTCCAGAGAACACATTTCCAATGCTCCAGAGTCCAATGGCTGCAAGCTTTACACCACTCCAGCCGACGCTTGGCATTGCGCATGGTACTTCTTAGGCTTGTGTGCGGCTGCTCGGCCATGGAAACCCATTTCATGAAGCTCCATACGAACAGTTCTTGTGCTGCCGTTACTTCCAGAGGCAGTTTTGAACTCTGTAGTGAGAGTGTTGCAACGGAGGACAGGTGGTTTTTATGCTCGACACGCTCCGGCCCTCTGTGTTCCTGTTCTGTGAGCTTGTGTGGCCTACCACTTCGTGGCTGAGCCGTTGTTGCTCCTAGACGTTTCCACCTCATGATAACAGCACTTACCGTTGACCGGAGCAGCTCATAGCAGGGCAGAAATTTGATGAACTGACTTGTTGGAAAGGTGGCATCCTATGATGGTGCCACATTGAAGGTCACTGAGCTCTTCAGTACAGGCCATTCTACTGCCAATGTTTGTCTATGGAGATTGCATGGCTGTGTGCTCAATTTTATACACCTGTCAGCAACGGGTGTGGATGAAATAGCCGAATCCACTAATTTGAAGGGTTGTCCACATACGTTTGTATATATAGTGTATGTACATGTGGTGCTATCGCTCCTGAATATAAACCAGTAAAGTTGATAAACCCCTGTAACTATATTGTATACACAACCAACCATAAGTATGTTTGAAACGTGTGAAAACCTTTCTACTACTGTTAGTTTCCAAGTTGTACTAAGTGTTACAAGAAATATTACTTTTTAGCTGATCTAGCTAACATTAGCTAACAATGCTCACTAGCTTAGTCATGGGTACAGATGTAGCATAGCAATGCAAAGTTACTCCCCGTAATATAAATTAAGGCAAGGTCAATGCATAGCAGTTAAAATTATTGTTACTGGCCTCGTTTAGGGATAGTGAGGAGTAACGTTAGTTGCCCCATTTTAATCATAAGTCAATTTTCAGACATTTTCCCAACCCTTTTGATGAATTTGATCAAATTAGTGGTTTGCATGTTTTTGCTTTTTACTTGAAGTGATGTACATTTTTGGGACTGTATCCCAAAAATTTCATTTTTAAAGTTATACGAATCAATCAACAAACACTTACTTTTCAATACTCTTGACAAAATCGGTGGAAGAAGTAAAGTCATTGTGCAAATAGTGTGGGATAGACAACAAGGGCTCAAACATAGACCTTGTCATCAGGCCGAGAGAAGATGAAGACCCAAGCTACACAAGACAAGGTCTTTCAGCAGGTCTGGGGTGCATCAGGTAATTAAAATGTACTTTTGGTCGTTGACTGTTAGTGTATTAAACCATAGTTGTTCAACTCTATTTTTCAGCAATACCTGCTTATAGTGAATAATTGCATTAATTGATTGTAAAAGCACACACCTTGTATTACGCTTGCTACTTAATCCTTCACCGGAAAAATATTGTAAGATGGCGCCGACAGAGGGTCGCCTCGCGTCTAATCCTTAGGAAACTAAGCAGTATTTAGTTTTTTTATGTATTATTTCTTACATTTTTAGCCCAGAAAATCTTAAGTGTTATTACATACATCCGGGAAGAACTATTGGATATCAGAGTGACGTCAACTTACCAGCACTACAACCAGGAATACAACTTTCCCGAAGCAGATCCTTTATTCGAACCACCCAAGGCATTCAAACTGATTTCAGAGGCTGACCCAAAACAACACCGTCACAGGAGAGGTAGACGAGCGGCCTTCTGGTCAGACTTCAGAGGCGCACACATCACCCACCACTTCCCGAGTATTTTATTTTATTTTACTTAGATTACAAGGTAGACACAATTAGGGCTAGGGTTGCTTTCCAGAGACATACTCTGTTTCACAGAAACATGGGGGATATGCTCTCTGGGGACATGCTGTCGGAATCAGTACAGCCACCGGGATTCTTTGTGCGTCGCGCCGACAGGAGTAAACGTCTCTCAGGGAAGAAGGGCAGGGTGTATATTTCATGATTAATGACTCATAGTGTAATTGTAACAAAATACAGGAACTCAAGTCCTTCTGTTCACAGGACCTAGAATTAAATCAAATGCGGTCAGTATTATCTCCCAAGAGAATTCTAGTTGGTTATTGTCACTGCGGTGTATACCAAAATCGTCGTCTCCCGACGATGACCCTCGAGGAACTCCATTGGACTCTATGCAAACTGGAAACCATATATCTGGGGGCTGCATTTATTGTAGCTGATGATTTTAACAAAGCAAATTTGAGAACAAGGCTACCTAAATTCTATCAGCATATCGATTGCAGTATCTGGGCTGGCAAAACACAGGATTACGGCTACTCTAACTTCCGCGATGCATACAGTTCACAATTAATGGCACCCTTAATATGATTGTAAATAACATCTACCAACATTAAACCAGGAATTAAATTCCACTTATTTAAGTTTATCTAAGTGTTAAGAAAATATATTAAGCCATTACATCAATTTCTTTTTAACAAGGGTATAAAAATGAGGTAACAGGCATGCAATATCCCTTTGTCATCCAACACCATGAAGAAAAGAAAAGGACTGGCCGTTCAAAAGGGGACAGCTGGTCGTAGACCTTCATGAATCTGGTAATGGCTACAAGAAGATCCACAAACGATGAAATATACCACTGAGCACTGTCAGGGCAATTATTAAAAAATTCTAAAAGATATGGAACAGTTAAAAACCTCACCGGCAGAGGACGCAAATGCATTTTGCCCCCCAGGATAGGGAGGAGGATCGTGAGAGAAGCAACAAAATCCCCAAGACTCACTGTGAAAGAATTGCAGGCCTTGGTGGCATCTTGGGGTCACCAGGTTTAAAAAAGCACCATCAGATGCCACCTCCACAGGCTCTTTGGAAGGGTTGCCAGAAGAAAGCCCTTAATGACCCCAAGACACAGACGCAAGCGCTTGGAGTTTGCCAAACGTCATTTAAATTATGATTGGAAGAAGGTGCTCTGGTCAGATGAGACCAAAATTGAACGTTTTGGTCAGATACAGCATCGGCATGTTTGGTGTCGAAACAGAGATGCATACAAGGAGAGGCACCTCATACTCACTGTGAAATATGGTGGTGGGTCAGTGATGTTTTGGGGCTGTTTTAATTCCAGAGGTCCAGAGGCACTGGTTAAGATTGATGGCATAATGAATTCCACCAAGTACCAGGCAATTTTGGCTGACAGTATGGTTGCCTCTGCCAGAAGGCTGGGACTAGGCCGTATGTGGACTTTCCAACAAGACAATGACCCAAAACATACCTCAAGATCCACACAGAAATGGTTCTGTGACAACAAAATCAATGTTCTGCCATGGCCATCTGTCGCCAGACCTCCATCCAATCAAAAACCTGTGGGCTGAGTTGAAGAGGACCCAAGAATGTGAAGGATCTTGAAAGGATCTGCATAGAGGAATGGTCCAAAATCCCTCCAAATGTGTTCCTTAACCTTGTCAAACATTACAGGAAAAGACCATGCTGTTATCCTTGCCAGAGGTGGTGGCACTAAGTGCTAAATGAGGAGTGCCAATAATTATGAAACATTGATTTTGGTGAAATCTATTTTGTATTAAATAATTCTATGATTTTGGTGGGTTCCATTGAAACATTAATAAAGTACAGTATTTCTCACATGTTGGTATTTTGAGTTTCTCTATAATTATATTGTTTATATTATTTTAAGTATTGTTTGTGCATTGCCAGTCAGGGGTGCCAGTAATTTTGGACCCCACTGTATACGCTGATTCAGTGAGAGTTTATAAGGAAGTGCATAGGAGATGTTGCTCCCACTCTGACTATTAAAACCTACCCTAACCAGAAATCTTGGAAAGATGGCAGCATTTGCGTAAATCTGAAAGTGCGAACCATCGCATTTAACCATGGAAGGATGACCGGGAATATGGCCAAATACAACAGTGTAGTTTATTCCCTCTGCAAGGCAATCACACAAGCGAAACATCAGTATAGGGACAAACTGGAGTTGCAATTCAACGGCCCAGACATGATACGTACAGTTGAAGTCGGAAGTTTACATACACTTAGGTTGCAGTCATTAAAACTCGTTTTACAACCACTCCACACATTTCTTGTTGTTAACAAACTATAGTTTTGGCAAGTTGGTTAGGACATCTACTTTGTGCATGACACAAGTATGTTTTCCAACAGATTATTTCACTTAATCACAATGCCAGTGGGTCAGAAGTTTACATACATACACTAAGTGTATGTAACTGTGCCTTTAAGCTTATTGAGTATAGGGGGCAGGATTTTTGTTTTTGGCAAAAAAAACGTACCCATTTCAAATTGCCTATTTCTCAGGCCCAGAAACTAGAATATGCATGTAATTGTCAGATTAGGATAGAAAACTTTCTAAAGTTTCCAAAATGGTCAAAATATTGTCTGTGAATATAACAGAACTGATATTTCAGGCAAAAACCTGAGGAAAATCAAACCTGGAAGTGGCTTCTATTTTGAAAGCTCCCATGTTCCATTGCCTGCCTTCGCTCCATTTAAAGGGATATCAACCAGATTAATTTCCCTATTGCTTCCTCAAGGTGTCAACAGTCAGTTTCAGGTTTTTATTTTGAAAAATGAGCAAAAAAGATAACATCATGTCAGTGGATAGCTGGGTGTTCGCATGAGTTTTGCTTGCGCAACATAGTGGGGCAGCCATTGTCTCCCCCTCTGCTATTGAAAAAGCGACAGTCCCGGTTGATATATTATCGATTATATATTTTTAAAACAACCTGAGGATTGATTATAAAAAACGTTAGACATGTTTGTGGACATTACGGATACTATTTGGAATTTGACTGCGATGTTGTGACAGCTCGCGTCTGTGGATTTCTTAACATAATGCGCCAAACAAATGGAGGTATTTTGGATATAAAGTAATCTTTATGAAACAAAAGGAACATTTATTGTGTAACAGAGCCTCGTGAGTGAAAACATCCGAAGATCATCAAAGGTAAGCAATTTAATCTATTGATTTTCTGACTTCGTGACCAATCTACTTGGCTGCTAGGTGTTTCTAATATTTTGTCTACTGAGAGAGATGTTCTTACATAAACGCTTGTTATGCTTTCGCCGAAAAGCTGTATTGAAATCTGACACACCAGGTGGATTATCAACAAGCTAAGCTGTGTTTTGCTATATTGCACTTGTGATTTCATGAAAATGAAATATGTTTAGTAATTGAATTTGAATTTGGCGTGCTGAAATTCAGCGGGTGTTGATGAAAATGATCCCGCTAACGGGATGGGTGTGTCAAGAAGTTAAACAGCTTGGAAAATTCCCCAAAATTATTTCATGGCTTTAGAAGTTTCAGATTGACTCAAATGATGTCAATTAGCCTATTGGAGGTGTACCTGCGGATGTATTTCCAGGCCTACCTTCAAACTCCTTGTATCTTTGCTTGACATCATGTGAAAATCAAAAGAAATCAGCCAAGACCTCAGAAAATAAATTGTAGACCTCCACAAGTCTGGTTGACCCTTGGGAGCAATTTCCAAATGACTAAAGGTACCACGTTAATCTGTACAAACAATTGTACGCAAGTATAAACACCATGGGACCACGCAGCCGACATACCGCTCAGGAAGGAGATGCGTTCTGTCTCCTAGAGAATGAACGTACTTTGGTGCAAAAAGTGCAAATCAATCCCAGAACAACAGCAAAGAACCCTGTGAAGATGCTGGAGGAAACAGGTACAAAAGTATCTATATCCACAGTAAAATTAGTCCTATATCTACATAACCTGAAAGGCTGCTCAGCAAGGAAGAAGCCACTGCTCCACAAACCGCCATAAAAAAGCCAGACTACGGTTTGCAACTGCACATGGGGACAAAGAGAGTACTTTTGGAGAAATGTCCTCTGGTCTGATGAAACAAAAATAGAACTGTCTGGCCATAATGACCATAGTTATGTTTGGTGGGAAAAGGGGGAGGCTTGCAAGCCGAAGAACACCATCCCAACCGTGAAGCACGGGGATGGCAGCATCATGTTGTGGGGGTGCTTTGCTGCAGGAGGCACTGGTGCACTTCACAAAATAGATGGCATCACGAGTGAGGAAAATTATGTGGCTATATTGAAGCAACATCAAGACAGTCAGGAAGTTAAAGCTTGGTCGAAAATGGGTCTTCCAAATGGACAACGACCCCAAGCATACTTCCAAAGTTGTGGCAAAATGGCTTAAGGACAACAATGTCAAGGTATTGGAGTGGCAATCAAAGCCTTGACCTCAATCCCATAGACAATTTGTGGGCAGAACTGAAAAAGCGTGAGCGAGCAAAGAGGCCTACAAACCTGACTCAGTTACACCAGCTCTGTCAGGAGGAATGGGTCAAAATTCACCTAACTTATTGTGGGAAGCTTGTGGAAGGCTACCTGAAACATTTGACCCAAGTTAAACAATTTAAAGGCAATGCTACCAAATACAAATTGAGTGTATGTAAACTTCTGACCCACTGGGAATGTGATGAAAGAAATAAAAGCTAAAATAATTAATTCCCTCTACTATTATTCGGACATTTCACATTCTTAAGATAAAGTGGAGATCCTAACTGACCTAACACAGGGAATTTTTACTAGGATTAAATGTCAGGAATTGTGAAAAACTGAGTTTAAATGTATTTGGCTAAGGTGTATATGTAAACTTCCGACTTCAACTGTATATCCAAGTTTGTTTGCATAACAATTCCACAAACAGACTCAGGTTTATCTGTCTATGCCATATGTTGTAGTATTAAAGTTGAACATTGCTGAATGTTACTTCCCATGGAATTTGTTTGTTTATAGGCAACCCTGAATAGTCTTTTTCTTAGATTGACTGGACAGCAGCAGATCGAAAGACAAGAGGATTGTTGAAGTTGGAGGTGTTTGGCTGTGTTAGTCAGGCTTTGAAACGATTGGGCTAGACAGTTTGATGGAATCACCGGGAAGTTCTTTTATTTATTTTTGTACCGACAAACTATATTAAGTGGCCCTCTGTAAAAAAAAAAAAGTTTAAAAAAAAAGTAAAATGTTTTTATTTTTTGGGGGTGGGGAACACATCTTTCCAAATAGTTTAGCATATAACCAGGTGTAAGGTATGTTTATGTTGCACAGTATATTAGTGAGTCATGCTGTCTTGATGAATTCTGTGTCAGTTTGTTTCACATATAAATGGGTATACCCTGTATCAGAGATCTGGACCCGAGTCACATGACTTAAACTCGAGTAAAACTCAAGTCGCAAATGTTGAGATTTGAGACAAAAAATTTAAACACTTGACAGTCGATTTGGACTAGAGATCTATGACTCAGGACTTAATTTGAACTGTAACACTCAAGATGCTCGAGATACTTGAATTAACCTCTCTCAAAAGAGCAAAACCACCTTCCTCTCCTGTTAAATTCTGCTATTACACCGTGAACATACATTCATGGCAATTCTATTGCTCAAAGCGCATTGGGTTATATTGGAAATTAACGTAAAAATTCTGTTCTGCCTAGTGCTGCCGAGCCGGCAGATGCGGAAAGGCAAGGGGGGAAAAAAATTTGTGCACCGTCTTATTTTCAAGCGACACGCGGTGAAAATATATGCACTCTCAGCATGGGTTTCCATGAATGTTTATTCTCAGCCAACCACAGACCTCTCAACCTGCAATTTAGTGGGCGAGGGGAAACACTTAATTCTAATTAGAGATTTCACAATGTCAGTCAAACTGTAGCTGTACTATCAACACTTTATTCAGCCCCTTTACTTTCAGTGCAGCAAACTCTCTCCAGAAGTTCAGTGAGGATCTCTGAATGATCCAATGTTGACCTAAATGACTAATGATGATAAATACAATCCACCTGTGTGTAATCAAGTCTCCGTATAAATGCACCTGCACTGTGATCGTCTCAGAGGTCCGTTAAAAGCGCAGAGAGCATCATGAAGAACAAGGAACACACCAGGTAGGTCCGAGATACTGTTGTGAAGAAGTTTAAAGACGGATTTGGATACAAAAAGATTTCCCAAGCTTTAAACATCCCAAGGAGCACTGTGCAAGCGATAATATTGAAATGGAAGGAGTATCAGACCACTGCAAATCTACCAAGACCTGGCCATCCCTCTAAACGTTCAGCTCATACAAGGAGAAGACTGATCAGAGATGCAGCCAAGAGGCCCATGATCACTCTGGATGAACTGCAGATATCTAAAGCTGAGGTGGGAGACTCTTTCCATAGGACAACAATCAGTCGTATATTGCACAAATCTGGCCTTTATGGAAGAGTGGCAAGAAGAAAGCCATTTCTTAAAGATATCCATAAAAAGTGTTGTTTAAAGTTTGCCACAAGCCACCTGGGAGACACACCAAACATGTGGAAGAAGGTGCTCTGGTCAGATGAAACCAAAATTGAACTTTTTGGCAACAATGCAAAACGTTATGTTTGGCGTAAAAGCAACACAGCTCATCACCCTGAACACACCATACCCACTGTCAAACATGGTGGTGGCAGCATCATGGTTTGGGCCTGCTTTTCTTCAGCAGGGACAGGGAAGATGGTTAAAATTGATGGGAAGATGGATGGAGCCAAATACAGGACCATCCTGGAAGAAAACCTGATGGAGTCTGCAAAAGACCTGAGACTGGGATGGAGATTTGTCTTCTAACAAGACAATGATCCAAAACATAAAGCAAAATCTACAATGGAATGGTCCAAAAATAAACATATCCAGGTGTTAGAATGGCCAAGTCAAAGTCCAGACCTGAATCCAATCGAGAATCTGTGGAAAGAACTGAAAACTGCTGTTCACAAATGCTCTCCATCCAACCTCACTGAGCTCGAGCTGTTTTGCAAAGAGGAATGGGAAAAAATTTCAGTCTCTCGATGTGCAAAACTGATAGAGACATACCCCAAGCGACTTACAGCTGTAATCGCAGCAAAAGGTGGCGCTACAATGTATTAACTTAAGGGGGCTGAATAATTTTGCACGCCCAATTTTTCAGTTTTTGATTTGTTAAAAAAGTTTGATATATCCAATAAATGTCGTTCCACTTCATGATTGTGTCCCACTTGTTATTGATTCTTCACAAAAAAATACAGTTTTATATCTTTATGTTTGAAGCCTGAAATGTGGCAAAAGGTCGCAAAGTTCAAGGGGGCCGAATACTTTCGCAAGGCAATGTATATGTGAAGTTTATTTCATAGGCCTATGTACTGTAACAGAAAATATAACCTAAATTAAAAGATTGCATTGAAATTGGTATAAAACACTCGGAGCGCTGGAATTCCATAACTAATAAGAGCGTCTGCTAAATGACTTAAATGTAAATGTAAATGTAATAGACTGGCCATGACAGTCATTCAGACTGTTGATATTTCAAATTGTGTAATTGTTAAATCAAAGCATTTAATAAGATAAATTAGGTCGTAAGAAACCTCAGGACACCAAATGTAAATTGTAATTGTTAAGAAAATGTATTGATTGATTGATCCAGAAGCGAATAGTGTAAATACTAAAATAAGTTACCTGCCCAGCTGGCCCGTTCAAACTACACCTAAGATATACTGAAACAAATTTCACACATATAATAATATATGTGGCCTAAAAACAAGATTAAATTGACAGTAGTCTGACGTGTAACAATATTATCAAATTGAGAATGATTAGACTGATGACCAGTGCAGCGTGCACTGACAAAGAGAACGGAGCTTACAAAATAGCACTTCTTCAATAGCATTCTATAGAAATCCATGCAGGCCAGACGTTTTGATTTCTACACCCTACTGGAAAGAGTAGATTGCAAGGTTTCTAAATGAACCAATTTTCCCCAAACAACTCTACAAATTGAACAGATGTATTTTTCACAAAAATACCAACTCTTTCCTAGAATAACCGAAGCTCCACGCACGCATTCCTCATGTGAGTATTGGCGACAATCACCAATTGCTATTTGGGAAGAAATATTCTCTCTATACTGAAAAAAATATAAATGCAACCTGTAAAGTATTGGTCCCATGTTTCACGAGCTGAAATCAAATTTCCCAGAAATGTTCCACATCCGGCTTCCTCACATACGGGATCGTTTGAGACAAGCCATCCGAACAGCTGATGAAACTGAGGAGTATTTCTGTCTGTAATAAAGCCCTTTTGTGGGGAAAAAAACTCATTCTGATTGGCTGGCCCTGGCTCTCCAGTGGGTGGGCCTATGCTCTCCCAAGGCCCACCCACAGTAGCGCCCCTGTCCAATCATGTGAAATCCATAGATTAGGGTCGAATTTATTTATTTCAATTGACTGATTTCCGTATATGACCTGTAACTCAGTAAAATCTTTGAAATTGTTGCACGTTCCGTTTATATTTTGGTTCAGTATATTTTATTCTGTTATATTCTTAATGTAAAATATGTGTTGACTGTGGTAGGTCAGCAGAATATAAGCCTGTGATGTCTGCTAAATGAACAAGCTGATTTCATTGGCATGGCACAGCCATATAGCCTCAGCTACTAAGCAGATAAAACTCAAGAACATGCTATTCCGTTCTTATGAAATAAATAGTTTTGTATCATGTTTTTACTGACCTTTCAAAAATAAAACCATGAATATTTCAATTAGGTTGTGTATATTAAATGGATTTATTAGACTGGCAGCTATTGGTACTCATTGAGGCCCAGGTATTATAATGTTAAATATGCATAGGGTCATTTTGACTGCCATGGCACTTTGAGGATGAAATGCTCAGAAAGTTTGACATCTACCTAAAAGTACTGATAGTGTAAAACACACATATTTAGGAAAAGTCAGGGACAGTTGGTTTCAAGGTTTTTATTAAAATTAACTTAATGAAATGACAATATTGAAAACGGTCAGATTGACCGCCTTGGTAGTTCTAGTGTTAACCACTGACTTGAGGACTCAAAACCCAAAATTAGGGACTTGTGACTTGACACTTGCCCATCATTACTTGGGACTTGACTCGAGACTCAAACGTTAAGACTTGAGAATTGCTAAATTGTGACTTGGTCCCATCTCTGCCTTGATCTATGAAATACTGATCCACACAAACACAGTAAAATGTTTTAGAGGCAGTGCCTTACATAATCATTTGGCTTTTACTGTATTGTGCAGGGCAAGGATATCTTTGTGGCAAGTCTGTATGTGACACCTGGGTGCCTTCCATTGGAGCAGACCCTTTCACCACTTTGCCTGTAAGTAAAAGCATAAAATATGGTTGCCATTTAAATTATTTAAATACAATTTGACTCATATCTGCCAGTTGACATTCAAAACACTTCCAGAAGTTCTAAATGGTAACCGACTAGGTATCAAATGAGTAATGTGGTTTCAAATGAATGATGGACATTCTGTACTTAATTTCAGTCTGATGATCATGTGAAAGAATCGGTCATCAAGCTATGTGTAGGTGGTTTGAATGTCATTACAGTATGTAGTTACAGTATATATATTTTTTTATTCAAATCATTTTATTAAAACACTATTTATTTTCATTGTATGTCATTATACCCAACTAACTGATAAGCATCTGAATTTTATAAAACATTCTAATTGTACTGTAGGTCTTGAAGCCACTGCACAGGGTCAGCTACCTTCTTGACTCTGTATGCTTGGAGAACAGATTGCTTGGATACGGTGACATATCATATGTTGCTGTGTGCAGCTTTAGTTGAGCTATATTTGTGTTGCGCAGTTGGCCAGATAAAGATGTGCTTTGTTAGGACACAAGGTCCTGTTCTGCAGACCATTGGTATATAGTGTTAATTTCACACAATTCCAGTCATGTTCTAGAACCTTTCATTTTGTGTGGGTGTTAATGTTGTATTCTCCTTAAGTGACAATGCCCTTGAAGCCGGTGTTTGGAAGATATATTGGAACGGGTGTTGTTAGGCCCGAGACAAAGTCGAGGGCTGGCAAAACGTGCCAATATATCCTCCAAAACACCGGCTTCGAGGGCATTATCACTTTTATACAACGGGTTAGCAACATATTCAAATAATGATTGACATATTTTCAGTAAAAATGTTATTTTGATTAATTTATTCATTCTATTTTATCCGTCCACAAGATATACTCCAGATACAAATCTAGGGTTGGTACCCAAGCTGGCTGGGTGTTTGTTCGGTTCGGTTGCCAGAGACGTGACCCAGTCGTTCAGTCTTTTTGTTTTGTCTCTATAGACGCGACCCAGTTGTTTGTTCTAAATGTTCTATTGCCATACTGACTGGCAACGTTCTTATCACTTACTTGCTAGCCAGCCAACTTAGTCACGTCAAACAGCGCAGACTAATTAACAACAAAGTAGCTGTATTTGCATAAGCTGTTTTCTAGTGACACTTATTTGGATACATCCATAAAAATAAGCGAATGATGTGCGATTTCATCTGGCATAGAAAAATGTGCTCTCTTGTCAGGTCACTGTTGTTCAGAAGAGCTAGCCAACAACACGGTTAACACCATCACTTCAAACTGAGATGGAAAGACTGCAAAATAACTCCACTGTTTCATTTGATCTGTTTTCTATTGATATTTAGTTGTGTGTGTGTGTATATAATATATACATATCCATAAAAAATTATGCTGATTCGCATGTTGATTGGCTGAGAAAAGCTGCCTGTTTGATCCTGACTAGTTCATTACTATGCGACATGTGGAGATTGTTTCAATATTCAAATTCAATCTAGCAAATGTCGAAGAGAGACAGCAAGGTTTATACAAATCTCCGGTGTTGAAAACCAAATGTTAGTCTTAAAGAACAAAATGTGAGATAAATGTCAAGATGCTTTTATAGTGGAGATCAAGTTTATAAGTTGCCTGGCTGTCCTGATGAGACAGTGGATTGCACAGTCAGATGGAACAGAGTAAATAGGCATTTTAACATCATAGATTCAGCCGGTGGTAACTTGTGAAATAGACACAGCTGGAATGAGGTTTTAACCAGTCAGCATTCAGAATTCGACCCACCAGTTGTATAATGCATCATAATAACTATGTCCCTTTCAGGGACATTGCACAGCGTATATCACTGGGTCAGTGGACTCAGATAGGTGGAACAGACTTTTTTTTTTACCAGCCTTCACATTATTTCAAACATTGCTGCATATCAACTCCTGCTGTCCACAAAGTGTCGATGTTTCTTTGTGTTAAAAATGTGTGTGTATAATGTTTTCCTCTTTAAAATTGGGGCTTTTCCTTGACAGGAGAACCACGGGGACATTTATGCTGATAGTAAGACCAATAGTTTTAGCGTCCATATTTTGATGTAACACAATTGTTTAGTATCGTACATTCTTGTTTTTACAGTACGCACTGTACATGGCACTGGATGCCCCGTTTGACTTCTCCCAGGTCAGCTGATATAAGTCACCTTGAAATTACATGTCTACAGATCACAATAATACTGGAAAATGTACATTTTGTTGCGCTTGTCAATGGCAATCCACCCCCCCCCCCCCCCCATGATCATTACACAGGTGCATCTTGTGCTGGGGACAATAAAAATGCCACTCTAAAATATGCAGTTGTCACAAAACACAATGCCACAGATGCCTGAAGTTTTGAGAGAGTGTGCAATTGGCATGCTGACTGCAGGAATGTCCACCAGAGCTGTTGCCAAAGAATTGAATGTTCATTTTTAATCCAACGTTTAAGAGAATAGAATTTGGTAGTACGTCCAACCGGCCTCACCTGCAGACCACGTGTAACCAAGCCAACCCAGGACCTCCTCATCCGGCTTCTTCACCTGCGGGATCGTCTAAGACCAGCCACCTGGACAGCTGAAGAAAAGTTCTGCACACACTGTATCAGGGAAACTCATCTGCGTGCTATTCGTCCTCACCAGGGTCTTGACCTGACTGCAGTTCGGCATCGTAACCTACTTCAAATGCTCACCTTCGTTGCCCACTGGCATGCTGGAGAAGTGCATTCTTCACAGAGAATCACGGTAGACGGGATGGTAGACATGGATGGCGTCATGTGGGAAAGTGGTTTGCTGACGTCAACGTTGTGAACAGAGTGCCCCATGCTGGCGGTGGGGTTATGGTATGGGCAGGCATAAGCTACGGACAATGAACACAATTGCATTTTATCGATGGCAATTTGAATGCACAGAGATACCATGATGAGATCCTGAGGACCATTGTCGTACCATTCATATGCCGCCATCACCTCATGTTTCAGCATGATAATGCACGGCCCCATGTAGCAAGGATCTGTTCACAATTTCTGGAAGCTGAAAATGTCCCAGTTCTTCCATAGCCTGCATACTCACCAGACATGTTCACCTGCAGAGCATGTTTGGGATGCTCTGTATCGACGTGTACACCAGCGTGTTCCAGTTCCTGCCAATATCCAGCAACTTCGCACAGCCATTGAAGAGTGGGACAACATTCCACAGGCCACAATCAACAGCCTGACCAACTCTATGCAAAGGAGATGTGGCACATTGCATGAGGCAAATGGTGGTCACACCTGATACCGACTGGTTTTCTGATCCACGCCCCAACCTTTGAAAGGTATCTGTGTCCAACAGATGCATATCTGCATTCCCAGTCATGTGAAATCCATAGATTTGGGCCTAATGAATTGTTTAAAAATTGACTGATTTCCTTATATAAACTGTTATATTTTTATTCAGTGTAAAAGCGGATATACCTAGTTCGGTGGAGACCCGAGGAACGTCAAGAGTTAAAAAACCTTGTGAAGGGGTTTGGTATTTTAATATTTTAACAGTGATGTTGGAAATTTGTTTATTACAGCTTTGTTAACCAGAAGGGAATAATGAAGTGAGCTTTGGAAATGTTATGAGGACCAGACAACTTTCTGATACAGGATGCAGTAGAGTATTAAATCTGTCACCTGTGATAAAGCGAAGGGTGCTCTATGGTAGACTGCATCCAAAGTTTTAAAGTGGCTGCTGCAATCTGGTAAATGGTGTCACCATAGTCAAGAACTGGCAGGAAAGATGACTATACAATCTGCTTCCTGCTACTTAGGGAGAGGATAATCCTATTTCTAAAAAGAAGCCCACTTTAAATCTCCGTTTTTTTAACTAGCTCACCCGTATGTTTTTAAAAAATGTTTTTATGTTAATCCAAATGGCCAAATATTTATAGGCGGGAACCCGATCGATGGGAGAACCATCCAATTAATAAATATGTAGTCCATCTGAATTTGTTTTGCGAGAATTAAATAAAAACATATCTAGTCTTTCCCGGATTAAGTACAAGTTAAACCAACCAGAGCTCTCTGTAAGGCAACAAAGTCAGATTGCAACTCTAACAAAGCCTGGGCAACAGTTGGGGCAATGGCATACATAAGTGTCACCTGCATACATAAGAATATTACAAGTCAACAGATAGACCAATATTATTTATATAAATAGTTATGAGAACAGGTCCCAATACAGACCCCTGCTATACACATCCATCTTTTGCACGTCTACCATTCCAGTGTTTAATTGACATATTGTTATTACTTCACCACCATGGCCTATTTTTGCCTTAACTCCCTTATTTGAACTCACTGTATATAGACTTTGTTTTTTTTCTACTGTATGTTTTGTTCATTCCATGTGTAACTCTGTGTTGTTGTATGTGTCGAACTGCTATGCTTTATCTTAGCCAGGTCGCAGTTGCAAATGAGAACTTGTTCTCAACTAGCTTACCTGGTTAAATAAAGGTTAAATAAAAATAAATAAAATAATACACCTTTAATATCCAGGAAACTACACTTGAGGTCTCCAGAAATCACACATTGCGTCTTATCTGACAGATCATTCTCAAACCACTTGCAAGAAGCCTGATCCAGGCCTATTTCAGTCTTTGCATTATAATTTTATGGTCAACAGTGTCAAAGTCCTTGGAAAGGTCTATAAATAAGGCAGCACAATGGCTTTTATGATCTAAGAAATTTAACACATCTAGAACAAGTGTAGCAACTGAAATGGTGCCATGTCCAGGTCTAAAATCAGATTGGTGCACATTTAGAATAAAATGAGAAGAAGTTTAATAAGTTATTAGTTGAGACTAGGCCAAGGATTCACAAACTTTGGAAAGGCAAGATAACTACCGTCCAATTTCCAAGTTCTCCTCCTTGAGGTAGGGGGAGGACATGTGCCACTGTTACGGATACCAGTATCCTGTGTGTGTGTGTGTGTGTGTGTGTGTGTGTATCCTGTGTTCTTTTCTCTCCTTCTCCCCTCACAGGTGAAAATCATCACTCCCCAATCAGTCACCAATCCAATCATCAATCAGACACACCTCATCCTGTTTCCTACCCTATCACAGTTCCTTACCCTTGGTTTAAAAACCCTGTCAGTTGTTTGCTCTAGAGCTCAATTTCTCTGTAAATGCCATGTCTGTAGGTCTCTGTGTTTCACTCTCTCTTTGTGTATTAACCTTTCTTTTGTTTGAGCACCTCCATAGCACTTTGTCCTCACCTGTGAGTATTGTTTTTGGTTATGGTGTTTGTGTTTGTTTGCTGGTGGGAAAAGGGGAAACCAAGACAAGTCGCCCATGGGCATACACTACCCGTAGGTAGACTTTGTTAAATACACTAGTTAGAACTGGGTGGACCACCCACTGTATTTTTGGTTAGTTAGTTAGCTGTTGTTAAAGTAGGCTAGTCTAGCTTAGGGGTGTTTTTGAATACTTATCGTTTTGTTCCTTGGGTCCAGCTCAGCCCCTTTTCCTGCTTCCCCCATTACCGTGTGTTCATTAATAAACCCTGAGTTTGACGGTAGATTTCAGTTGTCGTAGTTATTTCGTTCTCACTTTTACTTTGTCACTATTAGAATTTGTATGAGTTATGTTACGGGTCTCATTACCACCCCCCCCCCCCCCCCAATCCACAGGTTAATTATTCTGCAATAAGAGAGTCAAAGAGTTGCAGTAAAAAGGATCAAGAGAATTACCCCCTGTGGATGTTTTTTCCCCACTGATTTTTAGCAACACACTTAGTACATCATAGATATAAAATGATTGAAATGAAAATAGACATTCTCAATCGGGGTGTGACTCATTCTCTACAGTCTGTTTCAAGGTGAATAAAGGACTCTCTACTGGAATTAGAGGAATTTTCATTAACAATTATTTCTAATAGATGGCCAGCTGAGGCAAAATGGTTATTAAAAGCACCACCAATTTCCATTTGGTCTATTATAGGACCAGAGGCTGTCATAACCTGACTACTTTCCAGAAGTGGATTCCCATGATTCTCAAATACACAGTTCAGGAAGTATGTTGACTTTGCTTTTCTAACCAGAGACAGATATCGATTTCTCAAATGTCTGCCAGTCAGAAGTAGTATCATTCAATCTAGCCTCAGCCCAAGCTAAATTTCTTTCCTGTAATTGTTCATACAATTCATGTGTGAACCAAGGGATTGATTTATCCTTCACACGTAGTTTTTTTATACCAAGTTTTTTTTCAAAATTTTATACGGCGCATGCTTATTTACAACAGTTTTAACCCCCTGAGCTTGTTTTGCTCTAGGATGCCCACAGGCCTCAAGACTTGATCGATGTCCCCCCGGAACCAGTTGAAAAAAATTGAATGTATATATGTAGAAGGTATAGTGCCAAAAATAAGGGATTAAATACATGTACAAAATGTTTTTTTTCCCCTAAAAAAAAAAAGATCTAAAGGATGTTTGTTCTGTTGTTCCATGTAGTGCATCTGTTATTCAATGTGTTTGTATGGGCTAACAGCAGTAAGGCCAAAATAATTGTTCATAAATGTTTTTTTTTCTTTTTTATACTTCAAGTGGTTTTAAAATTCTAAATCAAATAGCAAAATGATCCTTGGTATGACTGTCTTAAAACAATTCCATATAGCTTATTCCATATAACTTAGAGCTTAAACGCATTACTGAGTACCAATATCCATATTTTCAAGAATAGGGGTGGCTGCATCATGTTATGGGCATGCTTGTAATCGTTAAGGATTGGGGAGTTTCAGGATAAAAAAAAGAAATGGAATGGACAGGCAAAATCCTAGAGGAAAACCTGGTTCAGTCTGGCTTCCACCAGACACTGGGAGATGAATTCACCTTTCAGCAGGACAATAACCTAAAACCCAAGGCCATATCTACACTGTTGCTTACCAAGAAGACATTGAATGTTCCTGAGTGGCTTAAATCTACAGCAAGACCTGAAAATGGTTGTCTAGCATGGATCAACAACCAATACGTCAGAGCTTGAAGAATTTTGAAAAGTATAATTTTGCACAATCTAGGTATGGGAAGCTCTTAGAGACAGCTGTAAACACTGCCAAAAGGTGCTTCAACAAAATATTAGCTAAGGGGAGTGAATGAGTTATTTCTGTATTTAATTTTTAGATCAATTTGCAAACATTTCTAAAAACATGTTTTCACTTTGTCATTATGGGGTATTGTGTGTAGATGGGTGTTTAAAAATATATATTTTGAATTCAGGCTGTATTTGGCTAAGGTGCATGTAAACGTCCGACTTCAACTGTATTTCTATGGGCACAAGTACAGTTCATGACAAACTGTTCACAGCCCTCTTGTTGGTGGAGATAATTTTGCAGGTTTAAAGCTTATTTCCTTCAATTGTACGCATTTTGTCATGGGATGCAAAAACATTTTGCCGTTTTAAAGCGAATGTTCTTGCATTTCTATACATTTTGCCATGTCTGTGTATTCATGTGATATTTGAGAAACATAAGTACATTATTTAAAGGCTAAAAAACGTTAGCTGACATGGGCTAGTTGATCTGGATATTCCTGATTAGTTATAAATAGCTCTAAAGTATGCAATGACAAGAAGAACTGATGATGCACTACCCAATTTAAAAATTGCACCTTGTGCATTCTACTATTACAGCTTCCCTTTTGCTGTGAGAGTTCCAAACTGTGCCCCCCCTACTTTTATCATCTAAGAAATATAGCTAGTCAATCACTGATCTGGAGAAGGTTATACGTTTTTATTTCCTCATGCCTAGATTACAGTAAGTATTTGTATATACTAGAGGTCGACCGACTAATCGGAATGGCTGATTTTCAAGTTGTCATTTTGTACACAGATTTTTATTTTATTTTATATATATATATATATATATATATATATATATATAAACACCTTTATTTAATCTTTAACTAGGCAAGTCAGTTAAGAACACATTCTTATTTTCAATGATGGCCTAGTAACGGTGGGTTAACTGCCTTGTTCAGGGGCAGAACGGCAGATTTTTACCTTGTCAGCTCAGGGATTTAATCTTGCAACCTTACGGTTAACTAGTCCAACGCTCTAGCCACCTGCCTCACGAGGAGCCCGCCTGTTACGCGAATGCAGTAAGAAGCCAAGGTAAGTTGCTAGCTAGCATTAAACTTAATCAATCATAATCACTAGTTATAACTACACATGGTTGATGATATCACTAGTTTATCTAGCGTGTCCTGCGTTGCATATAATCGATGCAGTACGCATTCGCGAAAAAGGACTGTCGTTGCTTCAACGTGTACCTAACTATAAACACCAATGCCTTTCTTAAAATCAATACACAGAAGTAAATATTTTTTTAAACTGCATATTTAGCTAAAAGAAATCCAGGTTAGCAGGCAATATTAACCAGGTGACGCATGTCTTGTATTCAAGATCCTTAATGGCCTGGCTCCCCCTCCACTCAATATTTTTGTTAAACAGAAAACCCAGACATATGGCAGCAGATCCACAAGGTCTGCCATGAGAGGTGACTGTATAGTTCCCCTAAGGAAAAGCACCTTTAGTAAATCTGCATTCTCTGTGAGAGCTTCCCATGTCTGGAATACACTGCCATCAGACACACATCTGCACCACATATCACACTTTCACAAAATGCTTGAAGACATGGCTAAAGGTCAATCAGATTTGTGAACATGGTCCCTAGTTGTGTGTTGCCGCTTTCCATGTTGTCTGTTGTCTGTAGCTTGTGAGGTGTGGAAACACTTTGTTGCTTTTATGAATTTTGTCTTGCTGCTTTTTGTTCTATGTTGCTCTGTCTGTATGCTATGTCTTGCTTGTCCTATGTTGCTATGTCTTGCTTGTTCTATGTTGCTATTGTTTATATTGTAATTGTTTTTAATAACCTGCCCAGGGACTGCGGTTGAAAATTAGCCGGCTGGCTAAAACCGTCACTTTTACTGAAACGTTGATTAATGTGCACTGTCCCTGTAAAAATAAAAATAAACTCAAATCAAATTGTGTCACTTCTCTTGCGTTCATTGCACGCAGAGTCAGGGTATATGCAACAGTTTGGGCGGCCTGGCTCATTGCGAACTAATTTGCCAGAATTTTACATAATTATGACATAAAATTGAAGGTTGTGCAATGTAACAAGGAATATTTAGACTGATGCCACCCGTTAGATAAAATACGGAAAAGTTCTGTATTTCACTGAAAGAATAAACGTCTGGTTTTCGAGATGATAGTTTCTGGATTCGACCATATTAATGACATACGGCTCATATTTCTGTGTTATTATAATTAAGTCTATGATTTGGTAGTGCAGTCTGACTGAGCGATGGTAGGCAGCAGCAGGCTCGTAAGCATTCATTCAAACAGCACTTTCGTGTTCTGCTGTTTATGACTTCAAGCCTATCAACTCCCGAGATTAGGCTCGTGTGACCGATGTGAAATGGCTAGCTAGTTAGCGGGGTGCGCGGTAATAGCGTTTTAAATGTCACTCGCTCTGAGACTTGGAGTAGTTATTCCCCTTGCTCTGCATGGGTAACGCTGCTTCGAGGGTGGCTGTTGTCGATGTGTTCCTGGTTCGAGCCCAGGTAGGAGCGAGGAGAGGGCCGGAAGCTATACTGTTACACTGGCAATACTAAAGTGCCTATAAGAACATCCAATAGTCAAAGGTATATGAAATACAAATGGTATAGAGATAAATAGTCCTATAAATACTATATTAACTACAACCTAAAACCTCTTACCTTGGAATATTGAAGTCTCACTTTAAAAGGAACCACCAGCTTTCATATGTTCTGAGCAAGAAACTTAAACGTCAGCTTTCTTACATGGCACATATTGCACTTTTACTTCTCCAACACTTTGTTTTTGCATTATTTAAACCAAATTGAACACGTTTCATTATTTATTTGAGGCTAAATAGATTTTATTGATGTATTATATTAAGTTAAAATAAGTGTTCATTCAGTGTTGTAATTGTCATTATAACAAATAAATATATATATTTTTTTAAATCGGCCGATTAATCGGTATCGGATTTTTTTTGTCCTCCAATAAATCAGTTAAAATCATAAATCGGTCGACCTCTAGTATATACACCAGGAAATGTAACCATATCACAACTGCTTTTCTACACTGGCTACCGGTAACCTTTTAGAATAGATTTTCAAATGCCATTTATCATGTTTAAGTCTAGGCTTGGTTTAACCCCATCCTACTGTAGATCTCAGATCTTCTATCTCCCTACGAGCCAAGACGGTGATGTAAAGTGAACTCAGAAATATAAAAAGAGACTGACTTGTGCAGCCTGGTCTTTGAACATGTTTCCGCCATGCTTGGATGTGATATCGTGTTCCCCAGGATCCTGTGTGCGGTGAATAAAGAAACTTCTTGATTGTACAGAGAAGTGTCTGACTGATCAGTCATCTTCAATTGGCAATCCTGAATATCTGGAAACAGAACAGCTGGAGACAGCAATTTCCTACAGTCCTATCTTCAATAACACGCTCCTGAGGCTACCTTGCTTTACAACACATGGTCAACAAAAAACCCACATCACTCCACAGAGACAGAGCTGGAAAGACTTGTGTGAGGCCAGCGTGGGACTATCTAAAGAAGGATATCCAGTTGATCCCAGACAGAGCTGGAAAGACTTGTGTGAGGCCAGCGTGGGACTATCTAAAGAAGGATATCCGGGTGATCCCAGACTGAGGTGGAAACAAACATCACTTCAAGGGGCAATCATTAGTTGCTTCATCCAATTTTGGACTTATAAATTAATTAAATGTACCCATTTCATTCTTGAAGAATATGACTTATAAATGTCTTGTGAGCTTAGTTCAACTGTCACACCCCTTCAAAACCCTTCAGAACAGAATATAAGCTTGTTTTACTCCAATGTTTGTAAAGAGTAAATGTAACATGGTTAAAACGATACTTTTGACATCATAGATTGTCAGTCCTTGCATCCATAGCTCCTTTGAATTTGAGGGCGGTTACATTTCTCCAGCCCAATCCTCCGGTTCACACCGTGGTGGGGAGTCCACTTTGTTATTGTTTCAACTGCTGATTGCAGCTTTAACCAATAGTATCAGTATGGCTACAGCTGTGAGGAGGTGGTAATCGATATCATTTCACCATTCTGTAATAAAACGTACATTATTGTTCAATTAAAAATGTTATCGAGAGATGACTGCCATAATCTACGGCCCCATTCATGTTTGACTGTATAAGGTGTCTAGAAATGAGTTTGAAAAGAGAGACTTAATTGTTGGCCTAATCTATTGCCTCCGCTCTACGTTACATAGGTTCATCAGAAAGACATATGCCACGTGATCTCTGGTGTCTGGGATGTGGGATGTGAGTGAATACCCTCGGCACCGTCATAGCTGGAGCATTTTGAGTAATAGATACGGTGTGAAGAATACGCAGAATAATGTGACGCGTTTGATTTCACGTTTACCTGTTACACATGGGTGTTTATTGTGGAGTTATCCACATTGTCTCTTCTCCCACAAAATAAGCATCGGAACCAGCTGGTTAATCGCAAAAGGTTATGCTTTGTGTCAATGCTGTATGTAAATTTAGCCTTAACACTAACGTCATCCAGACCGCAATTATTCACCCAAATTCAAATGTTAGTAATGGCCGTAGTGTTTCATTCTATCTAATCATCATGTCCAACAAACTACTTGCGTGAAGTTTAATACAGAATTGAATGGTGCTCAGGTTTTTCTTTATCAACACTATAGTACTGTAGGTCTATCTACCATATATTGTTTTTCAGGGGGACATTCTTTTCATGCCTAGAAAATGGTGACAAGTGTCCTATACAAACGATTCTAGGTTTAGATTGTCAGCAGTTTAGCCAAAGTCCTTGCCTCATCAAAAAGTTTCAATAAAAAAGGTGAATGTACACTTGAATATTTACATTAGGTGTAAATATTCTCACACATAAATGCAGTGAGTTAATAATCCATGAGATTTCGGGAACATTGAGGTGGATTGGATTCCTTAGTCATCTAGTTTCCATTTAGTCCCCAGACACAGTCTGCAACACCTATAGGCCTACTTTTATGAAATGTAAGATTTATTTTCTTGATTAATTGTAGACATTCTAACACCGTAGCCTACCCTATTCATTGACCAGTGGCTGTTAAAATAACAGGTAGGCCTATTATTATTAGGCTATTAAAATAGGCAAATTAGTGTCGAGGGTAGAACCCTCATGGTGCTCCTGACGACCGACCTCTAAAAACTGCCACTTGGGAGGGCCTGTTGCTTGGCGAACCCTCGCAGGTCCCAGCCCACCCGGGATTCATTGTGTGTGTGTGTGTCCAAGAAAAAATATTTTAAAAACTAGTCAGCTGGAATGCTAGGCTATTGCTCTATGTCAGCCGTTATAGTCTACTTGGCAGTGGGAGAAGATGATACTGTCAGGCCAATTATCCATAACAGTGCCCCACAAATCTGAGCAATCTAACTGTGGTATACTTGATTCCCATGTTGGCCTAATATTATTATTAAAATTATTAAGTAATTGGTTATTCATTTGTGTTTGTTTTAGTGAGCGACACTGGCGTCCTGAATGTAATAGTAGTAGGGCTAATTAATAGGCCTATCGTCGCATGCGTAATTGCGCCTTAGTGTCACCGGATCCACCGCTGATGACTTACGTAAAATAAATCATGCTTTTCTACCTGAATTTCATGAGTTTCAACTTCTGATTATCAAAAGACACAGGTTTCAAAGTTCAACATTGTCAATAAACTTAATGCATGAATGGTCAATGAATTACACA
This sequence comes from Oncorhynchus masou masou, assembly GCF_036934945.1. Classification (NCBI taxonomy): domain Eukaryota; kingdom Metazoa; phylum Chordata; class Actinopteri; order Salmoniformes; family Salmonidae; genus Oncorhynchus; species Oncorhynchus masou. The sequence continues at coordinate 35,476,787 of NC_088212.1, forward strand.
AAATATCACATATTTTAGTAGAAAAACCCTTAGGATAGATAATGGAACAGGTGGAGGATTAGTCGTTGACGTAGGCTAGTCAGGTGGAACGCGACCGACCTCGGACCACGCCCACATCCCCAGTCCGGAATTGTGCTGACCACCCCCCACCTGCAAGACCAGGTCCTATACAGGAGATGGTCCGTTCCCCACTAGAAAGTCAGACCTAGGGCACGGCCCTGGGTTTAACTGGCCTTCCCAGCGGGGCAGAAGGGAGGCAAGCGGGGTGGAGGCGTGTCGGTGGTATAATACATCATAGGAAGGTGAGAGCTGCTTATAGGCCTATACCAAGTGTAATTTAAGGAAATTAGGTAGGCCTACGGCAAAAGGGCAGGTTGTAGGGAGATGGTGGAGTGGCTAGAAAAGTGGGGTATAGAGCAGAGGTAGGCCTATGGTAAGGAAGCACAGTGTGATCAAATCTGAGCTATCCATGTCCAACATGAACTGGGTACGGGGAGCTGTCCTTACAGCACACTTCGTGCAGCACTGTCCAATGGAGGAGGCCGCAGGGCAATAGTATAAGCTCCAATCATAAAGCGTACGCCACTGACATAGGAGAAAGTACAATGCTAGGCTTGGTCGCCAATGGTTTGGCTTAAACCTTTTGTTTGCCGTGCCTCTTTAAGTATTTGTTAAATGCCTTTATTTATCATCTCGGGACACACCTGAGATTGGAGTCTGATCTATGAGATTTTTTATTAACTGTAATGATTTGCCGTTTCATTTATCCTAACTACGCACCAGCCACTACGACCAGAGCCATGTCGTGTGCACAAGAGGAGAGCTTCGTTCCGCAGTCAGAAATATGTTGACATAGAACCCAATGTCTTGAAGAGAAAGGTAGGCTTAAGTGCAGGTTAAAAGATGGAATTCTGGCGGGAGTAAACTGGAACGAGGAAGTAGCCAAGAATCAATAGAAAGAGAAGCATCCAGGAGCCAGTTGAAAGAGGGGCGGGAAGAACATCCCCGGATGCGGGTCGCAGTCAGACTATATTGGTCTGAGACCCACTGCAGCACAAGTCAACCTGGGTGGCCCAGCTCTCACACTAGTAATAACATTCATTATTAATAACGGTAGGCTACAGGCTTAATAGCCAAATCCCCATGAAACAGCTGTGGAGGCAAAGTTAAGCCATTATGTTAAACATTTTATTTGAGAATGTGATTTAAATAAAACCTAAAACACAATTTGTAAGCTACATTAATGAAGGGGATCAGAGGGGAGCATATCCTCTCTCACACTCACGCACTCCCCGTGGCGAGAGAGCGTGCACGGTTCATATTGATCATAATGACGTCGCCTACCTTGTGCAGCCTAAGCTACAAACCAAAGGTTCTGCTGGAGCCTTTAGTTGTGTAGAAATCTCCATAGATTATATGCTACGAATAACTTTTTGGTAACCTGAGGACAAAACAAATCTTTCTTCCTCATGTTGGCTCACGCAAGTGACGCACACACACATTCCTCCAAGCATCGTTTCCAGGACAACCATGGTAATAAATCTCACCCTAAAAATCAGATGCGATCCCTACATGGTGATTGATGGATGGATATCGATGAATAGTCCTACTTATGTAACAAGTCATTTTAACACACACACATGGTTATAAGATGAAGGGAAGGGGGAGAGGTAAAAGGACCCATGAGCACCAACATCTTAAGTTCATAAAAGCTCATTACATTTGGTGTCAAATGAAAGCTAAGAGTCTGTATTTTACAGAAATGAAGGCATATATACATTTTTTATATTTATATACATATTTTATATATATATATATATATATATATAAAATATATATATATATATATATAAAATGTATATAAATATAAAAAAATATAAATATAAAAAATATATATATGCCTTAATTTCTGTAAAATACAGATATACACAGACCTTTCAATTATATACACACACACACTTTTTTTCACCCATTCTAAAACTAGTAAAAATCAAAGGCTTTGGTTTCTAGTCAAACAGATGGAAGAGAGGCCTCGAAAAATATCTACCAGAAGAAGTCTTAAAAATGTATTTGAAATACAGTACCTGTCAAAAGTTTGGACACACCTACTCATTCAATGATTTTACTTTATTTTTTACTATTTTCTACTTTGTAGAATAATAGTGAAGACATCAACACTGAAATAACACAAATTGAATTATGTAGTAACCAAAAACAGTGTGAAACAAATCAAAATATATGTTATGTTTGAGATTCTTCAAATTTGCCACCCTTCACCTTGATGACAGCTTTTCACACTCTTGACATTCTCTCAACCAGCTTCACCTGGAATGCTTTTCAAACAGTCAAGTCAAGGAAAAGAGTCAAGGAAAAGCAGCCAACAAGTGCTCAGCATATGTGGGAACTTCTTCAAGACTGTTGGAAAAACATTTCAGGTGAAGCTGGTTGAGAGAATGCCAAGAGTGTGCAAAGCTGTAATCAAGGCAAAGGGTGACGACTTTGAAGAATCTCATATATAAAATATATTTAGATTTGTTTAACAATTTTTTAGTTACTACATGATTCCATATGTGTTTTCGTAATTGTGATGTCGTCACTATTATTCTACTATATAGAAAATAAAGAAAAAACCTTGAATGAATAGGTGTGTCCAAACTTTTGACTGGTACTGTAAATCAAAACACAATAATGTTGAAGTTAAGACCCTTGGAAACTAATATTAACAATTGTGTTTATGATTTATTAAGCAATTAAAAGGTGTAAATTGGAAACTGCAGTTGGGTCACCAGCTACTGTCCTCCCTTCCACTGTTATTGACAGTATTGTAAAAACAGTCTTCTCTCTCTCACACACTCAAAGTAGAGTAGTGTATAGGTCTGTACAGTAAAGCACACTAGGGTACAAAATGTACTGTGCTCTACTGCGATGTCCAAGCACCCCATTATTTATGCAGACATCATTGAATCTCAATTCAGAGTAGATGTTAAACAGAGTTTTTGGAAAACTTGGTCACATAAAAAAGGGCCATTTTACTGTCATTCTGTTACAAAATTTTACATCTGCACTGTTTTTCAAGTATATGGGTTGTTTTATGTGGACATTTTTGAAAGTAGTCCTTATGCATAGAGTTGTATGGTTTGTTTAACTTTGCCAAAAATCGTAGTCTCAGCGTCATTCTGTTACCATGGAATTGCCTATATGCGAATCAATAGAAAGCAATAACTCATACTATTCCACTGCGCATCTCTTATCATTCAATTATGAGGCCCTCTGATTAGGAGCATGCATTGCTATAGACATGATCCTTCTGGTCCCTCCGCGTTTGCTATTGGTCCATCCTCGGATGTTGTATATCTCCCTCTCTGTGTCACACTGTAGCTAGCTATGGCGTCATATTCCCCATCACGAGAATGATGCAAATACGGCTAGTGAGCACCAAACAGCTGGCTCCCCAGGTAAACACTCACCTGTCCTGGGGAAGGAACACCGGCAGGACCCGTTTCCCTTCAGGGTTATGATAAAGTCCCCGTGGCGGTGCTGGTGAGGTTAGGGTTGGTTAGGGGTGATACAGCCAAAGGTAGGTTAAACCCGAACAACAACCTTCAAATGAAGCCGAAAGGAGCGTTAGATGTGTGTTGGTCCAGTTCTTAGTAGGTAGAAAATAACTATTCTTGTAGTCTCCTGCGCCAGTGTTTGGGGCTGTCAGACAGCAATGTCTGTAGATACAGAAAGCGTGTGTATTATGTAGTCTACAGATAGGCACGGGGTTGACTGGACACATAACAGCGCATGCTCAGATAGGCCCTGACGTCACGCCCTTCCTCTTTGTGCTTACTGCCACGTTCATGACAACCGGGAACTCAAAAACTTCTGACTTGCGACTTTAGTGCGTTCAAGATAACTGGGAATAAAATGAGGTCAAATCATGACGTCAGTGATCTTCAGGTCGGAAAGTCGGGGCTCTATAAATAAATCCGTGTTTCTGACTATGAATTCCGTCGTTATCCCAGTCGGAGCTCGTTTTTTTTTCTGAGTACACAGTTGTCTTGAACAAAACTGAAGTCGGAATTCGGATATTTCCGAGTTTCCAGGTTTTAGAATGCGGCAAAATTCAATGTGTTCTGGGCACGCCGGTTCCAGAAGCCTACCCTTCCTCTTTCTCTCAATGTTTCTCCTCCAATCTCCCCCTCTTTCTCAGTGCTCTCGTTTCGACAAGCTTATCCCTGTTTTTATGAACACAAAATGTCGTCTTCCACTTTCTCCCTGGTTCTGTGGATATTTGCACCGTTCCATACTCACATCTAGTGGTATTCTAGGCGTATCACAGCAACACAGTTCTTCAAGACCCATGCTCCACAAAAATAGACATGCTGCCCAAATATATAACCCAAATAATTACATATCCAAAACAAGACCAAGAGGGGGGAGGAACACAATAATGGTTTAATGTAGGCCTTCTAAAAAACGGTCTCCAGATTGCATTGTAGACTGAAGTACTGCAATATTGTGCAGTCATCTTACTGTTGAAATGTGAACTGTGCCAATATTAACCAGTTTCCTGATAATTCAATCTCTCTATACTGCATGTATGCATGTCTGTCTGCCTGCCTGTCTGCATAGCAGCAGGAATTTGTTTTGAGTAGGGGTGGCTGAGTGCAGGGGGTTGGGGGGGAAAAAAATCCCCTTTATAAGAAAGTATTTGCAGGCCAACAATAAAATACAATTCCTAATGTGATGAGTAACCTAAGCATAGGACATGATTCGGTAACAGTAGTCACTGTAGCCTAAAGTAAATTGAAATACATTTGTCAAAAGTATACAATTACTCCCGTCTACACAGAAATAAATAAAATAATTAAAATTACTTCACCAGAGAGCATGACTTAGCCACAGGGGATAATTAGCTCCTTTTAAAGCGGTGGATTGTTTCAGATCACATATACATGCCTAATTGGGAATTCCACAATTTGGGCAGCGAGCTTGGCAATACAGGCCGAGCTGATTATTGAGATGTGGCTGTCAGTAAAAATCCACGCATCTAAAATGTGTGTGAAGATGATGTGCCTTTAGTATAATTTGAAATGTTGAGACAAGAAGAAGGGGAGGGATGTGTGTCGAAGATGTTGGCACATCTCTCTCCAGAATGCACCCAGCTGTCTCCCACCAATTCTTGCGCATTCATTGTTTTATTGTGTTAACTGTTTGCCCTTTGATTGTTTATTTTTTATAAATTCCCCATTACATACCACATGTTACCAGTAGTAAATGTACTGTTATTGGTTACATTCATTTCTGGTAGCTCTTTCCTGCAGTCAAAGGACCAAATCTCCCTCTAGTGACCTCATGGGTGGAATGTTATTCATAACATTTTATAGGTAATAAACATTAATTTAAAAAAAACGCTGAAAATGTGTTTCTATGTTAAACGGTTTTGTTATATTTCAGTCTTAAATTATGCATATAAAGTATAATATTGGGATGCAAATTCAAAACTAAATACATTTCAACTCTATATCTGCCATGGTTCATAACCATGTGTGTGAGGTGTATACTTTTGTTTCAAAGTACTTTTGTTTCAAAGTTCAAACACTGTGTGACCCTGATTTAGCCCTCTGCATTAAAAGTTCACCTGAGGTTGATTGATTTTTAAGTGTGAGGTCTTAATCTAGAATCCTACCATATTTTTTTTTACCATCAGACATGATATTCCGCCTGGCAACCCTCCGATTGCAGGCCCACATCGTTAACCTAGGTTATCCTCCTACCTTTCGCCCTTCTGTTTCTCAATGTGAAAGTCCAACTTCCTCATAGTGGTGCTCTTCGTCGGCATCAAGTGGTGATATTCTCATGTTAGGCAACAATATCACAGCTTATCACATTCCATTTGGTTTCATCTCGTCATCACATTACTCTGCTCATCTTCAATTCCCTTCCACCACAATAAGCAATAACCATGTTATTTTATCACCGCCGTTTTCCAACACAGATAAATAACAACAATAAAACTCACAGCAACTAAATCAATGATCAAAGCAGGTACCTCACAGATCAGGCAGTCAACTCAAAGACCAACAGAGGAATTTATACAGCAGTCTGGCAAATCAGTCTCCATCCAGAAACAAAGTCACATTTGGGCATGTATTTTATCAACAACCATCTCAGATTAGAAGTGCTGATCTAGGATCAGTTTTGCCTTTTAGACAATAATGAATACGATTTGATGTACAGCAGGCACCTGATCTTAGATCTACTCTTTATGTTGTTTATTATTGGCCCTGTAGTGTAAGATCTGCTACAGTATATTATCCACTCAATGAACTAACTAAAGTGCTTCATTTTTCATTGGCCCAAGTGGCCGTGTCTTCCTGACCTGCTATGGCCTGGCTATTGACTAATCCCCAATCAGTCTTTACCCTACCAGCACCTGCCACTGACGCATACACCAGGGAGTGAGATCAGACATGACAGACATACATAAACTCTCTCAGTGCTACTCTGGTGGCTATTTATGGATGTGAGATAAAGTGCCCCACGTGACAATGACTACAGGTATGTAAGGTAAAGGCTTATGTAGGCCTGTAGTATTCCAGAACTTGAATCTTAATGTGTGTGTGTGTGTGTGTGTGTGTGTGTGTGTGTGTGTGTGTGTGTGTGTGTGTGTGTGTGTGTGTGTGTGTGCATGTGTTATAAGGGAGCTGAGACCTGAGGATTTGGGACAGTAGAATCAGGAGTCACATGTTTGTGAAGGTGTTTGGCAGGAGGAGTAGCACTAGAGATGCTAAAGCCTGGATTTACATCATGCTCCACTTGGCAACACACACACACACGTTCTAGCGCTCATGCACACGCGTACACTTTGTAACGCTCACATACACACCCACCCACCCACTCATGATGACATCCCACGGAGAGTGAAGTGATCAACACATACAGCCTAGGAATCCTGGGAATTCTCAATCAGGCCATTTAGAATTCAAATTAATTATGAGTTAAGAATTCCCTCATGTTTGCACTGGTCATTCTAGTCTTTCAGCTTCAAAACAGGCTCTCCTTCAAACAGTAAATAACACAACATTGTTTTCTCATGGAGAGAGTGGCTCACATGGAGTGTGTGTGTGTGAGTATATATATGTGTGTGTGTGTATGACATTTAGGCCAGGCACCAGGGCTTGGCCATGCTATCTGTGCATGCTTTAGTTCTATGGGTTGGTCTCTAGTCTGTTTCATTCATTCATGCCACACCGCACAAACAAACACACACACGCACACGTGTGAACAGAACTAATCTGCTCCAGGCCAGGTCACATGAGCTATGTTGTTATGGCAAAGACAGAGAAAACCTCTGTTACAACACTCTACCTCTGAGACAATGTGATTTCCTAGAACAGGGCCACAGGGTACAATATATAGGGCCTGGTGCCTAGGGGCTTTGGTGGTTAGGGCTTAGGTGTAGGGGTATGAAAGTATGGGGTGGGGCGGGGTGTGGGTATGGGTTTTGTCTGCAGTCTGAGCAGTCAACGTGTTACAGGTATAAAGGATTATAGTATTACCATTATTTACCACGGTATTACCGCATCAGGATTATGGCATATTTTTGCCGTCCCAGAATTGCTTTTGGTTTCAATGAGAAGAACGGGCATGTAATAATACTTTCTGCCACAGGGACACTGTTCCTTCATTCACTACTGCATCTATCTGTACAACAACAACAACAACACCACATACCTTATCAGGGCTTAGGATAGGAAATTACAGTGATGTCATCACTAGTGGTCAGTGCTCAGACCTCGGATGATCACATCATAGATGTCCTAAATGGACCCTATTCCTGAAAGGAAATAAGGGGGCCATTTTGGGACATTAACAAAACAAAACCTCTGATGAACGATTGAGAAGAGGGATCAAGCCATAGCTGTATACTCTGTATTCATCTGAGGATGGCTTTAGTTTATAACACATACACATCTTAGTATATCTGCCTTGTTGTTACACACATTATAAGGAGGCACTGACATACTGTACATCTCATGCTTATCCGTTGGTGACTCGCTGGTCCGTTGGTGACAGAACAGAACCAGTGACCCTCCCTGTGTCACCTAGAACTATGGCCAGACGCAACCAGTAGAGTTAGAGCCCACCACCCGTAGGGGTAACTCAAAACTCCAGAACTGACTTGAAATGAAACAAAATACCTGTACGATCAAATGATCCAAAAAGACATACTAAACATGTAAGGCTACAATTCCATCAATTAGTATTCTGTAAGGGTTAAGAAAACCTGGCCACAGATTTTGTTTGGCCTTAACCTTAACCCCACCTACTACTTACTACCAATAGAGCAGTACAGATGAAAGCACAACGTCTACCTTTATTTATGTTATTATTATATATTACTGTCTATACATATCTACATACACACGGAGTTCTCTTTTAGTGGTCTACTGTGACTATCTACATTTACAATGCATTCTCTTCTGGTGCATATGGTAGAATATGAATGATTCTTAGTGCAAGCGCATGCTTCAGTTCTTTTCTTTTTAGTGTCTCTGTGGTGTTCGGTGCTGGTGTCCTTGCCCAGGATCAATCCAACTTGCTGTACGCTACATCAACTCTCTTAAACACTCTTCAAAGAAGTGTGTCCGTGCATCCCCATATAGTATGTGTAAGTGCTGTGTAAGTGTACTTATGTGTTATAGCTACAGGATCCTGGTCTGGAGGTCAGCAACATCATGATGAGTTTCCACAATTGCCACTCTCATATTCTCTCTCCATCTTTTGATTAGTCATTTGTCTTTTTGGTCCAATGAGAAGGCAGAGTTCTAGAAGCTCCTTGGATCATCAGTGTTGAGCAGTTTGGTCCTTCTTTCTCCTTTCTTTGGGAAGCTGACAAGTTGTAAAGTAGAAGAAGTCCCAGTAGCTCTCTTCTCTCCTCTTTTCTTTCTCTAGTGCACTCTTTAGTCCACAAGCAGTGGCAGGTTGAAGCTAGTGCAGCAGTAAATTAACTCTGCTAGTACATATCTGTGGATTAGCCATCCTAGATTAGGATGCACTAAATTGAGTGTGTGTGTGTGTGTGTGTGTGTGTGTGTGTGTGTGTGTGTGTGTGTGTGTGTGTGTGTGTGTGTGTGTGTGTGTGTGTGTGTGTGTGTGTGTGTGTGTGTGTGTGTGTGTGTGTGTGTGTGTGTGTGTGTATTGTGGGATTGAACAGGGGTTGTGTATAGACAGGAGGACGGGATCGGATGATGGGAGAATGACGTAGAATGTTCTGCTGGGCTCTAGAGCACGTTCTCAAAGAGCTGCATGGAGTTCATGATGTTCTCATCCTGGAAGACAAACAAACAAGACATACTGTTGAACAAATGTTATGAGTCTGGTTCTTGTCCCCACAATGAAATCTCTGTCCGCCTGTCTGTCTGTCCGTTCGTATGTTAGTCACATGTGATATCTCAGACAGCACTGGCCCGATTTTGACAAAACTTGGGTGAATGATGCATCTTGCCATGAAGATGAAGATCTGACATTTACAAAGTTATACTGATTGCTCAAGGCGGGAGCTACACTAATTAACTGACATTTGCAAGTCACACCAGAGAGGAAGATGCGAAGTGAGAGGGATAACTGGATCCAAAAAACGCAGGTGGCGTTTTTTTATTTATTTAGTTTTGGCTCACCAAGTGAGTAGTTTTTGTATGGAGGTCAATGAGAGAGTGTCGAAATTGGTTAACAAACAATGTAATGGCTTATTTGCTACATGTGGCTTATTTGATAAAAAATAAGTTTAGTAGTGCTTAGCTTGTTATGAGTGAACTGATATAGGGGCGGCAGGTAGCCTAGTGGTTAGAGCGTTGAGCCAGTAACCGAAAGGTTGCTGGATCGATTCCCTGAGCTGACAAGGTAAAAATCTGTTGTTCTGCTGCTGAACAAGGCAGTTAACCCACTGTTCCCCGGTAGGCTGTCATTGTAAATAGGAATTTGTTCTTAACTGACTTGCCTAGTTAAATAAAGGTTAAATATAAGTAGCACACCTGACATCCTGGCAACTTTGAAAAAAACCCACTTTATATTGGAGTGGTGCCTGTTGTTCACACATGTATCTGCCCTCTCATTGGCTAGAATGTCCCCACCTGATCTTGCCTCCTCCTGACTGCCTTCCATTTTTTTTAAGACATTTCTTGTTTAACACATTGTTAAAGAGGCAACTTGAGTATCTGGCCCATATAATGGATAATCTGTGGTCACACACAATAACTGAAATGTGTTACTCACACATGATATCTCAATTGGCCCAATGGGGGGAGCTGCATCATTTGCAGGGGGACAACATGTTTACTGTTGCCTTGTTAATCCATAGTACAACAGAAATATGTATGTTCACAGCCAATTGGTGCTCCAGCCCAAGAGTATCTGGCTTGTTTACTTCAAATCCGCCATTCAATACAACTTCATTTGTCCATGTTACAGCGAACAACAGAAATGTGTCTTCTGCACTCATTACTCATAACTCCCCAGATAGCACACATCTCTCACACACAGTTTGAGAGGAGCTCAGGTTATGGCAGTTGCTTCTTCCAGGATTCTTATGGGTGGCTGCTTGTCCCTTGATTTTTCAAATATATACACTACCGTTCAAAAGTTTGGGGTCACTTAGAAATGTCCTTGTTTTTGAAAGAAAATCACGTTTTTTTGTCCATTAAAATAACATTAAATTGATCAGAAATACCTTGTAGACATTGTTAATGTTGTAAATGACTATTGTAGCTGGAAACGGCAGATTTTTTATGGAATATCTACATAGGCGCACAGAGGCCCATTATCAGCAACCATCACTCCTGTGTTCCAATGGCACGTTGTGTTAGCTAATCCAAGTTTAAAATTGTAAAAGGCTAATTGATCATTAGAAAACCATTTTTCAATTATGTTAGCACAGCTGAAAACTGTTGTTCTGATTAAAGAAGCAATAAAACTGGCCTTCTTTAGACTAGTTGAGTATCTGGAGCATCTAGATTTGTGGGTTCGACTACAGGCTCGAAATGGCCAGAAACAAATGACTTTCTTCTGAAACTCGTCAGTCTATTCTTGTTCTGAGAAATGAAGGCTATTCCACGCGAGAAATTGCCAAGAAACTGAAGATCTCATACAACGCTGTGTACTACTCCCTTCACAGAACAGCGCAAACTGGCACTAACCAGAATAGAAAAAGGAATGGGAGGCCCCGGTGCCCAACTGAGCAAGAGGACAAGTACATTAGAGTGTCGAGTTTGAGAAACAGACGCCTCACAAGTCCTCAACTTGCAGCTTCATTAAATAGTACCCGCAAAACACCAGTCTCAACGTCAACAGGGAAGAGGCGACTCTGTGATGCTGGCCTTCTGGTCAGAGTTCCTCTGTCCAGTGTTCTGTTGCCCATCTTAATCTTTTCTTTTTATTGGCCAGAGATATGGCTTTTTCTTTGCACCTCTGCCTATAATACCAGCATCCTGGAGTCAGCTTTTCCCTGTTGACGTTGAGACTGGTGTTTTGCCACCTGTTACTGCATTGACAGCCAACGGACACCTATTTCTTTACCACTACATCACTGGTTCTGATGGTATTTGATGAAGACATTGACACTGTACTAGCTAAAACATGTCAGCTAGATAACAACATAGATGCAGGGGTCCTGTGTGGCTCAGTCGGTAGAGCATGGCGCTTGCAACGCCAAGCGTCGTGGGTTCGATTCCCGCTGGGACCACCCATATGTAAAAGTAGTGGCCCCAGGCGACTTGTAAGTCGCTTTGGACAAAAGCGTCTGCTAAATGGGATATATTATTATATTATTATATTATGCAGTTCCCTTAGCACATGCTGCAAATATTGTGCATCACCAAATGTTCCTCTCTGGGTTCCCAGAAGCATTTCATTGTACTATGTGCCTGTGACCATTAAACTTTGATTATATGATTTGGTGCTTTCATCACAAACTAAACAATTATTATTCTTAACCACCCCACTACCAGAAAAGCTCATAATTCAGTAAGCTAATAATGATAATTCCAAGGTGGCATCCTGCTATGTTGAAAGATCATGAGAGAGGACACAGAACACTCAATGCACAAAGACACGAACCACTTGCCCTGTGCTGGTCCCAGCCTGTTATGTGAATAGTGTATCAGAGGATTGGGTACTGTGGCAGTATAAATACACATTTCCACTGTACGTCTTATGGCTAATGTTGAATAAATCTGTTAACGGTTTGTAATGAATGATACTGCAAAACTCAACGGTGTTATGATTGGTTTCATAAAGGTGTTACGAATGCCTTATGCATACCCCCTTCAAGTGATTCGGTTAACGTTGTCTATGTCTTTTATTAATTATGTCAAAGTGTGAGGTAGCGCACAGGTCTGCTGTTGTGTTGATGCATGTTTTGTAACTGTGGTACCTTCTGACAGGTCTCAATGAACTCCTCAATGGTCACCACTCCATCTCTGTTTCTGTCCATTTTCTGAAGAAAGAAGAAAGGAATGGAGGGAGGGAGAGAGGGAGGGAGGAGCAGAATAAATGAAGTAAGGAGAGAGGACGAGAGCATGTTCAGTAAGTAAGAAGCATTTTGTTGAGGCGTGTGTGCATGTTGTGTGTGCATGTTGAGCGAGTGTGTTTGTGAGCACAGCGCTGTGTGCACCTGGAAGAACTTATCCACATGTTCAGAGGGTGCCTCATCCCGTACACTTGGGTATGTGTACCTGCCCATCATATCATAGATGGACTTCATAATAGCCAGCATCTCCTGAGAGAGAGGGAGAGAGAGGGAGACAGAGAAAGAAAGAGAGAAGAGACAGAGGGAGAGAGGGGTCATAGTTTACCGTGATGTATCTAAAGCTACAGATGTAGGATCTTAATTTGAGCCACTTTGCTACAGCAGGTAAATAATCCTGCAGCAACAGGAAATGTGAATGATTATGTGGATAATAATGAATGGACATTTTTTTAGGGGTTGATACACTTTTCATTAGGGCAAATCAAGTCTGAAATTTTAAGTGGAAATTACAGACTTTATAAGCCTTTTTTAAATCTTGAATACACTACACTTTTGCCTTTCCTGCCGTGCAGGACAAATCTCAGTAACTAAACAGTACTCAAATTAAGATCCTACATCTGTAGCCAATCATTTAGATATGTGGTGTTTCTATGGTGGCCAATGTACCACAGTGTACCTCTTTAGTGATGTATCCATCCTTGTTGATGTCATACAGGTTGAAGGCCCAGTTGAGTTTCTCTGTGACTGACCCTCTCAGAAGAACAGACAGGCCAATCACAAAGTCCTCAAAACGAATGGAGCCATTTCTGTCCATATCAAACGCATTGAACAGGAAATGTGCATAGGTGGTGGCGTCTGTAGGAGAGTGGGGCGGGGGGAGAAGAGAGGAACATAAGAAAGGAAAGATAGGGGATGTAGTGTACAGGAAAAGGGTTGAAGAAGGGAGAGAGAGGTTAGGTGAAAAGGGATGAGGAGAGGAGAGAGATGGAGGGGAGGAGAGAATGTTGGGGGTAGGCAGACATTCAAATAATCAGTGACCTTAAGCTTTTCCTGTTATTCTCCCTGTCATTCAGGTGTGCTTTTATCATATTCCAGGCACAAAGAGACAGAGAGTAGCTTCAATGGAGATAGTTATATCCGCTCACCTCCTTGGGGAAAGAACTGAGAATAGATGGTCTTGAACGTCTCTTCATCAACCAAACCACTCGGACACTCCTACGAGAGAAAGAGAGAGAGAAAGAGAGAGAGAAAGAGAGAGAGAGAGAGATAAAGAGAGAGAGATAAAGAGATAAAGAGAGTTACAGGGAAATTAGCCATATGCCTATTAATGGTGAAGTAATTTCAGTACATCAATAAGCTCAAATCTACTCTAATTTATTCTACATTCTTATGTAGAACTCCAAACTGCCCACAAATAAAGATCCAAGCTCAACCTGCTAAAATAAAGGCAAAAAGACCTCCCACATACAGTCCAAATACAGCCTCCCCACCCCATCCTCTCTGCTCCCCTACGTACATTCTTGAAGCCTCTGTATAGTGACTGGAGCTCCTTCTTGGTGAACTTGGTCTGAACCTGTAGCTGGTCCAAGCCTTCTGGCTGGTGACGAACTATAGACAGCTCCAAATCACTGTCACTACTGTCTGTAGGAGGAAAGAGCGGGTAAGCGGGAGAGAGAGAGGGGGAGATAGAGAGAGAAAAGAGAAGGGGATAGAGAGAAGGAGAGGGGAAAGAGAGGGAGAGAGGAAGGACAGTGGGAGAGAGAGATGGGGAGACCATGGCAGGCAGGGAAAGAGAGGAAGAGGGAAAACAAATTTAAGGGGTGGAAAGAGGGGCCAGATCAAGAGTTAGAAAGAAATTGAAGAAGAGTGAGATAAAAATAAATAAAAAGGACTCAAAAAGAGAGGGAGGTACTTTCTTTTAAAGTGTGATCTTTGCAGAGAAACTATGTTTTCTGTTAGTATTCACTTATTACATTTGAGTGAACAGGTGCCAAATTAGTAATATTCAATAACAAGGCATTGAAAGAACTTAATTCTGAAATATCCAATGATTTAAAGAAAATGTGTATTAGTCCTACTCGTTCTAACAAAGTAAGAGAAAGCACTAACACTGTTGGGAAGAAAAGCAAGACATAGCTCAAAAAATGGGGAGTTTCTAGAAACCAAGAGATTTCTATTGCTTCCATACTCACCATCTTTAAACACACACAGAGACAGAGACAGAGACAGAGAGAGACAGAGAGAGAGAGAGAGAGAGAGAGAAATGTAAAGACAGTTAACGGAGTAAAGAGAGGTATAGAGAGACAGTGAGAAAAGAAGAAAAAAACAGAGAAAATGGTCAAGTCAAGTCAATAATTGTGGAACACAGATACTGACTAGGGAGAACAGGAGAGGAACAGACAATCTTTATAAATGCACTTAGTCCCACTCTCTCCCTCCATCTCCCTCCATCCAACCTCTCTCTCCCTCTCACCATCCAACCTCTCTCTCCCCCTCTCTTTCTCCCTCCATCTCCATCTCTCTTACCAGTCTCTGTGATGTCGATGAGTCCCAGTAAGTGCATCAATTTGAGGAACATTAGTACAAGGCTGACTCCCACCTGACACTCAACTCCCCTTCTTCCTCAGTCTTTCTGTCTTTTTGTTTCCCCAAGTGTGAAAATTCTGTCTCTCTGTCCTCACTCCCTCAGTTATCTCTCCCTCCGTACCCACTTTCCCTCTGCCAGTCTCTCATTAAAATACCATCTGTCTCTCAAACTATAGACAGATATTGCTTTGGATCCTTGGGATGCTTTAAAGTTCCAGAGAGTTCTACGGTTCTAGAGTGAACAGTTCCAACTGTGATTCAGAGAGATTTAAGTTGAAGCCATGAAAAGCGATTGGACCAGATTCAACCTCAATGATATCCAAAAGGACCTAAAACAGCCTTTCAAATCAAACTGAAACTACGGGGAACAAATACAATCCTTCTTTCCATGAGAATTCTTAAGCTGTTTTCCCAAAAGATTATTCCAATTGTTTACTTATTGTCCCGTCATTTTACTCCCAAGTCCTGGGACATCCAGTTGAGAGGTTACTCATTTCATCCCGCTGAATCAAACTCTGATGAGCCAACAGACATGCGTCACTTAATTAACAGTGTAAATTTACTCTCTTCCATCCCTACTTATTTCCTTGGCTTCCCCTCCTCCTCGCATTCTCTTCATACCATTAACCCGTGGACTGTGAAAAATCCCACACATTTAGGGACAGTTCCATCGACAAAGGAAATCCCACGCACTCTCTGCTTACAAGACAAATCTGTAACAAGAAGTCTGCATCCATTATGAAGATGTTTAACAAGATGTTTCCACAACATTAACACAGTACTTGTTAGTGAACCCATTTGCCATTGAGGAGTCAGTGTAGATGGCTGCATCTCAATAGTCTAAAGTGGCTTTCTCTCCTCGTCTTCTTTCCTTCATCTGCTCTGATCTGACAGAATACGACAGATGGAAGCTGACACCCAATAGACATGCACCATATTGTTATCACCACCTGTTTTCAGATAGGTGCAAATGAAGGAGAGGAGGCAAGGAAAGGAAGACTCTTTAGAGTAATGAGACCCAGCCATCTGTCCTAAATCCCATGTCCCCAGCAGGTTCTGTGATCCAGTTCAAGTCTAATTGTTCTCATCTCTCCAGAGTTCATAAACACAGCTCTCAGCAGGCTGACGCTTCACACAGGATGCATCCAAAATGGCTCTGTGGGCCCTGGTCAAAAGTAGTGCACTATATAAGGAATAGGGTGCCATTTGGGACAAATTCACAGTCAGAACATATACAGCATTGCTGTAATTCACTGGACGCTGGTTCACTCAAGGCCTGTGACACTTGCCAAAAACTCCTGTTATTTAAACGTCGTCATACCAGTGATTTTCAACTCTCACACACACAAAGACCCCATTGCGATAAAGACAGGGGGTGATCAATACTGCCCTCTGGTGGCAGTAGAAATTAAGTAGTAGGCAGGAGTCCAAGCAGTATTGATCAGTCGACGGCCATTATTACATTAATGGCCAGACTCTCTCATCTAACTGACGCCACACACAATCCAGAATACACAGCACCACCACACATGCCAGAAATAAATCAAACAGATCCAAAATACAACACACATTAGGACTGGTAAAAAGTCTCATTTCAAAAGCAACAACTAGGGATTTGTGTGTCACACACACACACACACACACACACACACACACACACACACACACACACACACTGCAATACCCATTATTGGATGGTGGTTAATGGTGCTAGGTGGATATACATAATGTAGCTGGTAAAACAGATGCCCTTATTTGACTGCTGATCGATTTGGCTATGCAACTATTATTATGGCTATGTGACTTTGTATTTCTCTATTTCCATTTCTGCTGGGACTGAGTGTATATCAAAGGGGCACTTAAGAAAGAAAGTGAGAGAGATTGAGAGAGAGAAAAATGAGGAAAAGCTATTGCCGGGGCACTATTGAACAGTGGGAGAGGATTCTGGGGGCCATTGCGGGATGGCCAGTGTCCTTCATGGTCCTGGCGAAGTACTGCAGGCTCCACATTTAGGCGGTCTCAAAGAAAGCCTGTTCGATACTGCATGTATAATTAATGCTAGGTAATGCTAGACCTGGGTGTGGGCCATGCCTCTCTGAAGATGTGACCACAGAGAGATGGAGAGAGAGGGAGGGAGGAGGAGAGAGAACGGTGCACTGTGGAAGGACTGAGAGGGAGAAGGGAGAAAGAGATGGAGAGAGAGAGTGACCCTCAGATTAAACAGACACACAACAAATTTTAAAACAAATCCAATTTTGATAAACTCCCATATCTACTGGGTGAAATTCCAGTGTGCCATCACAGCAGCAAGACTTGTGACCTGTTGCCACAAGAAAAGGGGCAACCAGTGAAGAACAAACACCATTGTAAATACAACCCATATTTATGTTTATTTATTTTGTTTCCCGTGCCAATAAAGCCCTTTGAAATGGAGAGAGAGAGAGAGAGAGAGAGAGAGAGAGAGAGAGAGAGAGAGAGAGAGAGAGAGAGAGAAAATATCTCACCAGGGTGGCCAGGCAGGATGTTAGGAAGAAGAAGAGAGATGCATTGTGGAGGAATTGAGAGCGAGAAGAGAGGACAGAAGTTTGGGTTCAGAAAAATAGAACAAAAGAATACTATGAATAATGGGTGAACCACTCCTTCACATAAAAATGCATGATCAGCATGATTCACCATCGCTTGAGTCTATCCACAGGAGCGATGAATGTGTCAAAATACTACATTTACCTGATCTATAGATAATAAGATAACAGGCACATATGGAATTATACTACTCTCTAATGCTTATGATGTCTGTGATAAGTCTAAACTGAAGCACTTTAATGTGGGGTCGAAGGCTTTCTATTGTAATTGATTTGGCACAGTGGCTACAGAACACTTTGTCTGGCCTTTGGCCTACAACTATATATTATTCAGGGAACTTTATAGAATCTGAATGATGTTATTCTCTACAGTAAACATGATTTTAATGCCCACTAAAACATTTTTCTCTTGAGAGATATTTCCTAATAGATACCACAACCGCCTGTCTCAGAATGCCCAATTGCAAGATACACACTGCCCTACCCCAGCCTTAGAAGATGGCAGCTTTATGTTTGGTTAAGTTGACTGCAACTTTCTTTCTATACTATCTTAGAATCTATCAAATGACAAAATAGCAAACACCAAATGCCCTATCCCAGATACTAGTTGCCCAGATACCACATATCCACTTTGCCTCCCAAATACAAGATACAGTTTGAACACCCAACCTCAGATAGCAGATAGTTAATGCCCTGCCTTAGCTGAAACATCGAGCTAAATGCCATGTGCCCATTTGTGAACATGGAATAAAAAGATACAGACCCCCAGCATTTTTGCTTCCCTGCCATTTCATTGGATTTCTAGCCTACTGGAGCCTCCTCGGGGCCCTTACCTTCAAAGGAGGACATGGGCTCCAGGATGCCAAAGCCCTTGAGCACGGCCACAAACATGATCATGACCACACCAATGGCAAACAGCTCCATGCCCTGGATCTGAAACCCCATGGCTGGGAGAGGAGCACGCTGAGGGAAAGCACACACACAGAGGCCTGGTGCCCGGGGAAAGGGGGAGGGGGGGGGGGGACTCCAGCAGGTGCAAGGTTAATGATAGTGATAGTCGCTGTGGTTGAACAACAGATGCTAGGCTATCCACCAGTCAGTCAGGTAGGCTAGGTACTTGGAGGCTTGGCTAAGCTTATCAGCTGGTGCTAACATAACGAGCAGGGCAGCATGAAAGAATGGACAAGAAAATGGATGTAAAATGTCAAAGATTATGGAATGGAAAATATGAAAAAGTGGGTAGACATGGGGAAAAAACGCTCTCTTTAGATCTGACCTGTGGGAAAATAGAGGTTGAGTCCAAGTCCACTTATTTTGGTGGTGAGGAGCGGTCTAAAGTGAACTTTGTTGTCATTCCTCCACAGTTGTTCTCAAAAATCCAGACAGATAGCCATTGATAGAGCATCGCTGTACACCTTTACAGTCCAAATAGTAAGCGTCAATCATCTTAGAGCCGTCATTTTGGGAGACTGAATGACTGAATAATCTCTGGATAAAATCACCTTCAGGAATTACAGAGAATTCCAATCGATGTTCTGTGATATCCGGTTCATGATGTGTTTTAAAACTGTGAATCGTTGAAGTGAATCAGATGACTAACTTGCTGAGTCAGGAAGGTGTGTAGAAGTGATGAGAGTGAAATCCTACACCTCACTGTGATCATCTCATCTTTCCCACGATATAAACAGAAATATAAGAACATCCACAACATAAAGAAACAGAATCTATGAACTTAAAACAGTCCCTCTCTGTGAATGAAACACAATACCGGGTGCCTTTCCTTCCTTCCTTATTTTAGATCTTGTCATAGTATACAATATGTATAAATCAATCAGCTAATCAATCAATCCACAATATAATCAATACTATAATTGACAGATCAATAGACTCGTTAAATATCAGTACTCCAGTCTCTGATAATTCACCAAACACCACTTTCTAAGACATTACGAACAATCTTTGCACTTATTTCTCTTTGTTTCCCGACCATTCCTTCCTCTTTCTCTCAGTAACACTTGGTCCAGTCCAGTCCAATCGAATCTGGTCCAGATCTGGTTGGGTTCACGCCAGGTTCAATGTGATTCACGCTAATGCGGTTCACACGCCCAGTATTTTCAGTCCAGTTTATTCCAGGTAGTGACCACATAGGGTTCCGGAGGATTGGGTCTGTGTAGAACTGAGAGGTGTCCGATGGACTGAAGAGCTACCAGCAAGCACCGCCCATCCCTTACTGTCAGTTGCCTTCCCTTCTCTCCTCTTCTGCGCTCTCTCTCTCTCTCTCCCCCCACCCGCCTTTCATCTCTCTCTTTCCCCTCTGTCCCATAAGAAACCACAGATGATGAAGCTACAGTGGGCAGTCCAGTGACTCTCTTCATCCACTCCAAACCTCCTCTCTTTCTGTCCATATCGCCCCTCCTCTCCTCCCTCTGTTCATCTCATCCGTCTCACCTCTCTTTCCAGCCGACCTCCATCCCCCACATTTATTCCTTCACGCTTTCTAACCACAGGCTGAGTATCTCATTTGGTTCCCTATTTTATTCTCTCTATCTATCTCCCATTCGATCTCTCTCTCTCTCTCCCTCTCTTCTCTTCCTGACCACCTTCCCCCTCTCATCTTCTCTTTTCAGACGCAGTGCTTGGGGACCAGGGGTGAAGTCACATTTCCAGACTGAGACAGAGGGCCCGATAGGAGGATCAAGCACACACGCACACACACACACACACACACACACACACACACACACACACACACACACACACACACACACACACACACACACACACACACACACACACACACACACACACACACACACACACACACACACACACACACACACACACACACACACACACACACACACACACACACAGCAAGTGCTAGACAAGGGCTGTGTTCAGAAGACAATAAAAGGAGATGTTTCTGTGTGTATGTGCGCACTTGTGTGAGACATATCTGTGGATAGGTGGTGGAAAACTGAGGATAAGATACAGTAGTTGATGAGTGTGGACCTGCTAACGCTTTGAGTAAGATGGCGATGGAGACGTGTGTGTGTGTGTGTGTGTGTGTGTGTGTGTGTGTGTGTGTGTGTGTGTGTGTGTGTGTGTGTGTGTGTGTGCGTGTGTGCGTGTGTGCGTGTGTGCGTGCGTGTGTGTGTGTGAGCGCTCGCTAATGCATTGATGCAGATGGCTGGGAGACAGCGAGAGGCCAGAGTGAGAGAGATCAATGAACCTGTGCTGAGCCTCTCCCCTGTCCTCTGCTCTTAACTCCACAGCACTAACTATACCACTCCATATCCTTATATCTATACACTACAAGCATCAATACTCTGACATGTTAGGGAAGCCTGCTTGGCATTTAGATAGACATATAACCTGTGATCCTAAATGTGTGCATGCATGTCTGTATGTATGTCTGTCTGTCTGTGAATACCAGTTGGAAACTTTACCCTCACGAAAACACTTAGCTACTGTAAATCTCACCCTACAGTATGTCGCTCCAGTCACTCAATACCCACAGTGATTTGGTTCCACAGAGTGGTGTGGTGTGTGTGTGTGTGTGTGTGTGTGTGTGTGTGTGTGTGTGTGTGTGTGTGTGTGTGTGTGTGTGTGTGTGTGTGTGTGTGTGTGTGTGTGTGTGTGTCATCCCAGCCAGCATCACTGCAAATATCAGCTTATTATCTAATTTGTTCAACACAAAAAAACATACAGTTTGCTTCAGAGCAGACAGACAGGAAAGAGCTCAATGTCTGGTATCTGGTCAGTGAGTGGATCATCATTAGCTCCAGACCCAGCCTCTGGACAGCTGAGCCATAGATCGCCAGAGGATTGACCCATGCTATTCGTATCTTGCTGGTGAAAACAGTCCTACTCTAACAGAGTCCAACACACAAACAGACAAGATACACACCAATATGACAAGATACACACCAATATGGTGTGTCTAAATACTGCTTTTAAACACCGTAGAGCCATATTCAGAACAGGACTTACTGAGGAAAGAGAGGGAGGGAGTGGAAAGAGAGAGATGGTACATGTGATGGTGTACAATACTTGAGCAGTGGTATCTAACAGCATTATGATGACAGTCAGACAGAGAACATGAGTATAGAAATAAAGAACATAGAGAGAAAAAGCCACAGTAGAGAGGTCGAGAGTAAGGTGAAAGCCAGAGAGAAGAGTAGTAGAGAGTGGGGTGAGAGCCTACCTGAGCGGTGGTAGCGTGCAGCCCTATGGTGACAGTCAGACAGACAGCTGGAGCGAGACAGACGCCTCCTGGCCTCCAGGGAGAGAGCTGCCATCACAGCACCCATAGCAACCAGGCGAGACCAGACAGCACAAGGTGACAAGAGAATAAACTCGACTAGACAAGACGAGACTTCAGCTCTGAATAGAGATGCCACAAATGCCAAACTAAAGACTCCAATGAGGTGACATTAGAAGAATCGATGCAAGATTCCAACGAGAAGAGACAGCTACGATTGGAGAAAAACTAGTCACAACTTAACACTTCAATGAGACACACGCAAAGTGATCCACTCAGTAAATAAAGTAACAAAGAAAAGCGAACTCTCAGATAATAACTATCCTACCCGTCATATCAAACGACAGACCGATAGATCAACTGATCAACTGCTGAAAACTGTGTGGAGAGGGCAGACGGTGTGTGTGTGTCACATTTCCCAGTCTGTTTAGAGTTTGTGACACTGGGCTTGAGTCAGAGATGAAGAGAGAGAGAGAGAGAGAGAGAGAGAGAGAGAGAGAGAGAGAGAGAGAGAGAGAGGAGAGAGAGAGAGAGAGAGAGAGAGAGAGAGAGAGAGAGAGAGCGAGAGAGAGAGAGAGGGAGAGAGAGAGGGAGAGAGATCAAACAGGACATTCTAAAGAGCCTGACCTTTCACATGAAACATCACACACTTCCACCACTTTCTTCTCTTCTTCTCTCTGTCTGTTTCTTTCACTCTGTCCACATTCCTCACATTTAAGTACCCTTCAACTCCCCTTCCCGCTCTCCTATCTTGTTCCATGATCACATGTGAAAGACTTTAAATATACTACCTGTAACACGTGTACCTGAGGAACTGTACAAACTGTTGTGCTTCTACACCTGCATTGCTTGCTGTTTGGGGTTTTAGGCTGGGTTTCTGTACAGCACTTTGAGATATCAGCTGATGTACGAAGGGCTATATAAATACATTTGATTTGATTTGATTTGTAAAAGTTGGGTCTTAACTACGCAACCACACAAAGTACAAAATTGGTCATATAACCATGCTTCGGACAAAATCCAAGCTGTGTAATGATTTACAATACCCACTAGAGGGCGGTAACATAATGTATGTAGCAGAGTCACATTAACCTAAATACGGCTCTGGTATACAGTAATGCTGACAGGTTTGTGATCTGATATCTTCAGTACTCATTGTCAGTCAATGAGAGATGAAACATGGGAGGATGGATCCAATGAGAGTTCAGCCTATTTAAAGAATCACATGAAGTGTTACTCAGCTGTTCTCCAGAAACAGTCACGATCATGTAACATGTGTAGGTCTACAATGTGTCACGTGGTTGGTCACTCCTATGTTCCTGTTCAGTGTCTCAGTGCCACAAGGATGTAATCGATTCAAAACAGGAACCCAAATGGAAACAAAAGAAACCCATTCGATTACACATATGAGGCAACGGAATATGTTTTTTTTAGATATGTCAAAAAAATGGTTTTAATTAATTAATTCCAAAATAATGGTCTGGAACGCCAACGGCAAGCCACTGTCTACTGGGATGCAGCTTGAATTATAGCAGGTTGAAGGGGAATTTCACCCTGACTGCGACGGCATATAGTTATTACTATATTAACAACATTACGTTTTTATCATAAACGTCACAATTATCCAAACCACAAGCTAGAACCAGCACATTTTCATTTTACTGGTAGAATCGGGAAATGTCCATTCCCTGTGTATTCCTGTGTTGCTCCGTTGGTAGAGCAGCGCCAGGATTGAGGGTTCGATTCCCACGGGGGACCAGTATGAAAAAAGTATTCAAATGTATGCACTCACTACTGTAAATCCCTCTGGATAAGAGCGTCTGCTATGTAAATGAGTAAAATGCCAACTTGAAATGTATTCGTCTGCTCAGAGTAAACAACAAATTCCTGCATTCATAGCGAATCCTGATACCGCCCGCTAGGTAGAGGGGGCATGCCCACAAACATGAATAATGGTGACCAACACACAGCAGCAGAGAGGCTGTGACAGTAGGAGGGATGTTTTGACCCATTTGTGTTTTCGGGGTGGGTGAAAACAGAGTTGGGTGCTGTGGAATCAGTGAAGGTCACCAGAAGTGTTCTGGTGATAATTTATTATGTTTTCTCTGGTCAGAGTTAGCAGGTGCTTGTTGAGGTTTTCAGTTGAAAGAGAGGAGGACCAAAATGCAGCGTGGTTATTCATAAACCTCTTTAATGAAGATGAAAATACGTGAAAAAAACAAAACAGCCCTATCTGGTGCAACAAACACAGAGACAGAAACAATCACCCACGAAACACTCAAAGAATATGGCTGCCTAAATGTGGTTCCCAATCAGAGACAACGATAAGCACCTGCCTCTGATTGAGAACCACTCTAGGCAACCATAGACTTTCCTAGACAACTCCACTAACCACAATCCCATAACCTACAAAAAAAACCTAGACAAAACACACCACATAAATACCCATGTCACACCCTGGCCTGACCAAAATAATAAAGAAAACACAAAATACTAAGGCCAGGGCGTGACAGTGCTCCGCATTAAATGAATGGAGACAAGAGAGGTGAATTGTTTTGCTCTCAAGGAAAGGGCACCATTGAGAGGAGTGATTACTTATGTACATATAGGTAGAGTTATTAGTGACTATGCATAGATAATAACAGAGAGCAGCAGCAGCGTAGAAGGTGGGGAGGCAATGCAAATAGTCTGGGTAGCCATTTGATTAGATGCTCAGGAGTGTTATGGCTTGGGGGTAGAACCTGTTTATAAGCCTCGAGGACCTAGACTGGTTCCCGATTGCCGTTTGGTAGCAGAGAGAACAGTATATGACTTGGTTGCTGGAGGCTTTGACAATTTTTAGAGCCTTCCTCTGACATTGCCTGGTACAGAGGTCCTGGATGTCAAGAAGCTTGGGCCTGGCGATGTACTGAGTTGTACGCACCACCCTCTGTGGTGCCTTGCGGTCGGAGGCCACGCAGTTACCATACCAGGCAGTGATGACACCCGTCAGGTTGCTCTCGATGGTGCAGCTGTAAAACCTTTTGAGGATATGAGGACCCATGCCAAATCTTTTCAGTCTCCTGGGGGAATAGTTTTTGTTGTGCCCTCTTCACAACTGTCTTTGTGTGCTTGGACCATGTTAGTTTGTTGGTGATGTGGACGCCAAGGAACTTGAAGCTCTCAACCTGCTCCACTATCGCCCCGTCGATGAGAATGGGGGCGTGCTTGGTCCTCCTTTTCCTGTAGTCCACAATAATCTCCTTTGTCGTGATCACGTTGAGGTAGAGGTTGTTGTCCTTGCATCACACGGTCAGGTCTCTGATCTCCTACCTATAGGATGTCTCATCGTTGTTGGTGATCAGGCTTACCACTGTTGTGTCATTGACAAACCTAATGATGGTGTTGGAGTCATGCCGGGCCGTGCAGTCATGAGGGAACAGGGAGTACAGGAGGGGACTGAGCACGCACCCCTGAGGGGACCCCCGTGTTGAGGATCAGCGTAGTGGATGTGTTGTTACCTACCCTTACCACCTGGGGGTGGCCCGTCAGGAAGTCCAGGATCCAGTTGCAGAGGGAGGTGTTTAGTCCCAGGGTCCTTAGTTTAGTGATGAGCTTTGTGGGTACTATGGTGTGGAACACTGAGCTGTCGTCAATGAACAACATTCTCACATAGGTGTGCCTTTTGTCCAGGTGGGAAAGGGCAGTGTGTAGTGCAATTGAGATTGCATCATCTGTGGATCTGTTGGGGCGGTATGCGAATTGGAGTGTGTGTAGCGTTTCCAGGATGATGGTGTTGATGTGACCCATGACCAGCCTTTCACTCAGCTCCTATACATACTAGGGGGTCAAAGGATTGTTGTTAGTGTCGGACTTCTTTTAAATAAAGCCTGCTTTGGGGGAGAGAGGTGGGCCAGAGCACGAAGCACTGCCCAAGACAAGTTGTAGTCTTTCAGAGACTGTGTCTGCTTGTATATTTGGGAATGAATCCGCCAATAGGAACATCGCTGAAAGAAGTCCAATAGCCCTATCGAACAAGGACAATCATATATATATACCCAATTAATCTTAACTCATACCAATCCCTCTGATACAGATGACAATCACTCATTCATACTTCACCTCAGCCCTGCAGGTTTAGAGACAGCCACAGCCAGGCAATTAAAATAATACTTTTTACCCACAAAGCTAATTTCTCTCCCTTTGAAATACCCCCCCCCCCCTCTCTCTCTTTCCCTCTCGCCCTGGGTCTCACCTGCCCACATTTCTTCTCTCTCGTCTTTTTCTCTCATGTTGATAAATGAAAAGAAGTCATATTTATCACCCGCTGTCATTCCATCATCACCTCTCTCTCTCTCTCTCTCTCTCTCTCTCTCTCTCTCTCTCTCTCCCCACCTTTCCTTTTTCCATTGTCAACCCTTTTCTCTAACTCCATCTGTCCGGGTTATTTTGAGCCAGAATGTGGTTTAGGTAACAGATCTGTAGGGTATTAGGTCCCTATTTAAACTGCATGGAATTGTGAATTATGGGGATTTACACTGTGAACTGCATTAGCCAACTTTCAAAGGGACATACTGAGTAAAGAGAGAAACGGAGAGGGTAGAGAGAGAGAGAGATCTGTTTTCAAAATAACATCTTAACAGTATAGTAACAGTCATAGCAGCCCCATTTTTTAATCTATCAGCTATCTCTTCTCTGGCATTTGGAGTTAAGAAAGAGAAGGGGGAGCAAACAACTGTCATACACTAAAAAATGCTTTCCCCGGACACCCCTAGGCTACATAACAAAGGAGAGAGAAAGAGAAAGACAGCATGGGAGCAGAGAAGGTCCGAAAAAGGAGAGAACGAAAAAAGGAGAGAAAGAGAAGTACATGAGCTTGCTGATTCAGCAGTGGCAGAGAGAGTGATGAATGGACGGATGCTGTTGGACAGACGGACAGAGGAGGACAGAGGAGGATGGGGGGATAGGTTTGCACCTAATCAATGGCACAACGGAAGGGCAGGCATACATCTAATTAATTGTCGGTCAAAAGACGGACGGACGGACGGACGGACGGACGGACGGACGGACGGACGGACGGACAGACAGACAGACAGACAGAACCAGAAGTCAGGGAGAACATTGAAAAAACGTTAATGCCATATTACAAAAACGCTGACATGCATTTGTCTTGGTGTCTGTACCAGTTTTAAAAACAACAAAAACACCCACTCACTGAAGAGTGGCAATATAGTGTTGCTAATACTGACAAACTGCCGAGAGCAAGATAGACCACAAACCAGACGGGAGGAAAGACCAGAATGAGCGTTCCACCCTATAATGGATGAAGCACCCCACTGACCTGCTCTGCTCTGTTCTGACCCATGCTGTAACTTAATAACATCACGCTATCTAGTCTCCCACACGTATTGGTCACTGGCCTAGAGGAGCCTGGCACTATGTTGGAGAGACACACAGAGGAAGAGATTACCTGGAGTGGGTGATCACTCCAGGTACACACTTTGATTGATTGATGCCAGCAAGCATTTTTCAATATTTTTTTAAAATTAATAAATAGCCAATCAGCGTTGAGCTGAGCTCCCCGAAGGGAGGCCAGTTTGAATTTGGCTTCAGACCAATCAAATCACTTCTTAAGCAAAATGTCATTTTCAGAAAATCT
This sequence comes from Oncorhynchus masou masou, assembly GCF_036934945.1. Lineage (NCBI taxonomy): Eukaryota > Metazoa > Chordata > Actinopteri > Salmoniformes > Salmonidae > Oncorhynchus > Oncorhynchus masou. Next base: position 35,504,373 of record NC_088212.1, read on the forward strand.
TGTCCGTTTCTGGTCTGCTTGTGTTGATGTCCTGCAGTAGCTCGTGGCCCTGGGGATTTGGACTTGTGGTTTTGATTTAATTCTCTGTACAGCCCAATGATTATGATCTAACCACAATGTAATATGTTGTGCCACTGGCCGGAAACCATTGAAGTTCAATATGTAGCCTAGATGTCGCCTAGTAGGTTCATGTTAACTCGCTAGCTAACTTAGCTGGTTCTGTGATTCATTGTTGTCCATGCGAGGAAGTTAAACAAGCAAGCATTTTAGCTAGGTAGCCTATAACAACAAAAACTAAAAGTGTACTGTATGACAGAGCCATAGACCGTTTTGCCAACATGTTTGAGGAGAGTGAGCAAAAAAAATTGTTTTGCTTGCAAGCACACATACACACACACACACACACACACACACACACACACACACATACATACATAAATCAGTACCATGGACAGCCACATGATATTTAGCAACATTGGACAATTTGTTTTATATACCTTTCAGTTTGCTTCCAGTATATTCAACTTAAGCATATATTGCCTTGTTGATTTGATTATGTTTAAATGTTTAAGCTGAAATGGTGCTAGAATAGCGCAGGCAGTGCTCCTGTTGTCTTTGTGCTGACTCTGTGGTTCTAAATCAGTAGTTGTTTAGTAACCTGTTGAAAACATTAACTTGTTTGACCATGCTACAGGTGATATAACGGTTTGTTACATGCAATAGGCTTCTGTGTATCCAGCAGATTAGAGGGACTCACGGTAGCAAACGGACCAAAGCCTATCCCCCCTCTCTATCGCCCTTTCTCTTCCCAGTCTCCCTCTCTATCTCACTCTACCTCCACCTCGCTATGTCTTTCTCTCCCCCTCTCCCTCCCATTTCTCTCTCGCTTTCTCTCTCTCTTTCTCTCTCCCTCTATCTGATGTTCATGATGCTGACACAGAACACTGTGACTGTGACCACAGAAACAGAATCTATTGGATATATAAGGATGTGACTCTCTCTTCCTTATCACCTTTCACTGACCGGCAAAAATAACATCCATGATACATCAGCTTTTGATACATTGTTACATTCTAGAATAACTCTATAGCTTTCGATCCATGCGGTGCAGTTACATTATTAAGAACAGAATACAGAATACACAGAGTGAACGCAACAGTATCATGCACTAAATTAAATATTTACATGTGCATTTCCCATTTTACGCCACAAGGTGGCGATAAAGAGTCATTACAGTAAACTTCTGAGGAGACACTCACTCAAGGAACAGACGTCTGATAGAACAGTATGATGTGAATACTGTACATTTAGAGACATGCAGAGGGAGAGGTACGCAACCAGTTGTTTTTAATGGCCATTTTAGCTGTTACCAGTCTATACCAGGGCTTCCCAGACTTGGTCTTGGCCCCAGGGCTTCCCAGACGTTTCATTTTTTTGCCCTAGCACCACACAGCTGATTCAAATAATCCAAGCTTGATGATGAGTTGGTAATTTGAATCAGCTGTGTGGTGGTAAATTAAAAACCAAAACATACACCCAGAGGGGTGGGACCAGGACCCAGTTTGGGAAACCCTGGTCTATACAAGCTTAGCCATTGAAGTGTAACTAGGAGCTCTAAAATAATGAGCAAAAGAAGGGCCTTTGATTAATCAAATACAGTGTGTGTGTGAACTCTGACCCCGTGGTAAATGTTCCTGGTACTGAACGTGTCGGCTCAACCAAAGGGACCAGGAGAGGTCAGGCCAGTCGATTCATGAATCAATTCCAATCCAGTTAATTAGAGTTTAAACATTTGACTACACAGTTCTCCTCCTTTCTCTCCACCCCCTCTCTCCTTTCTGTCTCTGTCCCATACTCCTCTCTCCACCTTTCCCCACTCCTCACCTTCCAGCCGCCCCCACCCTCTCCCTCCTCACCTTTGTCTGGTGTTGTCCTGCTGGTTATGATCCATTTGATCAGACAACAGTTCATCAGGGCTTTGTGTGTGAACTGGGGCTTCTGCCATTTCCCAGACTCCTTCACTCTTCCTGGACCAGGCTCTACCCCGTTGGCATCGCCCAACAGACTGCCATCCACCACCTTACCATCCTTCTAGAGAGAGCAAGAGAGAGAGCAAGAGAGAGAGAAAGAGAGAGAGCAAGAGAGAGAGAAAGAGAGAGAGCAAGAGAGAGAGAAAGAGAGAGAGCAAGAGAGAGAAAGAGAGAGAGCAAGAGAGAGAAAGAGAGAGAGCAAGAGAGAGGGAAAGAAGACCACATAGGGAGACAGACAGTGAATGGTTACTACTGCAGACCATTTATGATTGACATGTGCAATCACAGAAAGGCTCAATGAATCAGTGAAGCAATGTAGGCTCTGTGTGGAGAGGAGAGGAGAGATACAGGGTGTGCAGGCTTTAGTTCCAGCCCAGCACTAACACACCTGATTCAGCTAATCAAGATGAGTAGTCGATTAAAAGAATAAGGTGTTCTGAAGCTGAGCTGTCCACATGTGAATGACTCATCAGAGACCATTCAGTGCTACCTAAATGCCATGCTCCATCTCTGAGCTCCGTAACTGAAAGATTGTTATCAATTCTACTGTATTATTCTATATTATTTGTAGCCATCTATTTAACACCACAAACTGCTGCTGGCACTAAGACCGCACTCAACCAGCTGTATAAGGCCATAAACAAACAAGAAAATGCTCATCCAGAAGAGGCGCTCCTAGTGGCCAGGGACTATATTGCTGGCAAACGTAAATACATTTCACCTAATTTCTACCAGCATGTCACATGTGCAACAAAAGGAAAAAAAAACTCTAGATCACCTTTACTCCACTCACAGAGATGCATACAAAGCTCTCCCTTGTCCTCCATTTGGCAAATCTGACCATAATTCTATCCTCCTGATTCCTGCTTAAAAGCAAAAACTAAAGCAGGAGGCACCAGTGACTCGCACAATACGGAAGTGGTCAGAAGACGCAGATGCTACGCTACAGGACTGTTTTACTAGCACAGACTGGAATATGTTCTGGGATTCATCCAATGGCATTGAGGAGTATACCACCTCAGTCATCAGCTTCATCAATAAGTGCATCAATGACGTCGTCCCCACAGTGACAGTACGTACACATCCCAACCAGAAGCCATGGATTACAGGCAACATCCACATCAATCTAAAGGCTAGAGCAACTGCTTTCAAGGAGCGGGACACTAATCCAGATGCATAAAAGATATCCCGCTACGCCCTCAGATGAACCATCAAATAGGCAAAGCGTCAATACAAGATTAAGATTCAATCCCACTACACCGGCTCTGACACTCATCGAATGTGGCAGGGCTTGAAAACTATTATGGACTACAAAGGGAAACCCAGCTGTGAGCCGCCCAGTGACGTGAGCCTACCAGATGAGCTAAATGCCTTTTTTGCTCGCTTCGAGGCAAGCGACACTGAAGCATGCATGAGAGCACCAGCTTTTCTGGACGACTATGTGATAGCGCTCTCTGTAGCCAATGTGAGCAAGACCTTTAAACAATCCAACATTCACAAATCCGGGGGGCCAGACGGATTACCAGGACGTGTACTCAAAGCATGCGCGGACCAACTGGCAAGTGTCTTCACTGACATTTTCAACCTCTCCCTGACTGAGTCTGTAATACCTACATGTTTCAAGCAGACCACCATAATCCCTGTGCCCAAGGAACCAAAGGCAACCTGCCTCAATGATTACCTTCCGTAGCACCCACGACGGTAGCCATGATTGACAATTGTCAAACTCCAGTCACCCAAGTCATATACTGTTCTCTCTGCTACCGCACGGCAAGCGGTACTGCAGCGCCAAGTCTAGTACCAAAAGGCTCCTTAACAGCTTCTACCCCCAAGTCATAAGACTGCTGAACAATTAATCAAATGGCCACCCTGACTATTTACATTGACCCTCACTTTTTATTATCAATGCATAGTCCCTTTACCCCTACCTACATGTATAAATGACCTCAACTAACCTGTACCCCTGCACACTGACTCGGTACCGGTAACCCCTGTATAAAGCCTTGTTATTGTTATTTTATTGTGTTACTTTTTTATAATTTTTTACTTTAGTTTATTTGGTAAACATTTTCTTCACTCTTTCTTGAACTGCACTGTTGGTTATCTACACCTGTTGTATTCGGCGCAGGTAAATCAAATCAAGTTTGATTTGATTTGTATGGCTCATCATCAATCCTTCATCAATGAAGTGCTTATTAAAGAAGATAATCCATCACACGCCAGCTCTAAGAACTGTGGGCTGGTCTAACACCAGAGATGAATGGACATGTAGAAGTGAATAAAGTGATGAACGCAACATGACAAATGTCTGTCTGTAAAGTCCTTACAGGACTATAAAAAGCTACGGGGCGAAGGAGAGATGGATGAAGATGAATGGAGTGTGTGTGTGTGTGTGTGTGTGTGTGTGTGTGTGTGTGTGTGTGTGTGTGTGTGTGTGTGTGTGTTTGTGTGAGTTAGTGAGTGAGAGAGAGAGAGAGAGAGAGAGAGGGGGATGGATGGATGGAGAGGGTCATTGTATCACACTCTAGTGAATGATTCAACATGAGAACAGACAGATGAGGTGAGGGACAGAAGGATGGGGGGAACAAGAAGTAAGAGGTCCAAGGCAATGTCCCCTCTAATCCCTTTGATCTGCTGAGCGCAAACTTGAATGTTGTGAAAATTCTGTGCAACTTCCAGCGCTTGTTTACAGTGAACACTGAGGCTGTACCCGCTGTGAGTTACAGTTTCAGACAGTGGTCAAGTAGGCTACTGTGGCTATTTGATCATAATGTAGGCCTACCAGAGTGGCCTACCATCAAAAGCAATTGATGAGAAACTAACAGGAGAAAATGCATCCCATAACATTTTAACATCTGTTCTATCATTCAGCCTACAGTAGAAGCCAAAGTGTGGTGTTCAATGTAGGCCTGAGACTTTCATTATAATTCCCATACCATTATTACAGGTAATCAGACAAATAATGCTACCCTCTGCCTATTGGATACTTAGCTTATTCAAGACTCCCAAAACACAACAATGCCCCTTTAAGACATACAAAAGCTCTTTAGCCGACTTGCTTTTCAAAGATGTCTAGAAATGTACACATTTTGTGCTCTTGAAGGAATCAATCACTCCCCCATTGCGGACGACAAATGATCTGTAACTGGGCTAATAACTCACTAACTAGCAAAGGATATGTACAAATGTGCACACGTGGCTACAAGCAGCACTTACTTTGATCTCAAAACAAGCCAGTCATGCTGTAAACACATGTCCAGTTCAAAGAGAATTGCACAGATCCATACAGCATATTCAGACTCCTTAACTTTTTCCACATTTTGTTATGTTACAGCCTTATTCGAAAATGGATTCAATTATCCCCCCTCCCCCCTCGGGAATCTACACACAATATCCCATAAGGACAAAGCAAAATTAGGTTTTAAGAAATGTTATCAAATTCATAAATAATAAAAAAACTGAAATACCACATTTACATCAGTATTCAGACTCTTTACTCGGTACTTTGTTGAAGCACCTTTGGCAGAGATTACAGCCTCCAGTCTTCTTGGGTATGACGCTACAAGCTTGGCACACCTGTATATGGGGTGTTTCTCCCATTCTTCTCTACAGATCCTCTCAAGCTCTGTCAGGTTGGATGGGGAGCGTTGCTGTAAAGCTATTTTCAGGTCTTTCCAGAGATGCTTGATGAGGTTCAAGTCCGGGCTCTGGCTGGGCCACTCAAGGACATTCAGAGACGTGTCCCGAAGCCACTCCTGCGTTGTCTTGGCATGTGCTTAGGGTCGTTGTTTTGTTGGAAAGTGAACCTTCGCCCCAGTCTGATGTCCTGAGCGCTCTGGAGCAGGTTTTGATCCTGGAATCTCTGTGTACTTTGCTCCATTAATCTTTCCCTCAATCCTGACTAGTCTTCCAGTCCCTGCCACTGAAAAACATCCCCACAGCATGCTTCACCATAGGATGGTGCCAGGTTTCCTCCAGACATGAGGCTTGGCATTCAGACTGAAGAGTTCAGTCTTGGTTGCATCAGAACAGAATCTTGTTTCTCATGGTCTGAGTCCTTTAGGTGCCTTTTGGCAAACTCCAAACGAGGCTCTCATGTGGCTTTTACTGAGGAGTTGCTTCCGTCTTGCCACTCTACCATAAAGGCCTGATTGGTGGAGTGCTGTCCTTCTGGATGGTTCTCCCATCTTCACAGAGGAACTCTGGAGCTCTGTCAGAGTGATCATCGGGTTCTTGGTCATCTCCCTGACCAAGGGTCTTCTCCTCAGATTGCTCAGTTTGGCCGGGCGGCCAGCTCTAGGAAGAGTCTTGGTGGTTTCAAACTTCTTCCATTTAAGAACGATGGAGGTTAGTTTTTTTGTGTGCCTTTCCAAATCATGTCCAATCATGTCCATGTCCAAAAGTTGTAGAAATATCTCAAGGATGATCAATAGAAACAGGATGCACCTGAGCTCAATTCCGTGTCTCATAGCAAAGGGTTTGAATACTTATGTAAATAAGATATTTCTGTTTTTTAAATTTGCTAACATTTCTAAAAAACTGTTTTGGCTTTGTCATTATGGGGTATTGAGTGTAGATTCATGAGGGAAAAAAATAGATTTAATCAATTTTAGAATAAGGCTGTAACGTAACAAAATGTGGAAGGGTCTGAATATTTTCCAAATGCACTATATATGGCAATGATCTATTTGCATATAGGCCTACTGCAGCTCTGATTGGTTTTGCGGGACTGGTCTTTGTAAAGTATGAGTCATGTGTGTCAATGCCGTAGAATCCTACTCTGACGCGTTCTGCCTACAACAAACTCTCTTGCATAGTTCATTTTTTTTGTATGTTGCATTGAAAGTGGTTAATATTGCATTGATTCAATTCCCACAGTAAAGGGAAACATTGATGGCTTTAACTAAGGGGGGAAAAGTTGAGTGAAGTTCAATCTCATGCTTTTCCACGGGGGCTGATATTTCTTCTGGGTGGCAGTCCTGGGAGAGCTGCTCACCAGCGCACCCCCGCAGCTTAGAGGGAACATTGGTCCTAGGGTTTATGTGTGTTTCCACTGCTAACCACTAATCCTAAAGCATAGCAGAACGACATTGTCTCTTTACATAAGGACGTTTCAACAAAGTGATTGAGTGGCCCAAGGGCAATGCGAATGTCAGTATGGATGGATGAGGGATCTGATAAGATACAGCTCATTTCCCTAAACTCTTCTAAAATGCCTCCATTGATCAGCCGTCTGTCTCGCCCCTCACACACACACACACAGATGCACGTGCCCAGCACTCGCACACACGCACGCACGCACTCACGCACACACGCACACACACACACACACACACACACACACACACACACACACACACACACACACACACACACACACACACACACACACACACACACACACACACACGCACACGCGCACACACGTGATTGGCTAGGTCCCCTTGGGAGAAAGAGGGAAGGAGATGACGGGAGAAGACACGGGAGCTCTGTTTGGTCTCTGCCGTGTGGGATGGAAGCGAGGTACGGCGGGAGAAGAAAACACACACAGTGGAGGAATGTAAACGGCTGTGAGATCGTGGGGGAGTCTGACCACACAAGCTCATCCCACTCTTTATACAGAGAGAGAGAGAGAGAAAAAGAGAGAGGAGAGAGAGGGAGGATGTTGTGAAAACAAGGACGCGTTTGTTCTTGGTTTATCCTAATGAATACCAAGCTATCTAAGCAGGAGAGAAAGGGAAGGATAGAGGAGAGAGGGGGAGTAGGGGGAAGAGAGGGATGAGAGAGAGGAGGTAGTGTTGGGCTAGAGATAGAGAGAGAGGGATGAGAGAGAGGAGGTAGTGTTGGGCTAGAGAGAGAGAGAGGGATGAGAGAGAGGCGGTAGTGATGGGCTAGAGAGAGGGATGAGAGAGAGGAGGTAGTGTTGTGCTAGAGATAGAGAGAGAGGGATGGGAGAGAGGAGGTAGTGATGGGCTAGAGATAGGGATGAGAGAGAGGAGGTAGTGATGGGCTAGAGATAGAGAGAGAGAGAGGGATGAGAGAGAGGAGGTAGTGTTGGGCTAGAGATAGAGAGAGAGGGATGAGAGAGAGGAGGTAGTGTTGTGCTAGAGATAGAGAGAGAGGGATGAGAGAGAGGAGGTAGTGTTGGGCTAGAGAGAGAGAGAGAGAGAGAGAGAGGGATGAGAGAGAGGCGGTGGTGATGGCCTAGAGATAGAGAGAGAGGGATGAGAGAGAGGAGGTAGTGTTGTGCTAGAGATAGAGAGAGAGAGGGATGAGAGAGGAGGTAGTGATGGGCTAGAGATAGAGAGAGAGGGATGAGAGAGAGGAGGTAGTGATGGGGTAGAGATTGAGAGAGAGGGATGAGAGAGAGGGGCTAGTGTTGGGCTAGAGAGAGAGAGAGAGAGAGAGAGGGATGAGAGAGAGGCGGTAGTGATGTGCTAGAGATAGAGAGAGAGGGATGAGAGAGAGTAGATAGTGTTGTGCTAGAGATAGAGAGGGATGAGAGAGGAGGTAGTGATGGGCTAGAGATAGAGAGAGAGGGATGAGAGAGAGGAGGTAGTGATGGGCTAGAGATTGAGAGAGAGGGATGAGAGAGAGGAGGTAGTGTTGGGCTAGAGATAGAGATAGAGAGAGAGAGAGAGAGGCGGTAGTGATGGGCTAGAGATAGAGAGAGAGGGATGAGAGAGAGGAGGTAGTGTTGTGCTAGAGATAGAGAGAGAGAGGGATGAGAGAGGAGGTAGTGATGGGCTAGAGATAGAGAGAGAGGGATGAGAGAGAGGAGGTAGTGATGGGCTAGAGATTGAGAGAGTGGGATGAGAGAGAGGAGGTAGTGTTGGGCTAGAGATAGAGAGAGAGAGAGAGAGATGAGAGAGAGGAGGTAGTGTTGGGCTAGAGATAGAGAGAGAGAGAGAGAGAGAGAGAGAGGAGGTAGTGATGGGCTAGAGATACAGAGAGAGAGGGGTGAGAGAGAGGAGGTAGTGTTGGGCTAGAGATAGAGAGAGGGGGACATGGGAGTAAGGGAGAGCATGATGAAGGGTTGAGGAAGATAAAAGGGATGGAAAGAAGAGGGGTGGAGGCAAAGAGAGAGACAAATGAGAGATGTCGTATATATAAAAGGAATGTTCTATTGTTGTGCATTTCACAGAGAGATGGAGGTAGATAAGGTGGGAGAGAGAAGTAGGGGAGAACAACAAAACGAGAGAGAGTATTTATTTATGTTTATTTATATTCACCTTTGTCTGTTAACTATTGCACATCGCTACAACACTGTATATAGACATAATATGATATTTGAAATGTCTCTATTATTTTGGAACTTGCGTGAGTGTAATATTTGCATGTATGTATGTATGTATGTATGTATGTATGTATGTATGTATGTATGTATGTATGTATGTATGTATGTATGTACTGTATGTGTGTGTGTGTGTGTGTGTGTGTGTGTGTGTGTGTGTGTGTGTGTGTGTGTGTGTGTGTGTGTGTGTGTGTGTGTGTGTGTGTGTGTGTGTGTGTGTGTGTGTTAATGTCACATAGATACATAGATTTCATTATTTGTACTTTTCCTGTTGAAAAACAATATCTCACATACGGTGGTTGAGATATCAGCTGATGTACGAAGGGCTATATAAATAAATTTGATTTGATTTGATTTGACATATGAATACAGAAATGTGAGCACACTCAATAAGGGCACAAAAATCTGTTTTGAGGAAAATTGTGTTTTTTAGACAACTGCAAACTTCAAGGAGTTGGTCTGGTGGTGCCCTTTGATATCATCGGCCTCCCCCCTTGCTTCAGGTTAACAATAGTGGCGCAATACAGAACAAAAAATGAAAGTCCTACCCCCCACTTGTACCAGGTCATGAGGATACCTATTGAGATGTGCCTTTTGCTAGATAAATCAGGTGTTAAATGAGATAAAAGGAGACTGGAGTGAAAATGTAAAGAGTAACAGAGAGAGAGAGAGAAAATCAAGGAGGAGAGGGCATGCAGGAAGAAGAGAAGAGAGGACGGAGAAAAGGAGGAGCGGAGAGGAGGGGGTAGAGAGGAGGAAGAGGAGGAGAGAAGTATAACGAAGAGGAGAGGAGCAAAACATCCTGCATTAGCCCTCCTCCATATCTCCATCTCCGTCTCTCTTCCTCTGTCGCGAGCAGCTGGATTTAAAAACCCCACATGCTGGATTATTCATACAGTAAGGCCAGTGTAGCATTCGCACGCACGCACGCACACACACACACACACACACACACACACACACACACACACACACACACACACACACACACACACACACACACACACACACACACACACACACACACACACACACACACAGAGTGGTATCAGCCAGGATTTCCTTAACCCTAAACGTAACTCCTAACCCTAAACGTAACTCCTAACCCTAACCCTAACTCTAACCCTAAACGTAACTCCTAACCCTAAACGTAACTCCTAACCCTAAACGTAACTCCTAACCCTAAACGTAACTCCTAACCCTAAACGTAACTCCTAATCCTAACCCTAAACGTAACTCCTAACCCTAAACGTAACTCCTAACCCTAAACGTAACTCCTAACCCTAAACGTAACTCCTAACCCTAACCCTAAACGTAACTCCTAACCCTAACCCTAAACGTAACTCCTAACCCTAAACGTAACTCCTAACCATAATCCTAAACGTAACTCCTAACCCTAAACGTAACTCCTAACCCTAACCCTAAACGTAACTCCTAACCCTAAACGTAACTCCTAACCCTAACCCTAACCCTAAACGTAACTCCTAACCCTAACCCTAAACGTAACTCCTAACCCTAACCCTAAACGTAACTCCTAACCCTAAACGTAACTCCTAACCCTAACCCTAAACGTAACTCCTAACCCTAACCCTAAACGTAACTCCTAACCCTAAACGTAACTCCTAACCCTAACCCTAACCCTAAACGTAACTCCTAACCCTAAACGTAACTCCTAACCCTAACCCTAAACGTAACTCCTAACCCTAAACGTAACTCCTAACCCTAACCCTAAACGTAACTCCTAACCCTAACCCTAAACGTAAATCCTAACCCTAACCCTAAACGTAACTCCTAACCCTAAACGTAACTCCTAACCCTAACCCTAAACGTAACTCCTAACCCTAACCCTAAACGTAACTCCTAACCCTAAACGTAACTCCTAACCCTAACCCTAACCCTAACCCTAAACGTAACTCCTAACCCTAAACGTAACTCCTAACCCTAACCCTAACCCTAACCCTAACCCTAATCCTAAACGTAACTCCTAACCCTAAACGTAACTCCTAATCCTAACCCTAAAAGTAACTCCTAACCCTAACCCTAAACGTAACTCCTAACCCTAAACGTAACTCCTAACCCTAAACGTAACTCCTAACCCTAAACGTAACTCCTAACCCTAACCCTAAACGTAACTCCTAACCCTAACCCTAAACGTAACTCCTAACCCTAACCCTAAACGTAACTCCTAACCCTAACCCTAACTCCTAACCTTAACCCTAAACGTAACTCCTAACCCTAAACGTAACTCCTAACCCTAACCCTAAACGTAACTCCTAACCCTAACCCTAACCCTAACCCTAACCCTAAACGTAACTCCTAACCCTAACCCTAAACGTAACTCCTAACCCTAACCCTAAACGTAACTCCTAACCCTAACCCTAAACGTAACTCCTAACCCTAACCCTAAACGTAACTCCTAACCCTAAACGTAACTCCTAACCATAATCCTAAACGTAACTCCTAACCCTAAACGTAACTCCTAACCCTAAACGTAACTCCTAACCCTAACCCTAAACGTAACTCCTAACCCTAACACTGTCAGGATTTGGCCAGGGTTGTTCCGGGTTTTGGTCAGTAGATGCCCCCATTGTGCTTTTTGTCCCTATGTTTTTCCCTTGATCCCCATTATTATTTGCACCTGTGTCTCGTTTCCCCTGATTGTATTTAAACCCTTTGTTTCCCTCAGTTCTGTGCTCTGTGTTTGTATGTTAGCACCCTGCCCTAGTGTTCTGTGTGCTCTTGTCGATTCCGGGTGACGTTCTTGTGGTATTCTGTTTTTTGTTTTTGTTTATTTTTGGTGAGTTTCTTTTGAGGTCTTTTTGTGTTTTATCTACCACCTTTTGGATTTGCCATTTTTGTATTTTAGGATTTTTTCTTTATTAAATACACCGTCTTAAGTACTGCTGTGTCTGCCTCATCTTCTGGGTTCTGCTGTCTATTCGTGGCTCAGTTGGTTAAGTGACTGTTTCTCACTCCGGAGACCCAGGTTCGAAACCGGGTCCTGACAGAAACACAGAGCCAAAAATGAACCCAGAGGCAGCCAGTTCCCAGGACCTTTTTGCCACGCTGTCCCACCACCAGGAGACTGTCCAACGCCACGAAGCCGCCCTGGTTCAGCAAGAGGCCTTAATGGCTAGACCTTCTCATCTTCTGTCGGAGATGCTGACTTCCATTAAGCAAATATCTGATCGACTTACCCCGGCAACAGTTCCCGTTCACGTACCCATGGCAGTTAACCCCCTGGCTGAACCTCGTCTTCCACCTCCCCAACGGTTCTCAGGTGATCCAAGTGCTTGTAAAGGCTTTCTCACTCAATGTTCTCTCTCCTTTGAGCTGCAACCCTCGTCGTTTCCCACCGACCGGTCTAAGATCGCATATATCATCACCCTGCTGTCGGAAAAAGCCCTGGCCTGGGCTACTGCTGTGTGGGATGCCCATAGTTCCTGCTGTGCCAGCTACTCTGCCTTTGCTGAGGAATTCAAACGAGTGTTTCAAGGCCCAAGCAGTGGTTCTGACTCAGCCAAACAGCTCCTGACTCTCCATCAAGGTTGGCGCAGCGTGACGGACTATGCCATCCAGTTCCGCACGGTGGCAGCAGCGAGTGGCTGGAACAACGAGGCGCTCACGGTGTGCTTTCTGAAAGGCCTTTCCGACACTATCCAAGATGAACTGGCCACTCGGGAACCACCGGACAATCTCGAGTCCCTGATCAAGTTGGCCTCACGCATTGACCAGCGTCTGAGAGAGAGAGAACTCAACCGTAGACCTCTAGCCCCTATCAGTCCCAGCTCCGAGTCCCCACCTTTATCATCGCTGGCTCCACCGGAACCCATGCAGATTGGACGCATCTCCCAGGCTGAGAGAGACCGCCGGATGAGGGAGCGACGCTGTCTATATTGCGGCAAACCGGGCCATTTCCGTTCCACGTGTCCCGGGCTCCAGGGAAACGCTCTGTCCCGTACAGACCGGGGGAACTGTAACGGGAAACATAACCTCCTCCCATCCGTCCAACTCCCGTCTGCTCATTCCAGTCACCCTCTCCTGGGACAACCACAAGCTTCACCTTCAAGCCTTGGTAGACTCTGGAGCCGCAGGTAACTTCATGGATGGTGTCTGGGCGAAGGAGAATGGCGTTCCCTCTGAACCTCTAAGTGACCCCATGAGGGTTACTACATTGGATGGAAGCCCTTTGGGATCTGGACTTGTCACTCATGTCACTACCTCCTTGAGACTTTCAGTTTCACAACACCAGGAATTGATGAACTTTCATTTGATCTCCTGTTCCGAGTTCCCTCTCGTCCTTGGATACCCCTGGCTTCACAGCCATAACCCTCACATCGACTGGTCTGTGGGCACTATCAAGCAGTGGGGTCCTACGTGCCAAGCTACTTGTATTTTCCAGAATTCCCCGAGTTCTACTCCCGAGTCTTTAGAATCCATCGACCTGACCCGAGTTCCCGAGTGTTACCATGACCTCAAACTGGTGTTTAGCAAACAGAGGGCCACCATGCTACCACCCCATAGACCTTACGATTGCCCCATCGACCTGTTTCCGGGCACTTGCCCCCCCAGGGGTCGGATCTTTTCCCTATCTCCACCCGAACGAGCTGCTATGGATACCTACATCAAGGACGCTCTGGAAGCAGGCCTCATGCGTCCATCCACCTCCCCTGCGGGAGCAGGGTTTTTCTTTGTGGCCAAGAAAGACGGTGGATTACGTCCTTGCATCGACTACCGGGGACTCAATGACATAACCGTCCGTAACCGTTACCCGCTACCCCTTATGGCCACAGCCTTCGAGCTGCTCCAGGAAGCAGTTGTTTTCACTAAGCTTGACCTGCGGAACGCATACCATCTTGTGCGGATCAGACCTGGTGACGAGTGGAAGACCGCTTTCAACACGCCTACTGGTCACTATGAATACTTGGTGATGCCCTTCGGCCTGACCAACGCCCCAGCGGTGTTCCAAGCGCTCATAAACGATGTGCTTAGGGATATGCTTAACATATTTGTGTTCGTTTACTTGGATGACATCCTCATCTTTTCGAGCTCCCTTCAAGAACACACTAAGCATGTCAGACAAGTACTCAAACGCCTCCTGGACAGCCATCTGTACGTTAAGCCGGAAAAATGTGAATTCCATTCATCCCGAGTACAATTCCTGGGATTTGTAGTGGAACCCGGTCGAGTCCAAATGGACCCTAGGAAGGTAGGGGCGGTAGCGGATTGGCCCACCCCCAAATCCGTTAAGGATGTTCAGCGTTTCCTGGGCTTCACAAACTTTTACCGCAAGTTCATCAAGAACTTCAGTTTGGTGGCAGCTCCTCTCTCAGCTTTAACCAAAGGTGGCAATGCAAGGTTTTTGTGGGGAAGAGAAGCTGAGACGGCCTTCCAAGGACTCAAGCAGCGCGTCCTCTCTGCTCCCATCCTGATACTACCGACTACGGATGAACCATTTGTGGTGGAGGTAGACGCATCAGAGGTTGGTGTTGGAGCTGTCCTGTCTCAGAGGGGTGAAGACAAGAAGCTTCATCCGTGCGCTTTCATACCTTAAGGGAACATTTCGACAATCACCGTATAGTTAGTGAGAAAGTCCCTATTGGAACTGTACGGTCCCTTACTAGACGTCCGAAAACATTTTAGAAATTCGGGGACGGCGTCGGGCCGAGCGGTAGGGCCAGACCTACCGGGAAGTCATCAAATGAACTTTGTCGGACATTCGGTTTTCGTTTAATAAAATAAACAAATTTTAGCCCATTTTTGCGCAATGCCGAAATATCCCACAAGAGGGCATAAGCAATCATATTGCTATTGGACAAAACATCACGAATCACGACGTGCCATATCTCGGAAACCGAAAATATTTCGAAGCCGAAACTTGGTGAGCGTAGGTTTGGCATTATGGGAAGATGGCCCCGAACAAGATGGCGTCTAGGCCTCAACGGTTTTTGAGTTATGGCCATATTTCTGGGATTAAAGGTCCAAAATGAAAATAGAGAAAAGATTTTTTCACTTCACGTCAAAGTCAAGGAGCCTCCGGTGTCAATAAAAAAAAAATCGGCCATTTATCTATCGTCATTTATGAGAAATCGTACGTTGACCAGATCGTGATGTTCAGATATAGGTGTTTTTTTTTTCAACGGTTACAGATCCAGTTGCAGGGTGTTCATACGAGTATTTTTAAAATGTGCTGCGGAGCTCTGCGACATTTCTGTGATTTTCTATGATTTTCTGAAATAACACACACTCACTAAACCCTCCGTAAATAACTCAGTTCTTAACGTAAAGACTTAAAACTCAGGATTCTGTAAAGGCATACCCCAATGAGGATATGAGTTTATTTATAGCTTCCTGTGCCAACCGGAAGTGCCATAATTGGTGTCTCAGGGGCTGTTTGGAAGGGTTAAAAAAATCAGATCTGTCCAAAACTTCATATGTGTGATTAGACAACCCCCATGAACTGTAAATCAGTCATTTTTCCCAACAGATGTCAAAGAAAAGCTCTCACACACACACACACAGCAAGGATGGAGTGACAAAGCGTGGTGTTTAAAGACACAGAGAGCAGGCAATGGCATAAACATAATCCCAAGGCAGGGCCGAGTCCAACGAGGTGCCCCGCTTGACCGTAGCTCACTCGGTCTGAGCGCAGCGACCATGAGAAAAATAGGCCCACAATGAAGCCTGCACCACAATGTCATTTGATTTTGGGTGACAGCGGCGGAACCGTTAGGTTTAGAAGGACAATTCAAACACAGGACTGTTCCTAAGGTCCTCCCGATCTGTGCAAGCCTAACCTTGACTGTGTGGCATTAACCTTTCACAGTTAAAAGAAGGTGTTTACAAAAAAACAGTGTGCATTGACTTCTCTCCCCATAGGAATACATTGCCTGCTCCCCTAAATACAACCTGGGGTCTTTATGGGTTATGAATGCTGTATGAACCTGTCTTCTATGACATTCCATCAGACCACTATGAGGTCTACCTGTGTCGATTCTAAGCTTCCTGGAGCAACCGGAAGTGGTTAAATTGACCCAAAAGGTATTTGGATGTACATCACCTCGAAAGGTGCCGAGGCCTCTGCATTATTCAACCCTGTGTAGATCAGTCAATTCTCAACTTAAAGACTTAAAACTCAGGATTCCCTAGGTTTCTATGTCAGTCAAGACATGTGTGTATTTATAGCTTCCTGTGCCAACCGGAAGTGCCATAATTGGTGACTCAGGGGCTGTTTGGAAGGGTTAAAAAAATCAGATCTGTCCAAAACTTCATATGTGTGATTAGACAACCCCCATGAACTGTAAATCAGTCATTTATCCCAACAGATGTCAAAGAAAAGCTCTCACACACACACACAGCAAGGATGGAGTGACAAAGCGTGGTGTTTAAAGACACAGAGAGCAGGCAATGGCATAAACATAATCCCAAGGCCGTGCCGAGTCCAACGAGGTGCCCCTCTTGACCGTAGCTCGCTCGGTCTGAGCGCAGCGACCATGAGAAAAATAGGCCCACAATGATGCCTGCACCACAATGTCATTGGATTTTGGGTGACAGCGGCGGAACCGTTAGGTTTAGAAGGACAATTCAAACACAGGACTGTTCCTAAGGTCCTCCCGATCTGTGCAAGCCTAACCTTGACTGTGTGGCATTAACCTTTCACAGTTAAAAGAAGGTGTTTACAAAAAAACAGTGTGCATTGACTTCTCTCCCCATAGGAATACATTGCCTGCTCCCCTAAATACAACCTGGGGTCTTTATGGGTTATGAATGCTGTATGAACCTGTCTTCTATGACATTCCATCAGACCACTATGAGGTCTACCTGTGTCGATTCTAAGCTTCCTGGAGCAACCGGAAGTGGTTAAACTGACCCAAAAGGTATTTGGATGTACATCACCTCGAAAGGTGCCGAGGCCTCTGCATTATTCAACCCTGTGTAGATCAGTCAATTCTCAACTTAAAGACTTAAAACTCAGGATTCCCTAGGTTTCTATGTCAGTCAAGACATGTGTGTATTTATAGCTTCCTGTGCCAACCGGAAGTGCCATAATTGGTGACTCAGGGGCTGTTTGGAAGGGTTAAAAAAATCAGATCTGTCCAAAACTTCATATGTGTGATTAGACAACCCCCATGAACTGTAAATCAGTCATTTTTCCCAACAGATGTCAAAGAAAAGCTCTCACACACACACACAGCAAGGATGGAGTGACAAAGCGTGGTGTTTAAAGACACAGAGAGCAGGCAATGGCATAAACATAATCCCAAGGCCGTGCCGAGTCCAACGAGGTGCCCCTCTTGACCGTAGCTCGCTCGGTCTGAGCGCAGCGACCATGAGAAAAATAGGCCCACAATGATGCCTGCACCACAATGTCATTGGATTTTGGGTGACAGCGGCGGAACCGTTAGGTTTAGAAGGACAATTCAAACACAGGACTGTTCCTAAGGTCCTCCCGATCTGTGCAAGCCTAACCTTGACTGTGTGGCATTAACCTTTCACAGTTAAAAGAAGGTGTTTACAAAAAAACAGTGTGCATTGACTTCTCTCCCCATAGGAATACATTGCCTGCTCCCCTAAATACAACCTGGAGTCTATATGGGTTATGAATGCTGTATGAACCTGTCTTCTATGACATTCCATCAGACCACTATGAGGTCTACCTGTGTCGATTCTAAGCTTCCTGGAGCAACCGGAAGTGGTTAGATTGACCCAAAAGGTATTTGGATGTACATCACCTCGAAAGGTGCCGAGGCCTCTGCATTATTCAACCCTGTGTAGATCAGTCAATTCTCAACTTAAAGACTTAAAACTCAGGATTCCCTAGGTTTCTATGTCAGTCAAGACATGTGTGTATTTATAGTTTCCTGTGCCAACCGGAAGTGCCATAATTGGTGACTCAGGGGCTGTTTGGAAGGGTTAAAAAAATCAGATCTGTCCAAAACTTCATATGTGTGATTAGACAACCCCCATGAACTGTAAATCAGTCATTTTTCCCATAAAAATTCAAAGGAAAAATAAATCACACAGATACACAACTTGGATGGAGGGACGTATTGGGGTGTGTAGAGACTGACAGTGCCTCCAATAGTTAGCTTTGTTCGAGCTAAAAAGAACCGTCAGACCTAGAGTTCCGAAACTTTAGAATCCTGTTCTAGACCTCAGGTAGATAGTGCGTGGTGAGTTACGGCGCTCTAGGAGGTTCTCGGACCGAGAAACAGCGTCGAACATTTGCAATGACTTCAATTCATTTTGACCATTACGAAAATGGCGACATTTAGAAATGTCCCAGAGACACAAGACTAGGTGCATTGTGACCGTCTCGGCCCATAGAGACAGAACCCAACATCTCGGTCCGATAGCTCATTCAAGGACCCCGTAGCAAGGCATTGAAAAAAGTGGATTTTCAGCACCAATTAGGCTTTTACTCGGACACCAAATGACCTATCGGGCCGAAACTCGGGATTCGGGGTCGCCTCACATAGGACTACACATAATGTCCGAACTGGCCCCGCAGCTAGAAAGTAACTATGTGTTTTATGGTTTTTTAATGTTTTGTACCGAAGGCCTTGTGAATTTTGGGCCAGCTCTGAAGTATGTTATACTTGGCTCCTAAATGAGTTGGGAAAAGTGGGTTTGGTGTCAGTTTGTATCCGTTTGGTGTCAGAATGATATCAAATTGACTGATGGACGGTGACTTGCAGGTGACTCTTGTCCATTAGCAATATGTTTAAGCGGTGAGGTACCATCACCAAAAGCGACATTCTGAAATCAACCCAAACGAGCGATGGAGAGGTACCAGTATCACTGCCCAGACATCCCTATGTCATCGGGCCAGTCAATTTGGCATTCCTGCATGATTTTTATGGCATGACAAATTGGTGATGGTGACTGCCCAGTTAACCATATGGCAAATGCACAGTGACTTTGCAAAAGTGAGAAAACATAACCAAATGGACATTCTGAAATCAACCCTAACGAGTGATGGAGAGGTACCAGAATCACTGCCAAGCCATCCCGAGTTCATCGGGCCAGTCAATTTGGCATTCCTGCACAAATTTTCAGTGACTTTGCAAAAGTAAGGAACATTTGCAATATGTTTTAACAGTGAGGTACCATCACCAAAAGCGACATTCTGAAATCAACCCAAACGAGCGATGGAGAGGTACCAGTATCACTGCCCAGCCATCCCGAGGTCATCGGGCCAGTCAATTTGGCATTCCTGCAAGAATTTTTAGTGACTTTGCAAAAGTAAGGAACATTTGCAATATGTTTAAGCGGTGAGGTACCATCACCAAAAGCGACATTCTGAAATCAACCCAAACGAGCGATGGAGAGGTACCAGAATAACTGCCCAGCCATCCCTATGTCATCGGGCCAGTCAATTTGGCATTCCTACATGATTTTTATGGCATGACAAATTGGTGATGGTGACTGCCCAGTTAACCATATGGCAAATGCACAGTGACTTTGCAAAAGTGAGAAAACATGACCAAATGGACATTCTGAAATCAACACAAACAATGGCATGACCATAGTGTCCAGACTGTGCCGAGTCCAACGAGGTGCCCCGCTTGACCGTAGCTCGCTCGGTCTGAGCGCGCGACCATGAGAAAAATAGGCCCAATATGAAGCCTTCACCAGTACGTCATTTGATTTTGGGTGACAGCGGCGGAACCGTTAGGTTTAGAAAGACAATTCAACCACAGGACTGTTCCTAAGGTCCTCCTGATCTGTCCAAGCCTATCCTTGACCGTGTGACATTAACCCTTCACAGTCAAAAGAAGGTGTTTACATAAAAACAGTGTTCATTGACTTCTCTCCCCATAGGAATATATTGGCTGCTCCACTAAATACAACCTGGAGTCTATATGGGTTATGAATGTTGTATGAACCTGTCTTTGGTACCAGTCCATCAGACCACTATAAGGTCTACCTGTGTCGATTCTAAGCTTCCTGGACCAACCGGAAGTGGTTCAAATCGCCCTAAAAGTGTATACCCATACACTGCCTGCAATTTGATGGACATAGTGCATTGAACCCTGTGTAAATCAGTCAGTTTTCATGGTAAAGACTTAAAACTCAGGATTCTCTAATGGAATAGCCCAATGAGGATGTATGTTGAGTTACAGCTTCCTGTGCCAACCGGAAGTGCCATAATTGGTGTCTCATGGGCTGTTTGGAGGGGTTAAAAAAATCAGATCTTTCCAAAACTTCATATATATGATTAGGCAACCCCCATGAACTGTAAATCAGTCATTTTTCCCATAAAAATTCAAAGGAAAACTAAATCACACAGATACACAACATGGATGGAGGGACGTATCATTGGGGTGCGTAGAGACTGACAGTGCCTCCAATAGTTAGCTTTGAATGATATCAAATTGACTGATGGACAGTGACTTGCAGGTGACTCTTGTCCATTAGCAATATGTTTAAGCGGTGAGGTACCATCACCAAAAGCGACATTCTGAAATCAACCCAAAAGAGCCATGGAGAGGTACCAGTATCACTGCCCAGCCATCCCGAGGTCATCGGGCCAGTCAATTTGGCATTCCTGCATGATTTTTATGGCATGACAAATTGGTGATGGTGACTGCCCAGTTAACCATATGGCAAATGCACAGTGACTTTGAAAGAGTGAGAAAAATCACCAAATGGACATTCTGAAATCAACCCAAACGAGCCATGGAGAGGTACCAGTATCACTGCCCAGCCATCCCGAGGTCATCGGGCCAGTCAATTTGGCATTCCTGCAAGAATTTTTAGTGACTTTGCAAAAGTAAGGAACATTTGCAATATGTTTTAACAGTGAGGTACCATCACCAAAAGCGACATTCTGAAATCAACCCAAACGAGCCATGGAGAGGTACCAGTATCACTGCCCAGCCATCCCGAGGTCATCGGGCCAGTCAATTTGGCATTCCTGCAAAAATTTTCAGTGACTTTGCAAAAGTAAGGAACATTTGCAATATGTTTTAACAGTGAGGTACCATCACCAAAAGCGACATTCTGAAATCAACCCAAACGAGCGATGGAGAGGTACCAAAATCACTGCCCAGCCATCCTGAGGTCATCGGGCCAGTCAATTTGGCATTCCTGCATGATTTTTATGGCATGACAAATTGGTGATGGTGACTGCCCAGTTAACCATATGGCAAATGCACAGTGACTTTGCAAAAGTGAGAAAACATGACCAAATGGACATTCTGAAATCAACACAAACAATGGCATGACCATAGTGTCCAGACTGTGCCGAGTCCAACGAGGTGCCCCGCTTGACCGTAGCTCGCTCGGTCTGAGCGCGCGACCATGAGAAAAATAGGCCCAATATGAAGCCTTCACCAGTACGTCATTTGATTTTGGGTGACAGCGGCGGAACCGTTAGGTTTAGAAAGACAATTCAACCACAGGACTGTTCCTAAGGTCCTCCTGATCTGTCCAAGCCTATCCTTGACCGTGTGACATTAACCCTTCACAGTCAAAAGAAGGTGTTTACATAAAAACAGTGTTCATTGACTTCTCTCCCATAGGAATACATTGGCTGCTCCACTAAATACAACCTGGAGTCTTTATGGGTTATGAATGCTGTATGAACCTGTCTTTGGTACCAGTCCATCAGGCCACTATAAGGTCTACCTGTGTCGATTCTAAGCTTCCTGGACCAACCGGAAGTGGTTCAAATCGCCCTAAAAGTGTATACCCATACACTGCCTGCAATTTGATGGACATAGTGCATTGAACCCTGTGTAAATCAGTCAGTTTTCATGGTATAGACTTAAAACTCAGGATTCTCTAATGGAATACCCCAATGAGGATGTATGTTGAGTTACAGCTTCCTGTGCCAACCGGAAGTGCCATAATTGGTGTCTCATGGGCTGTTTGGAGGGGTTAAAAAAATCAGATCTTTCCAAAACTTCATATATATGATTAGGCAACCCCATGAACTGTAAATCAGTCATTTTTCCCATAAAAATTCAAAGGAAAACTAAATCACACAGATACACAACATGGATGGAGGGACGTATCATTGGGGTGCGTAGAGACTGACAGTGCCTCCAATAGTTAGCTTTGAATGATATCAAATTGACTGATGGACGGTGACTTGCAGGTGACTCTTGTCCATTAGCAATATGTTTAAGCGGTGAGGTACCATCACCAAAAGCGACATTCTGAAATCAAGCCAAACGAGCGATGGAGAGGTTCCAGAATCACTGCCCAGCCATCCCGAGTTCATCGGGCCAGTCAATTTGGCATTCCTGCATGATTTTTATGGCATGACAAATTGGTGATGGTGACTGCCCAGTTAACCATATGGCAAATGCACAGTGACTTTGCAAAAGTGAGAAAACATAAACAAATGGACATGATGAAATCAACACCACGAGTGATTGAAAGGAACAACAATCACTGCCCGGCCATCCCGAGTTCATCAGGCCAGTCAATTTTGCATTTCTGAAGGATTTTTGAGCATGTCAAATTTCTTATGACATTTGGCCCCCACAAAACATATGCCTTATGCACAAACAACAAAAAAAAAAAACATTATGATAATAAAATATGACTAAAGTATGTTGATACAGTTCTTATACTTGTGTAACTGACACAAAATTCGAAAATTTTTCGAAAAACGGTCCAGAAAGCACTTTTTTAGGGGTGTGTGAAGTTTTTTATGAAATTTAATAATTTTTGACTTTTGACTTCTGACTTCCTATGAAATCATATTGCAGATGGACAAAACACATGCAATATGCGCAAGTAAAAAAAAAAAAAAAAATTATGATAATAAAATATGACTAAAGTATGTTGATACAGTTCTTATACGTGTGTAACTGACACAAAATGCGAAAAAATTTCGAAAAACGGTCCAGAAAGCACTTTTTTAGGGGTGTGTGAAGTTTTTTATGAAATTTTATAATTTTTGACTTTTGACTTCTGACTTCCTATGAAATCATATTGCAAATGGACAAAACATATGCAATATGCGCAAGTAAAAAAATCTAAAAAATTATGATAATAAAATTGGACAAAAGTATTTTCATACAGTTCTTATACATGTGTAATTGTCAAAAAAAGCGAAAGAATTTCGAAAAACGGTCCAGAAAGCACTTTTTTAAGGGGTGATACGTTTTTTTCAAAAAATTCGTTTTTTCAAAATTTGGCTTTTGGATGTTGACTTGGAGTCCAATACCAATATGAAAAACCATGGTGGAGTGCAATCGCCACCTGTTGGATTTTTGAAGTGTTACAACTGGCAATACCCATATGGCAATAGAAGTAAACTTTGCATGAATCAACGCAGCTTTGGGTGGTATTGGCCAATGTGTGCATGGTTTGTCCTATGCCAATAACTTGCCATTCATTTTTGTCCACTACGGGGGTGAAATCCCTTACTTCTCACACCGGCTTACCCCGACTGAGAGGAACTACGATGTGGGGGATCGTGAACTCCTAGCGGTTAAGATGGCATTGAAGGAATGGAGACACTGGCTCGAGGGGGCTTCTCACCCGTTTCAAGTGCTTACGGACCACAAAAATCTGGAGTATATCCAGCAGGCGAAGCGATTGAACTCTAGACAAGCTAGATGGTCTCTTTTCTTCAATCGATTCCAGTTTATCCTCACCTATCGGCCCGGGTCGAAGAATCTCAAACCGGATGCCCTGTCCCGAGTCTACGCTCCTGCCATTCGAGATGACACGGACATGCCTGTCCTTCCTGCTGCTAAGATTGTGGCTCCGATCTCGTGGCAAGTTGAGGATACCGTGAGACGTGCTCAAGCTAGCGAACCGGACCCTAAAGGAGGCCCTGCCAATCGGTTGTTTGTCCCCAAGGCAGTGAGGACTCAGGTCCTTCTGTGGGGGCACTCCTCTCGCCTCACCTGTCATCCGGGTGTAGGTCGCACCTTGGAGTTCATCCAGCGTAAGTTCTGGTGGCCTACCATAAGAGAAGACGTTGCCACTTTCGTCAATGCCTGCCCCGTGTGCTGCCAGGGCAAATCTTCTCACCTCCGCCCTCAAGGACTCCTTCATCCTTTACCTGTTCCCCACAGACCCTGGTCCCATATCTCATTGGACTTTATTACTGGACTTCCTCCATCCCATGGCAATACTACTATCCTAGTCATAATCGACAGGTTTTCAAAGGCGGCCAGGTTCGTCCCTCTGACTAAGTTACCTTCTGCCAAGGAAACGGCTGAGTTGGTAATTAATCATGTGTTCCGAGTCTTCGGCATTCCTCAAGATGTGGTTTCTGACAGAGGTCCCCAGTTCGCCTCAAGGTTTTGGAAGGCCTTCTGCCAACTCATGGGGGCTTCTGCCAGTCTATCTTCAGGGTACCATCCGGAGTCCAACGGCCAAACAGAGAGGATGAATCAAGAGCTGGAAACCACCCTCCGATGTATGACTCGTGACAACCCGTCCACATGGTCATCCTTTATTGTTTGGGCCGAATACGCGCACAACACCTTGCGCTCCTCCTCCACTGGTATGTCCCCGCACGAGTGTCAGTTTGGCTATGCTCCTCCATTGTTCCCGGACCAGGAGGCAGAAGTCAGAGTGCCTTCAGCCTTGAGGTTCGTCAGACGCTGTCGGCTTATGTGGAGGAAGACCCGTCTTAATCTGATGCGTTCCTCACAGAGGTATCAACAACAAGCCAACAGACGTCGCCGTCCCGGGCCTACCCTGCGCCCCGGCCAGAGAGTCTGGCTTTCCACAAGAGACTTACCTCTACGGGTGGAGTCTCGCAAGCTGTCCCAAAATACATCGGTCCCTTCAAGGTTGCCAGGAGAGTTAACCCAGTTTCTTATCGCCTACACTTACCCAGATCCCTTAAGATTAATCCCACATTTCATGTGTCATTGTTAAAACCTGTTGTTTTTTCTCCCCTTGTCCCGGCAGACAGACCTCCCCCTCCGCCTCGTGTCATTGGAGGCCAGCCGGCTTATACCGTCCACCGGATACTGGATTCCCGCCGGGTGCAGCGGTCCTGGCAGTATCTGGTGGACTGGGAAGGCTACGGTCCCGAGGAGCGCTCCTGGGTTCCTGCCAAAAACATCCTGGACCCTGACCTCATTCGTCAGGTCAGGGTCCTCCACCCTGAGAGAGCTGGTAGGAACGTCAGGAGCCGTTCCTAGGGGGGGGATTCTGTCAGGATTTGGCCAGGGTTGTTCCGGGTTTTGGTCAGTAGATGCCCCCATTGTGCTTTTTGTCCCTATGTTTTTCCCTTGATCCCCATTATTATTTGCACCTGTGTCTCGTTTTCCCTGATTGTATTTAAACCCTTTGTTTCCCTCAGTTCTGTGCTCTGTGTTTGTATGTTAGCACCCTGCCCTAGTGTTCTGTGTGCTCTTGTCGATTCCGGGTGACGTTCTTGTGGTATTCTGTTTTTTGTTTTTGTTTATTTTTGGTGAGTTTCTTTTGAGGTCTTTTTGTGTTTTATCTACCACCTTTTGGATTTGCCATTTTTGTATTTTAGGATTTTTTCTTTATTAAATACACCGTCTTAAGTACTGCTGTGTCTGCCTCATCTTCTGGGTTCTGCTGTCTATTCGTGGCTCAGTTGGTTAAGTGACTGTTTCTCACTCCGGAGACCCAGGTTCGAAACCGGGTCCTGACATAACACTAAACGTAACTCCTAACCCTAAACGTAACTCCTAACCCTAAACGTAACTCCTAACCCTAAAAGTAACTCCTAAACGTAACTCCTAACCCTAAACGTAACTCCTAACCCTAAACGTAACTCCTAGCCCTAAACGTAACTCCTAACCCTAACCCTAAACGTAACTCCTAACCCTAACCATAAACGTAACTCCTATCCCTAAACGTAACTCCTAACCCTAGCCTAAACGTAACTCCTAACCGTAACTCCTAAACGTAACTCCTAACCCTAACCCTAGCCTAAACGTAACTCCTAACCCTAAACGTAACTCCTAACCCTAAACGTAACTCCTAAACGTAACTCCTAACCCTAAACGTAAACGTAACTCCTAACCCTAACCCTAAACGTAACTCATAATCCTAACCCTAAACGTAACTCCTAACCCTAACCCTAAACGTAACTCCTAACCCTAAACGTAACTCCAAAACCTAACCTCTAACCCCTTAAAGGCTCTGCATCGTCAATTCAATGTCTGCATTGGCCGTGCAGCATTTACATTTGGCAGGAGGACGGCAACGCAGTACAGAGCTCAATTTGACCTCTGCATGCCTCTGGAGGCTCCGCGGTTGCGTCACACCCTCCATACGGAGCCTCCGACCACATTTTCAGATCAAGCATTAATTGGCTTTTACCCCAACCCTAATTTTAATCTTAACCCTAATTGTAACCCAAAACCTAACCCTTAAGTTTAACATACCCTTTTTCCTCATGTGGTGATGTACTGAATGAGAGATGCTGAGATATTATAGACCCATCACTAATGAAGGAGAGGAGAGTGACGAGCGGAGGACAGGAGAGAAGGGGGAGTGAGGAGAAGACGACAGAAGAGAGGGATGAGGGGGAGCAGAGGGGAGCGGAGGAGAGAAGGGGGAGTGAGGAGAAGACGACAGAAGAGAGTGATGAGGGGGAGCAGAGGGGAGCGGAGGAGAGAAGGGGGAGTGAGGAGAAGACGACAGAAGAGAGTGATGAGGGGGAGCAGAGGGGAGCGGAGGAGAGAAGGGGGAGTGAGGAGAAGAGGACAGAAGAGAGTGATGAAGAGAGGGAGTAGAGGAGAGACGCAAAGCAAGGAGAGGAGCAGAGGAGAGGAGAAGAGGGGGAGCGGAGGAGAGAAGACACGAGGAGTCCTCGGCTGTAGCGTCACAGACGGGTGATACCATTAATAAGTCATGTTTGATTAACATCCTGCCTGGCCACCCTGGTGAGATATGTTCTCTCTCTCTCTCTCTCTCTCTCTCTCTCTCACCCTCTCTCTCCACCCTCTCTCTCTCCACCCTCTCTCTCTCTCTCTCTCTCTCTCTCTCCACCCTCTCTCTCTCTCCACACTCTCTCTTTACCCTCTCTCTCTCTCTCT
This sequence comes from Oncorhynchus masou masou, assembly GCF_036934945.1. Classification (NCBI taxonomy): domain Eukaryota; kingdom Metazoa; phylum Chordata; class Actinopteri; order Salmoniformes; family Salmonidae; genus Oncorhynchus; species Oncorhynchus masou. The sequence goes on from NC_088212.1 coordinate 35,531,699, forward strand.
CTCTCTCTCTCTCTCTCCACCCTCTCTCTTTACCCTCTCTCTCTCTCCACCCTCTCTCTTTACTCTCTCTCTCTCTCCACCCTCTCTCTTTACCCTCTCTCTCTCTCCACCCTCTCTCTTTACCCTCTCTCTCCCTCTCTCTCTCTCTCTTTCTCTCTCTCTCTCTCTCTCTGTCCCTCTCTTTCTACATGTTTGTGAGTGTGTTTGCCTCCCTCGCTCTCCTCTGCCGTTGTCACCCCTCTACTCCTCTCTCCTCCCTTCCTGTCCTCTTCTCCTCCCCCACTATGTATTGCTCATTTTTTTAAAACTGTAGTGTAGGCCTACAGTTTCCCAACACAACTGGTTTTCATCCTTCCCACCTTATCGGGACTGATTCAGACCTGGCTAAGACACCAGAGGTTTATATTATGATGCCAAATGAAACTACTCTAGCCAGCTTCAGTTAGCTTAACATTCCAACTCAGGCTTCATGCATGTTATGAAGGTGGATATTGATCCTGCACCTGCCACTATCTCAAGCTAGGCTTGTAATTGCATGTGCATGTCACACGTGGATAACCCAGCGAGTCGAATGGTGAACTCTTCATCGAGGCAATACTGAAATAGCAATCGATGGGTGAGTCAGTGCCACATTTTCATGTTTTGCCGTTAATGCACACACACACACACACACACACACACCAGAATCTCCCTTTTCTCTCATTAGAACTCTCTCTCTCGCTCTCTCTCTCCATCTCTTCATTGCTCCCAATTCATTTATATATTTATCAGTCAATCACTTCGCCAGTCTTCTCTCTCCTGTCCTCCTACTCTCTCTGTCTATCTCCATCTCTTCATTGCTCGCAATTTATTTATCAGTCAATCACTTTGCTAGTCTTCTCCCTCTCCTGTCGTCCTACTCTCTCTCTCTCTCTCTCTCTCTCTCTCTCTCTCTCTCTCTCTCTCTCTCTCTCTCTCTTTCCTGCTTTTCTGTGTGTGTGTGTGTGTGTGTGTGTGTGTGTGTGTGTGTGTGTGTGTGTGTGTGTGCGTACGTGCGTGTGTGTGTGTGCGTGTGTGTGTGACAGTGGTCTGCATTAAAGGATGGTTACTAGAATGAGAGAGAGGGGATTTAGGAAAAGAGAGAGATAGGGGGGGAAGTGTGCCCGGGAGAGGGGGGTCCAAAGACTACCTCTCTATCTGTGAGAAAATGCATGGTTGTCATAGGTGTGTGGGAGGGGGGCGGATTCATATGGACTTGAGTGTAGGGCTGGTTTGTGTGTGCGTTTGTGTTTGATTGTGTTTGTCCGTGCGTGTGCGTGTGCGTGTGTGTGTGTGTGTGTGTGTGTGTGTGTACAGACATAACAGTAATCAAATCAGAGTTAGTTGGTCGCATACACAGAAAAATAAAATGAGCTATGAGTAGAATGAGCTATGAGTAGAATGAGCTATGAGTAGAATGAGCTATGAGTAGAATGAGCTATGAGTAGAATGAGCTATGAGTAGAATGAGCTATGAGTAGAATGAGCTATGAGTAAAATGAGCTATGCGTAGAATGAGCTATGAGTAGAATACAGTATATATTGTACATATAAAGTGAAACAATGACTCTGTACAGTTGAAGTCGGAAGTTTACATACACTTAGGTTGGTGTCATTAAAACTCGTTTTTCAACCACTCCACATATTTCTTGTTAACAAACTATAGTTTTGGCAAGTCGGTTAGGACATCTACTTTGTGCATGACACAAGTCATTTTTCCAACAATTGTTTACAGACAGATTATTTAACGAATAATTCACTGTATCACAATTCCAGTGGGTCAGAAGTCCACATACACTTAGTTGACTGTGCCTTTAAACAGTTTGGAAAATTCCATAAAATAATGTCATGGCTTTAGAAGCTTCTGATAGGCTAATTGACATCATTTGAGTAAATTGGAGGTGTACCTGTGGATGTATTTCAAGGCCGACCTTCAAACTCAGTGCCTCTTTTAATTTTTTTTTAGACCTCCACATGTCTGGTTCATCCTTGGGAGCAATTTCCAAACGCCTGAAGGTACCACGTTCATCTGTACAAACAATAGTACGCAAGTATAAAAACCATGGGACCACGCAGCCGTCATACCACTCATGAAGGAGACACGTTCTGTCTCCTAGAGATGAACGTACTTTGTTGTGAAAAGTGCAAATCAATCCCAGAACAACAGCAAAGGACCCTATGAAGGTGCTGGAGGAAACAGGTACAAAGTATCTATATCCACAGTAAAACGAGTCCTATATCGACATAACCTGAAAGGCCGCTCAGTAAGGAAGAAGCCACTGTCCCAAAACCGCCATAAAAAAATCCTGACTATGGTTTGAAACTGCACATGTCATCTGGTCTGATGAAACAAAACTATAACTGTTTGACCATAATGACCATGAAGCATGGGGGTGGCAGCATCATGTTGTGCGGGTGCTTTGCTGCACTGGTGCACCTCACAAAATAGATGGCATCATGAGGTTGGGAAACTTATGTAGATATATGGAAGCAACATCTCAAGACATCAGTCAAAATGGACAATAACCCCAAGCATACTTCCAAAGTTGTGGCAAAATGGATTAGGGACAATAAAGTCAAGGTATTGGAGTGGCCATCACAAAGCCCTGACCTCAATCCCATATAAAATTTGTGGGCAGAACTGAAAAAGTGTATGCGAGCAAGGAGGCCTACAAACCTGACTCAGTTACACTAGCTCTGTCAGGAGGAATGGGCCAAAATTCACCCAACTTATTGTATGACGCTTGTGGAAGGCAACCCGAAATGTTTGACCCAAGTTAAACTATTTAAAGGCAATGCTACCAAATACTAATTGAGTGTATGTAAGCTTCTGACCCACTGGGCATGTGATGAAAGAAATAAAAGCTGAAATAAATCATTCTAACTACTATTATTCTGACAGGATCACCACCTTATTTTAAGAATGTGAACTAACTGACTGAAGACTGGGAATTCTTTACTAGGATTAAAAGTCAGGAATTGTGGAAAAACTGAGTTTTAATGTATTTGTCTAAGTTGCATGTAAACTTCCGACTTCAACTGTACATGGGGCAGCAGACTCTAAGGTTCAGGGCAGAGTACTGGGTGGTAGCCGGCTAGAACAGTGAGTAAGGTTCAGGGCAGGGTACTGGGTGGTAGCCGGCTAGAACAGTGAGTAAGGTTCAGGGCAGGGTACTGGGTGGTAGCCGGCTAGAACAGTGAGTAAGGTTCAGGGCAGGGTACTGGGTTACTGAGTAGCCGGCTAGAACAGTGAGTAAGGTTCAGGACAGGGTACTGGGTGGTAGCCGGCTAGAACAGTGAGTAAGGTTCAGGGCAGGGTACTGGGTGGTAGCCGGCTAGAACAGTGAGTAAGGTTCAGGGCAGGGTACTGGGTGGTAGCCGGCTAGAACAGTGAGTAAGGTTCAGGGCAGGGTACTGGGTGGTAGCCGGCGAGAACAGTGAGTAAGGTTCAGGGCAGGGTACTGGGTGGTAGCCGGCTAGAACAGTGAGTAAGGTTCAGGGCAGAGTACTGGGTGGTAGCCGGCGAGAACAGTGAGTAAGGTTCAGGGCAGGGTACTGGGTGGACATTGATCAATGTGAGCTCAACCTGTAAAGAAATCAAGAATGGAAACTGTTCCATCAACATTTAATTTATTTAATTTTTATTTGACCTTAATTTAACTAGGCAAGTCAGTTAAGAACAAATTCTTATTTTCAATTATGTCCTAGGAACAGTGGGTTAACTGCCTTGTTCAGGGGCAGAACGACAGATTTTTAACTTGTCAGCTCGGTGATTCGATCTTGTAACCTTTCGGTTGCTAGTCGAACGCTCTAACCACTAGGCTACCTGCCGCCCCACATCCTTTGTGTACTGTATAAACGATATGTGTACTGTATAAACGATATGTGTACTGTATAAACGATATGTGTACTGTATAAACGATAGTCTTTCTATTCATGTTGAGCACTGATTCTAAATTCTGTGTAATCTTTAGTACTATTCTAATTATGTTTTATTTCCTCTGGTCAAAACCAGATGAAACCATTGGCCACATGAAAAAATGCAGCTTGTGTAAATCTCTCCCTTTGTAGCTCCAGTCACTCAGTACCACAGTGTTGTGTGTGTGTGTGCCTCTCTAGGGGATGTGGTCACAAGACACCCCAATTTGTTTGAACAGGTGTATTTGCATGCGCCTGCAGGTGTGTGTGTTTGTGTGTGTGTGAGTGTGAGTGTGAGTGTGAGTGTGAGTGTGTGTGAGTGTGTGTGTGTGTGAGTGTGTGTGTGTGTGAGTGTGTGTGTGTGTGTGTGTGTGTGTGTGTGTGTGTGTGTGTGTGTGTGTGTGTGTGTGTGTGTGTGTGTGTGTGTGTGTGTGTGTGTGTGTGTGTGTGTGTGTGTGTGTCCATGTGCGTGCGTGCGTGTGTGGAGTGATGAGGACTGACAGAGCTACGGAAAATGTCTTTGCTTTAAAATGAACTTGTACGTGTAAAGCCATGTGATGCTGACTGGGAGTGTAATTTCATTCTGCTCCTACTGTACAGGTAGCAGTGTATAGCAGTGTATAGGCTACAGTGTGTGCACACCTTTGTTCCAGCCCAGCACTAATACCTGACTCAGACAATGAACTAAACATAGTCTTCAACTTAGATCTGAATTAGTGTAGTAAAGAGCTGGAACCTGGGCTCTAGATCCTTGGTTGGTCAGCCCTGGTATAGACCTGATTATAACAGAGAACAGGTAAGAATGGACAGAGGGAAGGAGACAGGGACACAGACAGACAGACAGATGGTTCTTGAATAAAAAAGATGAAAGCTGAATAAGGTATCTGTCTTGAATAAGTCCCCCTGAATTACAACACTAGAAGAACGCTCTTACTTCAATACTCAGAACTATCTATGTAAATACTGTACACATGTAAATATCACATTATTGTTTACTTAAACTTCAAAATGTCAACAGCTCATCAATGTCAGCCATGCCTGCAGAGAGAGAGGGAGTGAGGGAGAAAGACAGACAGAGAGAGTGAGTGAGTGAGGGAGAAAGATAGACAGAGAGAGAGTGAGTGAGGGAGAAAGACAGAGAGAGAGAGTGAGTGAGGGAGAAAGACAGAGAGAGAGAGGGAGTGAGGGAGAAAGACAGAGAGAGAGAGGGAGTGAGGGAGAAAGACAGAGAGAGAGAGGGAGTGAGGGAGAAAAGATAGACAGAGAGAGAGAGAGAGAGAGAGAGGGAGAAAGATAGACAGAGAGAGAGAGGGAGTGGGGGAGAAAGATAGACAGAGAGAGAGAGGGAGTGAGGGAGAAAGACAGAGAGAGAGAGTGAGTGAGGGAGAAAGATAGACAGAGAGAGAGAGGGAGTGAGGGAGAAACAAGTTCACCTTAAATCAGCCAATCAATCCTGTTGTGACAGGGACAATGGAAGCTTATTGTGTTAGCTTTTTTGTATAAATCTAAATATGTGGGCATTGTGTCTGATTGCCCTGCAGCCACTTGCCTACCAATAGAGGTTCACAACAGAAACAAGTCTTAGACTTTTTGTGTGTATAATCTTCGGCAATTTGGGTACATGTATTGGTTGCCTGGTGTGGCTTCTTTATGTATTATAAAATGTTCAAATCAAATCAAACAAGGAGTGGCATTTGAATGCAAGCTTCAGAACAAAATGTCAATTGCAAAAACCTTTCTACCCTGTCTATCTATGGGTAACAGAGTTAGCATGTTATGCTCGACTCACTCAGTTTTCCACCACAAAACACCAGCAAATTACCAAAAAGAGTAGAACCAGCTCACCAGCTTTCATACCACGATTTCACTATTGTATGTTCAATGTTTCTTTTTAAATAAATATTTTAAAAGGAATAGTTTCACCATATTAAAACGAGAGTTCAGTTGACGTAAATAATCACTAATCACATGAAAGAAATAATCATCTTCAGAAATAACTTTGTCACAGCAACAACATTACTAAGGTTTACAATGATGGTGAAAACTTGGAGAAATGTTGGGTTAAAGTGGATTAAAATCTTCCTCTAAGTAACAGAGGGGCACGGAGGGGCATGTCAAAATCTTCCTCGAAGTAACAGAGGGGCGCGGAGGGGCATGTCAAAATCTTCCTCAAAGTAACAGAGGGGCACGGAGGGGCATGTCAAAATCTTCCTCGAAGTAACAGAGGGGGACGGAGGGGCATGTCAAAATCTTCCTCGAAGTAACAGAGGGGGACGGAGGGGCATGTCAAAATCTTCCTCGAAGTAACAGAGGGGCACGGAGGGGCAGGTCAAAATCTTCCTCGAAGTAACAGAGGGGGCACGGAGGGGCATGTCAAAATCTTCCTCGAAATAACAGAGGGGCACGGAGGGGCATGTCAAAATCTTCCTCGAAGTAACAGAGGGGCACGGAGGGGCATGTCAAAATCTTCCTCGAAATAACAGAGGGGCACGGAGGGGCATGTCAAAATCTTCCTCGAAGTAACAGAGGGGCACGGAGGGGCATGTCAAAATCTTCCTCGAAGTAACAGAGGGGCACGGAGGGGCATGTCAAAATCTTCCTCGAAGTAACAGAGGGTGCACGGAGGGGCATGTCAAAATGCACAATTTGGGCACTTTAGCAAGTATTTATTCATATAAAAAATCGGATTTATTGAATTCTCCATGTGGTCTATATTAGACAATATTGGTGCACAATTTCTACTTAAAATATCAAAGGGATGCAAAAAGCACAAATTTGGTGGAATGACCCAGAGAGTGAGAGAGAGAGAACGAGTGGGTGAGAGTGAGAGAGAGAACGAGTGGGTGAGAGTGAGATAGAGAGAACGAGTGGGTAAGAGTGAGATAGAGAGAACGAGTGAGTGAGAGTGAGAGAGAGAGAACGAGTGGGTGAGAGTGAGATAGAGAGAACGAGTGGGTGAGAGTGAGAGAGAGAACGAGTGGGTGAGAGTGAGAGAGAGAGAACGAGTGGGTGAGAGTGAGAGAGAGAGTACGAGTGGGTGAGAGTGAGAGAGAGAATGAGTGGGTGAGAGTGAGAGAGAGAGTACGAGTGGGTGAGAGTGAGAGAGAGAGAACGAGTGGGTGAGAGTGAGAGAGAGAGTACGAGTGGGTGAGGGTGAGAGAGAGAGAACGAGTGGGTGAGAGTGAGAGAGGGAGAAAGAAAGAGAAATAGAGAGAGAGGGAGAGAGTGAGGAAAGGTTTCTCTGAGCCCAGAGCCAGCCCTGTCTCAATCTTCCACTCCAAGCTAGTTAGCATCAACACGCGATGATGACTCAAATCACAAGTCGCCACATGCACAAACATACATACACACATAACGCATGCACAAACATACACACACACGTAACGCATGCACATAACGCATGCACAAACATACACACACACGTAACGCATGCACAAACATACACACACACATAACGCATGCACATAACGCATGCACAAACATACACACACACATAACGCATGCACATAACGCATGCACAAACATACACACACACATAACGCATGCACATAACGCATGCACAAACATACACACACACGTAACGCATGCACAAACATACACACACACATAACGCATGCACAAACATACACACACACACACACATGCACGCATGCACAAACATACACACACACATGCACGCATGCACAAACATACACACACACATGCATACACACACAACCCCTCACTCCAGCCTGAGCCAACATCTCTGTGGAACAATCAGCTTTTTTACCAATAATGTGATCAATTGATTGATTTATTACACTTCACCCAATCGCAGGAGGTAAATATTTAAAAGAAACTCTCTACCCTGCCCACATCCCTATACCAACATCTCTGTACTGTCACCCCCTATTGTAAGGCTTGAGGAATGTAGTGTACTTGTGATAAATACACTAAATCCATGTCTACTTAGGATCCAATCTTACCAGACCACTCAAATTCAGCTCTGGATCTCGAAGCCAGTTCCACTGCGTTTTTTCATTGCTCCCCTCTAATCAGGGTCTGATTTAGACCTGGGACACCAGGTGGGTGCAATTCATTATCAGGTAGAACAGAACACCAGCAGGCTCTGGACCTCATAGGGTAAGAGTTGAATAGCCCTGTACTAGATCAACCATCACTGACAGACGGAGGCACATTCATTTTACCCAGTTTTCTTTTCTGCCTGACTGTTTCTTAACCTTGTTTGGCCATGTAGACGACTCATCTGGTGTTCTAGGTCTGAATCAGTCCGATTAGGCAGAAGGATGAAAGTCAGCAGTGTTCAGCAAGCCTTTCTCCCTATCTTGTGCTTTTCAGTGTTTGTGGGTCAAACTATTTAGTGGTAGGTCAACTTAGCTCAGGGGTGGTCATCCCACCTCCTAGAGACCTTGTTGTCAGTTTCTATGGCGAACGAATATAGGCTACCTACTGACTGTGAATGGTAATGTGTAAATCTATAGATCAATCAATTAATCAGGTAAATAGATCCATCAATCAATCAAAGGTGTGTGTGTGTGTGTGTGTGTGTGTGTGTGTGTGTGTGTGTGTGTGTGTGTGTGTGTGTGTGTGTGTGTGTGTGTGTGTGTGTGTGTGTGTGTGTGTGTGTGTGTGTGTGTGTGTGTGTGTGTGTGTGTGTGTGTGTGTGTGTGTGTGTGTGTGTGTGTGTGTGTGTGTGTGATGTCTGTCCACTCCACAATCACTCCACAGATTTCCCAATTCTCAGAAATTCTTTCTGAAACTGTGAAACTGTGATTCAAACAGTAACATAAAACACAGTAACAAATAGTCTCACACACAGGGTAATACAGTCCTCTATAAACCAGACTATTTAAAGATTTATAGTCACGCTCACACATGAATCATCACAATAGACCCAGGTGGAGGGACTATAGGGTCCTAGTCACCACAAATTGGAAGACACACACTCGCACACAAACACAAACCCACACACATACGCCCACATACACACACAGACACACAGAGAGCGCGAGGGAGAGGGAGAGAAAGAGAGAGACAGCACATTCGCGGTGGAAGACATGATTCTCTGTGACACCTCACTGGAAGCAGCCGAGAATGAGGTCCCTGTGCCGTACGCGCTAAAAGCGTGAGCCCCAGCCCAAGAAGACAGACAGCACTGTAGAATTACCAGCAGGCTAATTACTTAACTTCTCTGCTTTGGCTCAAATAGAGTGAAATGTGCTGCTGAAGGACATGTGGATGGAAGAACGGAAGCAAACACACAACAAGTTGTCTATTTGTTTAGGCTACTATGATTTATAGCAATTTCTCTTCCGAATTATTAAAGGGGCAATCTGCAGTTGCTACATTCCTTTTTGGATTTACAGTAAATAAATTAATGATATGTACCCATTGATTCTTGAAGAATGTAATTTATAAATGCCCCATGAGCTTAGTTCAACTGTCTTACCACAACAGAACCCCCAAAATAAGGTTGTTTTACTCCAATGTTTGGAAACAAAGTAAATGTAAACGTCACTGTATAGCCTCAAAAACTATACTTTTTAAATCATGAATGGTCAGTCATTGCATCCATAGCTCTTTCTATAGCCCCATCCCTCAGTTTTTTTTATTGCGGATTACCCCTATAAGGTGTGAAACATGCAGTTTTGGATTGACGCGCAATTTCAGAAGCAATGGTAGGCTAAAATGTAAAAGAACCATGACCACTTTAATATAATGAATGAAGTTGAGTTTGTTTACCTGCATGCTGTCTGATGTGATGTAGGCTTGCTCTCCGATATGAAGGGTTAATCTGTCCTTGCGCTCTCCTCAAAGCAGACTTGCCTCGCGCTGTGATGTCCCCAGGAATCTCACTGCACGGAGAGAGAGATGGAAGGAGGGAGGGTCAGAAAGAGTGAGAGCAAGAGAGGGGGCGCGAGGAGGACGATGCGCTGTGTGCTCTCTCGAACTCTAACCGTTTTATGGACTGTGCCGTTTGCCTTTTCCATAATCAATTTGAATATGTAAATAGAAACGCAATTTAATATACGTATTTGAGGAGAGAACAGTTGCAGTTTCGTAAATATGAAAAACTCACAAAGTAATAGATTGTTAAAGCATCAACTGGGAGCTGCGAGGGGAATTATTTTCCCACAAAAAGGGCTCTTCATTCATTACTGTTTCATTATGCATCCAATTTATTCTCGTCAGGTGGAGAAGACGGAAAGACAGTGGCGGTGTATGTGTATAAGTATGAGTATGTGTTTGTGTGTGATGGTTGGTACAGAAACACAATTAAAACCCTGCCCTGTGAAAACCAAATAAATTTCGGAGACCTAGGCTTGGTCTGAGGCTGCCAGGGGCAGAGAAAGGGGGAGAGAGCGAGAGAGAATGGGGTTGGGGTGGGAGAAGGTGTGAGAGGGTGGGGAATGGAGAGAGGAAGATAGGAGGGAGGGTGTGAGAGAAAAAGGGGACAAAGACATTGGATTGGATTGAAAGAGGGTGTGAGAGAGGGAAGGGAGAGAGAAAGAAAGAGGAGAAAGGAGAGAGAGAGATTGGTGGTAGATTGGGAGATTGGGAGAGAGAGAAAGGGGGGGGGGGTAGGAGAGAGGCGTGAGAGAGAGAACTGGGTGGAATAGCAATCAATCAGGTCAGTCATTTTCTGGAAGTGTTTATTGCATAATAACAAGTTAATTAAGATAGCCTGCAGGAGCCACAGGCACAAACGCAATATACTCTGAACATACTCTACTCCCTAGTACAGTGACCCTGCACTATGGCCACCCAGGTCATGGTCTATTCACTCTGCTACCATCTAGATGACAGAGACAGTACAAGTGCATCAAAGCCTCGACTGAATCCAGGCCATCACACAATCTCCTGTAATTAGAAAGAAAGAAACAGACAGACAGACAGACAGACAGACAGACAGACAGACAGACAGACAGACAGACAGACAGACAGACAGACAGACAGACAGACAGACAGACAGACAGACAGACAGACCTGTACTCACATATACACTCACACACATACGCCCATACTCACAAACACACACACTTACAGTATATAGAGTCATTAAACACTGGACAATTCAAGTTTCATGTTTATTTTATATAGTTTTTCACACTGTGTATACTGGACTCTTCACATAGCTCATTCTAATATATACTGCCTTCAGAAAGTATTCCTAACCATTACTTATTCCACATTTTGTTGGGTACAGCCTGAATTCAAAATGAATTAAATTCTCATTTTTCTCACCAATATACACACAATACCTCATAATGACAAAGTGAAAACAAGTTTTTAGACATTTTTGTACATTTATAAAACATTACATACAGATATATCTCATATACATAAGTATTCACGCCCCTGAGTCAATATTTTGTAGAAACACCTTTGGTGGCAATTACAGTTTTGAGTCATCTTGCGTATGTCTGTATCAGCTATGCACATCTGGATTTGGGGATTTTCTCCCATTCTTCTTTTCAGATGTTGTCAAGCTCTGTTAAATTAGATTGGGAGCTGCGGTGAACAACAATCTTTAAGACTTTCCACAGCTTTTCAATGGGCTACAAGTCTGGGCTTTGGCTGGGCCACTCAAGGAGTTGCATATCATTGTTCTGAAGCCATTCTAGTGTTGCTTTGGCTGTATGCTTGGGGTCATTGTCCAGTTGGAATGTAAATCTTCGCTCCAGTCTAAGGTCATTTGCACTCATCAAGGATTTGCCTGTATTTGTCTCCATTCATTGTTCCCTTTATCCTTACCAGTCTCCCAGTCCCTGCCACTGAAAAGCATCCCCATAGCATAATGCTGCCACCACAATGCTTCACAGAAGGAACGGCGTTAGACAGGTGATGAGCTGTGCCTGGTTTTCTCCAGACAGAGCGTATTGCATTCAGGCCACAGAGTAACATTTTTGTCTCATCAGACCACATAATCTTTTGCCTCATGATCGCAGTCTTTCATGTGCTTTTTTGCAAACTCCATGCGTGCTGTCATGTGCCTTTTTCTTATGAGTGGCTTCCGTCTGGCCACTCTCCCATAAAGCCCATATTGGTATAGTGTTGTAGGGACTGTTGTCCTTCTGGTAGGTTCTCCTATCTCAGGTCAGGAACCTCCCTGACCAAGGTCCTTCTTGCCCAGTTTCTCACTTTGGTCGGGCAGCCAGCTCAGGCAGAGTCTGGGTACTTCCATATTTTTTACATTTCCCAATGATGAAGACCACTGTGCTCTTGGAAACTTTCAACATTCTAGCAATTGTTTTATACCATTCCCCAGATACAGTACCAGTCAAAAGTATGGACACACCTACTCATTCAAGGTTTTTTATATATTGTTAAAATGTTCTACATTGAAGAAAAATAGTGAAGACATCAAAACTATGAAATAACACATGTGGAATCATGTAGGAACCAAAAAAGTGTTAAACAAATCAATATACATTGGGGCAAAAAAGTATTTAGTCAGCCACCAATTGTGCAAGTTCTCCCACTTAAAAATATGAGAGAGGCCTGTAATTTTCATCATAGGTACAGTTCAACTATGACAGACAAAATGAGAAAAAAAATCCAGAAAATCACATTGTAGGATATTTAATGAATTTATTTGCAAATTATGGTGGAAAATAAGTATTTGGTCACCTACAAACAAGCAAGATTTCAGGCTCTCACAGACCTGTAACTTCTTCTTTAAGAGGCTCCTCTGTCCTCCACTCGTTACCTGTATTAATGGCACCTGTTTGAACTTGTTATCAGTATAAAAGACACCTGTCCACAACCTCAAACAGTCACACTCCAAACTCCACTATGACCAAGACCAACGAGCTCCCCAAATACAGATGTGGCAAGCTTGTTGTGTCATACCCAAGAAGGCTGTAATCGCTGCCAAAGGTGCTTCAACAAAGTACTGAGTACTTTAGATCTGAATACTTATGTAAATGTGATATCAGTTTTTTATGAATCTTTGTCATTATGGGGCATTGTGTGTAGATTGATGAAGGATAAAAAAAATCAATTTTAGAATAAGGCTGTAACCTAACAAAACGTGTAAAAAGTCAAGGGGCCTGAATACTTTCCGAAGGCACTGTATACTGCTGTACATATTCTTACTATATATTTTTGGTGTATATTCGCATGAGTTGCATTTGGATTACTGATTGATTTCTGGTTTGTAGTTTTTGATAACTTTTTATTGGTGCACTGTTAGGCGCTAGCATTCCAAACATTCCGTTGCACCTGCAATAACATCTGCGAAACTACGCGACCAATAAATGATTTGATAAGGAAACCATAAACAGAGGTCATGTGAGTGAGGGCAAAACGGTTGTCCCAGCTGTTGTCCTACTTTAGCTAAAGCCATTTCCATGTAAAAAGCCCCATGAGCTCTAACATGTCAAGTTCAAATGTGGTGTCAAAGGAATGCTAAGAGTCTATTTATAAAGCATATATAAACGTTTCAACCATTTTCCATGCTAGAAATGTGGAATAAGCAACGGCTTTCTTTGATTTATGGTCAAACAGATGGAAAAGGGGTCTTAGAAAACATCTCGCAGAAAAAGTATTAAAAGGTATCAGAAATACATCACAACCCAATAATCTTGAAGTAAAGACCAGTTCTATCTGATATTAACATTTATATTTCATTTTGCAGAAATGATTTGCCTTCTGTAAGTTTAAGAAATACTGCCTACCCACTGGGCACACCACAACATTTAGACTTGGAAAATTGGGTCATATTTGGTTGAGACATTGATCAATGAGATTACAACCTTCTGTAGATTCACCCACTCACAAAGAGTGGGTGACAAACGTTTGTTGAATTCCCAATGTGTTATCAACATGCATTCAACAATCTAAAAGCACAACCAAATTCCAAGGGAAAAACAATGTCTGATTTTTGGTTTAGTTGTCAACTAAATGTGTAATCACGGCACTTTAATCCATTTAAAAGCACAACAAAGTTTGTTGAATTCCCAATGTGTTATGAACATGCATTCAACAATCTAAAAAGCTCAACAAAATTCCAAGGGGAAAACAATGTCTGATTTTTGGTTTAGTTGTCAACTAAATGTGTAATAATTGCACTTTAATCCATTTAAAAGCACAACACAGTTCAAATTGGTAATTAAATGTTATTTACTTTATTTATACAACAGTTTAATGTGTTATCCCTGTGCTTCAGCTAATAGCATAACCAAATGACCTGGATTGCAGTTGAGATTACATTAAAAGTACAAAGGATCAATGTGGTTTGAGATTCTGGGCAGATTATTATAGCATTTGTGAAGATCTCCACAGACTTGCAATTCTGAAAATGCACACTTTCTTTGATTACATAAGAATACATTTATAGAACACAGTAAAACTCCAAATGGATGTGTAACTCATTAAAAGGTTGAATAAATACTGTTACATCAACTTCAGGCTATTCACTGTATTACAAAAGCAGTATTCAATTGTTGTGGACAACGCAACCATTATAGAAACATTTAAAGGAGATGCATCTACTGCTTGAATAGTTCTATCTGAGCCACTGGCTTAATCCTATTCTTGAACTTTTTCCTTTAGTTGGAGATGTGAATCCAACATATCAATTATTAACTTAATCAAGGCCGGAACGCACCAAATCTGAACCAAACAAAGATGTCCATGTGTTGTGCATAATTAATCAGTCATCTACTGCTGTAGACTCACACTACTGTACACTGTTCACTGAAATGGCTGTCTGTGAGGGTGTCTCTCTTTGTCTCTATCTCTCTTGCAATCAGCCTTCCCTCTCTCTTTTGTAGCCATATTACCCAGTGCAAGCGGTCTTCCTTGGGTCAATACTCATTACACACACGGATCCTTCACTGCAGACCACTGACTCACACACACATGTGCGTGCACGTAGCAGTGTGTATGTCTATAGCTACATTGAGGAAGGATTACAGTTATTAGAAGATTGAGTGGCTCGGCAGGGCAAATAATCAGAGTTAGGGTCGATTCCATCTCAACCGCAAAATTATTTCAATTCACATAATTGAAAAAGTCCTCATAGCAGATTATGGACTGAAGTTTTTAGTGGAGATATTTCACTCACAACAGCACAGCCCAGTACAGTAAGTACTGGTACTGCTCCCAAACTAGACCATGCAGGACTTTACCATCTTATCAACAAGACAAATAAACATTCAATGAAATATTATAAAGTAGCTATACACTGATTACCAGATTCCTTTGTAGAAACACAACATTGATCTAACAAGCTGAAGTCTCCATAAACCACATCAGACTGGTTTTATCTAATAGGACATGCCCTCATGTTTCTCAGTGTGTGTGTGTGTGTGTGTGTGTGTGTGTGTGTGTGTGTGTGACAAACAGAAAAAGTGTTCACATAGAAGTCAGTACATGATAGTAGAGATCATCGCTACACACGCACGCACGCACACACACACACACACACACACACACACACACACACACACACACACACACACACACACACACACACACACACACACACACACACACACACACACACACACACACACACACACACACACACACACACACACACGCACACACGCACTCACGTATCAATTTTCTGTGGTGGAAAATGTGGCCTTAGCTACAGCTGTGTTTGTCAGACCATGAGACATCCCGAAAATCGATCTTCTCACGAAAACGTCTATAGCATCCGAACGGTTTGATAACTAATAATTGATACATATTACCCCACTACAGACACGCACGTACGGAAAGAGTCACGCGATGGTGTTCTCTGTTTTGCTCTACATTCTGTACTACGACCCCCACAAGTATCACGGGACTCATCTGATAGTAACCGGTACCGGGTTTGTTTTTTTACATTGAAGTATGGAAAGTGTAAAAAAAATTATATTTATTTTTGCTTAGCTTTCTTATATCTCATTATGTCTCCTACTTTTGACTGTCTGTTTTGCCATTTATGAATGTGTTCCTCAATGCGTTTCTATGGGCTATAGCAGTAAAGGCAAAGTTATATATTTTATCAAATATTTTTTTTATATACAATACCAGTCAAAAGTATGGACAAACCTACTCATTCACAGTTTTTTACATTTATTGTAATTTTCTACATTGTAGAATAATAGTGAAGACATCAAAACTATGAAATAACACATATAGAATCATGTAGTAACAAAAATGTGTTAAACAAATCAAAATATATGTTATATTTGAGATTCTTCAAAGTAGCCACCCATTAACTTGATGACATATTTGCACACTCTTGGCATTCTCTCAACCAGCTTCATGAGGTAGTCACCTGGAATGCATTTCAATTAACAGGTGTGCCTTGTTAAAAGTTCATTTGTGGAATTTCTTTCCTTCTTAATGCATTTCAGCAAGTCAGTTGTGTTGTGACAAGGTAGGGGTGGTATACAGAAGATAGCCCTATTTTGTAAAAGACCAAGTTCATATTATGTCAAGAACAGCTCAAATAAGCAAAGAGAAACGACAGTCCATCATCACTTTAAGACATGAAGGTCAGTCAATACGGAAAATGTCAAAAACTCTTAAAGTTTCTTCAAGTGCAGTTGCAAAAACCATCATGTGCTATGATGAAACTGGGTCTCATGAGTACCGCCACAGGAAAAGAAGACCCAGAATTACCTCCACTGCAGAGGATAAGGTCATTAGAGTTAACTGCACCTCAGATTGCAGCCCAAATAAATGCTTCACAGAGTTCAAGTAACAGACACATCTCGAAATCAACTGTTCAGAGGAGACTGCGTGAATTAAGCCTTCATGGTCAAATTGCTGCAAAGAAACCACTACTAAAGGACACCAATAAGAAGAAGAGACTTGCTTGGGCCAAGAAACATGAGCAATGGACATCAGACCGGTGGAAATCTGTCTTTTGGTCAGATGAGTCCAAATTTGACATTTTTGGGTCCGACCGCCATGTCTTTGTGAGACACAGAGTAGGTGAATGAATGATCTCCCCACGTGTGGTTCCCACCGTGAAGCATGGAGGAGGAGGTGTGATGGTATGGGGGTGCTTTGCTGGTGACACTGCCAGTGATTTATTTAGAATTCAAGGCAAACTTAACCAGCATGGCTACCACAGCATTCTGCAGTAATACACAATCTCATCTGGTTGGCACTTAGTGGGACTATCATTTGTTTTTCAACAGGGCAATGATTCAAAACACACCTCCAGGCTGTGTAAGAACTATTTGACCAAGGAGAGTGATGGAAAAGCAGCCAACAAGTGCTCAGCATATGTGGGAACTCCTTCAAGACTGTCGGAAAAGCATTCCTAATGAAGCTGGTTGAGAGAAATCCAAGAATGTGCAAAGCTGTCATCAAGGCAAAGGGTGGCTACTTTAAAGAATCTTATGTCTGGTACTGTATATATATATATATATATATATATATATATATATATATATATATATATATATATATATATATATATATATATATATATATATATTTGTTATACCTACAGGGGACCTAAATTTCTAAATCAAATAGATAAAGATGGCTATGAGACATAAAGATGTATTGGTCAAAATCAAAACAGCTAAACAACCAGTTTGATCCATGAGAAAGAACATGTACAAAGTGGACAGAATCTACACTTCCATAAAGATTACTTTGGGAGGAAGATGGAAGTTCAATAAAAGGTATTTACTTCTCATTAAAACCAACATGTTTAGCCTTCAATAAAGCCTTCATGGTGGAGCTTTAGGAAGTGGACAGAACATAGCTCAGGGACAGTCAGAGACTTATCTTGGAGGTGGGGAGGGGGCGATGGATGGAGAAACTTTGTAACCCTGGAAACTGTTGCTAAGTAGCGGAACGAAGGATGCAGGGAAAGAGGGACAGAGATGGAACTGTGAGGGTGTGAGGAAGGAAGAGGAGAGAAAAGTGGGGGAGACCTGTGTGTGTGTGTGTGTGTGTGTGTGTGTGCGTGAGTTAATATATTATATAGCCTATGTCTTTTAATTATACATCACATAAGACCCAT
Source organism: Oncorhynchus masou masou (assembly GCF_036934945.1). Lineage (NCBI taxonomy): Eukaryota > Metazoa > Chordata > Actinopteri > Salmoniformes > Salmonidae > Oncorhynchus > Oncorhynchus masou. Next base: position 35,549,621 of record NC_088212.1, read on the forward strand.
GATAAGAGTATCTAATTTGTATGTTAACAAATTGTATTAAATGAATTATCTGACTCCATAAATATTATAAAAATTTGCAAGCAAGGATTAGGCAAAGAGTTGATGTTGACTAGCAAGAATTGGTCTGAGAGTAAAATACTAAAGGCAAAAGGATTAAATTACATTCTAAAATGAATGATAACATTATCAAGGCATAAGCTTAAGTTACAAGGCAATGCTGACATTAATCAAGGAATTTAGTATATAGACATGATCAGACAGGGAGAGAGAGACAAGGAATCCATGTCTTGAGCCATGGTCCATAGCTCATGGGAGAGGGAGAAAGACTGTATATCTAACCACAGCAGGTCAGGAAAAAGGTCAGAGAAAGAGAGACACAGTGAAGCTAAAACCCTTTTATCACCATTTGACCATGTTTAGATTCCAAATCTGAGTTATTGACCAATAGCATTACTGTTGAGCTAACTTCCAATCAGATATCAGACCTACAGGATGTCATCACCTACATCTTTACAGAAGTGTGACGGAATTGGGGATGTGGGGAGCAACACAGAGAAGGCTAGATTTCTGAGAAGACAATAAAACCTTTTGCATAGTGTTGATAAAAGAGAGATAGAAGTTTGGGCTGCTCTGTGTGTGTGTGTGTTACGTCCTGACCTTAGTTCCTTTATTATGTCTCTATTTTAGTTTGGTCAGGGCGTGAGTTGGGGTGAGCATTCTATGTTTTGTGTTCTATGTTTTCTATTTCTATGTGTTTGGCTTGGTATTGGTCCCAATCAGAGGCAGCTGGCAATCGTTGTCTCTGATTGAGAACCATACTTAGGAGGCCTGTTTTCCCACTATGGGTGTGGGTAGTTGTTTTTGGTGTCTACCATACAGAACTGTTTCGTGTCGGTCACTCGCGGTGTTATTTTTGGTCATTTAGTGTCCCAGTCAGTTTATTAAACATCACGAACACTTACCACACTGCACCTTGGTCCTCACCTTCTTCTACCAACGACAGCCGTTACAGTGTGTGTGTGTGTAACATGGAGCATTAAAGTGCTTTTACCCTCTGTGGACCCTGCCCTTGGCTGGTAGGATAAAAATAACCAGGGTCTGGCTGTCCTACACCACAGTAGCCTACAGACACACACACACGCAAGCACACATGCACAATTACGCACACACACACAACATTTCCATTCAATCACCTCTCACTTCAGTTCATTCCTCTTGATGCCTAGTTGAACTAAAACATGAGTTCTCTCTTTTCTTCTCTCCGTCCCTTCTCCCTTTCTCCACTCTTTTTTTATCCTCTCCTATCTCAAATCCTTAGGAAATATGATTGACAAAGAGGACATCTAATTCATATGCTAATCCATGTGGGTTTGATTCCCGCACAGTCGGACAAGTTAACTATAAATCAATTTGGATTAAGGCAGAGATCGCCAACCTTTTCTAGCACGAGAGCCACCCAGATAGCACAGTGGATCTGGGCTGATTCCGGCTCAGAGTCGGGGCACTTGGCAGCTAGTCAGACTCGGCCGACGTCATGTGGCCTGGGTCTGGGTCGCCTTAGGCAGTATTACTTATGGCTAGGATGCAGCGATTGAGCTCGGGCCGATTCCGGTGTGAGTTATCTGGCCCAAATGTATTACTTGGGGGTCGGGCCAATTCCGGTGAGAATTATCTGGCCCAAATGTATTACTTGGGGCTCAGACCGATTCTGGTGTGAGTTATCTGTCCCAAATATATTACTTTGGTCTACTTACTAGTCTGTTCAACCTCTCTTTCGTATTGTCTGAGATTCCTAAAGATTGGAAAGCGGCCGCGGTCATCCCCCTCTTCAAAGAGGGAGACACTCTAGACCCAAACTGTTACAGACCTATATCCATCCTGCCATGCCTTTCTAAAGTCTTTGAAAGCCAAGTTAACAAACAGATCACCAACCATCTCGAATCCCACCGTACTGTCTCCGCACGCAATCCGGTTTCCGAGTTGGTCACGGGTGTACCTCAGCCACGCTCAAGGCCCTAAACAATATCATAACCACCATCGATAAAAAACAGTACTGTGCAGTACTGCCGTCTTCATCGACCTGGCCAAGGCTTTCGACTCTGTCAATCACCGCATTCTTATCGGCAGACTCAACAGCCTTGGTTTCTCAAATGACTGCTTCGCCTGGTTCACCAACTACTTCTCAGATAGAGTTCAGTGTGCCAAATCGGAGGGCCTGTTGTCCGGACCTCTGGCAGTCTCTATGGGGGTGCCACAGAGTTCAATTCTTGGGCCGACTCTTTTCTCTGTATATATAAATTATGTCGTTCTTACTGCGGTGATTCTTTGATCCACCTCTATGCAGACGACACCATTCTGTATACATCTGGCCCTTCTTTGGACACTGTGTTAACAGACCTCCAAACAAGCTTCAATGCCATACAACTCTCCTTCCGTGGCCTCCAACTGCTCTTAAACGCTAGTAAAACTAAATGAATGCTCTTCAAGCGTTCGCTGCCTGTACCCACCCGCCCGTCCAGCATCACTACTCTGGACGGTTCTGACTTAGAATATGGGGACAATTATAAATACCTAGGTGTCTGGCTAGACTGTAAACTCTCCTCCCAGACTCATATTAAGCATCTCCAATCCAAAATTAAATCTAGAATCGATCGGCTTCCTATTTCGCAACAAAGCCTCCTTCACTCATGCTGCCAAACATACCCTCGTAAAACTGATTATCCTGCCGATACTTGACTTCGGCGATGTCATTTAATAAAATAGCCTCCAACACTCTTCCTCAGCAAATTGGATGTAGTCTATCACAGTGCCATCCATTTTGTCACCAAAGCCTCATATACTACCCGCCATTGCGACCTGTATGCTCTCGTTGGCTGGTCCTCGCTGCATTTTAGTCGCAAAACCCACTGGCTCCAGGTCATCTATAAGTCTTTGCTGGGTAAAGCTCCGCCTTATCTCAGCTCACTGGTCACCATAGCAACACTCACCCGTAGCACGCGTTCCAGCAGGTATATTTCATTGGTCATCCCCAAAGCCAACATCTCCTTTGGCCGCCTTTCCTTCCAGTTCTCTGCTGCCAATGACTGGAACAAATTGCAAAAATCACTGAAGTTGGAGACTTATATCTCTCTCACTAACTTCAAGCATCGGCTGTCAGAGCAGCTTACCGATCGCTGCCACTGTATACAGCCCATCGGTAAATAGCCCATCCAACCAACTTCCTACCCCATCCCCATATTTGTTTTTTTTCTGCTCTTTTGCACACCAGTATTTCTACTTGCTCATCCTCATCTGCACATTTATCTCTCCAGTGTTAATTGCTAAATTGTAATTACTTTGCCACTATGGCCTATTTATTGCCTTACCTCCTTACATAATTTGCACACACTGTCTACAGATTTTCTATTGTGTTATTGACTGTACGTTTGTTTATCCCATGTGTAACTAACTCTGTGTTGTTGTTTTTATCTTGGCTAGGTCGCAGTTGTAAATGAGAACTTGTTCTCAACTGGCCTACCTGGTTAAATAAAGGTGAAATAAAAAAATAAAAAATAAAAAACAGCTCCTGGTATATGTCCATTAAGTTTATGGAGGGGTCAATTAAGGAAGACACCCTCTTCTGCAAACCAGGACAACTGGATATTTTTTTAAAGTACTGACATCAAATGGACTTTGGTGGTCAAGATGTGTTTGTATCTGTACTGATGGTGCAAAAACCATGACAGGGAGATGTAGTGGAGTGGTAACGCGCTTGCAAGCAGTTGCTCCCAATGCCACTTGGGTACACTGCATTATCCACCGAGAGGCTCTTGCTGCCAAGGGAATGCCTGACAGCTTGAAAGACGTTTTGGACACTACAGTGAAAATGTTAAAGCAAGGCCCCTGAACTCTTGTGCATTTTCTGCATTGTCTCTGAATTGAGAGACGAGCTTAGAGTTTTCTTTACTGACCATCATTTTCACTTGTCTGACCGCTTGCATGATGATGAGTTTCTCACATGACTGGCCTATCTTGGTGATGTTTTTTCTTGCCTGAATGATCTGAATCTAGGATTACAGGGCCTCCGCAACTATATTCAATTTGCGGGATAAAATTGAGGCTATGATTAAGAATTTGGAGCTCTTCTCTGTTTGCAATAACCAGGACAACACACATATTTCTCTATAATTGTATGATTTTGTTTGTGTGCAAATGAACTCAAGCTTATGGACAATGTCAAATGTGATATAGCGGAGCACCTGAGTGAGTTGGGTGCGCAAATACGCAGGTACTTTCCCAAAACGGATGACACAAATAACTGGATTCGTTATCTCTTTCATGACCTGCCTCCAGTCCACTTATCAATATCTGAACAAGAGAGCCTCATCGAACTTGCAACAAGCGGTTCTGTGGAAATTGAATTTAATCAGAAGCCACTGCCAGATTTCTAGATTGGGCTGCGCTCAGAGTATCCTGCCCTGGAAAATCACACTGTTAAAAGTCACTGATGCCCTTTGCAACCGCGTACCTATGTGAGAGTGGATTCTCTTTTCACTAGCATGAAAACTAAATACAAGCATAGACTGTGTGTGAAAAATTATTTAAGACTGAGACTCTCTCCAATACAACCCAACATTGGAGAGATACAGTGCCTTGCGAAAGTATTCGGCCCCCTTGAACTTTGCGACCTTTTGCCACATTTCAGGCTTCAAACATAAAGATATAAAACTGTATTTTTTTGTGAAGAATCAACAACAAGTGGGACACAATCATGAAGTGGAACGACATTTATTGGATATTTCAAACTTTTTTAACAAATCAAAAACTGAAAAATTGGGTGTGCAAAATTATTCAGCCCCCTTAAGTTAATACTTTGTAGCGCCACCTTTTGCTGCGATTACAGCTGTAAGTCGCTTGGGGTATGTCTCTATCAGTTTTGCACATCGAGAGACTGAAATTTTTTCCCATTCCTCCTTGCAAAACAGCTCGAGCTCAGTGAGGTTGGATGGAGAGCATTTGTGAACAGCAGTTTTCAGTTCTTTCCACAGATTCTCGATTGGATTCAGGTCTGGACTTTGACTTGGCCATTCTAACACCTGGATATGTTTATTTTTGAACCATTCCATTGTAGATTTTGCTTTATGTTTTGGATCATTGTCTTGTTGGAAGACAAATCTCCGTCCCAGTCTCAGGTCTTTTGCAGACTCCATCAGGTTTTCTTCCAGAATGGTCCTGTATTTGGCTCCATCCATCTTCCCATCAATTTTAACCATCTTCCCTGTCCCTGCTGATGAAAAGCAGGCCCAAACCATGATGCTGCCACCACCATGTTTGACAGTGGGTATGGTGTGGTCAGGGTGATGAGCTGTGTTGCTTTTACGCCAAACATAACGTTTTGCATTGTTGCCAAAAAGTTCAATTTTGGTTTCATCTGACCAGAGCACCTTCTTCCACATGTTTGGTGTGTCTCCCAGGTGGCTTGTGGCAAACTTTAAACAACACTTTTTATGGATATCTTTAAGAAATGGCTTTCTTCTTGCCACTCTTCCATAAAGGCCAGATTTGTGCAATATACGACTGATTGTTGTCCTATGGACAGAGTCTCCCACCTCAGTTGTAGATCTCTGCAGTTCATCCAGAGTGATCATGGGCCTCTTGGCTGCATCTCTGATCAGTCTTCTCCTTGTATGAGCTGAAAGTTTAGAGGGACAGCCAGGTCTTGGTAGATTTGCAGTGGTCTGATACTCCTTCCATTTCAATATTATCGCTTGCACAGTGCTCCTTGGGATGTTTAAAGCTTGGGAAATCTTTTTGTATCCAAATCCGGCTTTAAACTTCTTCACAACAGTATCTCGGACCTGCCTGGTGTGTTCCTTGTTCTTCATGATGCTCTCTGCGCTTTTAACGGACCTCTGAGACTATCACAGTGCAGGTGCATTTATACGGAGACTTGATTACACACAGGTGGATTGTATTTATCATCATTAGTCATTTAGGTCAACATTGGATCATTCAGAGATCCTCACTGAACTTCTGCTGCACTGAAAGTAAAGGGGCTGAATAATTTTGCACGCCCAATTTTTCAGTTTTTGATTTGTTAAAAAAGTTTGAAATATGCAATAAATGTCGTTCCACTTCATGATTGTGTCCCACTTGTTGTTGATTCTTCACAAAAAATACAGTTTTATATCTTTATGTTTGAAGCCTGAAATGTGGCAAAAGGTCGCAAAGTTCAAGTGGGCCGAATATTTTCGCAAGGCACTGTATGTGCATCCTTTCAAGCCTTCTCATTAACCTGTGCTGAGTTATTCACAAATTTCGATGAACAAATAAGGTTTTATATGTAAGATGGTTAAATAAAGAGCAACATTATTGATTATTATTATATTATTATTTGTTCCCTGGTCCTATAAGACATCTTTGTCACTTCCCACGAGCCGGGTTGTGACAAAAACTCACACTCAATGTACAGTATAGTGTCTGTGTGGCAGGCTTACAATGATGGCAAAAAACAACATTTGAGAGTGCGCTGACCCTGGTGCTAGAGGGGGTACGCAGTTGGAGGTTGAATGTTTGAAGGGGTACGGGACTATAAAAAGTTTGGGAACCACTGCCTTAGATGTTAAAATGGTTCTTGGTAGAACCCTCTGCAATGGGTTCTACCCAGCACTAAAAAGGGTTCCCCTATGGGGACAAACTGAAGAACCCTGTATGGATATTTTTTTCTTAGAGGGTAGTCACTGTTCCCTCTACACCCATGTATACCCAGAGTAAAACCAAAGTAACATGCACTCCTCTCTCTATCTGTAACGCAGCTCTCACAGCGTTAACTAATTTCCCTCTGAGAAGAGGGCGTTTCGCCCTGTCCCCTTATCTCGCCCTGTCTCTGGTCCAAATCCCACATCTCTAAAAAGCAATTTACAGACTAGACAGAGAGAGCAAGAGAGCACTGAGAGAGAATGAGACAGAATGAGAAAGAGAACAAGAGAGAGAGAGAGAAAGGAATGCACTAGAGAGATAAGTAAGGTGGAGTAATGAGCAGAAAAGCTGAGTTGGCAGAAAGGGCACTCCAGGACAGAGTGAAATGCATACTGTATACGGAATATGTAGAGGAAAGAAATCATTGCCTGACCACTGAATTTACACTGAACAAAAATATAAAAGCAACATGTAAAGTGTTGGTCCCATGTTTCATGAGCTGAAATAAAAGGTCCCAGAAATGTTCCATATGCAGAAAAAGCAAATTTCTCTCACATTTTGTGCACACATTTGTTTACATTCCTATGAGTGAGCATTTCTCCTTTGCCAAGATAATCCATCCACCTGACAGGTGTGGCATATCAAGAAGCTGATTAAACAGTATGATTATTATCCATGTGCACCTTGTGCTGGGGACAAAAAAAGGCCACTCTAAAATGTGCAGTTTTGTCACACAGCACAATGCCACAGATGTCTGAAGTTATGAGGGAGTGTGCAATTGGCATGCTGACTGCAGGAATGTCCACCAGAGCTGTTGGCAGAGAATTGAATGTTAATTTCTCAACTATAAAATGTGATTTGACATCAGCAAAACACTCACCCACACAATGCCATACACGTGGTCTGTGGTTGGGAGGCCGGTTGGACGTACTGAACAATTCTCTAAAACGAAGTTGAAGGCGGGCGCTGGGTGTGGGTGAGAGGTTTGCTCATGTCAAATCAAATCAAATTTTGCAAAGTCTGGGAAGCTATTTGATTAGCTGCTCAGGTGTCTTATGGCTTGGGAGTAGAAGCTGTTTAGGAGCCTCTTGGACCTAGACTTGGAGCTCTGGTACCGCTTGCCATGTGGTAGCAGAGAGAACAGACTATCACTAAGGTGGTTAGAGTATTTTAATATTTTTAGGGCCTTCCTCTGACACCGCCTGGTATAGATGTACTAGGCCGTACGGTGATGTACTAGGCCATACGCACTACCCTCTGTAGTGCCTTGCTGTCGGAGGCCGAGCAGTTGCCATACCAGGCAGTGATGCAACAAGTCAGAATGCTCTCGATGGTGCAGCTGTAAAACCTTTTGAGGATCTGAGGACCCATGCCAAATCTTTTCAGTATCCTGAGGGGGAATAGGTTTTGTCGTGCCCTCTTTACAACTGTCTTGGTGTGCTTGGACCATGTTAGTTTGTTGGTGATGTGGACGCCAAGGAACTTGAAGCTCTCAACCTGTTCCACTACAGCCCCGTCAATGAGAATGGGGGCACGCTCTGTCCTCCTTTTCCTGTAGTCCACAATCATCTCCTTTGCCTTGATCATGTCGAAGGAGAGGTTGTTGTCCTTGCACCACAGTCAGGTCTCTGACCTTATAGGCTGTCTCATCATTGTCAGTGATCAGACATACATACCACTCTTGTGTTATCAGCAAACTTAATGATGGTGTTGGAGTCATGCCTGGCCATGCAGTCATGAGAGAACAGGGAGTACAAGAGGGGGCTGAGCACACACCCCTGAGGGGCCCCCGTGGCAGATGTGTTGTTACCTACCTTTACCAGCTGGGGGCGGCCCGTTAGGAAGTACAGGATCCAATTGCAGAGGAAGGTGTTAAGTCCCAGGGTCCTTAGCTTAGTGATGAGCTTTGAGGGCACTGTGAAAATTGTGTAGCCTAGTGGTTAGAGCGTTGGACTAGTAACCGGAAGATTGTAAGTTCAAACCCCCGAGCTGACACGGTACAAATCTGTCGTTCTGCCCCTGAACAGGCAGTTAACCCACTGTTCCTAGGCCGTCTTTGAAAATAAGAATTTGTTCTTAACTGACTTGCCAAGTTAAAGAAAGGTAAAATAAATAAATAAAGTAGTCAATAAATAGCATTCTCACATAGGTGTTCTTTTTGTCCAGGTGTGAAAGGGCAGTGTGGAGTGCAATAGAGGTTGCATCATCTGTGAATCTGTTGTTGCGGTATGAAAATTGGAGAGGGTCTAGGGTTTCTGGGATAATGGTGTTGTTGTGACCCATGACCATCCTTTCAAAGCATTTCATGGCTACCGATGTGAGTGCTACGGGTCGGTAATCATTTAGCAGGTTACCTTAGTTTTTTTAGGCACAGGGACTATGGTGGTCTGCTTAAAACATGCTGGCATTACAGACTCAGACATGGAGAGGTTGAAAATGTCAGTGAAGACACTTGCCAGTTGGTCAGCGCATGCTCGGACTACACATCCTGGTAATCCGTCTGGCCCTGAGGCCTTGTGAATGTTGACCTGTTTGAAAGTCTTACTCACCTCGGGTGCGGAAAGCGTGATTACATAGTCACCCGGGAACAGTTGATGCTCTCATGCATGTTTCAGTGTTACTTGCCTTGTAGCGAGCATAGAAGTTATTTAGCTTGTCTGGTAGGCTCGTGTCACTGGGCTGGTCTCGGCTGTGCTTCCCTTTGTAGTCTGCAATAGTTTGCAAGCCCTGTCACATCCGACTAGCGTCAGAGCTGGTGTAGTACGATTCGATCTTAGTCCTGTATTGATGCTTTGCCTGTTTGATGGTTTGTCAGAGGGCATAGCGGGATTTCTTATAAGCTTCTGGGTTAGAGTCCCGCTCCTTGAAAGCTGGAGCTCTACCCTTTAGCTCAGTGCGAATGTTGCCTGTAATCCATGGCTTCTGGTTGGGGTATGTACGTACAGTCACTGTAGGGACGATGTCCTCGATGCACTTATTGATAAAGCCATTGATAAAACTGGTGCTTCCTGCTTTAATTTTTGCTTGTAAGCCGGAATCAGGAGGATAGAATTACGGTCAGATTTGCCAAATGGAGGGCGAGCGAGAGCTTTGAATGCGTCTCTGCGTGTGGAGTAAAGGTGGTCTTGAATTGTTTCTCCTATGGTTGCACATTTAACATGCAGATAGAAATGAGGTAAAACTGATATAAGTTTCCCTGCATTAAAGTCCCCTGCCACTCGGAGTGCTGCTTCTGGATGAGCATATTCCTGTTTGCTTTTGGCAGTACACAGCTCATTGAGAGCGTTTTTAGTGCCAATACAGATGAAAACTCTGTAGGTAGATAGTGTGGTCTACAGCTTAACATGAGATACTCAGGCAAGCAAAACCTTGAGACTTCCTTAGATATTGTGCACCAGCTGTTGTTCACATATATGCATAGGCCCCCGCCCCATGTTTTACCAGAGGCTGCTGTTCTGTCCTGCCGATGTAGTGTATAACCCCCAGCTGTATGTTGTTAATGTCATCGTTCAGCCACGACTCGGTGAAACATAAGATATTACAGTTTTGAATGTCCCGTTGGTAGGATATACATGCTTTCAGCTCGTACATTATTTTCCAGCGATTGAACATTAGCTAACAGGATGGAAGGCAAAGGAAGATTAGCCACTCATCGCCTGATCCTCACAAGGCACCCAGATCTTTTTTTCACTAAATCTCCATTTCTCCAGCGAATCCCTCCCGTCCAACTCATTGAAGAACTCTTTGTCCAGTTTGAGGTGAGCAACGCAGTTCTGATGTACAGAAGCTATTTTCGGTCATAAAGAGACGGTAGCAGCAACATTATGTACAAAACAAATGACAAACAACGCAAAAAAATAAACAAAATAGCACTGTTGGTTGAGAGCTGATAAGGCGGCAGCCTTCCCCTCTGGCGCCATAATGAGAACGTCAACGTTGTGAACAGAGTGCCCCATGGTGGCGGTGGGGTTATGGTATGGGCAAGCAGAAGCTACGGACGAGCACAATTGCATTTCATCGATGGCAATTTGCATGCAGAGATATCGTGACAAGATCCTAAGGCCCATTGTCGTGCCATTCATCCGCCACTATCACCTCATGTTTCAGCATGTTAATGCACGGCCCCATGTCGCAATGATCTAATTAAATGGACTGATTTCCTTATATGAACTGTATATCTTTGCATGTTGCATTTATATTTTGTTCAGTATAATTCCACTGCTCTATCGCTACAGATATTCAGTCTGAGACTGCCATTGTTGAAGTCGTAGATGCTGACGTCAAAGAGAGGGGTGTTGTACAAAACAAGTCATCCGCGATTGGATCGTTTCTAACCATGGATCGTTTCTAACCAATCAGAGCATTAAAGCCAATCAATAGTTCCGAAAGCATGCTTTACCCAGGTGTTTAGGCTCTGGCCCAACCAATCGGTTTCTGGGACCAATGAGAATGATCGGAATGTGTTCAAATTCCAATAGCCTCTGAGTCCCCAACATCTGGACGTTCCTGTTTTCAGGGGAAATGGAAAGAGCTTTTTGGATGTTTAGGCGACAAATCCAGACTCGCCGTGTAGCAGAAACTTTAGTGGGTGAGGCATTTGGCCAAAGCGATATGGATGGGTATAGCCAGGCAAGAAAAATCATACTTCATAGGCTACTGGGTGAATCTTTATGAGTTGCCTGGCTCAAGAGATATGGTATGTGATAAATGACTAAGGATTGTGCAGCAATACTTATAATAGAAAGGTTGCTACTGTACTTTTAAAATTATTAGAATGGATGGGCATAAATAATCAGAAATAACCATTTAATAAACATGGCTGGAAGAAGTGAAAAGCAAGGGAGGATAGAAAGAGAGACAAAGGCTGGAGGAGAGAGAAATGCAAGGGGCTAACCAGAGAAGAGACGGACCTGTCACCAGAGGACTAGACTGATAAAGACATGTTCAGTTAAGCTGTGATAGCTCCCTCAATATTTAATTAACCACTCACATCAAGATAAAGATGAATTACTTTGAAATTAAAGTCTTCAGGGGATAAAGTGCCTACCTAGGCTTCCTCCCGGATGAGGGGGAAGGATGGAATCATTGCCTGGAGTGAGCAACCTTTGAAAAGCAGTCTTTATTTTACCTCCAGTGGAAGTTGGTCACTTTCACTGAATCTCAGTGATGCATAAACTTGTCACAGACCACTGCAAACTCCGAAACATGGAAATAAAAGGTTTTATGAGGGAGCATCAGAGATTTAGAGAACAAAAACAATTTCCCCTGGTTGCTTTTGATACTAACTCAGTGCAGGTCAGCAGATGAGTTTTGTGAGAGCTGGGAATGGAATATAGAAATGCTATCTACAGTGAGATTGTAATCCTCTTGTTGCTTTTGGGCTGTTTGAACCCAGTGATAGGCCAAGGTTGAGAGTACAGTGGAGGAAGGGGAGGGGTGTAACTGGAGCGAGACGTACCAATGGGATTAAGGCTTTAGTTTAGAAAACCCAGAATTACTGAGCTGTGTTAGCCAGCCCCATAGAGATAATTGCCAGATGACATACAGTACATAGCCCATTTAATTATAGCCTTAACGCCAGTCTGTTTGTGCCATCATGGCAACAATTATTTGGTTTGATAATGTCAGCAATAGTTGTCAAAGGTGTAACATAACTTTAGACCGTCCCTCGCCCATACCAGGGCGCGAACCAGGTACCCTCTGCACACATCAAGTCACCCATGAAGCATCGTTACCCATCGCTCCACAAAAGCCGCAGCCCTTGCAGATCAAGGGGAACCACTACTTCAAGGTCTCAGAGCAAGTGACGTCACCGATTGAAACGCTATTTAGCGCGCACCACCGCTGACTAGCTAGCCGTTTCACATCCGCTACAAAAGGCACACAGATCCTGGGCCAGTGTACTTTTTACTGCATTCAAAAGGCAAATAGCTTTATCACATGTATGGCAACACAAAGTAATGCATTGATGCTGCATGTGTACATTGCGAAAGGCAAGAATGCAAGGAATTATGTTAAGGCTCCAGGTAGTAACCAAATGTGATCAGATTACTTTATCCCAATCAAACCTTAATTTGAAGAACCACCTGACCCGGTGTTGTGAGAATGTACACCTATGGTTCATTGGTATTAGCATTACAACAGGCACCATTAGTTTAAATACACTTAAATTGTTCAGGATAAAGAATCCATTATATATATAAAAAAAATGGTAACACCATTTAATTTATTTTTAAAAATCCGGTTCTCAGGGACACAAATTAAGCCAGTCCTGTGATAAAAATTACATTTAAAGGATTCCCCATTGCAAGTGCTTCTTAGTCCAAAATGAATTTGAATCTGTGTCCAGGAATCCGGACCCCAAATTAACGAAATGACTTAAATGTAAATGTAAATTAAACAGTGCAGTCAGTTCAGATAGTTGTATGGACATGGGCACCACCTTGTGGTTGCAAATAAAATGTGCATACTACATAAATCACAATCAAATTATTTATTGTGACATTGAGTTCATGAATACAAAACTGGGGTGGTTAACATGACCACAGAAAATATTTACAGACATATCTACAAATCGGAATGAGAATTTGTTTTCCAAACAGATGACAGGGAGAGTGAGAAAGAGGGATGCGTGGACAAGTCTGTTGATCTTCCTTAGGGGGCTAGATAGGTCACAGGTCAACAAATGAGCTTGAATAAGAACACTGGTCATAGAAAAGACAGGGGGATCCATTAGTAGAACCCTTTCACCATTATCTAGCCACTATCAATCTCAATTCAGACTGCATTAACCAAACAGCTGATATCAGTGAAGGGATCCAGACACATCAACCTGTATTTAGATATTACCATAACCCCACTCATGGATGCTGGAAGAGCCTAGCCACACTATCACCACGCAGAAATGTAGAATACAGATAAAACCAAAACCCCAACAGCGATGCCATCCCCTCCCCTCTCTCACAACAGGAAGTACCTCCTCCCCATCCACTGGAAGTAGGAACCAACCCCCTGTTTTTCCATTGGACTTTTGACCAGGGAGGTTTAGGAAGCCTCCTCATCGATCTTGGGTGCCAGGTAGTACTTAACGTGGCCCATGTCGGCTATCTTGTACTCCACCACTGTCAAAGAACAGATGAGTCAAACTAGATCAGTCAGACATCAGGAAACAAAACCCCACAGTACATACTAAGATGTGTTTATGGGTCTCATTAGGGGGCAGGGTACCTACCGAGGGGGATATCTGCAGACATGCTGAGGATGACGGTCTTGGAAAGGGGTGTGGCCTTGGTGAAGAAGTTAAGGTAGTTCAACGCGAAGATCAGCTGGACTGGTTCGTTCATCTCAATAGTCACCTGAGTGTAAGGAAGGAGGGATTGGCCTCAAATAATATAGTGCATTATACAGGTAATGAGTCCTCATTTGGGATACAGACACTACCCCCCCCCATACTTACAGCTTCCTCCTCCTTGTCCACATTGCTGGTCTGGGACAACTTGACGTTGCCGGTGCCCAGCTCTCCCGTGGCTGAAAACTTAACTCCATCCTTTGCACAAGAGATCATAACGGCGTCACCAATCTGAGAAAGGTCACGGCAGATACGGGCAAACTCCCCCGATGGCATCTTCACCACACAGCTGTACTCCTGCTCCTGGGGTGGGGAAGAGAATGATGTGAGAATGTGGCTACTGAGGTGGTGTGACCTGGTGACAAATGCTACCGCCACTATGACTATTATTACTTAATTATTGAATGTTGGGAGAAGAACACTTACTGGGATTCCCAACTGTTCTACATCAAGATCCATCAGCTTCATCTCATAGTCAGACACCTTTTCCTGGTCTGAAAGAGTGAGACCGATTAACACTCATCTAATTAAACATCTAAATACATTACCAAGCATACATAAATGATAACAATGCTTTTTCATGGTGCCTGACTCTTCCAAGTCTTACTGATGGTATGAACCTCTATTTGGGGAATATGTAAAATCAAGCTCGAAATGAAATCCCTACAGTAAGAGTAGAGCTATTGATACGGATAGATAAAGGTACTCACTGAGAGTCTCAAAGACAAGGGCGAGTGTGTCTGCGTTGTCTTCTGCTCTGAGAGTGATGATGTCCTCATTCCCAGCACACTTCAGGATCTTTGACATACTAGAAGGAAGAGGGTGGTAGACCAGTCAGTATCTGGCATACTGTTAAAGGAACAAGTTTTAAAACAGTAAGCCTTTTTTTGAGTGATCAGTATAGAAAGTTGTCACCATTATCAGGTCTGTCCCAAAAGATGATAAGCCATCATTTCACTCAAAAAACACCATATATTCTTAAATTGCTGACACCCTGTAAAGATGACATGTAGATTCGACATGTTGTGTAAGGCTATTTGAATACTTGGCGTATTTGAATCATTTAACTCTGCTCTTTCATTGGTATGTGGCCATGTGATTCAAGTGTAAATCATGCCACTACATGAAACACCATTGTCGAAATCAAGATCTACTAACAGTTAGAGGACACATTATGATAATGTGATTGTATGTGGTTGGTAAGCGTGATCATTTGACCCATTTAGCCAATTTCAGAACAATAGTGACTGACGTCAGCTGACCTTCGCGGGTTCGAGAAATTCGCGCCAACCATCCACCCAGAGAAAGCAGTAGATTTGGCGCTCAAATTACGTCACACATCATTTTCAAAAGGCGGCTTTACACCATACATGTTGCAGTATAACGGTAACATGCCCGTAACTAAAACTTATCTAATATGTCCTCTTGTTATAGTAAAAAAAAAAAAAAAAATGGTATGACAGGAGAGTACACCTTCAAGACGCTAACTCAAGAAGCCAGACTAACGCTAGTTACCTTACTATCTGGCAGTAAATCCAGCAAATTAGACAAATCATAAAACATAACTACATTCCTGCTAAACTAACGCTAAATTATCGTTATTTGGCTTGCTAGCAAGCTAAACTTCACAATCATACTGCCATATTCAATCAGTTCTACTCACCTGCTAAGATTGACTCCCATGGCGAGGTTGCGGTCGCAGCGGTAAGAGTCGAACCCGTCGCTGCGAAGGGTAAGCTGAACAAGGGAGACGTGGGACGAATCCATACTCTGTAGAGAAATACCCGACGAGCTCACGTCCCAACAGGCCTCTGTGATCAGGTCCTTCAGCGCCTCCAAAACTTTCTTCAGGATGGATCCCTGTACCAAGCGAGCCTCAAACATGGTGGAATCTGTGTTTGGTTCAAGTAGAACTAAGAAAATATTTACTGAGACGTTTTCCCGTCAACTTCAGTGTTTTTAGGTTTAAATGTTGCTAGCTTGGTTACAAAATAGCTCCTATTCTCGCTTCACAAAGTGCGACACGAGTTGTCTCTTCCTGTAGGGGAAATGGTTTGTGCAGCTCACTCGCGCGCGCTAAACTTGGTTTAATGTGAAAGCGTCATTTCCGTAGAAACGTGCTAATCCGGCTCCTCCCACGGAAGAAACTGAGGTACGCTGTTCTCCATCTTGATCTAATTTTAGCCACTTGTCGATACCCGTTATACGCATGCATTGAGCCAAAATGGTATGCTTTACAACCTATTTGCCACCGCCTCTCCAAATGCAAGGAAGTGACAAAAATAAGCAAGTCCGACATACTGCACATTTTCACATCGATTAAACATTTGATCTCAATATAGTTTTCTGTTCCCAAAACTAACATTTTATGAACAGTGGACTAAGTTTTGTAGACTTTACCTTTTGCAAAAGTTTACGAAAATCGCGCTGTTTAGGAGTGCAAAGGCGAATTAAGTTATTGCACACGCACACTTCACATTGTAGCGGATGCGCCAATATGATATCGCTATCGCGTACTGGGCTCTGCCCATAATACCTGCCCACTATGACTCATTTGTTCCCATTGGAAACGACAAGCTGTGGTCTGTTGGTTTAGTTATGAAAATGTATTTGGTGCAATAGTAAAGACCATAGACCATTTTCTTTGTTTGCAGACATTGCCGCACGAGGGCGATGCGCGCAAGTTGATGACAGCATGGGGGGAGTTCTTTTAGAATACCAGCAAAAATGTCAATGAGCATTAGCAACTGCTGCATGCAAAATATTTATTTTACAAAGATCACCATCAAATATAAACGTTACGACTGTTCAAGCAAGAATCAAACCATAATTGTAAGCGCATGAGAACCCAACGTTTTTTTGTTTAGAAGTAATAGTGTAAATCTAGGCTATGTTGAATGGGCACAGATGGCGACGACTTTCTTACTGCCACCAAGAGTCACGCGCATCTGTGTGTGATGTACTCGAAAAAGGGTCTATAGGCAGCTCATGAGTTTGTGGAAGCTTCTGATTTCTACTGATCTGCGTGCCAGTTATATTTATTTATGCACATTTTCATGCTACTTCAACAATAACGTCACGTGGTTAATCATAAAAATCTGAAGTAAAATCATAAAACTACCATAGGGACACATTGATATAATGTGATCCATTGAGCCCCACAGTGGTGTCATAATACCCATAAAACCTAGCAGTCAAACAGGGAAATGGTTCCAATCGTTTTTCCCATTGGGGATTTTTAGAAAACCTTAAAATAAGAGCTGTGTTTTGTGTAAATTTACCCTGCCGTGACTTTTTGATAACCGTGTAAATCTCTCGAACAAGGTGACTTATCAATATATTTGGCTCTATTTACTCTGATTCAAAACACACTAATTAGCATCAAAGTAGACATTATACAAGTCAACAAATCCCTGCACGTCATCTCTAGTGGGCACCTTTGCTAACAGGTGCATTTTAAGAAATGTAGCCAATTTATTAATTTCTACATTTAGCTAACATAGTTAATCCAGAGATTCTTACTTTTGCCTTTATTTGAGTCTCCTCCATACCATCATGGCATTTGTAGTTCTTTATAATATCTACATTAGCAGCTAATTAGCATTTCATTTGTTGGGGGTAAATACAGTCAACTATATTGTTAAGTCACCTTGTCAGAGAGAGATTTACAGTTATCAAAACGTCATGCCAGTGTTAGCCTACATGAAACACTGCCCTTATTTTTAGGGTTTCTAAAATCCCCTATGGGAAAAATGAATGGTGGAAAACAATTGGAACAATTTCCCTGTTTTGACCGCTAGATTTTATGGGTATTATGACTCATAATTTTGTACTCTATTGGCAGCTCGAGAAATGAGAGCACGGAACTCAGATGTAGCCTATAGGCCAACGCAGCTGTTGGCCTATTACTTACATTCAACTAACTAAAATACAAAGGCCTAAAGCTGAAAAAGATCAGAAGAAAATATTATGATAAATTCAGGTTCTTTCAATCATATGTATCCATCTTCACCTCTGGCCCTCCCTTTCGATCTGTCTTGACTTGAGCGTTTGCTAGAGAATTTCAACAGTATCAAATTATCACAGGGTCCAGCCTGAAGCAGTTTGACATTTCCACTCTATATATGGGATCATGATTATCGAGGCCAGGAGTGCTGGAAAGATCTTTCAAATGGATGTTAAAAAAATACTTTGTTGACTTGTGTGAGGTGAAAGGGAAAGGGGTAACTAGTCAATTGTCCAAAAATGTATTCAACTGAAATGTGTCTTCCGCATTTAACCCAACCCGAGTCAGAGATGTGGTGAGTTAAGACAATCATGAGAGAAGAGAGAAACCAACACTGCAGACTATGACTTCCTTATTAAGGGGACTTTAAAAAAAAAATTAGATATGTGGTAGCATGAGCGCAACTTTGGTTTTAGAAGTGAGAGGCACACATAATGATATCTTTTTTTGTCAGATAAACACTCCAAACAGCCTACCCAGCTGTTTTATCTGCTTTATCCAATGGTAAAACCGGGGAGGGGAAAAATAATAATAATCAGAATGTGGGGGGGACATGTTCCCAGTGAAAGTTGCACTCCTGTGTGGTAGCAGAGTGGTGACCTTAACACTTCACAAAACATTGTGTGCCCTATCAAATGTAATATTTTAATTGTATAAAACTGACTTAATGTTGTTGGACCCCAGGAAGAGTAGCTGCTGGGCAGCAGCTAATGGGGATCCTTAATGAATACAAATAGACTTACAACCATATGATTGCTGACCTAGTAGGCCTACCTATGGAACCATTCCACAATACCTGGAACTAGCAACAGCTAACATTGATTGAAATAAACAAAAACATAATGTATTATGCTTGATATTGTACTTGATATTGTCTGGCACAACCACACGACCTGCAACTCACAAAATGGCTGCATGAACAACAAAGCATGTTTGGTAATTGAGAGTGTATTCAATACAGTGACCCATGTTAGAAATAAGGGAGAAAAAAAGACATTTGAGGTTGAATGAGTGCAGCAGCTTAGAAATATAATCTATAGAACAACAGATCTTGATCACATTGATGGATATCTGTGTTCATGAATACTTTGTGAAACATCAATTGAACTAGCACTATGTGACATTTCTCATGAGACGGAAAATAGGGTCCATTCGACACATTCTATTTCTATCATCAAATTGCTAGGCTCTGGGCAGGGCGTCGTTGGGTTGATAGGCACTGGGTAGTATGTAGTTGGTAGCCATGGCGAGGATTGGAGCGCCAGTGGGAACACCAGGGAAGGGGCCGCTAGAGCCAGCGATGTCGATGTGAGAGTAAGGCAGAGGAGTGCCAGAGTCCACACCGTGCTGATGGAGGGAAACAAGACAAACACAAAAAAAGTGATTAGGTTAGATTCAGGGTTATGAACAGGGCTGTGGAGTCTGTGTGTGTACCTTGTCCAGCCCAGAGGCCATGATGAGGAAGGCAGCGGGGGTTTGATGTCCGCGGGGGGTAGCAGAGGATGGTAGGTTGTTGCTTTGCAGAATCTCCTCATACTCTGACTTCCCCTTATGGAAGTCATAGTCCTCACGCCTGATACTGGACACCTCAAACAGATCACCCAGAACCTCCCCTGCTACAGAGTGAAAGAGAAAGGACTAACAGGTTACATACACCGTGTTCATACCAGAAAACCCATGTTCCGACCTGTAAACCCTGGTTTGCTGATTTGTTTGAAGTGTGTGTCGAGCGTCTCACCTTTCTGCCACTGACGGGCATTGCCAGAGCGATGGGCAGCTCCGTTGTCCATGATGATCTATAACCGAAAGAGTTTAAATCAATAACTTTACATTCTTAGCAATCATTCTCACCATGGCCAGTGTGCTATTATATAAAGAGTTTGTGTATGGTACAGTACATATACTGTGTGTGTAAGGTCCAGTACTCACAGAGTAGTTGGGCCCCATGGCTCTGATGGCATGTCCTGTCAGAGTGGCAATGGTAAACAGCTGAGGAGATACCTCACGCACCGCCTGTAGAGAAAGACATAAGATTAAGGTGACAGAGAATAGGTTTGACAGGAGGAACAGGGAGAGTGGGGGAGGACATGGAATAGAGTTGTGTATCCTTTACCTTCTCCTTCATCTCACAAAGCAGGTCGACCATCACCATGCGTCCCTCAGCATCGGTGTTCCCTACGCGAACCCTGCGACCCGCACGGGACACCACCAACTCATCAGCTACGTAGCAGTCTGACAGAACAGAGAGAAACACAACACACAGTCCTTAAAACCTCATTCTGTCAGAGAGACAGAACATATCACACATTTACAAGAGAGCAGGAAGAGGCCAACTACTCAGTAGGTGAAACCATTGAAATATAATCAATATTAGATTATTATATTCTAGATTCTATTTCTATGGGTGAAACCCCCACCCCATGACATCACACTGACCTGAGCCCACGCTGTTCCTCACCATCGCCATGCCACCCACCACCTTCAAATGCTTGGGCTTGAGTTTGGCCAGGACCTGATAGAACATCAGCTACATGTTAGCAGGAGTAACAGACTATGTCAAAGACTATGAGTCCACAAGTGATCACTGAAGGGTAACAAAGTATTAGTTATTTACCTGGAAGAACCCAGCCACGGCAGCAGCACCACACTTATCTCTGTGCATGCCAGCCATGATGCCACCAGCCTTGATGTCAGCTCCACCGGTGTCATAGGTGATGCCCTGAGACACGCACACAAATGCATGCATGTTACACACAGAAAAACATGGTCATGACATGATAGGAACACCCCACGCCATTATCAATTCATAATTTCCCCTCCTTCCTCTCTCTCCTGCTCACCTTGCCGACCAGCATCAGTGTGTGTTGAATGGGTCCCTCTCCACAGTACTGCAGCTTGATTACTCTGGCCTGGTGACGAGGCACAGCTACAGAAGACAAACCCACATGGATGAAAAAGACACACACACAAACACACACACACACACACAGTGCATTCGAAAAGTATTTAGGCCCCTAGACTTTTTCCACATTTTGTTACGTTACAGCCTTATTCAAAAAAGGATTATTAAAAAACAGAAATACCTTATTTATATACGTATTCAGACCCTTCGCTATGAGACATGAAATTGAGTTCAGGTGCATCCTGTTGCCATTGATCATCCTTGAGATGTTTCTTCAACTTGGTCCACCTGTGGTCAATTCAATTCATTGAACATGATTTGGAAAGGCACACACCTGTCTATAGAAAGGTCCCACAGTTGACAGTGCATGTCTGAGCAAAAACCAAGCAATGAGGTCAAAGGAATTGTCCATAGAGCTCAGAGACAGGACTGTGTTGAGGCACAAATCTGGGGAAGGGTACAAAAACATTTCTGCAGCATGGAAGGTCCCCAAGAACACAGTGGCCGCCATCTTTCTTAATGGAAGAAGTTTGGAAACACTAAGACTCTTTCTAGAGCTGGAGTACGGCCAAACTGAGCAATCCGGGGAGAAGGGTCTTGGTCAGGGAGGTGACCAAGAAACCCGATGGAGCTCTGACAGAGCTCCAGAGTTCCTCTGTGGAGATGGGAGAACCTTCCAGAAGGACAACCATCTCTGCAGCACTCCACCAATCAGGCCTTCATGGTAGAGTGGCCAGACAGAACTCTTTAGTAGATTGAACTACCAACTATTGGGCCTGAATGCTAAGTGTCACGTCTGGAGGAATCTGCACCATCCCTGCGGTGAAGCATGGTGGTGGCAGCGTCATGTTGTGGGGATGTTTTTCAGCAGCAGGAACTGGGAGACTAGTCAGGATTGAGGGAAAGATGAACAGAGCAAAGTACAAAGAGATCCTTGATGAACACCTACTCCAGAGCACTCAGGACCTCAGACTGGGGCGAAGGTTCACTTTCCAACAGGGCAACGACCATAAGCACAAAGCCAAGACAACACAGGGTTGGCTTCATGACAAGTCTTTGAATGTATTTTAGTAGCCCAGCCAGAGCCTGGACTTGAACCCGATTGAACATCGCTGGAGAGACCTGAAAATAGCTGTGCAATGACGCTCGCCATCCAACCTGACAGAGCTTGAAAGGATCTGAAGAGACGAATGGCAGAAACTCCCCAAATACAGGTGTGCCAAGCTTGTAGCGTCATATCCAAGAAGACTTGAGGCTGTAATCTCTGCCAAAGATGCTTCAATAAAGTACTGAGTAAAGTGTCTAAATACTTATGTAAATGAGATATTTCAGTGTTTTTTCCTTTCTAAAAAACTGTTTTTACTTTGTCATTATGGAGTATTGTGTGTAGCTTGAAGGGAATAAACAATCTAATCGATTTTAAAATAAGGCTGTAACGAAACAAAATGTGGAAAAAGTCAAGGGGTCTAAATACTTTCCGAATGCACTGTACACACACACACTTACCATTGGCACAGCGGTTCACAGCAGCAAGGCAGGGATATTCCTTCTCCAGCACCTTCAGATCACTCACCACATCCACCTGAGACAGGCAGGCTCAGCATTATCACATTAACAGTAACACATTAGTGAGATTCAGTACTCGAGAGAAGTAGAAATGACATATGCTGGCGCTACTAAAGGCTTCTATGGCATGGAAATAAAGAAAAGGTGATGGCATCTCCCAAAAAGACCACAACTAAGAGTTTTGACAATGACAGCAACAGTTTTTTTTAACCAATAAAAAAGCCCTATGAATACTTCTGTTGTCTTTTTGGGAGATACCATCCCCTTTTCTTCTTTGGATGTATGATTAAAGCCTCTCTCTCTCTCTCTCTCTCACACCTGCACTGGGCTCTCCTTAAAGAGGGCCTGGACGTACTCAGCTACACGAGGAGCAGCCATCCTCTCAGGATCAGACCCTCCTATGTCACGGCAAGCAAGCCTGGAGAGAGAAAGATCATATATACACTACCATTCAAAAGTTTGGGGTCACTTATACATGTCCTTGTTACAGTATAGACATTGTTAATGTTGTAAATGACTATTATTGGAGCTGGAAATGGCAGATTTGTTATGGTATATCTACATAGGCGTACAGAAGCCCATTATTAGCATCCCCATCACTCCTGTGTTCCAATGGCACGTTGTGTTAGTTATTCCAAGTTGATCATTTTAAAAAGGCTAATTGATCATTAGAAAACTGTTTTGCAATTATATTAGCACAGCTGAAAACTGTTGTGCTGATTAAAGGATTGGCCTTCTTTAGACTAGTTGAATATCTGGAGCATCAGCATTTGTGGGTTCGATTACAGGCTCAAAATGGCCAGAAACAAAGTATTTTCTTCTGAAACTCATCAGTCTATTCTTGTTCTGAGAAAGGAAGGCTATTCAATGTGAGAAATTGCCAAGAAACTGAAGATTTCGTACAACGCTGTGTACTACTCTCTTCACAGAACAGAGCATACTGGCTCTAACCAGAATAGAACGAGGAGTGGGAGGCCCCGGTGCACAACTGAGCAAGAGGAGAAGTACATTAGAGTGTCTCGTTTGAGAAACAGACGCCTCAAAAGTCCTCAAATGGCAGCTTCATTAAATAGTACCCGCAAAACACCAGTCTCAACGTCAACATTGAAGAGGCGACTCCGGGATGCTGACCTTCTAGGCAGAGTTCCTCTGTCCAGTGTCTGTTCTTGTGCCTTATCTTCATCTTTTATTTTTATTGGCCAGTCTGAGATATGGCTTTTACTTTGCAACTCTGTCTAGAAGGCCAGCATCCTGGAGTCGCCTCTTCACTGTTGACGTTGAGACTGATGTTTTGTTTTTATTGATTGGTCAGTTACCCTTCCCTACTTTTAACACTGACACAGTAATAAACAGCTCTAACGTTACAGGCTTTATTGTCAAATCAAATGTTATTGGTCACATACACGTGATTAGCAGATCTTATTGCGGGTGTAGCGAAATGCTAGTAGCTCCGACAGTGCAGTAATATCTCACAAATTACACAAAATATACCCAATACACACATCTAAGTAGGAATGAATTAAGACTATATACACATGGACGAGCGATCTCAGAGCGGCAAGGACTAAGATACAGTATAATAGTATAGAAAAACAGAATATACATATGAGATTATTAATGCAAGATATGTACGCATTATTACGTGAATGAAGTACCGTAGAATAGTATAGAAAACATGAGATGAGTAATGCCAGATATGTAAACATGGTGCACAGTAGAGGTCTGCAGGAGACCTTTGTCTTCTTCCGCTCCCGCCCACACTCACTGGCTTTCTGTCTGACTCCCATGTTCCCAAACCCAACCGCAGTCCCCCAATGTTTTTATTTATTTTATGTAACCTTTATTTAACTGGGCAAGTCAGTTAAGAACAAATTCTTATTTACAATGACGGCCTACCTACCCCGGCAAAACCTGAAATATGCTTGGCCAATTGTGCGCCGCCCTATGGGAATTCCAATCACCGCCCTGTTGTGATGCAGCCTGAATTTTAGGCGTATGTGAAACAGCTCATGGTCCCAGCAATTTTGCACCCTATAGGCAACATCAAATGCGCAACAATAACTTAAAATTATCAGAGATTCTCACAAGGCCCTTTACATTGTATTACTGGCCTATTTCAGCCAATATGCTTGATGTAGTTTGAAGAAAGCAGAGTTGGAGAGACTTGCACTTTCTCTTGAGCTATTTTTATAGCCTACCTTTTAGGAGTGGGAAGATCTTCAGAAGGAGAAATATTGGTGATCAATATTTAAGCCTATTTCTAGGCAATGTAACCTAATTATAGGCCTATTTAGAAGTACATTTCCTTGGAAAGACAACTACCCTGTGCTTCTTCGTCCATGCATAGGCTATAGCCTACTCTATTTAATTGAACCACACGCGTACCTGATCTCGTAGGTATGGCTACTGAACTGGAAGCAGAAAGGATGATGACAGTGACACTTTCAGAGGACGATTTTCAGGCATGGTCTTTTTCATTGTTAGAGTCCTTTAGCTGCCTTTTAGCAAACTCCAAGCAGGCTGACATGTGCCTTTTAGTGAGGAGTGGCTTCCGTCTGGTCATTCTACCATAAAGGCCTGGTTGGTGGAGTGCTGTAGAGATGGTTGTCCTTCTGGAAGTTTCTCCCATCTCCACAGAGGAACTCTGGAGCTCTATCAGTGTGACTATCGGGATCTTGGTCACCTCCCTGACCAAGGCCCTTCTCTCCCAATTGCTCAGTTAGGCCAGGTGGCCAGCTCTAGGAAGAGTCTAGGTATCCTTCCCCAGATCTGTGCCTCACCAAAATCCTGTCTCAGAGCTCTACAGATAATTTCTTTGACCTCATGCCTTGGTTTTCACTCTGACATGCACTGTCAATTGTGGGACCTTCTATAGACAGGTGCGTTTCTTTCCAAATCATGTGTGCTAGTGCTGGCAGCTGGTTGATTAATAATGAAAATGAAAATCCATTTTTACATAAAGTACATAGATAAAGAATTTTTTTTGCATATAGGAAGGAACTGAAAAAGAGCTTTCAGATTTTATGGCACTACTCAATGACATTGACCCCAATCTCAAATTCACTATTGAATGTGACACTCAACGTGTTCATTATCTCGATATGTGGATTGAAAAATCAAATGGAACCCTGTTTACAACTCTGTATAGAAAAGAAACAGACAGAAATACTCTATTACAGGGGGACAGCTTCCATCCTGAGCCAATAAAAAGAGGACTTCCAAGAAGCCAGTTTTTCAGACTGCGCCTTTTATGCCAGTTCACAGAGGATCATCTAGAAAAAGCAGCGGAGATGCGCACTAGGTTTCTAAGAAGAGGCTATTCGCCACAGTGTGTGGATGAAGCTCTTCATTTGGCATGGGGAAAAACACCAGATGAGCTGTTACAAAAAAGACCCGCTAAACACTGGCATATTTCATTATCGGACCCAGCTAGGCCGGCTGAATTTAAAAATCCACCACTTATTGTGTATAGGAGGTCGCAATTTACGCGATAAATTGGTTCATGCCAACTGCCAGCCACAAAAGAAAATCAGCCGGGCCCTTTTACGCCCTCTACCAAATAGTAGCTATAAATGCAGAGGATGCGCACAGTGCAACAATATGATGAAGTGTGAATATTTCTGCCACCCACACACAGGAAAACGGTTCCAAATAAATGACATTATTACGTGTTCCATCACCCATGTTATTTACATGATTAAATGTCCATGTGGGCTCTGCTATGTCGGTAAAACGTTCCGCACTCTCAAACAGAGAATTAGTGGACATAAAAGTTCAATCAGGAGAAACGACAGGGATGATCCAGTCGCAGTACATTTTAATGATCTAAAGCATGACATTTCTACCTTTAGATTTTGTGGCATAGAGAAAGTTAAGATGTCAGACAGGGGAGGGGATATTAATAATAAAAAGAGAGATTTTTGGGGATTTTCACCCTCCAGACATAATTTCCTAAAGGACTTTTAATGATGAAATGCCAATGTATGTTATGTTGTGAATTTGAACATGAATTATGTGCCTATTTAAGATTACTCTGATGTTTTTCATACGATGTACCCAATGATTAATGAAAACTTGCTATGTCCTCATTGTGGTTTTACAGACGTGTTTAATAGGTAACTGAGCTAAATGACTACCACCCCATAGCACTCACTTCCGTCATCATGAAGTGCTTTGAGAGATATAAAATACTTATTTTCCACCATAATTTGCAAATAAATTCATAAAAAATCCTACAATGTGATTTTCTGGATATTTTTCCTCGTTTTGTCTGTCATAGTTGAAGTGTACCTATGATGAAAATTACAGGACTCTCATCTTTTTAAGTGGGAGAACTTGCACAATTGGTGGCTGACTAAATACTTTTTTTGCCCCACTGTATGTCACCCTTTATTTTTGGCACTAAACAGTCTCCATATATACTTCCATACATCAAAATAAACACTATCGGGCGACCTTCAGATGAATCCTGTGAAGCCTGTGGCCGTCCTGAAGCAAAACCACCGATGTCTCATGGTCTGACACCGCTCTAGTGCAGTCACCTTTCACCGCAGATGAGGAAGTGCGACATCGAATGTGGCGGAAATGTTTTATTCCAAGATGGAGGAAAATCTATCCCAACAGACCTAAATGGGCCCTTGAGGAAAATCTGTTCAGCACATTTAACATATAAAAATGTCTCCCCATAAGAGAGATCTCTCTTTTGTTACAGATGAAAATATGGGTGTGCGCAACTCACCGTCCACTCTCCAGAGCAGAGACCAGATCCACCAACTCCTTCCCCTCGGCCTCCTGGTCCACCCACAACCCTAGAACACACACTTTATACTGGCTGGGCTTCACAGACACCTCCCTCACCTCCAGAGGCTGGAAGAGAGTGCGAGAGGGGAAAGAGAGAGATTGTGGATAAAGGATGAATGTCAGCACCACATTTGGAGCAAAAGACAATCGAGCTCCCCCTGTGTGCAAAGGGTCTGTTTTTTGTGTGTTTTTTTTGGGGGGGGGGAGGCATAGGAGTGCCTTCAGCTCGAAACATTGCACAATAAAACAACGGGAGAAATCGTCAGTGTTCAGGTATCGATTGCTTATTTCAGTGTTCTCACCATGTAGAGGGCATGCAGAGCCCCTAGGGCAGCAACCATGGTGCTCCTGTCATAGCTGCTGTGACGAGGACAGACCAGCAGGGGGCGCTGCATGCCTGCTTTCATGGCCCTGAAGAAATACCCACAGTACATGGTAATGAATGGGAGAGATACACACAGGACAGGAATACAGATATATAGTAACCTCTTGGTACATTTTGTGTGTGTGTGTGTGTGTGTATTTGGTGTTGACTTGTACCTCTTGATGCCATTAACAGCTGCGTCGCTGAAGCGTCGGACGTCATCGTAGTCCCGGTTAACGGGCCCGGTGGACGCAAACACCAAGCGTTTACCAGGCAACCCCGGAACCATCAACACCACCACCTTATCTCCCAGACCACAGTCCACCTTGAGGAGAAATGAGAGAGGAGAAGAGAAAGTAGGAGGAGTATATTCATCTATCTATGTTGTTGGTGTGGGTGTGTGTGTGCGTGTGTGACTCACAGAGCTGTAGTCCTGCAGAGGTGCTTTCAGACATTCCAGCTCCTTGGGCAGCGTGTCATAACTCTGGGTCACCAAGACTACGCCATCATAACTAGGAGAAAACACACACAGAGCACACACATTTTGTTCTTCCAGCCTTGTGGCAAAATAGAATTAAATATCCAAATCCTATTTTCCCTAATCCCAACCTTAACCACTAACCCAAAACCTAAGCTTAAAATAGCATTTGACTGTTCCCCCTGGTTTTACCCCACCCCACCCACACACACACATGTGACCTGATCAGCAGTTCCTCAATACTCACTTCTGGTTCTTACAGTCAGTGGTCCACTCGATGGGCTGGACGCTATAGAGAGAAACGCACGTTCAATAGAGCTCAATAGTACTGGTCCCAGATTTGTTTGTGCTCTTGCCAACTAACTCCATTACTGTCATTGGTAAGCCAACCATTGTTTGGCATAACAATGGGTGACCAAGGAGTTGGCTACAATTATAGCACAAACAGACAGCACTGGTTACCAACTCAGAAAATGGTGATAAAAAAATTGCTTTAAATTCCTGTCTGGTATTCTCTGCTGCAGGGTTAGTGATATCAGTGACATTGGGGTAAAGTCTGACTTCGGAGAAACCTTTGGTCTCCAGATAATCTGCAGGACTTGTGCACACTTTGACATCTCATTAGTCTAAAGCAGCTCTTTTGCGTTCACCTGTCCAGTCTATTGACATCAGTACAAATGCAGAAAGAAAGGAGATGAGGGAAGGACATACCTTTAGACCATTGAGATGCATCCTGGGATTTAATATATGCCATTTAGCAGACGCTTTTATCCAAAGAGACTTATTGCCATGCGTGCATACACTTTAAGCATGAGTGGTCCTGGCAATTAAACCCATTATCCTGGCAATGCAAGTGCCATGCTCTACCAACTGAGCTACAGAGGACCTAGCCCATTCAATAGATGATCAGGTTAAACGGTATACAGTCTATTCACAAAGCTGTTTGCCGCTTGAGGCAAATTCCCCAACGCTTCCCAAATGCTCTGTCCAAACGCAAATATGCCTGACACCCGTTACAGTTTTGGAAACGTTTGGAACTTAACTCTCATAAGGAATAAATACTTTTTTCAAATACAAAAGATCCACTTACTGTACGCAGTTAAGGAAAATTGCACCGAGCTGTACTTAGAGAAACACTGGAAATGTGGAATGGTCCAATGGAAATGCGAGCGCAAGGTGAGAGGATGTGTCATAGCAGAGGCTGTGTGTTAAAACATCAGGGTGCAACTTTGCTAAAATGCGCACAGTAAGTATCTTTTGTATTCTAAAGATTCTTTCTCGCTTATATGAACGTTAAGTTCGGAAGGTTTCCCAAAACCGTATCGCAAGTTAAGCGTATTTGTGTTTAGACAGAGCGCCAGGATTAAACAGAGCATGGGGATTGTAGTTCACATGGAGCCAGCTGTGATCCTTACCATCAGCTGAGAACCCAAAGGGGGGACCGGTTGTAAACTGGGTATACCCCCTTGGGTTCTAGAGAGATACAAAGGACAATGAGAGTTGCAGACTATATGAGCCTGACTTAGTACTCATCTTTCCATTGCACAAACCATGCTTTGAATGAAATGCAGTATTCTAAAAAGGACATTGTTCCCTTTCTCTCACCCTTCCTTTCCTGTCATGTGTGTAGATGCATTTGGAACGAGAATAATATGTAATGACGTCATATGGGGAACCTTTCAATTTGCGATACTGTTTTGAGGGAAGTAACAAGAAGTAGGCACATGACCTAGCAACAGAAAGTACAAATTAGAAGATTAGATAGGACAATAGGGCTTTAATAGAAAGCTAGGTTGCTGGTATTTGGAGGAAAATTGCAACTATCTGGCTAAGTAGCTGTCTGCAAAGACAATGGACAGTCCACTCCATGCAGACAGATCATGGGGATTTAAATACAGTGCCTTCAGAAAGCATTCATACCCTTTACTTATTCCACATTATGTTTTACAGCCCGAATTCAAAATGGATTAACTAGATTCTCTCACCAATCTTCACACAATACCCCATAATGACAAAGTGAAAACATGCTTTCAAAAAATATTAGCAATTTATTGAAAATTAAATACAAACTCTAATTTACATAAGTATTCACACCTCTGAGTCAATACATGTTAGAAACACCTTTAGCAGCTGTGAGTCTAAGAGCTTTCCACACCTGGATCATACAATAATTCTTCCAAGCTCAGTCAAGTTGGTTGTTGATCATCGCTTGACAGACATTTTCAAATCTTGCCATAGATTTTAAAGACGATTTAAGTCAAAACTAACTAGGCCAGGGACATTCAATGTCATATTGGTAAACAACTCCAGTGTATATTTGACATTGTGTTTTAGGTTATTGTCCTACTGGAAGGTGAATTTGTCTCCCATTGTCAATAAGCAGTCTGAACTAGGTTTTCCTCTAGGATTTTGCCTGTGCTTAGCTCTATTCTGTTTATTTTTAATCCTCCAAAAAACTCCCTAGTCCTTGCTGATGACAAGCATACCAATAACATGATGCAGCCATCACCATGCTTGAAAATAAGAAGAGTGGTACTCAGTGATGCATTGTTGCACCAATCATAATACTTTGTATTCAGGACATAAAGTTAATTTCTTTGCCACATTGCAAAATGGATGCATGTTTTGGAATATTTGTATTCTGTACAGGCTTCTTTCTTTTCAAGCTGTCATTTACCTTAGTATTGTGGAGTAATTTCAATGTTTATCCATCCACAGTTCTCTCCTATCACAGCCATTAAACTAGGCCTGTTTTAAAGTCACCATTGGTCTCATGGTGAAATCCCTGAGTGGTTTCCTTCGACTTTGGCAACAGAGTTAGGAAGGACGCCTGTATCTTTGTAGTGACTGGGTGTATTGACACCATCAAAAGTGTAATGAATAATTTCACCATGCTCAAAGGGATATTCAATGTCTGCTTTATTTATTTATACACATCTACCAATGTTGCCCTTCTTTACAAGGCATTGGAAAACCTCCCTGGTCTTTGTGGTTGAATCTGTGCTTGAAAAGCACTGCTTGACTGAGGACCCTTACAGATAAGTGTGTGTGGGGTATAGAGATGGTGTAGTCATTCAAAAATCATGTTAAACACCATTATTGCACACAAAGTTAGTCCATTCAACTTAAGTAAATGTTTACTCCTGCACTTATTTAGGCTTGCCAAAAAATCTAAAACCATTCCACGTTATCATGATGGGCTATTTTGTGCGTGGGCCTGTGACACAAAATCTAAATTTAATCAATTTAGAATTCAGGCTGTAACACAACAAAATTAGGATAAAGTCAAGGGATGTGAATACTTTCTGAAGGCGCTGTTTGCACTCAATCATGTTGAGGAAAACCACTTCGAAATAAATGCCATTGCTCATTCATTCATTAATACGCAATAACAACAGATCCTGAACATTTGCATTTCATAAAGTACATATTCTGACGGAAAATTTGCACGGAACGGCGAAATTTATGAATAAATGGGCTTACTGGGTACACATTGCTGGCATTCCGACGTCTTGAGGGAAAAAGACGGCAAGCTAAGCCGTCAGCTGACACAAAGAATCTTCCTCGGTCAATCACGTGATTTATCAACGTCCTTTCAACGTAGTCCTGGGAGTTGTAATTTTTACATACTGATTATTACGCGGAAATGTGCAGGTTATCTACACATAAAAAAGTATCCAAATACAGTATCAATTGGAAGTGTTATATATATGATGTACATACTAGAGAAGTATCTACACTTCCGATTATATATAACTGAGAGCATTGAGTGACAGTATCCAATAAACTGAACTGCAAATACCGAACCAGGAAGTCCAATCCTGTGCATGTTGTCTGTTCAGTAGACAAGCCTGCAAGGTGAGTGGCTGATCATTGGTCCAAAGTGCAAGAATGAGACGCTTTAGTAGACTTTTCACCTGACTGACCATATGATATCAGTAAAATTAGCGACTCTTGATTGCCTTTAATATATTTGCAGATTTGGTTGTGCAACATTGTTGTTGGCTTGTGGTTATTTTGCATTTGCGGAGTCAGTAATCACTGGTGATCAGGTAGGACGGTTTTAACTGAATACTGTGCGACTTTATATTATCTTGATTGTAAAGATACTGTAAATGTTTGTTATCTACAGGAGTAGAGTTTGCGGTCAGGGTGATAAGGTTATCATTAATAAATAATGTAACGACCC
The DNA here is from genome assembly GCF_036934945.1 of Oncorhynchus masou masou. Classification (NCBI taxonomy): domain Eukaryota; kingdom Metazoa; phylum Chordata; class Actinopteri; order Salmoniformes; family Salmonidae; genus Oncorhynchus; species Oncorhynchus masou. The sequence continues at coordinate 35,581,952 of NC_088212.1, forward strand.
TGGGTTTATAATCGCGGAAATCGTCCCTGCAGCACGAGCATGCTTTTGAGGCACAGTCGGTCTCGAAAGTCGAGGGTTCGAGACCTGCTCCCTGCTGTTTCATTACAATAATTTACATTGCAACTAAGAGTTAAGAAACCCGCAAGGGTTCATCTTTCTTTTGGAAATGACTTTGCTCTGTCCCTATTCGAGTTCCTGATATGTCAAAGTGCAACTAGCTACGCTAGAGCTCTGAACTCATGAGTCACTTTTCTGCATCATAAGACAGTATATAGGCTACTGCACTTTGAGGTTATCTACAGAAATTGTTCAATACTTCCTTAATTGGGATTGGACAATAATTAGCCCACCATGTGTTCTGAAACTATTAAATTCACCCCTTCACTTTCTTTCCTTTTTGTACATTTACTCGTTGTCTTTGCTTTTCTCTCTCAGTATTTTTCCTGCTCTCTGTTCTCAGTAGATGAGACTTCCTCTTCACTCCTTGTCTCTCATCTCGAGGAGCTTGTCTGATAGGCTGTCTGCTATCCCTGGTAGGCGGGGAGTGTGTGGCGCTGCGATGCGATTGGTGCAGTTCTGCCGCCAAGGCGATGAGGGAGGGGTTAGAGTCGGCGTTGATCGGGGGGAGGGGCTAGGGGTCGTTGACCTTAAGGCCTTTGACCCTTCGATGCCCATGACAATGAGAGAGCTGCTGGAGATGGGAGCGAAGGGCATGCAGTGTGCACAGAGGTAACACATACACAACACACACACTGTCTTGTTGCTTGTCCGTAGCCAGCCTTTCCACCCAGAGCACACACTATCCTCTTTCTCTCAGGGCACTGGAGGTTAGTCCTGCTCAGTGTGTGGTACCCTTTGCGGAGGTGAGGCTGCTGTCCCCAGTCCTAGCCCCAGAGAAGGTGGTGTGTGTGGGGATGAACTACCGGGACCACTGCCTTGAGCAGAACGCCCCTATCCCTAAAGAGCCAATCATCTTCAGCAAGTTCCCCAGCGCCATTACTGGGCCCTTTGATGACATCACACTGCCTGACGAGAGCCAGGTGAGAGCAGCTTTAGTCACTGGGTGTGTTCCTCTGCCCAGGCGTTGCTGACGCATGCCAGATCTTACAACACCTGGATAGGTATTTTACGTATCAGCTAACCACATAATGTTAGAGCAATCTGGTGCCTGACGGCACAGTCGATGACGTTGTACGCAACTTCTGAGCAGGAGAACACGACCCCTGTCAGGCTCAGAGGAGAAGATTGAGAATCAGTAGATTTGCATGATCCTAGATCCGTTCCTGATACAATTATAATGTACAGAGGCACTGTAGCCTGGGTGTTACACAGTTTCTGCATTCAATAACTTAATTGATGGATTATTCCTGGTTATCCCTGATTGAAGGAGGTGGACTGGGAGGTGGAGCTAGCCTTTGTGATTGGACGAAAGGGGAAACACATTAAGGTGAGTCTGAATAGAACTTGACAGACACAGGGGTTTCATGTCCCACAGATGAGCTCGCTCACCCCCCCCCCACTCTTTCTCCAAGGAAGAGGATGCTATGTCTTACGTGGCAGGTTTCACCGTTGCCAACGATGTCAGCGCACGTGATTGGCAGATGAAACGCAACGGGAACCAGTGGCTGCTGGGAAAAACCTTTGACAGCTTTTGTCCTCTCGGCCCCGCCTTAGTTACCACCTCCGCTGTGACGGGTGAGGGAGGCAGGAAGAAACACAATATAAAATGTATAAATATAATTTGCTTACTTTGGCAGAGTGGTTGCTAAAATGTATCTGTGTTTGTCGTCAGACCCCCATAACCTGGGTATCCGCTGTCTGGTAAATGGAGTTGCAGTCCAGAACAGCAACACTGACCAGCTGATCTTTAAGACTGAGCAAGTGGTGGCCTGGGTCTCACAGTGAGTGACACACACACAATGTGTTCATAGTTCTTGTGATGGTAATACTTTACTTGAGCCCTCTATCACAAGGTATACATAACACAGTCACTAACAGTTATGACAACTGAGTTACAATGTCATCACAAAACCAATATTTGTGACAGCTATGGAGTAGTCTACAGTTGCTCTATGATAACAAAGATTTGCATGTGTGTGTTTTCTCCTGTGTTAGGTTTGTGACGTTGTCTCCAGGTGACGTGTTTCTGACGGGGACTCCTCCAGGTGTGGGTGTGTTCAGGAACCCACCTGTCTTCCTCAAGGTCAGCATCACACACTTATATAAAGACATTTGTTGTGTTCCAGGCTAACTACTTTGCAGATGTTGTAATGAATCAATCAATGGTTGTGTGCCACTACGACTGATTGCTAAATCATATGATTTGGTTAGCTGATATGTTAAACCCCTATCCAAGCATTTTAAGATCTGACATATGTCTGTAATGTAGTTAGCCTGGAATGAATCCATATTGTTACATATAGTAGTAATGAACTCCACATTCACCCCAAGCTCTTATAGGGCTAGGCACTTCCCATAGATCTGAAAAGATCAAATAGGGCACAAGAGTTACAAGTGTTGCCTGTTGTGGCCCTGTCTTATGAAAGGTGTAATGAAGTGTTCCGGTGTGTTTCAGAAAGGAGATGTGGTGGAATGTCAAATAGACCAGGTCGGGGTCATACGCAACAATGTTGTCTGAACTCTGACCTCTGAAGCAGCCAGCCTACTGGACAGCTCTCTCTTCAATCTTGATTCAGCTCTCTTTGGACCCAAGTGTCATTAATCTAGTCTACTGTAAATCAGATCTAATCCATGTTTGAAAGGCTTTGTTTACACAGGGAGCTCAATTATGATATTTTTCCCAATTATTGGCAAAAACTCTAATCTGATTGGTCAAAGGATCCAAATTAGACTGCCTGTGTAAACAGACAAAGATGGTGAATTAGTTTACAAACCTATCAATAAAACTAAAGTTGCACATTTTTTTGTGGATTGTCTATAGAATTGAATAGATTACTTTTATAAATGCAAGTTCTTTATTCTTGTTTTCTGTGATCCTTCTTATACAAAACATATACTGTCATGATACTACAGTACCTCTCACATGGCTAAATGTGTGACTAGTCTTCATGAAATCATGGCTCCTATAACACTGTGCTTTCCAATGGTACCCTATTTAATACATAGTGGACTACTTTTTATTAGGGACCAAAAGTCAAAAGTAGTGCTCTATATAGGGAATAGGGTCCCATTTGGGACCAGTCAAGTGACATTTGGAACACACAGAACAGTGATGGTGCGCTATGTCTAATTTTAAAGAAGTCTCAAGTTATTGCTCGCCTGAAGTAGAGTACCTTATGATAAGCTGTAGACCATACTATCTACCAAGAGTTCTTATCTGTATAATTCGTAGCCATCCATTTACCACCACAAACCGATGCTGGCACTAAGACCGCACTCAACCAGCTGTATAAGTCCATAAGCAAACAAGAAAGTGCTCATCCAGAAGCAGTGCTCCTAGTGGCCAGGGACTTTAATGCAGGCAATCCGTTTAACCTCATTTCTACCAGCGTGCCATCTGTGCAACCAGAGGGAAAAAAAACTCTGGTTCACCTTTACTCCACATACAGAGACGCATGCAAAGCTCTCCCTCGCCCTACATTTGTCAAATTGGACCATAATTCTATTCTCCTGATTTCTGCTTACAAGCAAAAAATAAGCAGGAAGAACCAGTGACTTGCTCAATATAGAAGTGGTCAGATGACGTGGATGCTACAGTACAGGACAGTTTTGCTAGCACAGACTGGAATGTGTTCCGGGATTCATCCAATGGCATTGAGGAGTATACATCAATAAGTGCATTGACAGCGTCGTCCCCACAGTGACCATATGTACATATCCCAACTAGAAGCCATGGACTACAGGCAACATCCACATCGAGCTAAAGGCTAGAGCAACTGGTTTCAAGGAGCGGGACACTAACCCAGACACTTATAAGAAATCCCTCTACGCCCTCAGTTGAACCATCAAACAGGCAAAGATTCAATACAGGATTAAGATTGAATCCTATTACACCGGCTCTGACACTCGTCGAATGTAGCAGGGCTTTCAAACTATTACGGACTACAAAGGGAAACCCAGCCGCGAGCTGCCCAGGGACGCATTGAAGTTCTTTGAAAGGATGGTCATGGCTCACATCAACGCCATAATCCCGGATACCCTAGACCCACTCCATTTTGCATACTGCCCCAACAGATCCACAGACGATACAATCTCAATCGCACTCCACACTGCCCTTTCCTACCTGGACAAAAGGAATACCTATGTGAGAATGCTGTTCATTGACTACAGCTTAGCATTCAACACCATAGTGACCACAAAGCTCATCACTAAGCTAAGGACCCTGGGATTAAACACCACCTTCTGCAACTGGATCCTGGACTTCCTGACGGGCCACCCCCAGGTGGTAAGGGTAGGCAACAACATGACTGCCATGCTGATCCTCAACACTGGGGCCCCTCAGGGGTGCACACTTAGTCCCATCCTGTATTCCCTGTTCACCCACGACTACATGGCCAAACATGACTCAAACACCATCATTACGTTTGCTGATGACCCAACAGTGGTAGGCCTGATTACCGACAACGCTGAGACAGGTTATAGGGAGGAGATCAGAGACCTGGCAGTGTGGTGCCAGGACAACAACCTCTCCCTCAATGTGAGCAAGACAAAGGAGCTGATCGTGTACTACAGGAAAAGGCTGGCCGAACAGGCCCCCATTTTCATCGACTGGGCTGTAGTGGAGCGGGTCGAGAGTTCCAAGTTCCTTGGTGTCCACATCACCAGCAAACTGTCATTGTCCAAACACACCAAGACAGTCGTGAAGAGGGCACAACAACACTTTTTCCCCCTCAGGAGACTGAAAAGATTTGGCATGGGTCACTAGATCCTCAAAGTTCTACAGCTGCACCATTGAGAGCATCCTGACCGGTTGCATCACCACCTGGTATGGCAACTGCTCGGTATCTGACCGTAAGGCGCTACAGAGGGTAGTGTGTACGGCCCACTACATCACTGGGGCCAAGCTTCCTGCCATCCAGGACCTATATACTAGGTGGTGTCAGAGGAAAGCCCCAAAAATGGTCAGACTCCAGTCACCCAAGTCATAGACTGTTCTCTCTGCTTCCACACGGCAAGCAGTACCAGAGCGCCACGTCTAGGACCAAAAGGCCCCTTAACATCTTCTACCCCCAAGCCATAAGAATGCTGAACAATTAATCAAATGGCCACTTGACCCCCCCCCCCCCCCCATTTGTTTTTACACTGCTGCTACTCACTTTTTATTATCTATGCATAGTCACTTGACCCCTACCTACAGTACATGAACAAGTTACCTCAACCAACCTGTACCCCCCCCCCCTACATTGACTCTGTACCGGTACCACCTGTATATAGCCTCGTTATTGTTATTTTGTGTTACTTTTTAATTATTTTTACTTTAGTTTATTTGGTAAATTTTCTTAACTATTTCTTGAACTGCATTTTCGGTTAGGGGTTTGTAAGTAAGCATTTCACGGAAAGGTCTGCACCTTTTGTTTTCGGCATGTGACAAATAAAGTTTGATTTGAATAGTGAGTGAATACATTTTCATACTTTTTCGTACTGCTCCCCATGGAAATGAAACCCACAAAACTAGCGTTGCAAGCGCTTTACCAACTGAGCCACATCATCATATCACAAACCACGTGTGTCTTAATGTGCACAATTATTGTATTGTACATTGTTTTTGTTCATGGTAATGGAAAGTCTACAGGTACCAAACCTAGATGACCAGCCTATGTACAATATTAAGTGGTTTGTATGGATGGTATATTGATACTGCACAAAAAGTGTCTGTTGTCCATGTTATTTGATCAAGAAAAATATTTTATTTGTTGTGGATGTTTTGTGTCTTTGCCCATCATTTTTCACCTTTTGATGTAAATGTTTGAGGACAGGATTTTGTTCTTTCTCAATTCAATTAGAATGCCAATCACAGAGAACGGGACAGGGCAAAAACTTTTACAATTCCTACTGTTGAATCCTGCAAGATACTGTTCCTAATTATACAACTACCTTGTCTTTTGCCCAAGTGTAGATGCAAAAAAGAATGTTTTGCCAGGGCTACAGATGTTTATATCGGTTTACATATACTGGTAAAGGCCCAGTGCACTACTCTGTGCAAAAATATTATTTCCGTATGTTTTTATTCTGATTTTTCAGGGAGTGCTGAATCACCCTCAGCACCACTACTTCCCGGGTCTATGGAAAATGGTCCAATTCATTTTTTTTACCCTTTTTTTTAACCAGGTAAGTTGACTTAGAACACATTTTCATTTACAGCATTGACCTGGGGAATAGTTACATGGGAGAGGAGGGTGGATGAATGAACCAATTGGAGGGCCAGGTTGGGAATTTAGTCAGGACACCGGGGTTAACATCCCTACTTTTATGATAAGTGCAATGGGATCTTTAGTGGCCACAGAGTCAGGACACCTTTTTAACGTCCCATCAGAAAAATATATCAAGAGAACATCCCTGTTCATCCTTACTGCCTCTGATCTGGCGGACTCACTAAACAAAAATGCTTAGTGTGTAAATTATGTATGAGTGTTGGAGAGTGCCCCTGGCTATCTGTATTTTTTTTTAAACTAAAATTATGATGTCTGGTTTGCTTAATAAGGAATTTTTAATTATTTATACTTTTAGTTTTACTTTTGATACTTATTTTATTGTTGTTTATACTTTTTGATAGTATATTTTAGCAATTACATTTACTTTTGATGCTTAAGTATATTTAAAACCAAATACTTTTATACTTTTACTCAACGTTTTTTACTGGGTGACTTATACTTTTACTTGAGTTATTTTATATTAAGTTGGCTTTACTTTTCCTCAAGTATGACAATTGGGTACTTTTTCCACCACCGGAAACATGTATAATGTATGCTGTGCTCCAAGTTTATGAATCTCAATATTTTTGTGCATGGGCAGTCTTTTCAGAAATAGTGTATGCAGAAATTTAGTGTGAAATTTAAGCAATGCTTATAAATGAGGCCCCTGAACTGTATGGACAATGGTGGGTTTGGTCTCCATGATTCAATCAGATATCTGTATGACCTTGGAAATATTAAATATCTGTATCCTCTGCAGTTTGATGCTTTACTGTAGTGTAGATACAAATTAAGTATTGGAAATGTTTAGTGTCTGGCAGTTAGGTGATACCTGGATAGTCACATGCACTCACACCAACACACAGTGAGGGCCTCTCCTGTAGCGCATACACAAACACAAGTGTTAACTGTGTTGTACACACCTCAGATTTAAACAATCCATCTTAATGAGAGACAGAGAGAGCTGAAGGCTAGTAACTATTCAAAGTGCAACAGAGAGGTAAAATGCACAGCCTGTGAGTCATCCACATCTCAGATTTCAAATGCTGCTATTTGTTCAGACCACCACGAGGTGGAAGTGATGTGTCATATAAGAGAGGTCTTCTGACATTGTGACTGAAGAGCATGTTTTTCTCTGCAGTGTCTTAAAACAGCCTGGGTGCTATTGGCACCAATGAAAATAAGGGCTGTATACATGTTTCGTTTTAAAGGGAGAGTTCTCAATCATTATGATCCGTATCACTTCTGATGGACTGTGGTGCTTCATGTTAGTGAAAGTAGATTAATGATGGATTCAGGAAAAACAAACACATATTTCTAGGTTTCATAAAAACAAACAAAAAAGAGCATTATATGTATATTAAAAAAACCTTGCTAGACACTTTTCACTGACCTATCACACCTATTTCACACAAGAAACATAGAACTTGTCTCAACTGTTCTTGTTCAGTTGAAGTCGGAAGTTTACATACACCTTAGCCAAATACATTTAAACTCAGTTTTTCACAATTCCTGACATTTAATCCTAGTTAAAATTCCCTGATTTAGGTCAGTTTGGATTACCACGTTATTTTCAGAATGTGAAATGTCAGAATAATAGGAGAGAAGGATTTTTTTAGACTTGTATTTCTTTCATCCCATTCCCAGTGGCTCAGAAGTTCACATACACTCAATTAGTATTTGGTAGCATTGCCTTTAAAATTGTTTAACTTGGGTCATACATTTCAGGTAGCCTTCCACAAGCTTCCCACAATAAGTTGGGTGAATTTTGGCCCATTCCTCCTGACAGAGCTGGTGTAACTGAGTCAGGTTTGTAGGCCTCCTTGCTCGCACACGCTTTTTCAGTTCTGCCCATACATATTCTATGGGATTGAGGTCAGGGCTTTGTGATGGTCACTCCAATACCTTGACTTTGTTGTCCCTAAGCCATTTTGCCACAACTTTGGAAGTATGCTTGGGGTCATTGTCCATTTGGAAGACCCATTTGCAAACAAGCTTTATTAACTTCCTGACTGATGTCTTGAGATGTTGCTTCAATATATCTACATACTTTTCCCTACCTCATGACGCCATCTATTTTGTGAAGTGCACCAGTTCCTCCTACAGCAAATCACCCCCACAAGATGATGCTGCCACCCCCGTGCTTCACGGTTGGGATGGTGTTCTTCGGCTTGCAAGCCTCCCCCTTTTTCCTCCAAACATAACGATGGTCATTATGGCCAAACAGTTCTATTTTTGTTTCATCAGACCAGAGGACATTTCTCCTAAAAACACGATCTATGTACCCATGTGCAGTTGCAAACCATAGTCTGGCTTTTTTATGGCGGTTTTTGAGCAGTGGCTTTTTCCTTGCTGAGTGGCCTTTCAGTTTATGTCGATAATAGGACTCGTTTTACTGTGAATATAGATACTTTTGTACCTGTTTCCTCCAGCATCTTCACAAGGTCCTTTGCTGTTGTTCTGGGATTGATTTGCACTTTTCACACCAAAGTACGTTCATCTTTAGGAGACAGAAGGTGTCTCCTTCCTGAGAGGTATGCCAGCTGCGTGGTCCCATGGTGTTTATACTTGCGTACTACTGTTTGTACAGATGTACATGGTACCTTCAGGCGTTTAGAAATTGCTCCCAAGGATGAACCAGACTTGTGGAGGTCTCCAAATTTTTTCTGATGTCTTGGCTGATTTCTTTTTAATTTCCCATGATGTCAAGCAAAGAGGCATTGAGTTTGAAGGTAGGCCTTGAAATACATCCACAGGTACACTTCCAATTGACTCAAATGATGTCAATTAGCCTATCAGAAGCTTCTGAAGCCATGACATCATTTTCTGGAATTTTCCAAGCAGTTTAAAGGAACAGTCAAGTTAGTGTTTTGCCTGTCGTCGTAGGTAATACTATGAAAGTTTAGATGACAATCACAATATAAGTTCAAAGATGAAAAAACCTGGAAGGAGGAGAGATGACTAGAAACGATTCGGTTGACCGTTTTGTGTGGATTCATTGTCAGAGTAGAGGACCTTGTGCATTTCAGGTAAAATACCAACTCAATGTTTATATCCCAGGACAAATTAGCTAGCATGTGCAAGCTAGCTAGCTAAATTGCCATACATGTTTAATGCTTTTCGACCTGTCCCCAAATTAATGTAATTGGTTCAGAGTCATATTGTGATATTTTAACCTGCGTGTCGTGATCGCGTTTGGTGTGGGGGGGACACACCAAAATAAATGTATGCACAATGGCGCACGCACGCAGCCAGCCAGTTTGGGTGTAAGTGTATGTAAACTTCTGTAAACTTCTGTCTTCAACTATATATTTTCAGAAATGTTTACAAATTTGTTTAAAATTAAAAGCTGAAATGTTTTGAGTCAATAAGCATTCAACCCCTTTGATATGGCAAGCCTAACTAACATTTGCTTAACAAGTTACAAGTTGCATTGACTCACTCTGTGAGCAATATGTTATCAACATGATTTTTGAATGACTACCTCATCTCTATACCCCACACAGACAATTATCTGTAAGTTCCCTCAGTCAGACAGTGAATTTCAAAGACAGATTCAACCACAAAGACCAGGGAGGTTTTCCAATGCCTCACAAAGAATGGCATCTATTGGTAGATATTGATATTGATATTGAATATCCCTTTGAGCAGGGTGAAGCTATTAATTACACTTTGGATGGTGTATCAATACACCCAGTCACTACAAAAGATACAGTCGTCCTTCTTAAACTCAGTTGCTGGAGAGGAAGGAAACCGGTCAGGGATTTTACCATGAGGCCAATGGTGACTTTGAAACAATTACAGACTTCAATGGCTGTGATATGTGAAAACTGAGGATGGATCAAAAACATTGCAGTTACTTCACAATACTATCGTAAATGACAGAGTGAAAAGAAAGATGCCTGTACATAATACAAATATTCCAAAACATGCTTGTTTTCAATAAAACTTCAAAACATTTGGCAAATAAATTAACTTTATGTCCTGAATACAAAATGTTATGTTTGGGGCAAATCCAACACAACACATCACTACCACTCTTCATATTTTAAAGCATGGTGGTGGCTGCATCATGTTATGAGTGTGCTTGTCATCGGCAAGGACTAGAGTTTTGTTGGGGATAAAAATGAATGGAATAGAGCTATAAGCACAGGCAAAATCCTAGAGGCAAGCCTGGTTCAGAGTGCTTTCCAACAGACACTGGGAGACAAATTCACCTATCAGCAGGACTATAATGTAAAACACAAGGCCAAATATACACTGGAGTTGCTTCCCATGACGACATGGAATGGTCCTGAGTGGCCTAGTTAAAATATTTGACATAAATAGGCTTGAAAATCTACAGCAAGACATGAAAATGGCTGTCAAGCAATGATCAACAATTAACTTGACAAAGCTTGAAGAATTTAAAAAAGATTAATGTGCAAATATTGACAATCCAGGTGTGCAAAGCTCTTCGAGACTTACAAATCAAATTTTATTGGTCACAAACAGATATTTGGCAGATGTTATTGCGGGTGTAGTGAAAAAATGCTTGTGTTCCTAGCTCCAACAGTGCAGTAGTATCTGGCATGGGTCCTCAGATCCTCAAAAGGTAGGGCTGCACCATCGAGAGCATCCTGACTGATTGCATCACTGCCTGGTATGGCAACTGCCCGGCTTCCGATCGCAAGGTACTTCAAAGGGTAATACGTACGGCCCAGTACATCACTGGGGCCAAGCTTTCTGCCATCCAGGACCTCTATATCAGGCGGTGTCAGAATCCAGCCACCGTAGTCATAGACTGTTTTCTCTGCTACTGCACGGCAAGCAGTACCGGAGAGCCAAATCTAGGTCCACGAGGCTTCTAAACAGCTACACCCAAGCCATAAGACTCATGAACATCTAATCAAATGGTTAGTTCTCTATTGGGACAGTATATCTGGAGAGAGCCATGATTCTGTGAAACAGAGAATGTTACAGTCCCTGATATCTCTCTGGAAGGAGACCTTTGCCCTTAGCTCATCTACTTTATTGTCCAGAGACTGAATATTGGCGATTAATATACTCGGAAGCGGTGGATGGTGTGCACGCCTCCTGAGTTGGACTAGAAGTCCACTCCGAATACCTCTTCTCCACTGGTGGCATTTTGGAGCAGCCTCTGGGATAAGTTACATTTCCCTGGGGAGTTTGGGAAAATCATATTCCTGGTCGTAATGCTAAGTGACCACCACTCTGATATCAAAATGTTATTTCCGGCTGTATGTAATAATAACACAAAAAACATTCTGGGCTAAAAATGTAAGAAATAACACACAAAAAAAACAAAATACTGCAAAGTTGCTTAGGAGCTAGAAGCAGAGCTGCCATGTCTGTCTACCCAGAAAGACTCACAGTTGTAGTCACTCCCAAAGGTGATTCTCAGGGGTGTGAATATTTATGTAAATTAGGTATTTCTGCATTTCATTTTCAATAAACATGTGGTCACTTTGTAATTATGGGGTATTGTGTGTTGATGGGTGAGAAAACAAATATTTTTTATATATTGTACATCCTTGTACAAAGGCAACTTCTGAACTGAAGCAAGAACCAAAGTTCTGGTCTCTTATAGACTCATACTGTCTAATACTGCCATTTTCAACTCATTTTCAGTCTAATACTGAACTGAAAAACACATTCAGTTTAAACACAAAACAACCTGATGTGAAAATGAAATGTAAAATGCAAACTTAATGTCAACAACTTGATCACGTAAACACATGAAAATCAATAAGAGCATGCTTAGCGACTGGGATACAAAGTTGTGGAGTTTCTGTCTGTTTGCTGTCGGTTGGGAGGGTGGACTGACTCCCAGGAACACACATCTCTGCTGAACCTGAGGACGGACACACACAAACACACACACAAACACTTTATTTAGATACACGTGCAAGGACCAGTGAGTCACTGATAAAATGTTAATCACAGCATCCTGACTGCCTCACATGCCACCTCCTCTGAGCAGCTCTCTGTGAAACACACACACACAGAGACAGACACACAGTTTTTGGGAATGGTGTGTAAATCGGAGTAAATGTGAATGTGTAAGTAGAGTGCGTAGCCTACAAACAAATGAGCTGGTTCTTAAAGAGAGGTGTTTTTCATTAGACAAATGTCTGAAGTACGGGTATTAGCATTCTGTGTGTGTGTCATTGTGCAGTTCTAATCTCAGCATAGTGTCACCTGTCCCTCTGGGCGGTGTCACACAGGTGGGAGTGTATCTGGGCTAAACATACAGCCTCTGCAGGGGGAGAGACACACATCTGGTAGGGGAAGTTTAGGAGGTGCAGGCTTTCTGTAGCCCAGCAATCAGACTGCATAGGAAGAACAGCAGCTCTGGACACTGGCTGGGCTGGCTCAACTACAGAGATAGTGTGTGTGTTTGTTTAGTGACTATTCCAGTAATATCCCGGGGCAATAGGTGTGTTTGTGTACTACTCACCCGTATGTGTGTGTGTGTGTGTGTGTGTGAGAGAGTGTGTGTACTCACAGCAAGGTTTAGAACCGGTTCAGGGAACAGAACAGAAAACCAGAAAATAACAGAATTCTTCGAGGAACAGAATTAGAACTGGGAACAAAAGTGATCTATACTGTTCTGGAGCAGAATCGTTATTTTGAAATCATGGGAACCGGTTAAAAATGTTATTTTCCTGCCCTGGCATTTTTCTCCAGTTCCACAAAAAAAACTCTACAAAGCACTTACGCAAAGCTATTACTTAGAAACATTTTCCAGTGTCTGCCTGCCAGTTGAAAACCTTTGTGTGCTAGCTGCCCCTTCCCCTCCGAAGCATAGGCTACTAGCCTAATGATGTTACAACCGGGATTCAGAAATTAGGCAGAGAGGTATTTTATTTGAGAAGAATGGAGTAACTTTTTAAGAATTCTATAGTTATAACATTTCACATTGGCTTTATTAACTACAAAAAGGTAAGACGTGTTTTATTTGAATTCTGGTGCCGGTCTGCAGACACAAGCTTGTTAGCTAGCTAGCTCTGGTCTAACGTTAAGACAACCCTCAGAAGAGCAAAGACATTCAAAGTTCCTTCATAGAAGCCGCTCCTCCGTAGGTATAATTCTGTGGGCCTAATTCAGATAATGCATGTCATCATAACAAGATGCCCAGTGCTCCAAGCCAAGCCCCTTCCTCCACCCTCTTGCTCTTACCCCACCCGCAAAATGAGTCGCATGTGAACAACATTTTTCTTTCTCATTTTGTCTGTCATATGAAGTGTACCTATGATGAAAATTACAGGCCTCTCTCATCTTTTAAGTGGGAGAACTTGCACAATTGGTGGCTGACTAAATACTTTTTTGCCCCACTGTATATGCATATTATTATTAGTATTGGATAGAAAACACTCTGAAGTTTCTAAAACTGTTTGAATGATGTCTGTGAGTATAACAGAACTCATATGGCAGGCAAAAACCTGAGAAAAAATCCAAACAGGAAGTGGGAAATCTGCGGTTTGTAGTTTTGAACTCTCCCCTATCGAATACACTGTGGGATACGGGTTATTTTGCACTTCCTAACGCTTCCACTAGATGTCAACCGTCGTTAGAATGTTGTTTCAGGCTTCTCCTGTGAAGGGGGGCTGGATGGGAGCTGTTTGAATAAGGGGTCTGCCAGCAGCCTCGTTCTCAGTCACGCGCATTTCACATGAGAGGTATCTCTTGTTCCATTGCTTTTCTACAGACAATGGAATGCTCCGGTTGGAACATTATTGAACATTTATGATAAAAACATCCTAAAGATTGATTCTATACTAGGTTTGACAAATTTCTGTCAAACATTTATTGTGGAACTGCGATTCCTGGGAGTGCATGCTGATGACGATCATCAAAGGTAAGTGAATATTTATAATGTTATTTATGACTAATGTTGACTGCGCAACAAGGCTGGTTTGGGCTCTGAGCGCCGTTCTCAGATTCTGCTTTTTCCGTAAAGTTTAAATCTGACACAGCGGTTGCATTAAGGAGATGTGTATCTAAAGTTCCATGCATAACACTTGAATTTTCATCAACATTTTTAATGTGTCTCTCTGCAATATCACTGCATGTTTTGGACCTACTGAACATAACATGCCAATGTAAAATAAGATTTTTGGATATAAATATGAACTTTACCAAACAAAACATACATGCATTGTGTAACATGAAGTCCTATGAGTGTCATCTGATGAAGATCATCAAATGTTAGTGATTCATTTTATCTCTATTTGTGCTTTTTGTGACTCCTCTCTTTGGTGGTGACCTAACAATCGTTTGTGGAGCTTTCACTGTGAAGCATGTTTTAAATCAGACACTGTGGCTGGATTAACGAGAATTTTTAAAATGGTGACTCATACATGTGTGTTTGAGAAATGCAATTTATGAGATTTCTGTTGATTTGTATTTGGCGCCCTGCAATTTCATTGGCTGTTAGCAGAACCCCAGTCCTAGACAGGTTAAAAGAGACCAGCCGGAGCTTGCCGATGAGTCTTATTCTGCGCACAGATTGTGCTGACGGCGACAGACGTGGAGACGTCCGAAGCCATTGGTAGGCAACCAAAGCGTTGCCGCACAAAGGGCAGGGTCCGACGGGAGCCCGGGTGGTCAGTAAGCGTGGAGGAGTGGGCCCACTCCAGGACCGAGGGGCGGACAGTGTCAGGAACAAACATCCGGGTTACCTGCCCCCTGGGGTTCAGGCTGGGAAAGCTGTGCCTCACAGACATGCTTCCCAATTCCCCAGCTGAGTGCTGTCGCCAGGCACGAGGTGGGAAGTATGGTCTCAGGGTTCCAAGAGTGTAGTCGCGGGGCTATAGTGGCGTGACAGAGGATCCGACTTGATATTCTTGAATCCCGGTTGGTAGGAGAGAGAGATGTTAAACCGGGTGAAAAGCAGGGCCCACCTAGCTTGCCTGGAATTGAGATGCTTGGTGGTCCGGAGATATTCCAGGTTCTTTTGATCCGTCCACACAATGAACAGATGTTCCGCCCCCTCCAAACACTGTCTCCTCTCCTCCAGCGCCATCACCGCGAGAAGCGAGGTATTGTGGGTGACCCATCTAGAAGAAAAAGAAACGCACACCTATTAAGATGAGGTGCTGGCTAGTGGAGTAGAAACTTGAAAATAAAAGAGAGCCGCACACTCTAGGAGCTCAGATGCAAAAATGTAATACCAACATTTCGAAATTCAAGCGGTCTTCATCAGGGTATAATTGTGGGTGACCCAGCCTATAGAGCGCCCGTCCAGTGCTCTAACATCCATGGGAGTGGAGAGGGGCAGAGTGGAGATGCCCAGCTCGGATGCCAGGGTAGTGTCCAAAAACTCTCTTTGGCCCAGGAGTCGATGAGTACCCAGAGAGATTTTGATTGGTTCCCCCACAGCAGGATGGCATGCAAAGGGGTAGGAGTAAGGGGAGAGGAAAGGTTTTCTGTATGGCCCACCAGAGTACTCCGCCCTACCATTGAGCTTGGTATTTAGTGGACAGGAGAACACAAAATGACCAGTAGTTCGGCAATACAGGCAACTCTTTGTGTGAAGCCGGTGTAGACATTCGGCTCGGGAAGAGGCAGACCTCGGAGACTCTCAGGGGAACTCGAGTAGCTCCCAGGCTGCTAGTTCATCCTTCACTTCCTCCGATAATCCGTGCAGGAACGTGTCGAACAGCAATTCTGGGTTCCAGGCACTCAGCTGCCAATGTGCAAAAATCCACTGCATAGTCTGCCACACTGCGGGAGTCTTGTCAAAGCTAGAGTAACCTTTGGGCAGCCTCTCTCCCGGACAATGGAGAATTGAAAACCTTCTTCACCTCCGCCACAAACCCCTCCAGACTGAAGCATACGGCGACTGTTGTTCCCACACGGCCGGGGCCTAGGCAAAAGCCCGCCCGGACATCAACGTGATGAGGTCCGCTATAGTCGAGCGGTCCGAGGGGAAGGAGGAAGTCTGCAGCTCGATGATGAGAGAACACTTTTCAAGAAACGCCCAACAGGTTCCAGACTTTCCAGCAAAGCGTTCCTATGGGAGGTAAGCAGGGTTCTCGGGAAACCGGGGTTGTGGGGAAGGCCGAGCTGCTAACAGCCAGGTTACTGAGGGCCTGGGAGGTTACCGTCGTGGTAGGCTGCAGACAACCTGCGGAATTGCTCCAGCATTGTGTTTAACGCGCGGTCATGTTGTTCGGACAAGGTCTGGAACCCCTCCATAAGACAACGAAGCAACTCCTAGTGCCTTTCAATGGTGGCTCCTTGGGAAGAAATTACGTTGCGGAGCTGGTCTAAGTCTGCTCGGTCTGTCACAGCCAGTTCGTACTGTCAAGGCTCAGGAGAAGACCCAGATGCAGACAGTTTCGAAGTAACAATAGTTAACAGTGGTGACGACAGGTCAAAGGTAGATAGAGGTCAGTAATCCAGAGTCTGAAATGTACAGAACGGCAGGCAGGCTCAGGGTGAGGGCAGGCTGAGGTCATAAACCAGTGTGGTGTGACAAGGTACACAACGGCAGGAAGGCTCAGGGTCAGGGCAGGCAGAATGGTAAATACAGGGAAAACTAGAAAAAATAAACTAGAGAAAGACAGGAGCACGGGAAAAATGCTGGTAGGCTTGACGAAACAAAATGAACTGGCAACAGACACAGGTATAAATACACTGGGGATAAAGGGGAAGATGAGCAACACTTGGACAGGGTTGGAGACAAGCAAAAAGACAGGTGAAACAGATCAGGGTGTGACAGGTACAAGCTTGGTGCACCTGCATTTGAAGGAATCGAAGGAATTGTTCTTGGAGCTCAGCGACAGGATTGTGTCTTGGCACAGATCTGGGGAAGGGTACCAAAAAATGTCAGCAGCATTGAAGGTCCCCAAGAACACAGTGGCCTCCTGTTTTCACTTTGTCATTATGGGGAATTGTGTGTAGATTGCTGAGGATATTTGATTTATTTATCCATTTTAGAGTAAGGCTGTAACGTAACAAAATGTGGAAAAAGTCAAGGGGTCTGAATAACTCCCGAAAGCACGGTGTACCCTGGGGGCAGTAGGAGTGTGAGTTGCAGTCAGTTCATCCTGACACAGCTTCACCTCAAACTCCATCTCCCTTCTGACCTCTTTACCTTTATTTTCTTCACCCCTGCCCCTGATGCTGCCCCCTGCCACAGCATGACCTACACTCCACATGCTGAGAGAGAGAGAGAGAGAGAGAGAGAGAGAGAGAGAGAGAAAATGGGGTGAGCTGAGCAGACTGGAACTAATGACCAATACATTTTTTTTGACCCGTTGAGCATAAAGAGTCAGCGTCAGCTAGCAATGTGCAGTTCAAGAACAATTCGTCATTCTTTTTACGTGTTTCCAAGTGACTCATACATTTTGGTTGTTTGTTGACCTGCTGGTCGCAATTAATTCTGCATAATAAATAGGAGCTCAGCGGCGTGCTCCGACCACTAACTGTCTATCATGTGCGCACAGACAAATAGATCATGCTGCAGGAGGCATAGAGAAGAAAAAACTAATGATAAATACATGATCATTGATTGAATGGTGAAAGAATGAATGCAATTAATTGATTATTGAATGTCATCGATGGACACAGCTTTGTAAAACGAAACCATATATACCCTGCCTCTGCTGAACACTCAAATGAGAGAACGAATCGTTTGAATTATATTGTGCTAAATCTCCCGGCAGTCAAGCAATTGCATTCCGCAGTCGTTCAATTAGGTATGTGTATCTCTCCTTACAAGCACGATTCGATACGCATCTAGA
The DNA here is from genome assembly GCF_036934945.1 of Oncorhynchus masou masou. Lineage (NCBI taxonomy): Eukaryota > Metazoa > Chordata > Actinopteri > Salmoniformes > Salmonidae > Oncorhynchus > Oncorhynchus masou. The sequence continues at coordinate 35,600,076 of NC_088212.1, forward strand.
TACAGGAACGCTACTTTTAGTTTTAAACAATTCGGTGCCATTCGATTTTATTAGTGGAACGAATCAATGCAATTCGATTCAATGCACTAACAATTGTTGCATGAACACATACATTTTCCATTTTTAATTCATATCCCGTAACTGATGGAGCTCAGGAGCTGAGATGGATCTGTCTGTGTTGAGTGGGCATGTGTGTGTGTGTGTGTCTGAACGATGTGATGTGTGAGCTGAGCCATAGGGCAGACTGAGAATATCTACCACTTTCAGATTAGGGGGAGGGGGAGGGGGGTAATTTATGGTGTTGTCCCACCACCTTTTATCTGAAATCATCATCACCCACTGATTAATTTGTCATATAGCAGGCTAAAATGTTTTGAGCTATTCATATGTCAATATTTACCTTTAGAAATTAGTGTTGTTTGGATACCAACATTTTTATTAACGATACAATACCAGGCCAAGTTTCACGATAACGAGTAGTATTAAGATACCACAGGAGTGAGAATTCAGTGGCCTAGCGTCCTGTTTGCTCCGTCGCCCGGTGCTTGTTCCTGTTTTCTAAACATTATGCGCATCTGAAACCTTTACTCTTCAGTTGTAACACACACACATAAACACACACAATCCTAACCTTGTGGCAACACACAATTCAGTCCCATTCAAAACCTTAACCATAACACTAAGCTTAACCTAACCCTAAACTTAATCCTAGCTCCTAATCATAACCCTAACACTTACCTTAACCCCTAGAAAAAGCATTTGACCTTGTGGGGACCAACAAAATGTCCCCAAATGGTCCCCACACACACTCTCTCTACCTCCTTCACACACTCTCTCTGTCTCCCTCTTTCAAATAATCCCCTCTCTCTCCCACAAACATATAGATTCCTCAAAGTAGTCGCCCTTTGATGACAGCTTTGCACAGTCTTGGCATTCTCTCAACCAGCGTCATGAGGTAGTCACCTGGAATGCATTTGAATTGACAGGTGTGCTTTGTTAAAAGTTAATTTGTGGAATTTCTTTCCTTCTTAACCTCTTACATCTATGGGGGCTATGTTGCGTGCTAAATGCTACTCAAAATGCTATGCTAGCTTTGCATACTCTTACACAAATTAGTCAATTTCTATGGTTCAAAAGCATATTTTGAAAATCTGAGATGACAGTGTTGTTAAGAAAAGGCTAAGCTTGAGAGCAGACGCATTATTTTCATTTTATTTGCGATTTTCAGAAATCGTTAACGTTGCGTTATGCTAATGAGCCTGAGGCTTTAGTCACAAACCCGGATCCGGGATGGGGAGTTTCAAGAAGTTAATGCATTTGAACCAATCAGTTGTGTTGTGACAAGGTAAGGGTGATATACAGAAGATAGCCCTATTTGGTTAAAGACCAAGTCCATATTATGGCAAGAACAGCTCAAATAAGAAAAGAGAAATGACAGTCCACCATTACTTTAAGACATGAAGGTCAGGCAATCTAGAAAATGTCAAAAACTTTGAAAGTTTCTTCAAGTACAGTCTCAAAAACCATCAAGCGTTAAAGATGAAAATGGCTCTCATGAGGACCGCCACAGGAAAGGATGACCCAGAGTTACGTCTGCTGCAGAGGATAAGGTCATTAGAATTAACTGCACCTGAGATTACAGCCCAAATAAATGCTTCACAGAGTTCAAGTAACAGACACATCTCAACATCAACTGTTTGGAAGAGACTGCATGAATCAGGCCTTCATGGTCGAATTGCTGCAAATAAACCACTACTAAAGGACACCAATTATAAGAAGAAACTTGCTTGGGCTAAGAAGCATAAGCAATGGACATTAGACCGGTGGAAATCTATCCTTTGGTCTGATGAGTCCAAATTTGAGATTTTTGGTTCTACTCGCTGTCTCTTTGTGAGACGCAGAGTAGGTGAGCAAATGATATCTGCATGTGTGGTTCCCACCGTGAAGCATGGAGGAGGAGGTGTGATGGCGTTTTTGTTTTTGCTGGTGACACTGTCTGTGATTTATTTATAATTCAATGCATACTTAACCAGCATGGCTACTACATCATTCTGTAGCGATATGCCATCCCATCTGGTTTGTGCTTAGTGGAACTATCATTTGTTTTAACAGGACAATGACCCAACACACCTTCAGGCTGTGTAAGGGCTATTTGACCAAGAAGGAGAGTGATGGAGTGCTGCATCAGATTGGAGATGATGATGTAGTAACGAAAAAAGTGTTAAAATATATTTGGATTTGTTTATATTTGAGATTCTTCAAAGTAGCCACCCTTAATGGAGAAATTTGTAGAATTGCAGGAAATTGGCTTACTCCCCCCTTTTCTTTACAGCACGAAGATGGGGGGGCTCTATAATTTTCTCTAGAATGTAGCCTCACAACTGCCAACTGCAGTCATTCCCACACCCCCTGCCAACCCCATACAACACCTACCACCTAAGCCCATTTTTGATACAGAAAAAACCTTGGTGTGTGTGATTCACATTAGGTGAGGTCCAGTGTGAGGGCAATGCTGGGGTCTCTTTCTGATTGGCTGAGCTCAGGCACATAATGAGGGGGCAGAACCCATGATATCATCTTCCATCCAAATATCACATCAGACCTGGAGGGGGGAAAAGGACGGACGGACAGACGGACAGACAGAAATATCAGCCAGAAGACCTTTCACCAAATCAGCTAATTCAAAACATGAAAGGATCTGAATTATCGACGCTAGATAGACTACAGGAAACATAAAACAGATAAAGTAGAGACTGCAGGGTGTGTGTGTGCATCACTTAGGCACTTTAAACCTGTGTGTTTGAGTGAGATCAAAAGTGTGTGTTTGTGTATCCCACCAGGCCCCAGTTTAATTTGGCCAGCTTTCCTGTTGACTGCTGTTGATGTGCTTATTATTTGAGCTGTGAACAATAGAGACTTTAAACAGAAACAATAAACCAAGAAAAGCCATACAGATTGACTAAATGCAATCTTGTTGTGTCTTCTTTCTCTCTTTCCATCTTTAGTGCCCACTGCTGATAATCGCTGCCAACTCTCTCTCATTTTTTTCTGTCTTCCTCTCCCCTCCTCCACCTCTCTTTCTGTCTCTTCATCCCCCTCTAAATTTCATAAGAAGTGAGCACTGAACAACAGAGATTGAGATAAGATGTGATTTATTCTGTTATTTTCTCTGTCAGAAAGACTCATTTGTGACAATGCTGTGAAAAGGCTCCACAGAATGTGTAATGCTAACACACAAAGTTTTGATATGCTTGAAGCACAATTGCAAGTTGCAACAATATTGGTCGGCATAACTAGGGATGGGTATGAGTAATCGAATACTCTAGTACCAAAGCTTGATCTTTAACAAATTCTAATATATATATATATACTGTAAAACTATTTGGTGGAATATGCCTTCTGGCTGGCCGAACGGGCAAGTGAAATGTGGTCTTGAAGACAATTTTAATTTGCTTTGCTCTAGTGTTCCATTTGTACATGTGCTTTTGCGGGGCACAACAAAAAAGAAACCAAGCCAAGCATCACACAGTTCTTCTCCCTACATTTCCTTTCCCCTTCATGTCTCATTCACTCAATTGTGTTCTGACCACATACTACACACACACATGCTGAGTGCGCACACAAGCTCCGGTTAGGCCTACAGAAATAAATGACTACAAAACGTATCTAACTGATGGGATACACAAGATACATTCCTTGACAGGTGCCAACAGTGCTATCACAAATTGAAAATGGACTGGTTGATTGAAAAATAGGTGTTCCAACAACGAGCTGCAGTTTCGGAATAATTGCATCCCGTCTATTTTCCGCTGAGGCTACTTTGCAAACTGCTAGTGTCATTTAGAATTTGTTAGCCTAGGCTATAACTCCCTAAATATAGACAGGTTCCATGTTGAAAATACAAAAAAAAACAATTTTTTTTAAAGATAAAAAGCATATTTTTATCAGAATCATTAAGCATAGGCCTACACACCAAACAGATGTTGTGGCCATTATTCATCACCATGCAGTGTTCAATGTGGAATGTTTTATCCATTTAGAAAATTCCAAAGAACAGGCACAATAATGCCTGTATATCGACAATTTTTTGTTTTAACCCTGAAATAAATGCCTTTCAACTCACCAAATTGAATCCTGTTTCAAATTATCACTCTTTGAGAATAACTGTTCCGGAATCGAGTGTAACGGCTGTTGGTGGAAGAAGGTGAGGACTAAGGTGCAGCGTTGTACGTGTTCATATTTTTTATTTTGAACTGAACACTGAATAATAAAACAACAAAGAGAATGAACAAAACCGAAACTGTTCTGTCTGGTACAGACGCAAAAACAGAAAACAACTACCCACAAACACAGGTGGGAACAGGCTACCTAAGTATGGTTCTCAACCAGAGACAACGATTGACATCTATCTCTGATTGGGAACCATACCAGGCCAAACACATAGAAATACAACATTTACATTACATTTAAGTCATTTAGCAGACGCTCTTATCCAGAGCGACTTACAAATTGGTGAATTCACCTTCTGACATCCAGTGGAACAGCCACTTTACAATAGTGCATCTAAATCATTAAGGGGGGGGGTGGTGGTGAGAAGGATTACTTATCCTATCCTAGGTATTCCTTGAAGAGGTGGGGTTTCAGGTGTCTCCGGAAGGTGGTGATTGACTCCGCTGTCCTGGCGTCGTGAGGGAGTTTGTTCCACCATTGGGGGGCCAGAGCAGCGAACAGTTTTGACTGGGCTGAGCGGGAACTGTACTTCCTCAATGGTAGGGAGGCGAGCAGGCCAGAGGTGGATGAACGCAGTGCCCTTGCTTGGGTGTAGGGCCTGATCAGAGCCTGGAGGTACTGCGGTGCCGTTCCCCTCACAGCTCCGTAGGCAAGCACCATGGTCTTGTAGCGGATGCGAGCTTCAACTGGAAGCCAGTGGAGAGAGCGGAGGAGCGGGGTGACGTGAGAGAACTTGGGAAGGTTGAACACCAGACGGGCTGCGGCGTTCTGGATGAGTTGTAGGGGTTTAATGGCACAGGCAGGGAGCCCAGCCAACAACACACACATACAACACACAGAACAAAAAATAGAAATGAAAAACATAGAATGCCCACCCCAACTCACGCCCTGACCAAACCAAAATAGAGACATAAAAAAGGAACGAAGGTCATAAGTAATCCTTCTCACCCTCCCCCCCTTAAATGAATTAGATGCACTATTGTAAAGTGGCTGTTCCACTGGATGTCAGAAGGTGAATTCACCAATTTGTAAGTCGCTCTGGATAAGAGCGTCTGCTAAATGACTTAAATGTTAATGTAAATGTAAATGTCAGGACTTGACAGCGAGATGTACATCACTTTGCACCTGGAACCTTTTAAATTAGGAAAAATATTATGTTCTGTTTTATTCTGTCTTATTACATTGTTGCTTTTTATACTATAAAATAGGTGTCTTGACTGTGATAAGGACTCGGGAAATAAGAGTGACTTGTCTGCAGAAATGTTCTAAGCAACGCTGTGCCATTGCAGAGCCATAGGCTTTTTTTTTCACAATAGAATACAGTATAATCAGTTCACATTATGGTTCCAATAAACTCATCTTAAATGGCACTTGCTTTTTTATTGACTGAATATACTGTATATGATGCAATTAGGATTTGTTATCTGTAATGGTTATGATAAATTAGGCATTGTTGCACACTGTTGGCATAGGCCTATAGATAAATGTGCACCAGTTTTTTTCTCCAGTGAGGGCCTTGTGTTCTAAAAATAGTTTTCATTTTATTGTACTGGAGTACTCAACAACAAAAAAATCACTAGAGTACTCAAACAGTCAAAAGGTAATATGCCCATCCTTAGGCATAATATGAACATACAGACACACGCACGCACACACACCTGTTGTTTAGGATGGTAAGGTGCAGGAGGGTCTGTAGAGGGTGAACTCCATCCATAGCTCCTGCCATGGAGCTGGACTGGACGCCGTGTTTGGACTGAACATCGGCGCAGGGGAAAGCTCCCGCCATGGAGCAGGACTGGATGCTGTGCCTGAACTTGGCACCAACGAAGACTCTGGCCTTGTAGCTGGACTGGAAGCCGTGCTTAGACTGGGCATCGGCGCAGGGGAAGGCTCCAGTCATGGAGCTGGAGGTTCCGGACCGTTGACCATCGCAGGAGGTTCCGGACCATGGACCGTGTCAGGAGGTTCCCGGACCGTGGACCGTCTCAGGAGGTTCCGGACCGTGGACCGTCTCAGGAGGTTCCGGACCGTGGACCGTCTCAGGAGGTTCCGGACTGTGGACCGTCTCAGGAGGTTCTGGACCGTTGACCGTCGCTGGAGGTTCCGGACCGTTGACCATCGCAGGAGGTTCCGGACCGTGGACCGTCTCAGGAGGTTCTGGACCGTGGACCGTCTCAGGAGGTTCCGGACTGTGGACCGTCTCAGGAGGTTCCGGACCGTGGACCGTCTCAGGAGGTTCCGGACCGTTGACCATCGCAGGAGGTTCCGGACTGTGGACCGTCTCAGGAGGTTCCGGACCGTGGACCGTCTCAGGAGGTTCCGGACTGTGGACCGTGTCAGGAGGTTCCCGGACCGTGGACCGTCTCAGGAGGTTCTGGACCGTGGACCGTCTCAGGAGGTTCCGGACTGTGGACCGTCTCAGGAGGTTCCGGGGTGCCAACCCAGACAGGAAGTTCACGTCAGTGACTCAACCCACTCAAGTGACGCACCCCTCCTAGGGACAGCATGGAAGAGCACCAGTAATCCAGTGACTCAGCCCCTGTAATAGGGTTAGAGGCAGAGAATCTCAGTGGAGAGAGGGGAACCGGCCAGGCAGAGACAGCAAGGGCGGTTCGTTGCTCCAGAGCCTTTCCGTTCACCTTCACACTCCTGGGCCAGACTACACTCAATCATATGACCTACTGAAGAGATGGGTCTTCAGTAAAGACTTAAAGGTTGAGACCGAGTCTGCGTCTCTCACATGGGTAGGCAGACCATTCCATAAAAATGGAGCTCTATAGAGAAAACCCAGCCTCCACCTGTTTGTTTAGAAATTCTAGGGACAATTAGGAGGCCTGCGTCTTGTGACCATAGCGTACGTGTAGGTATGTACGGCAGGACCAAATCGGAAGCAAGCCCATGTAATGCTTTGTAGGTTAACAGTAAAACCTTGAAATCAGCCCTTGCCTTAACGGGAAGCCAGTGTAGGGAGGCTAGCACTGGAGTAATTTGATCAAATTTGGGGGTTTGAGTCAGAATTCTAGCAGCCATATTTAGCACTAACTGAAGTTTATTTAGTGCTTTATCCGGGTAGCCGGAAAGTAGAGCATTGCAGTAGTCTAACGTAAAAGTAACAAAAAGCATGGATTAATTTTTCTGCATCATTTCTGGACAGAAAGTTTCTGATTTTTGCAATGTTATGTAGATGGAAAAAAGCTGTCCTTGAAACAGTCTTGATTTGTTTGTCAAAAGAGAGATCAGGGTCCAGAGTACGCCGAGGTCCTTCACAGCTTTATTTGAGACGACTGTACAACCATCAAGATTAATTGTCAGATTCAACAGAAGAACTCTTTGTTTCTTGGGACCTAAAACAAGCATCTGTTTTGTCCGAGTTTAAAAGTAGAATGTTTGCAGCCATCCACTTGCTTATGTCTGAAACACAGGTTTCCAGCGAGGGCAATTTTGGGGCTTCACCATGTTTCATTAAAATGTACAGCTGTGTGTCATCCGCATAGCAGTGAAAGTTAACATGATGTTTTCAAATGAGTTCCCCAAGACGTAAAATATACAGCGAAAACAATAGTGGTCCTAAAACGGAACCTTGAGGAACACTTACACTTACAGTTACAGTTCATTTGTCAGAGGACAAACCATTCACAGAGACAAACTGATATCTTTCCGACAGATAAGATCTAAACCAAGTCAGAACTTGTCCGCATAGACCAATTTGGGTTTCCAATCTCTCCAAAAGAATGTGGTGATTGATGGTATCAAAAGCAGCACTACGGTCTCGGAGCACGAGGAAATATGCAGAGCCTCGGTCTGACGCCATTAAAATGTAATTTACCACCTTCACAAGAGGAAGAGGATTTACCACCTTAAAAGGAATGGAAGATTCGATATAGGCCGATAGTTTTTTATATTTTCTGGGTCAAGGTTTGGCTTTTTCAAGAGAGGCTTTATTACTGCCACTTTTATTGAGTTTGTGCAGACTCAGGACAACTGAGCTTTGGAGGAATAAGCAGATTTATAGAGGAGTCCGTAATTTGTTTTCTAATGATCATGCTATTTTCCTCAAAGAAGTTCATGAATTTATTACTGCTGAAGTGAAAGCCATCCTCTCTTGGGGAATGCTGTTAGCTTTGCGACAGTATTAAATATACATTTTGGATTGTTCTTATTTTCCTCAATTAAGCTGGAAAAATAGGATGATCGAGCAGCAGTGAGAGCTCTTCTATACTGCATGGCATTGTCTTTCCAAGCTAGTCGGAAGACTTCCAGTTTAGTGTGGTGCCATTTCTTTTCCAATTTTCTGTAAGCTTGCTTCAGAGCGCGGGTATTTTCTTTATACCAGGGAGCTAGTTTCTTATGATAAATATTTTTTGTTTTTAGGGGTGCAACTGCATCAGGGGTACTGCGTAAGGTTAAATTGAGTTCCTCAGTTAGGTGGTTAACTGATTTTTGTCCTCTGACGTCCTTGGGTAGGCAGAGGGAGTCTGGAAGGGCATCAAGGAATATTTGGGTTGTCTGAGAATTTATAGCACGACTTTTGATGCCCCTTGGTTGGGGTCCGAGCAGATTATTTGTTGTGATTGCAAACGTAATAAAATGGTGGTCCAGGATAATGAGGAAAAACATTAAGATCCACAACATTTATTCCATGGGACAAAACTAGGTCCAGAGTATGACTGTGACAGTGAGTAGGTCCAGAGACATGTTCGACAAAACCCACTGAGTCGACGATGGCTCCGAAAGCCTTTTGGAGTGGGTCTGTGGACTTTTCCATGTGAATATTAAAATCACCAAAAATTAGAATATTATCTGCTATGACTACAAGGTCCGATAGGAATTCAGGGAACTCAGTGAGGAACGCTGTATATGGCCCAGGAGGCCTGTAAAACAGTAGCTATAAAAAGTGATTGAGTAGGCTGCATAGATTTCATGACTAGAAGCTTTTTGTAAATTGAAATTTGCTATCGTAAATGTTAGCAACACCTCCGCATTTGCGGGATGCACGGGGGATATGGTCACTAGTGTAACCAGGAGGTGAGGTCTCATTTAACACAGAAAATTCATCAGGCTTAAGTCATGTTTCAGTCAGGCCAATCACATCAAGATTATGATCAGTGATTAGTTAATTGACTATAACTGCCTTTGAAGTGAGGGATCTAACATTAAGTAGCCCTATTTTGAGATGTGAGGTATTACGATCTCTTTCAATAATGACAGGAATGGAGGAGGTTTTTATTCTAGTGAGATTGCTAAGGCGAACACCGCCATGTTTTGTTTTGCCCACAGACACTGTCTCAGTGGGGATAGCTGAGCTGATTACACTGACTGTGCTAGTGGCAGACTCCACTAAGCTGGCAGGCTGGCTAACAGCCTGCTGCCTGGCCTGCACCCTATTTCAAATCATGTCCCAGTTGACTGCATAGTGTAACGGCATCACAGGCCTGAATCTAATCCAATCTGGAGCCAGTGTCTACATCTGTAAAGCATAGAATTAGCTTCCAAACAAGATTACGTTATTTCTCGAGCTATGTTTATAATTGAGGGATGATAACAATCGTTGACCCTGTTTTTCTGTTAGAAGAAGTGCTCAGATGGGTGTGAGACTGATCCCCTGGTCAGGAACGGATGCCGGGACCTATCAGAAGGAGCAAAGGTGGGTATCATAACATGTCCACCTTTGTGATTTCAATGGTTTAGTGACCTCCAGATATAATTTAATTGAATGTTCACTTCCTATTTTCACAGCTTGTCAGGCAAGAATAAAAGTACATTTGTGACAACTCCTCCGTTGTTGCCAGTCTCCCTCGACTCCTTTGAAAAGGACATCCCGTCATTAGACCTCTGATAGTGACCCGAGTTACTGCCCTGAGGACACAGACGGCTTCATCAACAACGAAAGGTAATGTGTGTTATGTGAAATGTAAAATGTTGTGTTAAAAAACAACCCGGCTTGATAAAATAGTAGGCTAATTCCCCTGCCAAGCAGATACAACTAGCAGGGTAATTTTGGCTGTGAATTGCATTAGCAAAAAAGCTTAGTCCTTTCTTTAGAACAGAATGCAATTTACCACTTGGTTATTTATTATATCACCCTGTCACATACCCTCCCAGTCCACACCACCTCATAAGATTGCCTGCTGCAGTTGTAAGAGAGATGTCCAGTTTGCAGCTGGACATGCAGCATAGAGAAGTCCAGCAAGGAGGCTTTCATCAGCATCATGTAGACCAGTGGTGGTCGATCCCGTTTAAGGTGAGGGAGGATGATAATTGTTTTATGAGCATGGCCTTATTTCTATCGCAGCATATCGGATGACTGTCATTCACATTCCATTCACCCAGCTCAATGTAAAACCGATAGGTTTAGGCTACAACATGATGCTCAAATTTTCCCTATACCCATCATGAGGTTACTACAACCTCGCCTATGAACGAAAGTTTACAGGTCGAGAGAACTTTAAGTAATCAAGGTGACAGACAGTGACACATTCAATACTGCCTTGCACACTATTGCCTGCATCTAGCTGATATAGGATGTAATCATTAGTCCAGTATTTGTAAATTTGAGTTTCAATTGGACAAGTTCAAGTATGTTAATCCCCATTTTGTTTGCTTCCGTTTAAAAAACATTTTTCAACAGAATTGTCGAAAATACACCCCTGATCACGTGCAAACACAGTTAATTTTCATAGAACCCACATTAAAAACAGTATGATCATGTTGCCTGTTGTACCGCATATATAGTGCCTTCAGAAAGTATTCAGACCCCTTGACCTTTTCCAAAATTTGTTATGTTACAGCCTTATTCTGAAATGGATTAACCTCTCTTGGGTAGGGGGCAGTATTTTCACGTTCGGATGAAAAGCATGCCCAAAATAAAATGCCTGTTACTCAGGCCCAGAAGCTAGGATATGCATATTTCTTTTATTTCTTTTATTTCTTTTTTATTTCACCTTTATTTAACCAGGTAGGCAAGTTGAGAACAAGTTCTCATTTACAATTGCGACCTGGCCAAGATAAAGTAAAGCAGTTCGACACATACCATATATATAATAGGCATATAATTTAGATTTGGATAGAAAACACTCTAAAGTTTCTAAAACTGTTAAAATTATGTCTGTGAGTATAACAGAACTGATTTTGCAGGTGAAACCCAGAGGAAAAATCATCCCAGAAAAATAAATATTTCAGCCTACCACTGTTTTCAATGGCTGTCACTTTTACTTTAAGGCAAAATCCTCCCAGATTGCAGTTCCTAGGTCTTCCACTAGATGTCAACAATCTTTAGAAAGAGTTTCATTTTGGTTTTTGGAAAAACGAGCCAGAAATTATAGTTTTTCTAGGTGGCTTCCATTTTGGCTGTAGTGTTTCCAAGCGTGTGGAAGAGAGCACGTTCTTTGGTATTTTTCTCGGGTAAAGACAATAAAGATTCTCCGTCTTCAATTGTATAATTTATTTACGTATTAGGGTACCTAAGGTTTGATTATAAATGTTGTTTGACTTGTTTGGAAAAGTTTATTAGTAACGTTTGGGATTCATTTTGTTTGCATTTTGATGGAGGGAAACTGGATGGATTATTCACTGAAGTGTGCCCGCTAAACTGAGTTATTATGGATATAAAGAAGGACATTATCGAACAAAAGGACCATTTGTGATGTATCTGGTACCTTTTGGAGTGCCAACAGAAGAAAATCATCAAAGGTAAGGCATTTATTATATCGTTATTTCTGACTTTTGTGGCGCACCTGCCTGGTTGATAATCACATGGTGTGCTTTCGCCGTAAAGCCTTTTTGAAATATGACACAGCTGCTGGATTACCAAGAAGTTAAGCTTTAATTTGATGTATAACACTTGTGATTTTATGAAAGTTAAATATTTTTAATTCTGTAGTTTGAATTTTGCGCTCTGCAATTTCACCGGATGTTGGCCCATAAGAAGTTAAATGTAAAAAAATCTACACGCAATACCCCATAATGACAAAGCGAAAATCTTATTTCCATAAGTATTCTATAACTTGATTGGAGTACACCTGTGGTGTCCAATTGGTTGGACATGATTTGGAAAGGCACACACCTGTCTATATACAGTTGACAGTAGATGTCAGAGCAAAAACTAAGCCATGAGGTTGAAGGAATTGTCCATAGAGCTCCGAGACAGGATTGTGTTGAGGCACAGATCTGGGGAAGGGTATCAAAACATTTCTGCAGCATTGAAGGTCTCCAAGACCACAGTGGCCTCCATCATTCTCAAATGGAGTTTCGAACAAATAAAACACTTCCAAGAGCTGTCCGCCTGGCCAAACTGAGCAATCGGGGGAGAAGGGCTTTGGTCAGGGAGGTGACCAAGAATCTGATGGTCACTCTGACAGAGCTCCAGAGTACCTCTGTGGAGATGGGAGAACCTTCCAGAAGGACAACCATCTCTGCAGCACTCCTCCAACAGGCCTTTATGATCAAGTGGCCAAACAGAAACCACTCCTCATTAAAAAGCATATAACAGCCCGATTGGAGTTTGCCAAAAGGCACTTAAAGGACTCCCAGGCCATGAGAAACAAGATGCTTTGGTCTGATGAAACCAACATTGAACTCTTCGGCCTGGAGGAATTCGGCCTGGAGGAATTCTGGCACCATCCCTACGTTGAAGCATGGTAGTGGCAGCATCATGCTGTTCGAGATGTTTTTCAGCGGAAGGGACAGGGAGACTAGTCAGGATTGAGAGAAAGATAAACCGAGCAAAGTACAGATTGAGATCCTTGATGATAACCTGCTCCAGAGCACTCAGGACCTCAGACTGGGGTGAAGGTTCACCTTCCAACAGGACAACGACCCTAAGTACACAGCCAAGACAACGTAGGAGTGGCTTCGGGACAAGTCCCTGAATGTCCAAGGGGCCCAGCCAGAGCCCGGACTTCAACCTGATCTAACATCTCTGGAGAGACTTGAAAATAGCTGTGCAGCGATGCTCCCCATCCAATCTGACAGAGCTTGAGAGGATCTGCAGAGATTAATGTGAGAAACTCCCCAAATACAGGTGTGCCAAGCTTGTAGCATCATACCCAAGAAGACTCAAGGCTGTAATCGCTACCGAAGGTGCTTCAGCAAAGTACTGAGTAAAGGGTCTGAATACTTATGTAAATGTGATATTCAGTATTATTATTGAATTAGCAACAATTTCTAAAAACCTGTTTTTGCTTTGTCATCATGGGGTATTGTGTGTAGATTGATGAGGGGAAATAAACAATTTAATACATTTTAGAAAAAGGCTGCAACGTAACAAAATGTGGAAAAAGTCAAGGGGTCTGAATACTTTCCAAATGCACTGTGTAATTATTTCTTGCAACTATCTACTCATTCTCCTCATCTCACCTTTTCTTGTGGACTTCAATGCACAACACATCAGCTGTCTGTGACCAGGTGAAAAAGTCTTTCAAAGCCAAACCTTCACACCATGACCACCAACCACTACACACAGCCGACATTGTTGTGTCATTTTATTTTACCTTTATATAACCAGGTAGGCCAGTTGAGAATAAGTTCTCATGTAAAACGGCAACCTGGCCAAGATAAAGCAAAGCAGTGCAACACAAACAACACAGAGTTATACATGGGATTAACAAACATACAGTCAATAACACAATAAAAAAATCTATATACAGTGTGTGCAAATGTAGAAAGAATAGGGAGGTAAGGCAATAATAATTACATTTTAGCAATGAAACACTGGAGGGATAGATATGCAGAAGATGAATGTGCAAGTAGAGATGCAAAGGAGCTATTTACAGATAGGCTGTGTACAGGTGCAATGATTGGTAATGTCACGCTCGCTATCCTCAAACTCCCTGTCATAAATCAACCAAGGCGCAGCGTGCATGTAGTTCCACATCTTTTAATGGAAGTGAAACCGAAATAACCAAAAAAATAACAGGTAAACAGCAAAGAATGTGACGCAATCGAGATGCACACAAACACACACTGAAAAATAATTACCCACAAAACACAGGTGGGAAAAGGCTACCTAAGTATGGTTTTCAATCAGAGACAACGATTGACAGCTGCCTCTGGTTGGGAACCATACCAGGCCAAACACATAGAAATAGAAAACATAGAAAAAACACATAGAATGCCCATCCCAACTCACACCCTGACCAAACCAAAATAGAGACATAAAAAAGGAACTAAGGTCAGGACGTGACAGGTAAGCTGCTCTGGGGCTTAAAGTTAGTGAGGGAGATAGAAGACTCCAGCTTCAGTGATTTTTGCAATTTGTTCCAGTCATTGGCAGCAGAGAACTGGAAGGAAAGGCGGCTAAAGGAGCAGTTGGCTTTAGGGATGACCAGTGAAATATACCTGCTGGAGCGTGTGCTACGGGTGGGTGCTGCTATGATGACCAGTGAGTTGAGATAAGGCGGGGCTTTACCTAGCAAAGACCTATAGATGCCCTGGAGCCAGCGGGTTCGGCCACGAATATGAAGCGAGGGCCAGCCAACGAGAGCATACAGGTCGCAGTGGTGGGTTGTATATGGGGCTTTGGTGACAACACAGATGGCTCTGTGATAGACTACATCCAATTTGCTGAGTGTTGGAGGCTAATTTGTAAATGACATCGCCGAAGTCAAGTATCGGTAGGATGGTCAGTTTTACTAGGGTATGTTTGGCAGCATGAGTGAAGGATGCTTTGACACGAAATAGGAAGCCAATTTTAGATTTCATTTTGGATTGGAGTTGCTAAATGTGAGTCTGGAAGGAGAGTTTACAGTCTAACCAGACACCTAGGTATTTTTAGTTGTCCACATATTCTAGTCAGAACCTTCCAGAGTAGTGATGCTAGACAGACGGGTGGGTGCGGGCAGCGATGCGATCGGTTGAAAAGCATGCATTTAGTTTTACTTGCATTTAAGAGCAGTTGGAGGCCACGGAAGGAGTGTTGTATGGCATTGAAGCTCGTCTGGAGGTTTGTTAACACAGTGGTCAAAGAATGGCCACAAGTATACAGAATGGTGTCGTCTGCGTAGAGGTGGATCAGAGAATCACCAGCAGCAAGAGCGACACCACTGATGTATACAGAGAAAAGAGTCGGCCCAAGAATTGAACCTTGTGGCACTCTCATAGTGACTTGCCAGGGGTCCTAACAACAGGTCCTCCGATTTGACACACTGAACTCTATCTGAGAGGTAGTTGGTGAACCAGTCGAGGCAGTCATTTGAGAAACCAAGGTTGTTGAGTCTGCCGATAAGAATGTGGTGATTGACAGAGTCGAAAGCCTTGGCCAGGTTGATGAAGACGGCTGCACAGTATTGTCTTTTATCGATGGCGGTTATGATATCGTCATGTAGCTACTACAACTGTGTTAGTAAACCCACTACAATCATGCAGTACAGTGTAGTCAGAAAGCAGTTTAGCAGTTACACTGATGAGACCTGATTTCAATAAATAAAACCAAAAGCGTACCTTGACTTGGAAGAGTTCCAGTGTTGGATAGCCATAGCCAGCTAGTTAACATGGCATTCCTCTTGGGTTTGAGCTGGGTGTTTGAGAAGGCTAAACTAGCTAGCTCCATTCATTAGCTAAGTGAAAATGAAAGTGAAACCAAATATAGTTAGCTCTCTTTTGCATCTCGCTAATTTTGGAAGAAATTAATTTGTTCAAAACTGTTTAACTATTGTCTCTCTGAGTGAGTTACTCACCCCATTTTATGTACTGCAGTGCTAGCTAGCTGTAGTTTATGCTTTCTTTACTAGATTCATTCTCTGCTATTTTGATTGGGTGGACAAGATGTCAGTTCATGATGCAAGTGCTCTGATGATTTTTCGGAGGACATCCTGAAACCAATCATAATTACTGTGTAAGTCTATGGAAGGGGGTGAGAACCATGAGCCTCTTAGGTTTTGTATTTTTAGCCAATGTACGTACACACAGGAGGACAGAAGCTAACTGTCTTCTGGCTACACCATGGTGCTACCCTACAGAGTGCTGCTGAGGCTACTGTAGACCTACATTACAAAACAGTGTGTTTAAGCAATTATTTGTTGACATATCTAAATAGGATTACTTTTAATGTTTCACCATTTCTATGAAATTAATTGAGGAGGATGGTGTGACATATATGCTGGGAGTCGGAAAGCAAGTGCAGGTGGTGAGTTTAATAAACGGCCCATAGACCAATACAAGAACCACGAGCAGCGTATAGACACGAAACAGTCAATACCACCTGGGGAATGGAATAAAGGAAGTGACAGATATAGGGGAGGTAATCAGTGAAGTGATGGAGTCCAGGTGTGTCTCATGATGAGACACAGGTGTGCGTATTGATGAGTGCGTAACGATGGTTGCCAGGGCCTGTGGTTAGTAAACCATCAACGTCAAATGCCGGAGGGGAAGAGCGGAGTATACCTGACAGATGGTCCTCCGAGCCTCCACTGATTCAGACATGCCCCCGCTGTGAATATTCCTATGAATGAAACAGTCAGGCACATGTTTGCAAGTATCCAGCCAGCAACTTTCACCTGTCAGCGGCAACAGCTTTCACAGGCTCATCATTTGCATAAATACAGAAGTTTGCCCACTTCATTATTTTGATAACCCAATTTTGAAACATAATCTATGTAAACTGACTTTATTTGTTGCTTATTTTCTACTTCTTAGATGCATATAATGTCCAGGGCATGACCTAGCCTGGTATGTGTGTGTGTGTGTGTGTGTGTGTGCGTGCGCGCGCGTGTGTCCGACCAGTATCTTTGAGGGGCCAGGAGCTGTTCTATGCCGCGATGCCAATCAATGGGGCTCTGCAAAGACCTCACCTCCAGTCTCTTGCCTGCTCACCAATGGTTGTCGATGGGGAGAACAGAATTAGGTAGGCTTAGTCTTACCTGTTCAAACTTCAACATAGTACCTATCCTAACTGACATTGGTAATAGAACAGTGACTATGTGTGTATGTGTTCATAGAAACATGTATGGCGCCACCACATGGAGACTCGCAAGATGATGTGATGAAGTCCAGACTGACAAAAGGGCTTGATACGGATGTCTCTGAATGGAGAGAGACCTGGCACTCGGCATAACTTTTACGAGACACAACTTTTACTTGTATTGTCTCTTTTTATTGTTGGATTTTATTGTTACAACAGGAAACACCTGTTGTATACGGGACACCACACAGGAAGGTATGACTAGGGCTGTTGCGGGGACCTTATTACCGCCACACCGGCAGTCATGAGTAGGGCTGTTGGGGTGACCTTATTACCACCACACCTGAAGTCATGAGTAGGGCTGTTGAGGTGACCGTATTACCACCACACCGGCAGTCATGAGTCATGACCGCAGGAAAATTCCACGTGTCATGGTTAATGCACTCTGGACATGCTTAGGTAGTACCTAACTACCATCAGGTCCTAATGGCCTGGTACTCGGGGCTATATTGTTCCTCTAACCATTCTGATATCAATGCAATTGAAATTCACATCAAACACTTATCATTAAAACAGTAGGCCTATAGTACCTTTAAAAACTCACCTCACTGTGATGAACAATTTGAAGAAAGAAGTTCAACAGCAGGTTGAAACAATGTAAAACATGGTTGTTGTGGATGTTGTGTCAAAGCCTAGCCTGATGAAATGACCAGCGCTTTCTAAGGTGATGATCAATTCAACACTTCCATATGAATATTAGAGCTTCTGCATAAGCTTATGAGCCCAAGCCAAAACATTTTTTTTTAAATTATGTTTTGCCTTTTATACAATAAGCAGTCTACCACATATTATGCATGGAAGAAAAACATAAAACAAAAATGATTTAAGATTTCTGTGGTACATAATTGGTCTAGCCTGTAGGCCGTCATTGTAAATAAGAATTTGTTCTTAACTGACTTGCCTAGTTAAATAAAAAATAAATAGAGTTTGAGACTGCAGGTGCAGTAGAGAAAGAGAGAGGGAGGGAGAGTGACAAAGAGGGTGAAAACAACAGGTTCAGGAGAAGGTAGCACATCCAGTGAACAGGTCAGGGATCCATAACAGTTGAAACTGGAGCAGCAGAAAGACAAGGTGGACTGGAGACTGGGACAGCCAGGAGTCATCAAACTTGGTCCTAGGGCTCAGGTCCTCAGAGAGGAGAGAGAGATATGGGAGAATTAGAGAGAGCATACCTAAGTTGGGGCGGCAGGTAGCCTAGTGGTTAGAGCGTTGGGCCAGTAAATGAAAGGTTGCTAGATCAAATCCCTGAGCTGACAAGGTAAAAATCTATTCTTCTACCCCTGATCAAGGCAGTTAGCCCACTGTTCTTAAGCTGTCATTGTAAATAAGTTGTTCTTAACTGACATTCCTAGTTAAATAAATAAAGTTTCAGATGACACCAGATAAGAAAGGAGCATATCACCAGATAGGATTAGTGTGATATAAAGTGGGGTGTCATTTGGGGACACAGCCAAGGGCTTTGAAATTAACAGGGAAAAGGGCTAAAGAAATTGACAGGGAAAAAATAAAAGAACGAAGCAGAGTTGAGGAGGAATGTAACAGCCAGAGTAATTCATCCAGCACTACTTCCCCTGACCTCTCTAAATAAGGACACACATGGACAAATCACCTACTGTTACTGTTTTCCTCAGTTGAAAGAGAAGAGGACCAAAATGCAGCATGGTTATCTTTAATAAAGATAATAACGAACAATACAAAAAGAATAAACGTAACGTGAAAAAAACGAAACAGCCCTATCTTTGTTTTATAAAAAATAATTTATTACCTTCAATACCATTCATTCTTTACAACTCATAATTTTCATACATACTCCAATAATGGTATTTTAATTTAACTAAACAAAAACCCCAAACAAAACCTTAGGGGAGCATCTTCCCTCCCCGTCACCCAGGGACCGACCGTGTTGATGAATTTTGCACCATCTCCTATTTTTTTTTTATCATTCTTTTTTTTATTATCTTCAATACCATTCATTCTTTACAACTCATAATTTTCATACATACTCAAATAATGGTATTTTAATTAAACTAATTTAACTAAACATAAACCCCAAACAAAACCTCAGGGGAGCATCTTCCCTCCCAGTCACCCTACAAAATACCTTTCCCTATCTCCCCGTCCCTAATCTATCCCCTTACAAATCTAAATGAGACCCAGCCCTAAACCCCCCTTCCACCTCTCCCGAGCAGCATGCTGCCCCCACTTCCTCTCCTCCCTCTTCATCCTCCCCCTCAAATCTCCTTCCACCCTCCTCACTATCCCTTCCACCTCCCAATTTCTCCCTGTCTTCACCATGTTCTGCCTGGCTTCACACAGCCCCCGTTTTAAAGAGACTCATGAGAAGACAGAGCAGAAACCTGTCCCTATCCGTCCCTCTCGCTCTCCCTACACCTCTCTCTAACCTGGCCCACGTCAATACAAAATCACCCCTTACCAAACCTAACAACACCCGTGCCCTAGCCCATACTACTCCGGCAAAGGCACAGTCCCAAAAGACATGGCGCACAGTCTCCTCCCTGCCACAAGAGGATCTTGGACAGGTGGGGGATTGCACCAAACTATACCGGTACATGATGGAACATACCGGCAAGCACTTATGGAGGCTCAACCAATTCAGGTCCTTGAGCCTGTTGCCCAGACCCCGCGCCTGCACTCCCTCCCAGACCACTTCCGAGATGCCCACTACAGGCGCCGGACTCCCTGCCTTTCTGACCTCCTCGTACAGGTGCCTGTGATCTAAACCTACTCGAGAAACTTCAACCTCAGGGTGCGCACGCAACCACTTGGCCGCATGACCAAAGTGCCACGGCAGCTGTTCCGCCCGAGGACCCGTGTTAGACCACACCATTACGCTTCTCGCCTGATACGAGAAGAACACCCGCAAGAGGTAACCGGACGGCTGTATCACTGGATGAGCAAGCTCCGTTAACAAGAAAGAAACAAAAATTGTGTCCAGCTTGAGGGTGAAATGTGGTACCCCCCTACCTCCCTCCCCGATGGGACAGATCATGCGTGCCCTTGCGACCCACTCGCACCCGCCACTCCACATGAACTGAAACACAAGCCTCACTAGAGGACTCCTCAGACAAGCCGGCAATGGGTAGATGTACGCCAAATACAAAAGAGACGGCAACACATTCACCTTTAGGACCAGGACTTTGCCCACAAAAGACAAATACCTAGCCTTCCACATTGCTAGCTTCCTCTGTACCACTGCGATACGCATGTTCCAGTTTAGCGTCGCTGAGCCGGAGGTCTCAAAATGGACCCCGAGAATCCTCAGGGCACCCTCACAGAGAGATAACCCCCAGGCACATCCGTTGTACCGCGCCATCTTCCGAAAAACTTGACGGAAGACTTTGCATGGTTCAGAACTGCTCCCGACGCTTGGGTGAAATCCCCAAAGATGGCAAGGGACCTTGTCAGGCACGAGTCCTTGCACAGCAGCAAGGAAGTATCGTCGGCGTACTGCGTCATCTTAACACGCAGCCCACCACTTCCAGGGATCAACAAGCCTTCCACCCCTGTGTTTGCCCTAATGGCAGCCCCCAGAGGCTCCATGTACAGAACGAAGAGGAGAGCCGAGAGTGGGCACCCCTGCCTGACCTCAGACGAGAGGTCAAAAACGTCACCCAAGTGACTATTTACACTAACTCGGCACCCCGCTCCGACATATAATGTACGAATCCATCCTATGAACTTCTCCCCAAATCCTAATCGACCTAACTCTCTGAATAAAAAGGATCTATTCACGCGATCAAAGGCTTTCGCCTTTGGCCTTCAAGACTTCGAGGACCACTGGTCCAAGTATACCCCAAAACTTGAGATAAAACTCAGCCGGCAGCCCATCCATCCCAGGCACCTTCCCTTTTCCCATCCTCCTAAGAGTGCTCTCAACCTCTTCTATTGAAATCTGGGCCTCCATCACTTCTCTAATGTCTTCCGGCAACCGCCTGGACAAGTGTTCTAAAAACACATTTCCCTGCTCTACATCTATTTCCCTTTCCTTAAATAAACCTTGGAAATGATCAGTTGTCACCCTGACCATATCCTCTGGTTCTCTAACTATACTACCATTTTCTTCCCTAACGCCATGCATTACCTTCCTACTCTGTCTGGCCCTAACCGACTTAAAGAGCATAGCAGAACAAGTCTCATTATGTTCTAGAAAGCCACTATGCGCACGCTCCAGGAAAACTCGAGCCTTCCGCTCCTGCAACTCCCTGAGCTGCGCCTTTAGGGTTGCGGATCTCTCCCAGTCAAACGACCCGCCGAGGTTGCCTGCCTCGTATTCGAGTTCAATTAACCTTTGGATACGATCCACCTCCCTCTTCTACTCCCTTTTTTTCCTCTTGCAATATCCTATTATAAAAGCCCTAATCCTCACCTTAACTAATTCCCACCACTCTAACACCCCCTCGCACATGGACCGGAGGCCTTCAAGCCTCCAAAAGAAACCATAAAACCCGTCAACAAAAGCCTGCTCCTCCAGCACATCCCGATCTAACTTCCAGTACCCCCTACCAAAGAGGCAGACTGGCGACCCCACCTGCAGGAGCACCCCGTCGTGATCCGAAAAGAAAACAGGCAACAGCCGCCCAGACAACTTACCCAAAGACCTGGGTACAAAAATATAGTCGAGCCTCCGCTCAACCCCCTGGAGTTGCGCCATGTAGGACCGGCCATTTTCGGAGTAGTGTGCAGACCACCATCTACCAGACCATGGCAAGCCATTAGCCCGGCAATGGCGCCTGCACTGCTATCCCCCTATTCCTAAATCTGTATTAAAATCCCCCTATCACTAATTTCCTATTTGTGACACACAGGGGCGTCAGACAGTCCACCATCTCCCTCCTGTCTGCCACCACCTGTGGCCCATACACCACCACTAATCTAAATTTACAATCCCTTATCGTGACATCCACCCCTATAACCCTCCCCTGCATTACCACAAAATAATCCTCCACTTTTACCTCCCTGTGCCCACACAAAATCCCTACCCCCGATGAGTGCACCCCCCCAATACCCCAAACCGACTCCCCCTTGTCCCACCCCCTCTTAAACCTACTAACATCCCCTCCATCCCTCAGGTGAACCTCCTGTAAAAAACAAAAATCAAACCCCACACCCTCCAAATAACTAAAAACCGCCCTCCTCTTAAGAAAATCCCTTAAACCCCTTACATTTAAACTAACAAAAGTAAAATTAGACCCCATGAAAGAATAAAATAAAAACATGTAATACACTCAAATTCTAAACCCAGACAGAAAAAAAAAAACAGGAGACTCACCCGATGCTCCCCTGCTCCATATCTACCGGTGAGAACACCATCCGTACTCCCGACATCCCCCCTTCTTCCTCCATCTCACCAACCCAGGATGCAGGAATAGTGTTTGGCTCCGGGGTGCCCTGCACCCTGGGTCTACCCCCACAATCCTCCCCCTCCCCAGTGCTGTAGCTGGATTGGAAAAAAAAAAATCGGGGAGGCTGAGTCCCCAAACAAAAAACTCCCCACCTCCTCCTGTACCCAGTCCTGAGTCTTTTTAGGTGTGTCCCCACCCAACAGAAGTTGAGGGCCTGGGGAAACCAGCAGCAACCCATAAGTTTCTACCACTCCCATCACTCTCTTGGCCATCCCCTCCCTCTCACTGTCGGCCAATCGCACCCTCCTCTTCATTCTCTTCTTTGGTGATGGCGGCAGTGGAGAGATACCACCCTCCCCCCCTGCCAGCTCCTCCACCATACCCCTCATCTCTTCCACCAGGGCACTTTCCCCCCAGTCCACTTGCTCTTCCACCGTCTCCTTCTCCAACACTCCTCCCTCGCTTTCTTCTCTCTCATGCTCCTCCACTCTGTTGCCTTCTTCCGCCACTTTTCCTGTTTCTCCTACTCCCGTGCCTTCCGTTTCCTTCTCTCTTCCATCCGTCGCTTCTTGCTCCTCCTCCTTCCTTGCGGCCTTCCCCTCTGGACCTGTACTCTGGTCATGAGGCGTGCTTCCTTCCCCTCCTCTTCTTCCCCCATCCGCCGCTCCTGCTCCCCCCCCAGCCGCAGACGCATATGACCTCTGACGAGCCGGGCACCCCCGCCACAGGTGTGCTGACGAGCCACACCCGTGGCACGCCTTAGGCTTGTCACATTCCCTCGCCTCGTGTTCCTCAGATCCACAAAATCTGCATTTTCTCGTGCTGCACGAGGCGAAAATGTGGCCGTAGGCCATACAGTGCCTGCAAAATGGGGGCTGACGTGCATAAAACAACGTCCCCCTGTCAGCCCCTAGGGAGAACATAGCAGGAGGATGGAGGTAGCCACCATGTCCCTTTGGGTCCTCCCTGAGGAGGGCCTGGAAGCCTCTCCTCCCATTCCAAAACCCAAGGGAGTCTTTGAGGTGCCTTGCTGAGGAGACGTTATCAATGTATCTCCCCAGAAAGGCCCTCACCTCTTCGCCCTTAACGTATGGGTTGTAAATGTTGATAGTTACAACCCTAAAGTTGTTCTTCGCCAGGCTTGTTATTTCATAGTGGCTCATCGGCTTCTCACCTCCCACTGCTCTTGCCCTTCTCAGGATATCATCGTGTTTTTCCTCTGTATGTAGTGCCACGTCGTATGCTCCCTCCAACGAGTTGCCTTGGAAACAAAACACGTCCTTCACCGTCAGCTTTAGAATCCCCATCAATATTGTCCTTCCAAAAGTTTCCCGTCCTCAAGGCTCCAACTCCTTTTCCTTCCAAGCAAACCGAATCGTGTTGGTCGGTCCCAGGGACCGACCGTGTTGATAAATTTTGCACCATCTCCGCAAGGAGAATGGCGCACCCGTCTCACGTTCTCTTCTCTTCCAAAACAAGGAAAAAAGAAAAACCAAAGTGACTGAGCCTATACTGGTGCAAAGTAACACAGAGACAGGAACAATCACACACAAAACACTCAAAGAATATGGCTGCTTAAACATGGTTCCCAATCAGAGACAACGATAAACACCTGCCTCTGATTGAGAACCACTCCAGGCAACCATAGACATTTCTAGACAACTCCACATACCACAATCCCATAACCTACAAAAAAACCTAGACAAAACCAACACATAATTCACCCATGTCACACCCTGGCCTGACCAAAATAATAAAGAAAACACAAAATACTAAGGCCAGGGCGTGACACCTACTCACAGAAATAGACACAACCTGCCTAGGCTTGCCAAACACGCACATACAAAGACACACCTTTTTCTCCCCCTTTTCTTCTCTCCTCTCCATCTCTCCTCTCCATCCAACAGACGCCACATCCTCACTAGTTAGATTGGGAGCGGCTGTTAATGGGAATGGCAACAGAGCTGGAGTGGGATGGAGTGTGGATGGAGATGGTCCTGGAGATGAGATGGGGATAGGGACACGTTGGGTTCTGATTGAAGGGCTGCCATCAGCATGGAGAGCAATAAAGTTGGTGTGTGTGTAGCCCAAATTACATTTTAGAGTGTCCCCAGCACAAGGTGCACCTGTGTAATGATCATGTTGTTGTTTAATTAGCTTCTTGATATGCCAAACCTGTCAGGTAAATTATCTTGGCAAATGAGAAATGCTCACTAACAGGGATGTGAACAAATGTGTGCACAAAGTTGAAGAGAAATAAGATTTTTGTGCGTATGGAACATTTCTGGGATCTATTATTTCAGCTCATGAAACATGGGACCAACACTTTACAGGTTGCATTTATATTTTTGTTCAGTATATTATCACTTGATGAGAGAACAGCGTTAGCAGCCTGAGGCAAGGATCAGAGAGCAAGTTTTTTTGTTGTAACTTTTTCAAATAGTCAATAGCCTATAGTTGCATCATGCAGCCCATACTGTATATGTTTTGATTTCTAAGATATTCTAAGGTTTGTATCATTCACAACAAATTATCATGAGACCGGCAGTCATTTGCATGACAATAACCGGCTGTCAAAATGTAATGACTGTCACAGCCCTAGGGTATGACCACTCTGACACGTTTGCCAAGGTAGCCCCATTACCACCAGACAAAATGCCGATAGGCACAGTATCTGTATCGGCTGGGAATAACAATGAAAGATGAAATGTGCACATTGTTATATTAGCAGAACACTACTTCTGCTATGTAAAGTTGTAAAGTGTTGTTTATTGTAAAGAGCTGTTTATTGTAAAGTGTTGTTTATTCTACATGGACCTGTTACTACATTTGAAAGTTATCAAAACACTTAGCTTAGAATATCTACATAAATTCAGGAATTGCATTCTTCTCATATTACTCTGTAGGCTACTGACCAATTCAAAGCTTCCTCCAACATCTCAACATACATCTGCCTGTAGTTATTGAACTCAACCTGCAGGAGATTTGTTTGTTCTGATTGAGTGGGGAGACAGCTTTTTCTCCCCCTTTTCCTCTCTCCTTTCCATCTCTCCTCTCCAGCCAACAGACGCCACAGCCTCACTAGTGAGATTTGGAGCGGCTGTCCAAGGAATGGCAACAGAGCTGGAGTGGGATGGAGATGAGATGGGGACAGGTTGGGTTCTGATTGAAGGGCTGCCATCAGCATGCCAAGTAGAGAAATAAAGATGGTGTGTGTATGTGTGTGTGTGTAGCCCAAATTACATTTCTGCTCTTCCTTTTGAAGAATGAAGGCCCTTCAAATGCGCTTACTGCTGGAGTCAAACTTGCGGAGGTCATGAGTAACATCAGTTGGTGGCACCAGCCCATGAGTAGAGGCTGTCTGTTTCTGCTTCCTGCTGTGTGATTGGACCCACAGGAAGGAAGACCACGCCAAATATCTGCAGGACTGACCTATAGGAGCGGGTTATATCAGTCAGGTGACAGGAAGAGAGTTAAGGCGTTAGCGTACTTCATTTCGGCAGGCGCCTAGCTGAACACAGCTAGGTGAACAGAACGAGTGTGCTTGCATACCTCCTTAAAATACCCTTGCTTGTAAAACAAGAAGAAAGCGGTAATAGTACTGTTTGTCCATGTTGGGACGCCATAGCCAGTATACACTTCCTCAAAATTGTCACGGCTTTCGTCTGGTGAAAGAGGAGTGGACAAAAATGCAGCGTGGTTTTTAATATGCAGCGTTTATTTTAATAGATGGACTATACACGATTAAACTAACAAAATAACAAACGTGCGAAAACCGAAAACAGCCCTATCTGGTGCAAAACACAGAGACAGGAACAATCACCCACAAACACACAGTGAAACCCAGGCTACCTAAATATGGTTCCCAATCAGAGACAATGACTAACACCTGCCTCTGATTGAGAACCATATCAGGCCAGACATAGAAATAGACAAACAAGACATCCAACATAGAATGCCCACTCAGATCACACCCTGACCAACCAAAACATAGAAACATACAAATAATCTATGGTCAGGGTGTGACAAAAATAGTCAGAATTAATCAAAGATAACTCAAGAAATCTGTCATAAATGTTTACGTTTTTGCAGAGGAGATCTTAGTTGCGCAATTTTACATTTTACATCAAACGAAGATGTTTGGTGCAGCATTTCTCAAAAAACTCTTTGCATGAAAATGAATCGTCTTTATTGAAGACTTTATTGAAGAATCCCTACTGTTGACCAATCACCTACAAAGGGGAATAGGCTTCGGCTACCGACTTCGGCTTGCCTCCTGAAAATATTTTGTGTGCCCAAACAGCCCCCCAAAAACCTCACCAAAGTCCAAAATGAACAGAAACGTCACAAAATGTCATCATAATATATATGCCCTAACTTTTTCCCGAACTGTTTTGGCTGGGAAGCATGCGGATGTCTTAAGGCAGCCAGTGGTGGTATTTCCGTTTCGTCTTTTTGGCCGTCTCTACTTCTGGATGGGGTCCAATCAGGGTCTCTCTCTCTGTGTGTGTGTGTGTGTGTGTGTGTGTGTGTGTGTGTGTGTGTGTGTGTGTGTGTGTGTGTGTGTATATATCTGTAGGTGTTGTGTATCTGTAGGTGACAGAATGTGTAGGGCACTCTCAGGTTGTGACAGACAAGAACCAGGGGGGTGAGAGCATAGTCCACGATGCTCTGAGGCACACATGCACTACATGACCAAAAGTATGTGGACACATGCTTATCAAACTTCTCATTCCAAAATCATGGGCATTAATATGGAGCTGGTTCCCCCTTTGCTGCTATAACAGCCTCCACTCTTATGGGAAGGCTTTCCACTAGATGTTGGAACATTGCTGCAGGGGGGTACTGATGTTGGCGATTAGGTCTGCCTCGTAGTCTACGTTCCAATTAATCCCAAAGGAGTTTGATTGGTTTGAGATCAGGGCTCTTTGCAGGCAAGTCAAGTTCTTCAACACCGATCTCGACAAACCATTTCTGTATGGACCTCGCTTTGTGCACGGGGACATTGTCATGCTGAAACAGGAATGGGCCTTCCCCAATCTGTTGCCACAAAGTTGGAAGCACAGAATTGATTTTATACACTTGTCAGTAACGTGTGGCTGAAATAGACGAATCCACTAATTTGAATGGGTGTCCACACACTTTTGTATATATAGTGTATATACAACTGTGGAGCACCCCATGAACAAAGAAACACACACACCCACTGTATTCTTTCAATTGCACTCTATGCACATGCACACCTACAAACCTCCTGATCAAAAGTCTGTGTGTGTGTATGGACATACAGTACATGATGTCACAGTTAGTTTAACATAGATGCATTTTCTCACCAGTCCATTCTACTATGATCAACCTATGGCTCCTTTTTCCTTCGTGGCTCTGGTGCCACTAACTTTTTCAGTCGGTGGCACCAGCCCATGATTTGATGGCTCTCCCCAAAAAACAATCTGTAGTGTTACACAATAGAATACATTTCACAATAGAATACATCTTATAAAGTCATTATAAAGTCATTCACTATGCTTTGTTAAGAACTGTAATAGACTGCTGAGATGGTATTCAACAAAATAAGTTGTTACATATAACATCTCCAAGCAGGAATGCATGATTCAAAATATTGTAAAATGCAGCCTAATCCAGTGATTGTCTTGAATTTTGGGTTGACAATTTGGCCATTTTTGAAACAATTTACTGTGAAAATAGGGCTCCAGAATTTTATAATTTGCCTTCATCTTTATGTGAACTAATATTATACGTAAGCCTCATTCAATTGGTGCTAATTCACCCCCTGACGAAGTGGAAACTCAAAACACTGGGGAGCCAGGTCCAGACAATCAGAATTAGTTATTTTTTTATATTTTTTTACCACAAAAGGGCTTTATTACAGACAGAAATGCTCTTCAGGTTCCTCAGCTGTCCGGGTGGCTGGTCTCAGACAATCCTACAGGTGAAGAAGCTGGATGTGGAAGTCCTAGGCTGGCATGGTTACTCATTGTCTGCGGCTGTGAGGCCGGTTGAAGGTACTGCCACATTTCTAAAACAATATTGGAGGCGGCTTATGGTGGAGAAATGAACTCTGGTTTACATTTGTGCAGTCAACATGCCAATTGCACACTCAGATATTGAGACATCTATGGCATTGTGTTGTCTGACAAAACTGCATATTTTAGATTAGGTTTTTCTTGTCTCCAGCACAAGGTCCACCTGTTTAATGTTCATGCTGTTTAATCAGCTTCTTGATATGCCACACCTGTCAGGTAGATGGATTATCTTGGCAAAGAAAGGAGAAATGCTCACTAACAGAGATATAAATTTGTGCACCAAATCTGAGAAAAATTTGCTTTCTGTGCGTTTGGAACATTTCTGGGATCTGTTTCTTCAACTCATGAAAGATGGGACCAACACTTTACATGTTGCGTTTATATTTTTGTTCAGTATAGTTTAGAAAGTATTGAGATTATAGAAAAGAAATTGGGCTTCCATAGTTTTACATGGCTCAGTGCAGCAGGCAGGCGGCAGCTACTGCGACAATTTCAGAATGTAAGAGGATGTTACTGCAATTTCAGGTAAAAACTCAACAAAACAATTCTGAAATAGGAAAATGTCAATACATTGCAGCTGTTTCAAAAACACTGCTCTGCTATTACCTTTTATACTGTAGGACTGTTGAGCTCTGACCAAGAAGGAGAGTGATGTAGTGATGCATCAGATGATCTGGCCTCCACAATCACCCAACCTCAACCCAATTATATGGTTTGGGATGAGTTGGACCACAGAGTGAAGTTGTCACGTTCTGACCTTTATTTCCGTTGTTTTGTCATTATTTAGTATGGTCAGGGCGTGAGTTGGGGTGGGCAGTCTATGTTTGTTTTTCTATGATTTGGGGATTTCTATGTTTCGGCCTAGTATGGTTCTCAATCAGAGGCAGGCGTCATTAGTTGTCTCTGATTGAGAATCATACTTAGGTAGCCTGGGTTTCACTGCTTGTTTGTGGGTGATTGTCTATGTTAGTTGCTTGTGTCAGCACAGGTCTTAAGATAGCTTCACAGTCTTTATTTGGTTTTGTACAGTTTACTTCGTGTTTTTTGTCGTCATCTATTAAATGATGCATTCACACCACGCTGCGTCCGCTTCTTACGACGATCGTGACAGAAGTAAAAGCAGCCAACAAGTGCTCAGCATATGTGAGAACTCCTTTAAGACTGTTGGAAAAGCGTTCCAGGTGAAGCTGGTTGAGAGAATGCCAAGAGTGTCATCAAGGCGTGACTACTATGAAGAATCTTAAATATAAAATGTATTTTGATTTGTTAAAAGAAATTCTGGTTACTACATGATTCCATGTGTGTTATTTCATAGTTTTGATGTCATCACTATTATTCAACAATGTAGAAAATAGTAAAAATAAAGAAATCCTGCAATGAGTAGGTGTGTCAACGTTTGACTGGTACCCTTTTTTTGACTTGTTTAACACTTTTGGTTACTACATGATTCCATATGTGTTATTTGATAGTTTTGATGTCTTCACTATTATTCTACAGTACAATGTAGAAAAATAAAGAGAAATCCTGCAGGATTCAACATTTTTAATTATACACAAGACACATTGTCTTCACACATATTTTCAGAAGCTTTTCATTGACAGCCAAAACTCATTCTGCAGCCCATTCATGCCATTATGAACTCATCCTCTAATTTAATAAAGTGCCCCCAGCCACCACTGCTGCAGAAACTGAAGTGAATACTGAAGGTCCTTGAGGGATGTCATCTAAATGGGGCCATTTATTAGGACATGACTGGGTTTGCTAAATATGCTTTAGGTGACAGGTCAACCCTCTGTCTATGGGTGCATCTCAATAGAGGCTTCTTCTCCTTCATCTACAGTAGTCCGAAAAGACAGGTGATATGGATTATTCAGCCATTCCTGAACCTGCGACCAAAAACAAGCTACATATCGACTGTACCAAAACAAATGCTCTATTGATTCTCTTTGTGGCAAAATCTGCAGAGCTGGTATGGTTGTATCCCCAATATATAAAATGTTATTGGTTGCAATTATTTATCATTTAAATTGAAAGTTTTGAATCCGGTTTAGTTTTCTGAATCAGTACATACAGTAGCTGGTGAAAGTATTCACCCCCTTTGGCATTTTTCCTATTTTGTTGCCTTACAACCTGGTATTAAAATAGTTTTGGCGGGGATTTGTATCATTTGATTTACACAACATGCCTACCACTTTGAGGATGCACATTTTGTTTTGTGAAACAAACAAGAAATAAGACAAAAAAATCAAATCCCAGCCCCTGTCCCCGCAGGAGGTCTTTTGTCTTTTGGTAGGCCGTCATTGTAAATTATAATTTGTTCCTAACTGACTTGCCTAGTTAAATAAAGGGAATTTATATATATATTATATTATATATTTATAAATAAATAAATAAAACCACTCGAGTGTTGCTTTAGCAGTATGCTTAGGGTCATTGTCCTGCTGGAAGGTGAACCTCCATCCCTTTCTCAAATCTCTGGAAGACTGAAACAGGTTTCCCTCAAGAATTTCCCTGTATTTAGCGCCATCCATCATTCCTTCAATTCTGACCAGTTTCCCATTCCCTGCCGATGAAAAACATCCCCACAGTATCCCCACAGTATGATGTTGCCACCACCATGCCTCACTGTGGGGATGGTATTCTCGTGGTGATGAAAGGTGTTGGGTTTGCGCCAGACATAGCTTTTTCCTTGATGACCAAAAGCTCAGTTTTTCTGGCCACTCTTCCGTAAAGCCCAGCTCTGTGGAGTGTACGGCTTAAAGTGGTCCTATGGACAGATACTCCAACTTTGTTGCCTGATTAATGCCCTCCTTGCCTGGTCTGTGAGTTTTGGTGAGTGGCCTCTCTTGGCAGGTTTGTTGTATTGCCATATTCTTTCAATTTTTTAAATAATGGATTATATTTTTTTATAACTCAACCCTGATCTGTACTTCTCCACAAGTTTGTCCCCGACCTGTTTGGAGAGCTCCTTGGTCTTCATGGTGCCGCTTGCTTGGTGGTGCCACTTGCTTAGTGGTGTTGTAAATTACAGGTTGTAATGCAACAAAATAGGAAAATCAACCAAGGGGGATAAATACCTTTGCAAGGCACTGTATACCATGTGCCATGGTATCGGTACACCGAAAAACTCTTCCCAACTATTTTGCAATCTGTATGGCACAGCTGTCAATTTTTTGGTCCTTAAATTAAACTTGTATACTTTTTATTTATCAGATTTGATTTTTTTTACATTTGATCTTTAATGCAGGGCCAACAGACAGGTTTTTACTTTCTCCCCTTCCACATGTCTTCCATTTTTGCGGTAATGCTGCAATTAGTTGGTTGTATTTTCGGATAGAGCTGACATTTCCATATATTTTTGTTAGCTGCATGTGTGACATAACTCCACCAGGCCTATTTATTATTTAATTTACAAAGATTATACCGTTTTTTCTCAATTACATTTTTTTTTAATCAATTAGTATATTTGAGTTTAACCGTAATATTTATTTTATATTTGTTGTGCCTTTTCTGGTGGATTAAACTGACATTTAAACCAACTTTTTATGGCTTGTTATAAAAATAGCTATATTTTGGATATGATTTCATTTTCAAATAACCGAAAGTGAGAGGTTGTAATCTGAATAAAGGGAAAAAGGCCATTCTTGAACACGGGATTAACCATTCTAAAACCCGTTCAGATTTAAGTATAGCTTTAGTATGACTGAATCCTTTATTGAGAGGTCTAATGCTTTAATATTTAATCATTTCTGCCCTCCGAATTCTTATTCAATATATAAATAGGCCCGTTTAATTTTGTGTGGCTTGCCATTCCAAATAAATATTCATATGTTTTTGCTCATATATTTAAAAAAAACAAGTATTTAGGTGTAGACAGGGCCATAAGCAAATAGGTAAACTAGGATATGATTTAAGAGTTAATCAGGGTGATTTTTTTGACAAATAGACAGGTATCTTCCTTTACATGGTAGAATTATCTTATCTATTTTGCTAACTTTCTATTAAAATGTATTTTAGCGAGATCCTTTCTTTCTTTCGGGATATGAACACTGAGTATGTCCACTTCACCATCAGCCCATTTCATTGGTAAACAACACGGTAATGTAAAAGTTTTATTTCTAGTGATCCAATATGTAATATAGTACACTTATCATCATTTGGTTGTAATCCAGAGAGGTTAGAACAATTAGATACACTATGAGGCTGTGGAGGGATCCACATTTTGGATTTAAAAGAAAACATGAATCATCAGCGTATAATGACACCTTTGTTTTTAAGCCCTGGATTTCTAGCCCCTTGATATTGCTGTTGGATCTGATTTGAATAGCTAACATTTCAATGGCCATAATAAATAGATATGCCGATAGTAGACAGCTTTGTTTTACCCATCTTGACAGTTTAATACTTTCTGAGAAGTAGCCATTATTTACTAATTTACACCTTGGGTTACTATACAACTTTAACCCAAAGTATAAGAGACTCTCCCAAATTGAAATATTACAGGAATTTATATATAAATTACAATCATAATTTAAAAAAAGCCTTTTCAAAG
The DNA here is from genome assembly GCF_036934945.1 of Oncorhynchus masou masou. Taxonomy (NCBI): domain Eukaryota; kingdom Metazoa; phylum Chordata; class Actinopteri; order Salmoniformes; family Salmonidae; genus Oncorhynchus; species Oncorhynchus masou. The sequence goes on from NC_088212.1 coordinate 35,633,220, forward strand.
TCAGCGATGAAAGTGTTATGTTTCCTGTACTTGTCTTATATTATCTTCACCGTATCGTCCATATAAAAAACCTGTCTGATTAGGATTAATAATATCTGACAATACCTTTATATTTCAATGCACTATGTATTTTTGCTAGAATTTGTGCATCACAACACTGAAATGTAAAGGGCCTCAATTTTTTTTAAGTGGACTGGATCTTTCTGTTTACCACCTGGGTCCTGGTTCAGTAATAGTGAAATCAGACCTTGTTGAGGAGCTGATAATCTGCCATATTTATTGGAGTGGTTAAACATGCCAATAACGGACCGTTGAGTACATCAAAAAAGGTTCGATATACCCCAACTGGTATGCCATCCGTATTTGGATTTTCTCCCGGACTTAAAGGCTTGAATTGCATGCAAGTTCCTCCTCTGTAATTTGGCATTCACATTAGGCTTTCTATACAGCTGTTAATTTTAAATTATTAATAGAAAAACAACCCTATAATTAACTTTGGTTAGTAGATATGGAGGAGACTGAAATGAAAACATAAGTTTAAAGTACTTTGCGTCCTCTTTCAAAATATTGTTTGTTGAATCAATGGTGACTCCATCATTTGTAACATGTTTCAGTTATTATTTTTGGTAGCATTTCTATGTTGAAGATAAAAATTAATATATAGTAAATTTCCCCCCATTTTCCATCAATTTTTAAAATGTTTTATAATATATTACACTTGATCATTCTTGAATAAGTTCCTCCAGTTGTTTTTGTTTTTCCTTTAACTGATTATGTGCCTGGTATAGTTTTTATTGCTATCCATCTGTACTGTTAGTCCCTCTATTCCCTTTGTTAATATGAACTCTTGACCCGAAACTGCTTTTGTCTTAAAGATGAGTATTGAAGGTCTCTAAAGGCACATTTAAAAGTGTCCCGTACAATAAGGGGATCTGCTATACCTATGTTATGTAGGAAAAAGTCAGTTATAAATTCTTCGGTCCTAGTTAAAAACAAGTTGTCATCCAATAGGCTTTGATTCAATTTCCAATAACCTCATCCATGTGGAAATTATGTAAGATTAATGTATGTGCCAATTATTTGATTGTCCTACTGCATTCTGTCCACTATCAACACTTTTTAAACTTTTGGTGCCAGCGAAAATGACATAAGAAAGTAGTCAAGACGACGAGCTTGATTGAGCCTCCGCCATGTACAGTATATCTCACTAGGGCAGGACATTTATGCCTCCGTATATCCACTAGTTCCAATATATCCATGATATTCGTGATTTATTTTAAGTGCATGAGGGTGATAGTTTTATTGTGATTTACATTACAGTCCATTGAGGTATTTAAAACTGTAATATAATCTCCCCCCATAATAATAGAGTATTGTATTGTTTGTAGGCTTGATTAATTATTATACAATGCATTCAGAAAGTATTCAGACACCTTGACTTTTTCCACATCTTGTTACGTTACAGCCTTATTCTAAAATTAATTTAAAAAGAAAATGTTCCTCATCAGTCTATACACCATACCCCATAATGACAAAAGCTAAAATTGGTTTTAAGACATTTTTGCAAATTTATGAAACAAAAAAATGGAAATATCACATTTACATGAGTATTCAAACCCTTTACTAAGTACTTTGTTGAAGCACCTTTGGCAGAGATTACAGCCTAGATTCTTCTTAGGTATGACGCTACAAGCTTGGCACACCTGTATTTGGGGACATTCTTCCATTCTTCTCTGCAGATCCTCTCAAGCTCTGTCGCTTGGATGGGGAGCGTCGCTGCACAGCTATTTTCAGATCTTTCCAGAGATGTTCAAACAGGTTCAAGGAAATTTAGAGTCTTGTCCCGAAGCCACTCCAGCATTGTCTTGGCTGTGTGCTTAGGGTCTTTGTCCTGTTGGAAGGTGAACCTTCACCCCAGTCTGAGGTCCTGAGTGCTTTGGAGCAGCTTTTCATCAGGGATCTCTCTGTACTTTGCTCTGTTCATCTTTCCCCCGATGCTGACTCGTCTCCCACGTCCCTGCTGCTGATAAACATCCCCACAGCATGATGCTGCCACCACCATGCTTCACCGTAGTGATGGTGCCTGGTTTCCTCCAGATGTGACACTTGGCATTCAGGCCAAAGAGATCAATATTGGTTTTATCAGACCAATGAATCTGTTTCTCATGGTCTGATAGTTCTTTAGATGCCTTTTTGGCAAACTACAAGCTGGCTGTCATGTGCCTTTACTGAAGTGGCTTCCATCTGGCCACTCTACCATAAATGCCTGATTGGTGGAGTGCTGCAGAGATGGTTGTCCTTCTGGAAGGTTATCCCACCTCCAAAGAGGAATGCTGGAGCTCTATCAGAGTGACCTTCGGGCTCTTGGTCACCTCCCTGACCAAGGCCTTTCTACCCGATTGCTCAGTTTGGCCAGGCAGCCAGCACTAGTGTTATGAATCCCTTTTGGCCCGACAGTCTAGGGGGGATGGTAATGAGACTCGTAACATAACTCATGCAAATTATTATTGTGACAAAGTAAAAGTGTGAACGAAATAACCACGACAACAGAAATCTACCGTCAAACTCTAGGTTTATTTATAAACACACGGTAATGGGGGGAGCAGGAAAAGGGGCTGAGCTGGACCCAAGGAAAAAAACAATAAGTATTCAAAAACACCCCTAAGCTAGACTGGCCTACTTTAACAACAGCTAACTAACTAACCAAAAATACAGTGGGTGGTCCGCCCAGTTCTAACTAGTGTATTTAACAAAGTTCACCTACGGGTAGTGTATGCCCATGGGTGACTTGTCTTGGTTTCCCCCTTTTCCCACCAGCAACAAAAACACAAACACCATAACCAAAAACAATACTCACAGGTGATGACAAAGTGCTATGAGGTGCTTAAACAAAAGAGAGGTTAAGACAACGCGAGCGTGAAACACAGAGACCTACAGACATGGCATTTACAGAGAGATTGAGCTGAGCTGTGCTGAGCTCTAGAACAAACAAATGATGGGGTTTTTAAACCATGGGGAAGGAACTGTGATAGGTCAGGAAATAGGAGGAGGTGTGTCTTCTGATTGATGGTTGATTGTTGACTGATTGGGGAGTGATGATTTTCACCTGAGAGGGGAGAAGGAGAGAAAAGAAACACACACACAGGATACACACACACACAGGATAACTGTATCCGTAACAACTAGGAAGAGTCTTCGTGGTTCTAAACTTCTTCCATTTAAGAATGATGGAGGTCACTGTGTTCTTGCAGACCTTCAATGCAGCAGAAATTTGTTGGTACTCTTCTCCAGATCTGTGCCTTGACACAATCCTGTCTCTGAACTCTACAGACAATTCCGTCGACCTCATGGCTTGGTTTTTGCTCTGACATGCACTGTCAACTGTGGGACCTTATATAGACAGGTGTGTGCCTTTCCAAGTCATGTCCAATGAATTTAATTTACCACAGGTGGACTCCAATCAAGTTGTAAAATACATCTCAAGGATGATCAATGGAAACAGGATTCACCTGAGCTCATTTCCAAGTCTCATAGCAAAGGGTCTGAATACTTATGTAAATAAGGTATTTCCGTTTTATATATAATAAATGAGCAAAAATGTATAAAAACCCGTTTTCGCTTTGTCATTATGGAGTATTGTGTGTAGATTGATGAGGAAGAAAACAATTTAATACATTTTAGAACAAGGCTGTAAAGTAACAAAATGTGGAACAAGTCAAGGGGTCTGAATACTTTCCGAATACACTGTATATATTTTGAACTAAACGTGGATCATTATTATTTGGACCGTATAGATTAATGAGCCAAATCTGTTTATGGTTCAATAACATATTCAAAGGAATCCATCTACCTTGTGGATATGTTTTTGACAATTTGCACATTCAGAACAAAATTGTTATTTCATAGCATCCTCCCTTTTGAGTTTCTTTGTGTATGGGAGAAGTATATTTCCAATGCATTAAGAAAAATAAATTCAACAAATTAACTTTTAACAAGACACACCTATTAATTGGAATGCAGTCCAGGTGACTACCTCATGAAACTGGTTGAGAGAATGCCAAGAGTGTGCAAAGCTGTCATCAAGGCAAAGGGTGGCTACTTTGAAGAATCTAAAATCTAAAATATATTTTGATTTGTTTAACAATATTTTGGTTACTACATAATTCCATATGTGTTAGCCGGAGCAGCACAGGGGAACCCAAGAGCAGACTCAGACCAGAAAACAGGGATGAATGAACCAAGATATTTATTGTAACAGGGAGAGATGAAGTGCAGATCCAGGGAAATTCGGATGAGTTGTAGGAAACCAGATGTGGAGGCTGAGGTTGGAGTGAGCTGGGTTGGGACAGGGTATACAGGTCTGGGGGGGAATCCAAAGTTGAATCCAGAACAGGGTAGTAGGGTGGTGAGATGTGGAACAGGAGACAGAAACAGGAATCAAAGACACATGGAAGGTGGGGTAGATTTTGAGAGAGTAAGATGCACAGCAGAGGGGTTAATGACATGATCAATCTCAATTGGACCAATGAATCGGGGCGCTAGTTTTCTGGAAGCCACTAGAGGGATATCTTCAACCACCAACTTACCATCCTGAGACAAGGCCGAGTATAGCCCACAAAGATCTCCGCCACGGCACAACCCAGGGGGGGCGCCAACCCAGACAGGAAGATCACGTCAGTGACTCAACCCACTCAAGTGACGCACCCCTCCTAGGGACTGCATGAAAGAGCACCAGTAAGCCAGTGACTCAGCCCCTGTAATATGGTTAGAGGCAGAGAATCCCAGTGGAGAGAGGGGAACCGGCCAGGCAGAGACAGCAAGGGCAGTTCGTTGCTCCAGAGCCTTTCCGTTCACCTTCACACTCCTGGGCCAGACTACACTCAATCATATGAACCACTGAAGAGATGAGTCTTCAGTAAAGACTTAAAGGTTGAGACCGAGTCTGCGTCTCTCACATGGGTAGGCAGACTATTCCATTCCAAAGCATTCAGTCCCCTTTAAAAATGTTGTTACGTTATAGCCGTATTCTGAAATGTATTAAATAATCCCCCCCCTCATAAATCTACACACTATTCCCCATAATAACAAAGCAAAAACAGTTTAAAAAAACCTCACAACTTTATTGAAGCACCTTTGGCAGCGATTACAGCCTTAAATCTTCTTGGGTTTGACGCTACAAGCGCAGCACACCTGGATTTTCTCCCATTGTTCTCTGAAAAACGTGCTTAGGGTTGTTGTCCTGTTGGAAGTTGAACCTTTACCCCAGTCTGAGGTCCTGAGCGCTCCGGAGCAAGTTTTCATCAAGAATCTCTCTTTACTTTGCTAGGTTAATCTTTCTCTCGATCCTAACTAGTCTCCCAGTCCCTGCCGCTGAAAACATCCCCACATAATGATGCTGCCACCACTATAGTTCACCGTAGGGATGGTGCCAGGTTTCCTTCAGACATGACACTTGGCATTCAGGCCAAAGAGTTCAATCTTGGTTTCATCAGACCAGAGAATCTTGTTTCTCATGGTCTGAGAGTCCTTTAGGTGCGTTTTGGCAAACTCCAAGCGGGCTGTCATGTGTCTTTTGCTAAGGAGTGGCTTTCGTCTGGCCACTCTACCATAAAGGCCTGATTGGTGGAGTGCTGCAGAGATGGTTGTCCTTCTAGAAGGTTCTCCCATCTCCACAAAGGAACTCTGGAGCTCTGTCAGAGAGACCATCAGGTTCTTGGTCAAGGTCTTTCTCCTCCGATTGCTCAGTTTGGCTGGGTGGCCAGCTCTAGGATGAGTCATGGTGGGTCCAAACTTCTTCCATTTAAGAGTGACGGAGGCCAGTGTGTTCTTGGGGACCTTCAATGCTGCAGACATTTTTTGGTACCCTTTCCCAGATCTGTGCCTCGACCCAATCCTGTCTCTAAACTCTACGGACAATTCCTTCGACCTCATTGCTTGGTTTTTGCTCTGACATGAACTGTCAACTGTGGGACCTTATAAAGACAGGTGTGTGCCTTTCTAAATCATGTCTAATCAATTGTCACAGTATCTATTTCCATTGACAGAGAGGTGCTGAATATAAAAAGGGCTCAATTTACCCCACTCTCCCCTACTGGGCTGAGACTGGGATTTTCTCAGTGAGAGAGGAGACTGGTATAACCATGGTTGCACTCGCAACCACTGTCATTCACACTTTCGTCAACTCACACACTGGTATTCACATCACACCGCAGGGCTGGGAATAGAGTCTCGAGGGGGAGACAAGCATTAGATGAGAGAGAGAGAGCCAACAAAGAAAGATGGACAGTGAGAAAGAGCATTAGTGAGGTCGGCACTGATGCTGGGCAATTTGGCCTGGCTTGCAGTCTGTGTTCCAATTCATTCCAAAGTTGTTAGATGGGGTTGAGATCAGGACTCTGTGCAGACCAGTTAAGTTCTTCCACATCGATCTGGACAAGCCACTTCTGTATGGACCTCGCTTTGTGCACGGGGACATTGTTATGCTGAAACAGCAATGGGACCTCCCAAATCTGTTGCCACAAAGTTGGAAGCACAGAAACGTCTTGAATACAATTTTATGCTGTAGTGTTCACCCTTCACTGGAACTAAGGTGCCTAGCCTGAACCATGAAAAACAGTCCCAGACCATTATTCCAAACTTTACAGTTGGTGATATGCATTCTGGCACGTAACGTTCTCCCGGCAACCGCCAAACCCAGATTCGTCTATCAGACTGCCAGATGGCGAAGCTTGATTCATCACTCCAGAGAACGCCTTTTCACTGCTCCAGAGTCAAATGGCGGCGAGCTTTACACCACTCCAGCCGATGCTTGGCATTGGCATGGTGATCTTTGGCTTGTGCGGCTCGTCAGCCATGGAAACCCATTTCAGCTCCCGATGAACAGTTCTTGTTGCTTCCAGGCGCAGTTTGGAACTCGGTAGTGAGTGTTGCAACCGAGGACAGATTATTTTTACGCACTACCCGCTTTAGCACTTGGCGGTCCCGTTCTGTGAGTTTGTGTGGCCTACCACTTCCCGTCTGAGCCGTTGTTGCTCCTAGACAGCCCTTTCAGTTAACGGGGGCAGCTTTAGCAGGGCAGAAATTTGATGAACTGACTTGCTGGAAAGGTGACATCCTATGACGGTACCAAGTTGAAAGTCACTGAGCTCTTCAGTAAGTCTATGGAGATTGCATGGCTGTGTGCTCGATTTTCTACACCTGTCAGCATGGGTGTGGCTGAAATAGCTGAATCTACTAATTTGTCCACATACTTTTGTGTATATAGTGTATCAAGGTTAGATTAAAACTGGTGGTTTTAATATAGGGCCTCAGGAAACATGATCTAATTTCACTTCACACAGCTACAGTAGCGGGGGTATTCTTGCCCCCTCAGAAATCAGTGAGTGAAGCCATGGCTAGCCAGAGTACTGTGTTGTTGCTCTACAAACAGGTTTCCACAGGACATTCCTTTGATATATGGTTATTTAGTAGAGTAGAGTTCATGTATTAGTGGGTTCAATGCTAATCCTGCAACAGACACTTAAAGCCCGTATCTCTCTCTGCTCCTCTCTGTCTCCATCACTCTCTCTCTCTCTTTTGCTCACCCCCCTCCCATTAAAGTTGGCTAATTAAAACTAAGGCCCTCCCTTTGGGGAGTTGCTCCACTTCAACTGGCTCTGGTTCCCACATTCATTATCTTCCCCCTGGAACACCAGGAATCGATCAGTGGTTTCCAGGGCCCCCCAGCTTCCTACTAGGAAGGCAGAGGAAGAAGGACGAGGTAGAGAAAGGGTATTCATTTGTGGATTAAGGATGTGAGGAATTAGCACGTAGCAGAGTGAAGGCTGTATTCTCACTCACTCACTCACTCACTCACTCACTCACTCACTCACTCACTCACTCACTCAAACAAGGCCACCTGGAAATCACTAGTGCCAACAAATATCCTACAGATAGATACAGAACATAGTTCTAGATCTGTTTCTACTAGCAGCAACACTTACAGCTAGAGCCAAACCAACACTGGCTGCTAGGAATTACCCTCTCTCATTACTATGGCTACAAACACACCTGTTATGTGTAGAGAGCTCCATATGGAAATCTTTCTCTCTCTCTCTCTCTCTCTCTCTCTCTCTCTCTGTGTGTGAGTGAATTACTGTGGTGCTTGTGTGGGCTGCATAGTCTGTCTGACTTGAGTGTAAGGGTGGTCTACCAATAGTAAAATACCTGACCTCAAGGTCTACTCTGCTAATGCTGAAGCTGTTATTCACATACATCTCTTGAGTCAACACATACTAACATGTGCACGCACACACGCACCCTACACAGTCTAATCTTGATGTTAACAAGTAGATACTATTATTTAAATAGTTAACTACTGTAGTATGCTATCTAATAAAGCAACTCAGCGCATTCAGCCAATTGAAAAGGTCCGTTCTACGCAACACTGAGGGAACACTGATACGCACCTCTCAGGACTCCCATAGTAAAATGAAATGCTTTGAATAATTGATTTATAAATTGGACAGGACTCACTTGACAAAAACCTATCTTTTTCTCGGAAAATGTCACTTACAGTGGCAAGAAAAAGTATGTGAACCCTTTAGAAATACCTGGATTTCTGCATAAATTGGTCATAAAATTTGATCTGATCCTCACAACAATAGAAAAACACAGTCTGCTTAAACTAATAACACAGAAACAATTATACAGTTTCATGTCTTTATTGAACACACCATGTAAACATTCACAGTGCAGGGTGGGAAAGTATGCCAACCCTTGGATTAATAACGTGTTGACCCTCCTTTGGCAGCAATAACTTCAACCAAACGTTTTCTATAGTTGCGGATCAGACCTGCACAATGGTCAGGAGGAATATTGGACCATTCCTCTTTACAAAACTGTTTCAGTTCAGCAATATTCTTGGGATGTCTGGTGTGAATTGCTCAAGAGGTCATGCCACAGCACCTCAATCGGGTTGAGGACAGGACTCTGACTGGGCCACTCCAGAATGCGTATTTTCTTCTTTTGAAGCCATTCTGTTTCTGATTTAGTTCTGTGTTTTGGGTCGTTGTCCTGTTGCATCACCCAACTTCTGTTGAGCTTCAATTGGCGGACAGATAGCCTAACATTCTCCTGCAAAATGTCTTGATAGGCAAAAAAGCAGCCCCAAACCATGATGCTCCCTCCACCATACTTTACAGTTGGGATGAGGTTTTTATGTTGGTCTGCTGTGCCTTTTTTTTCTCCACACATATTGTTGTGTGTTCCTTCCTTTGGACAACAGTGGCTTCTTCTGTGGTGTCCTCCCATGAACACCATTCTTGTTTAAATTTTTACGTATCGTAGACTCGTCAACAGAGATGTTAGCATGTTCCAGATATTTCTGTAAGTCTTTAGCTAACACTCTAGGATTCTTCTTAATCCCATTGAGCAATCTGCACTTTGCTCTTGCAGTCATCTTTGCAGGATGGCCACTCCTAGGGAGAGTAGCAACAGTGCTGAACTTCTCCATTTATGGACAATTTGCCTTACCGTGGACTGATGAACATCAAGGCTTTTAAAGATACTTTTGTAACCATTTCCAACTTCATGCAATTCTTAATCTTACGTCTTCTGAGATCTCTTTTGTTCGAGGCATGGTTAGCATCAGGAAATGCTTCTTGTGAATAGCAAACTCAAATCTTGTGAGTGTTTTTTATAGGGCAACATCTCCAATCTCTAACCAACATCTTCAATCTCGTCTCATTGATTGGACTCCAGGTTAGCTGACTCCTAACTCTAATACTCCAACATAGTTTTTCCAACCTACACTGTGAATGTTTAAATGATGTATTCAATATAGACAAGAAAAATACAATACTTTGTGTGTTGTTGTGACTTAGATGAAGATCAGATCAAATTTCATGACCAATTTATGTAGAAATCGAGGTAATCCCAAAGGGTTCACATACTTTTTCTTGCCTCTGTTTATAAATGAAGGACACATAGATAATAAATAATAATACATACATACATATGTAAATGTATGATTAAAGTGATGTGTGCGAAGTGTGGGTGTTTAGAGCTCTTTTTGACTTGCTAATGATAATCTCTGGGATGGGCCACACACGCACGCACACACACACACACACTCTCTCTCTTTCAGAAGGCCTCTCATGGAGTGGAGTGACTTGTAGAGTCATTGAGGCAGAGTATCATTGTATTCCTCTTAAACTGCTCAGAAGCAGCTCTTCCTTTTTTGCTTTCTCTCTACCTCTCTACTTAACTTCATGCTGCGCTCTTCTCATCTGTCAACCATCCTCCTCTTCACTCTGCTTTTTGTTTCTCTAACATTTCCTCCTCTCTTGCTCCCTTTATCTTCCTCACTCTCTTCTCTATGTCCTTTTATATAGGACATATATACTCTTTCCATCCCCTTTCTCTTTCTACCTCACTCTCCCTTTCTCCCCATTCCCTCTCTTTTCTGTCCAGTTCTTTTGGACATTATTAATAGTGTCACGGTCTTCCTCCTCTTCATCTGAAGAGGAGAGGCGAGAAGGATCGGAGGACCAAAATGCGCCGTGGTTTGTGTTCATCTTGATATTTAATGAAGAAAACACTGAAACACACTATACAAAAACAATAAACGAAGTAACGACCGTGAAGCTAATGAGAACTGTGCTGACACAAGCAATCAACATAGACAATCACCCACCAACAAACAGTGAAACCCAGGCTACCTAAGTATGATTCTCAATCAGAGACAACTAATGACACCTGCCTCTGATTGAGAACCATACTAGGCCGGAACATACAAATCCCAAAATCATAGAAAAACAAACATAGACTGCCCACCCAAACTCACGCCATGACCATACTAAATAATGACAAAACAACGGAAATAAAGGTCAAAACGTGACAAATAGTCCCTTCATGGAATTAGAATGTGCATGCTTTGTGTTGTTCCTTGGTTGTCTCCATGGTTTAGAACTGTTATGACTCTGAGTCTCAACCAAGTTCTAACCCCCAGCTCTGCTCTAAACTAATTGTACATTTCAGTTACAAAAGTCACAAGGCCTGACATGGACAACCCCGCCTCTAAACTCTGGCTGAACTGGGTCTGGAAATGGAGAGTGGAATGAGGGATGAGAGGGCACAGAGAAAAACAACAGACATAATAAAATACAATCAAATGCATTGAATAAAATCATTTAATGTAAACTTTGGCTTGTGGATAGAAAGGGAAGAGAGAGAAGTCAAAGAACAGGTAAGATTTTGAAAAGATATGAACCAGAGTTCAGGGTAATTTGATTGATGGCCGTGTCATCTCCATCAGGTGATGCCCTCAGATGAAAAGTCTTATTTCCATCTCTGCTTGAATGGAATTCCATAATTAGCCTATTCATTGTTAAACTCATCCGAGTCATGTCTATGACTGGAAAAAATTGCCAACTGTACATCAAAGCCCACCCTCTCCCTGAGTAGAACCTGATAACGCTGAAAGTGGAACATGTTGTTCGCTGACGCACAGCAAAATAAAAAATAAAATAAAAAACTCTGTTTTAACTGGGTGGAGTCTCCTTGGCTTTATTCCTCTTTAATTATTGCAGTCACGGGACTAACTCAGTCCCACGACAAGTGGATTAATTCAGTCCTACTACAAGTGGACAAACTCTGTCACACTACAAGCGAAATAATTCAGTCTGCCACACTACAAGTGGACCTGCTCAGTCACACTACAAGGGGATTACAGTAACTCTGTCACACTACAAGTGGACTAACTCATTCACATGACAAGTGGACTAATTCAGTCACATTACACGTGGACTAGCTCAGTCCCACTACAAGTGGACTAACTCAGTCACACAACAAGAGGACTAAAGTAACTCAGTCACAATACAAGTAGACTAATTCAGTCACTCTACAAGTGGATTAGCTCAGTCACACTACAAGTCAAATCAAAGTTTCATCTATACAGCACATTTCGGACATGGAATGCAACGCAATGGGCTTTACAGGAAAAACAAACAAAAAAACAATGAAAATAAAAGCTGAAATATTTGCTACACAACAAACACAAGATAAAAAAAACTAAAGAATGACAGAAACTGAACAACTAAAAAGCACCCTAAAGAAAATCAAAGCTAAAAGGATGTTTTAAGATCTCTTTTAAATATTTTCACAGTTTCAGCCCCCCTCAGGTTCTTTGGCAGGCTATTCCAGAGGCTGGGGGCAGAATAACTAAAGGCTGCCTCTCTATGCCTCTTGGTCGTAGGCTTTGGGATAGTTAAAAGCAGTGGAGGTGGCTGAGGTATGGATGGCTCATAATAATGGCTGGAACGGAGCGAATGGAAAGGCATCAAACACAATGGAAACCATTTGTTTGATGTATTTGATACCAACTTCCTGTGGTTAAAATGCCAGTGCCAGAGGACCTGAGGGACCTACTGGGTACATCATGTAAAAGGATGTCTTACATGTAGTGGGATGCACAATTGTGGATTGATTTAAAAACCAATAGAAGAATCTTAAAATGAATTCTAAAACTCACAGGCAGCCAGTGCAGAGACATTAAAACCGGTGTAACGTGCTCTCTGTCTGGTCTTGGTCAGTACATGTGCTGCAGCATTCTGTATGTTTTGCAGTTGACGAATGGATTTCTTGGGTAGACCAGACAGGAGAGCGTTACAATAGTCAAACCTTCTTGTAATAAAAGCATGGAGGAATGTCTCTGTATCAACCTGAGAGGGAAATGGCCGCACCGTGGCAATGTTCCACAGGTGGTAAAAATATAATTTTGGTCACATTCCTATTGTGTGAGTCAATATTTTATCTGATGTGTAGGAGAATGTGCACCAGTATCCAAACATGCATGGCTTGAGAGATGTGGTCAATAGTTAAGTGTGTGAATCCAGTTACCTAGTTTAAATATCAACAGTACTGCCACAGCAGCAATACATTTGATTAACACTTGATAACACTTGATTTAAATCTTCATCAATATTTATTCGGATTGGCTGATAACCACAGAGAGGCAGAAAGACATAGAGAAATAAATCACAATCAGTAAAATAAATGAAGCCAGCTAACTCGCAGATTTATATCAATCGTCAACGTCAATGATCAGCTAATAGCCCACCCTCTTTTTACAATATTTTAGGAGGCACTGTAACTAGCTTGCTTGCAATTTGTGAAGATGAGTGAGTGTGTTGTTGCATCTGAGACACCTCTGTCCTGGTGTGAGGAATGCACAATGAGCTCTACCTGACACTGAAAGCAGAGGATTTTGGCGTGTTTATTATACAAGCACCTTTTCCCCCACAGAAAATAATGTTATAAGTCATACAAAAGTGTGACTGTGCGTGAAGTTTCAAATGCATTCTAGTCATTTAGCAGACACTCTTATCCAGAGTGACAAGGGTGAAGTACCTTGTCCAAGGGCACATCAGCATATTTTCCACCTAGTCTGCTTGGGGATTTAATTTTTTTACTTTCTCTCCTCAATTGGTACGAAATCTGGAGCGAATGTCGAGAGCCATGCGTCCTCCGAAACACGACCTTGCCAAGCTGCACTGTTTCTTGACACACTGCTCACTTAAGCCAGCTGCACCAATGTGTCGGAGGAAACATCGTCCAGCTGGCGACCAGCCCACCACAAGAAGTTGCTAGAGTACGATGGGACAAGGATATTCTGGCCAGCCAAACCCTCCCCTAACCCGGACGACGCTGGGTAAATTGTGTGCCGCCTCATGGGTCTCCTGGTCATGGCCTGCTGTGACACAGCCTGGGATCGAACCTGGGTCTGTAGTGACGCAGTGATGCAGTGATGCAGTGCCTTAGATCGCTGTGCCACTCGGGAGGCCCCAGCTTGGGGATTTTAACCAGCAACCTTTCGGTTACTGGCACAACACTCTTAACAGCTAGGTTACCTGCCACCCTTTGTCATTAACATGCAATTTAATAGGGATTTTAACATGGCTATTTTTTTACACAAAAAAACATTAGAACAATAAAATATTTAATCAGTCGTCTTCCTCAAATGAAGGGGGTGATGACACAATCTTTGAGAATGCGAGGAAATCTGATTTCATTGTTCCTCAACTCGCAGCTCAGACACATTCATTCAGGATAATGCACTGATTAAGCCTGCCCCAGATCAGGTTCGTTTTGAAGGATTTGTTGCCATAAAAATGTTCCTGTCTAAAAGGTGAGCACACATTCGTGGTACCCATTTATCCCGAGTTGAATTCACACAGAAAGACTCAAAGCTGCAATCGCTGCCAAAGGTGCTTCTACAAGGTATTGACCCAGGGGTGTGAATACTTATGTAACTGAGATAATACTGTATTTCATTTTAATTTTCAGTCACTTTGTTATTATGGTGTGTAGATGGGTGAATCATTTATTTATTTTTTATTTTGAATGGAGGCTGTAACACAACAATGTGGAATAAGTCAATGGGTATGAATACTTTATGAAGGAACTGTTTGAGGAGTTACAGCCTCCATTCAAATGGATAAATAATAATTCACCCATCTACACACAGTAGACCATAATGACAAAGTGATTGAAAATGAAATACAGAAATATCTCATTTACCTAAGTATTCACACCCCTGAGTCAATTCTTTGCAGAAGCACCTTTGGCAGAGATTGCAGATTTGAGTCTTTCTGGATAAATCTGAGAGCTTTCCACACCTGGATTGTAAAACATTTGTCCATTATTTTTATTTGTTATTATTCAAGCTTTGTCAAATTGGGTGTTTATCATTGCTAGACAACCATTTTCAGGTCTTGCAATAGATTTTAAAGCATATCTAATTCAAAACTGTAACTATGCCACTCAGGAACATTCACTGTCTTCTCAGTAAACAACTAGTGTAGATTTGGCCTTGTGTTTTAGGGAATTGTCCTGTTGAAAGGTGAATTAATCATCCAGTGTCTGGTGGAAAGCAAACTGAACCAGGATCTCCTCTAGGATTTTGCCTGTGCTTAGCTCGATTCCGTTTGTTTTTTATCCTTAGTCCTTAATGATTAAAAGCACCCCTATAATATGATGCAGCCACCACTATGGTTGAAAATATGGAGAGTGGTAGTCAGTAATGTGTTGTATTGGATTTGCCCCAAACATAACACTTTGTATTCAGAACAAAAGTTAATTTGCTTTGACACTTTTCTGCAGTTTTACTTTAGTGCCTTGTTGCAACCAGGATTCATGTTTCGGAATATTTTTTTTCCATACAGGCTTCCTTCTTTATCTTAGTGTTGTGGAGTAACTACAATGTTGTTGATCCATCCACAGTTATCTCCCATCACAGCCATTAATCTCTGTAACTGTTTTAAAGTCACCATTGGCCTCAAGATGAAATAACAGAGTGGTTTTCTTCGTCTACGGTAACGGACGGTGTTATCTTTGTAGTGACTGGGTGTATTGATACACCATCCATAGTGTAATTAATAACTTCACCATATTCAAAGGGATATTCATTGTCTGCTTTTTATATTTTTTTATCCATGTACCAATAGGTGCACTTCTTTTCGAGGCATTGTAAAACCTCCCTGGTCTTTGTGGTTGAATCTGTGTTTGAAATTCACTGTTCGACTGACCTTACAGATATAGTGCATTCAGAAAGTATTCGTACCCCTTGACTTTTTAGACATTTTGTTATTCTAAAATTGATTAAATTGTTTTTATCCCCTCTGTTGAAGCACCTTACAGACTAGCAATTACAGTCTTGAATCTTCTTGGGTATGACACTACAGGCTAGGCACAACTGTATTTGGGGAGTTTCTCCCATTCTTCTCTGCGGATCCTCTCAAGCTCTGTCAGTGTCACGTTCTGACCTTTATTTCCTTTGTTTTGTCTTTATTTAGTATGGTCAGGGCGTGAGTTGGGGTGGGCAGTCTATGTTTGTGTTTCTAGGTTTTTTCTATTTCTGTGTTTGGCCTGATATGGTACTCAATCAGAGGCAGTTGTTTATCGTTGTCCCTGATTGAGCACCATATTTAGTTAGCCTGGGTTTCACTGTTGGTTTGTGGGTGTTTGTTTCCTGTGTCAGTGCCACACGGGACTGTTTCATTTCCATTTCACTTCGTTATTTTGTATTTGTGTCATGTTCAGTCTTTTCTATTAAAACATGGACACTTACCACACTGCGTATTGGTCCGATCCTTGCTACACCTCTTCAGACGAAGAGGAGGAAATCTGCCGTTACAGTCAAAGTGAATTGGGAGAGATGCTGCACAGTTATTTTCAGGTCTCTCCAGAGATGTTAGATTGGGTTCAAGTCCGGGCTTTGGCTGGGCCACTCAAGGACATTCAAAGACTTGTCCCGAAGCCACTCCTGCGCTGTGTTGGCTGTGTGCTTAGGGTCATTGTCCTGTTGGAAGGTGAACCTTGTCCCCAAACTGAGGTCCTGAGCGCTCTGGAGTATGTTTTCATCAAGGATCTCTTTACTTTGCTCCGTTCATCTTTTTCTCGATCCTGACTAGTCTCCCAGTCCCTGCTGCTGAAGAAAATCCCTACAGCATGATGCTGCCAAAACCATGCTTCACCGTAGGGATGGTGCCAGGTTTCCTCCAGATGTGACTCTTGGCATGCAGGCCAAAGAGTTAAATATTGGTTTCATCACCAGAGAATCTTGTTTCTTGGCAAACTCCAAGCAGGCTCTCATGTGCCTTTTACTGAGGAGTGGCTTCCGTCTGGCCACTCTACCATAAAGGCCTGATTGGTGGAGTGCTGCAGGGATGGTTGTCCTTCTGGAAGGTTCTCACATCTCCACAGAGGAACTCTAGAGCTCTGTCAGAGTGACCATTGGTTTATTGGTCACCTCCCTGACCAAGGCCATCTGAGCTCAGTTTTGATTCTCATAGCAAAGGGTCTGAATACTTATTTACATAATTAACTTATTTCTGTTTTTCTATAAATTTGCTAAAATTTCTAAAAACTTGTCTTCACTTTGTCATTATGGGTATTGTGTGTAGATTGAGGGAAAACAACTAATTAATCCATTTTAGAAGAACACTGTAACGTAACAAAATTAGAAAAAGTCAAGGGGTCTGAATATTTTCTGAATGCACTGTAACTGTATGTGTGGTGTACAGAGATGAGATAGTCATAGAAAAACACTTTTATTGCACACAGAGTGAATACATGCAACTTATTTAATTAATTTCTATACATTTCTAAAAACATAATTCCACTTTGAAATTATGGGGTATTGTGTATAGGGCAGTTACTCACAATCTCAATTTAATCCATTTTAAATTCATGCTGTAACACAACAAAATGTGGAAAAAGTCAAGGGGTGGGAATATTTTCTGAATGCACTGAAAACAACACTGGTACCAACACAAATTAATTAAATCTTAAAAACAACCCAATGACAAGGCTGACAGCCAAAGTATAGTAGTGGCTGTAAATCCCCATGAGAAACAAGGACATTATTACAAAAAAATACATTTTTATTGTCACATACACTGGATAGGTGAAATTAAATCAAATGTGTTCGATTTACAGGGTCAGCCATAGCAGTTTGGCGCCCCTGGAAAAAAGTAGGGTTATGTGCCTTGCTTAATGGTGCATCAAAATATTTGTTACATTATTGGCTTGGGTATTTGTACTAGCAACCTTTTGTTTACTGGCTCAATGGTCTAAACTGCCACGCTATCTGCCTCCCTTATTTGTTACAGTTATCTTAGGGTGAGGTCTAGTCAATATGTATAATTGAGACTATGCCCAAGTAGGACTACATTTGTCACTGTGCTAATACAGCAACCTGGGCCTGTGTGTGTGTTTGTTTGGGGCCACGTTGTTTAAAGAACCCGACGAAGACAGCACATGAACCACAGTCCAGTCAGTGTGTCCGATACCATGACCATTTCCTCTCCCCAAACTACTATCTGTTATTCAGACATTTAGGACCTGGCTGGCTCATACGTTATATAAGGTGTTTGTGGAGATAAAACACTTTAGTCTACTTCAAGGCACAGCCCCGCTGTAAATGTTGAGAGTTAGTTATTTTTGACTTCTAAATGGAGTAGATAACAGAAAAGAACATTAAAAGTCCAACAAACATTCAACCGATAAGACGTTTTACTACCCAGTTCAGGTAGGCCTCTGCGCTTCAGCAAACACAGTTTTACTACATCAGAATTCAGACGCGTACATGTGCACACGCACAGAGACGATCAGGAGATGATAATAACAGATAATGTATATTTGTTAGTATTAGCTAGGCTATATAACATCCTACACAACCCATATTGTTTGCAAGCAAGGACAGATATAACTACATTGAACTGCAAATAGTTGGACCCCAAAGTTTTTTTAATGTAGCCAGGCCGCTCAAGATCCACTAGACATCCATCAATGTAAGCAGGACATCAGGAGATGATGTCAAACCCGGCCAATAGGGGCAACGGAGAGCGCTTTTACCATCAAGTAGGCTTGGGTTTAGCTTTGTGTTGCGGACAGGGACTCCAAATGGGTGTAAGACACAAGCTCCAGCTCCAAGGGGTTTCATGTTCAATCCCAGTGCGAAGGTCTCATTTTTTACTTTTTACTTTTAACCCTATCCCAAACATGAACCCTTAATTAATCCATTCTGGAGTTTAACTTTGGACGTCTGATAATGCAGTACCTTTACTGACTGGTGGCTCACGCCCAGAGATGTGCTGCTAACAAATCAGTGGGTTAAACACTGAATGGTCATAGGGATGAAATGTAGGCTAATCACCAACAATGCTAATTTACCATATAGTAGTTGATGACTAAATGTAAAAAACTTAATAAAAAATATAGTGCATATAAACTCCACTGTCTACAGTTATTATTGGGTCACAGTTTACACCCGGGGTGTGATAGAAACACCGTGTGCCTTTGGTGGGTCACAAGAACAGAAAATGTTTGTAGTGGGTCACAATGCTGAAGCCAGTGGCATAAACAGCTCCTTCGTGATATGTTGAGTCCTGATCAGATATGTTGTGAGATGTGTGTCTGGGAGGTTACTGCAGTTCACGGTCTGTCTCCTGGTTCTACAATAGGACCTTTATTATACCTCTGTCTGTCTGAGTGAGTGAGGTACTGTAGGTGGTATAGCCTTCCTGAGGTCTTCCTCAGAAGAAGGGAACTGAGTGTAATTTATCTGGCTGACGAATCTAATACGAGCAGAGGAGAACCAAGTGTTTGTTTGGAACAGAGAGAGCCATGTGAGTGTCATTAGGTCCAATGAAGAGGCTGTGGGGCTGGGGACGTTGTGTGTATCTATGTTTTTTTACTATACTTGAGGGGACCAGAATTCCTCACAAGAGTCTTAAACCAAGGACAATTCTGATAAGAATTAGGGTTAAGGGTTACATGTAAGTTTAGGATTAGGAATTAGGGCTATTGGTTTGGGGTTAAGGTTAGGTTTAGATTTAGGGTTAGGGGTTTAGATTTAGGGAAAATAGGATTTTATGTTTAGGAGTTGTGGTTAGGCTGAGGTTAAGATTTAGGATTAGAGGTTAGGGAAAATTGGATTTTGAATGGGAATCAATTGTTGGTCCCCAAAAAGATCTCACAAGTATAGCAATACACAAATTGTGTGTGTGTGTGTGTGTGTGTGTACCACACACTCACAACAAAAACTACATTCCTAAGAGAAAGAGAGAGGGATGAGGCATGGGCAAATAAATAGACAATCAATCAAAAATCAATCAAATAGCTATATGTTTTTGATAGGGTTGTTTGAAAGGCCCCCATCGCCAAGATGGGGGGGACTTTACTCTAAAATTCAGCCGCACCGACGGCCCGCCACGCTCATTGCCTCTCCCCCGGCTGCAAGCCCCCTTTTGATCCAGAAAAAACCCTGCATCCCACCCAGTAGTGTGTGTCATTACGAGCCTGAGGTACTAGTACTCTCAGGTCATATGCAGCCAATCTGATCATAAAACACATAATTGTGTTGTGTGTCTTGTGATGTCTTTTAAGTGTTCTGTCCTGGAAAATAGACGCAAGGTCCAATAAATATTTACACGCCACACACACTTCATTTTTTGTGTCTTGTGATGGAGATGTAAGTGTTTACTGTTGCATTTGACATTATGTAAAAGCATAACAACTAGATGTGGTGGTGTAAGTAACGTATGTGGTGACTTAAATAACAGTTTTTCGAAAACACTATATACACAAATGTTTCACAATTGTGTTTTTTCACTAGAAATGGTTACTTATGTGTACCTTAATGTGTGTGTGCAAAATATTACTGTTCTCAGTAGGGTTATGTGTATTAAAATGTGTTTTTGTTTAGCTAGAATGGAATGTTTTTAAACCATATCAGTCTTTCTACTTTATCAGTGTTTCCCCTATTTGCATTTAGCAATGGCGCACAACCGTGGCCTCCACTGCAAAAAAAATTATATACAGTGCATCTGTAAAGTACTCAGACCCCTTGATTTTTTCCACATTTTGCTACATTACAACCTTATTCTAAAATGGATTAAATCATTTATTTTTCTCATCAATCTACACACAATTCCCCATAATGACAAAGTGAAAAAAGGTTTTAATAAATGTTTTCAAAAGTATTAGAAATAAAAAAGAAGTAACTTATTTACATAAGTATTCAGACCCTTTGCTATGAGACTCGAAACTGAGCTCAGGTGAATCCTGTTTCCATTGACCATCCTTGAGATGTTTCTACAACTTGATTGGAGTCAACCTGTGGTAAATTCAATTGATTGTACCTGATTTTCTACATAAGGTTCCACAGCTGACAGTGCATGTCAGAGCAAAAAACAAGCCATGAGGTTGATGTATTTGTCCATAGAGCTCTGAGGCACAGATCTGGGGAAGGGTACCAAAATATTTGTGCAGCATTGTGGCCTCCATCATTCTTAAACGGAAGAAGTTTGGAACCACCAAGAGTCTTCCTAGAGCTGGCCAGCCGGCCCAACTGAGCAATCGGGGGAGAAGAGCCTTGGTCAGGGAGGTGACCAAGACCCCGATGGTCATTCTGACAGAGCTCCAGAGTTCCTTTGTGGAAATGGGAGAATCTTCCAGAAGGACAAACATCTCTGCACCACTCCACCAATCAGGCCTTATGGTAGAGTGGCCAGATGGAAGCCCCTCCTTAGTAAAAGGCAAATGGCAGCCCACTTGGAGTTTGCCAAAAGGCTCCTAAAGGCTATCGGAGCCATCATCTATCATGGCTATCGGAGCCAAGGCTATCGGACCTACTCACTGCCACAAGTCATACTCTGGACTTAGTTTTGTCCCGTGGAATAAATATTGTGGATCTAAATGTTTTTTCCCTCGTAATCCTGGACTATCGGACCACCATTTTATTACGTTTGCAAACGCAACAAATAATCTGCTCAGACCCCAACCAAGGATCATCAAAAGCTGTGCTATAAATTCTCTGACAACCCAAAGATTCCTAGATGCCCTACCAGACTCCCTCCACCTACCCAAGGACATCAGAGGACAAATATCGGTTAACAACCTAACTGAGGTACTAAATGTAACCTTGCATAATACCTTAGATGCAGTTGCACCCCTAAAAGCAAAAAAAAAACATTTGTCATAAGATACTAGCTCCCTGGTATATAGAAAATACCCAAGCCTTGAAGCAAGCTTCAAGAAAATTTGAACAGAAGTGGCGCTCCAAACTGGAAGTCTTCTGACTAGCTTGGAAAGACAATACCATGCAGTATCTATGATCCCTCACTGCTGCTCGATCATCTTATTTTTCCAACTTAACTGAGGAGAACAAGAACAATCCAAATGTATTTTTGATACTGTTACAGAGCTAACTAAAAGTAGCATTCCCCAATTCAGGAACTTGATCATTTGACGATCATTAGAAAGCAAATTACGGACACATCTTTAAATCTGCGTATTTATCCAAAGCTCACGTGTCCTGAGTCTGCACAACACTGCCAGGGCCTAACATCAAGGGAGACACTCATGTTTTTAATACTGTATCTCATTGATGAAAATAGTCATGGCCTCTAAACCTTCAATCTGGACCCTATTCCAACAAAACTACTGAAAGATCTGCTTCCTGTGCTTGGCCCTCCTATGTTGAACATAATAAAAGCTTCCCTATCCACCGGATGTGTACCAAACTCACTAAAAGTTGCAGTAATAAAGCCTCTCTTGAAAAAGCCAAACCCTGACCCAGAAAATATAAAAAACGAATCGGCCTACATCGAATCTCCCATTCCTCTCAAAAAAATGTAAACTGTTGTGCAGCAACTCACTGCCTTCCTGAAGACAAACAATGTATATAAAACACCTTTTTACCTTTTAGTGGTTTTAGACCCCATCATAGCACTGAGACTGCACTTGTGAAGGTGTTAAATTACCTTTTAATGGCGTCAGACCGAGGCTCTGCGTCTGTCCTCGTGCTCCTAGACCTTAGTGCTGCTTTTGATACCATCGATCACCACATTCTTTTGGAGAGATTGGAAACCCTAATTGGTCTACACGGACAAGTTCTGGCCTGGTTTAGATGTTATCTGTCGGAAAGGTATCAATTTGTCTCTGTGGATTGTTTGTCCTCTGACAAATCAACTGTACATTTTGGTGTATGTATTTTACCTCTTGGAAACATAATGTTAACTTTCACTGCTATACGGACGATACACAGCTGTACATTTCGATGAAACAGTGTGACGCCCCAAAATTGCACTCCCTGGAAGCCTGTGTTTCAGACATAAGGAAGTGGAGGGTGGCAAATGTTTTACTTTTAAACTTGGACAAAACAGAGATGCTAGTTCTAGGTCCCAAGAAGCAAAGAGATCTTCTGTTGGATCTGACAATTAATATTGATGGATGTACAGTTGTCTCAAATAAAATTATGAAGGACCTCAGCGTTGCTCTGGACCCTGATCTCTCTTTTGACGAACATATCAAGACTGTTTCAAGGACAGCTTTTTTCCATCAATGTAACATTGCAAAAATCAGAAACTTTCTGTCCAAAAATGATGCAGAAAAATGTATCCATGCTTCTGTCACTTTTAGATTAGAGGACTGCAATGCTCTACTTTCCGGCCTCCCGGATAAAGCACTAAATACACTTCAGTTAGTACTAAACACGGCAGCTAGAATCTTGACTAGAACCCCAAAATGTGATCATATTACTCCAGTGCTAGCCTCTCTACACTGGCTTCCTGTTAAAACTTCTAAGGGCTAAGATCCCGCTCGATATGAAAAGAGCCAGTGAAAGTGCAGAGCGCCAAATTCAAAACAACAGATATCCCATAATTAAAATTCCTCAAACATAGAAGTATTTCACACCATTTTAAATATACACTTCTTGTTAATCCCACCACAGTGTCCGATTTCAAATAGGATTTACGGCAAAAGCACCACAAACGATTACGATAGGTCACAGCCAAGTCACAGAAAATCACAGCCATTTTTTCCAGCCAAAGAGAGGAGTCACAAAAGTCAGAAATAGAGATAGAATTAATCACTAACCTTTGATGATCTTCATCAGATGACACTCATAGGACTTCATGTTACAGAATACATGTATGTTATGTTTGATAAAGTTCATATTTATATAAAAAAATCTCAGTATACATTGGCGTGTTATGTTCAGTAGTTCCAAAAACATTTGGTGATTTACAGAAATTATCATAATAAATGTTGATGAAAATACAAGTGTTATGCATGGAACTTTAGATACACTTCTCCTTAATGCAAAAGCTGTGTCAGATTTCAAAAAAGCTTTATGGAAAAAGCAAACCATGCAATAATCTGAGTACGGCGCTCAGAGATCAAACAAGCCAAAAAGATATCCGCCATATTGTGCAGTCAACAGAAGTCAGAAATAACATTATAAATATTCACTTACCTTTGATGATCTTCATCAGAATGCACTCCCAGGAATCCCAGTTCCACAATAAATGTTTGTTTTGTTCGATAATGTCCATCATTTATGTCCAGATAGCTACTTTTGTTAGCGCATTTTGTAAACAAATCTAAACTCACAAAGCGCGTTCACTAGGAGCAGACGAAATGTCAAAAAGTTCCGTTACAGTCCGTAGAAACATGTCAAACGATGTATAGAATCAATCTTTAGGATGTTTATAACATAAATCTTCAATAATGTTCCAACCGGAAAATTCCTTTGTCTGTAGAAAAGCAATGGAACGCGAGCTACCTCTCACTTGAACGAGCGTCACGAGTTTGTGGCATTCTGCCAGACCACTGACTCAAAGAGTCCTTATGAGCCCATCCTTTACATTAGCAGCCTCAAACAAGTTTCTAAAGACTGTTGGCATCTAGTGGAAGCCTTAGGAAGTTCAACATGATCAATATCCCACTGTATCTTCAGTAGGGAATGAGTTGAAAAACGACCAACCTAAAATTTCCCACTTCCTGGTTGCATTTTGTCTCAGGTTTTTGCCTGCCATATGAGTTCTGTTATACTCACAGACATCATTCAAACAGTTTTGAAACTTCAGAGTGTTTCCTATCCAAACATAGTAATAATATGCATATAGTAGCAACTGAGACTGAGTAGCAGGCAGTTTACTCTGGGCATCGCTGGGCACCTTATTCATCCATTCAGCTACTCAATACTGTCCCCAGCCATAAGAAGTTTTAAGACAAGTGCTGATTTCAAGGTTTTACTGCCAACCTACAAAGCATTACATGGGCTTGCTTCTACCTATCTTTCCGATTTGGTCCTGCTGTACATACCGACACGGACGTTACGGTCACAAGACGCAGGCCTCATTATTGTCCCTAGAATTTCTAAGCAAATAGCTGGAGGCAGGGCTTTCTCCTATAGAGCTCAATTTTTATGGAATGGTCTGCCTATCCATGTGAGAGACGCAGACTCGGTCTCGACTCTTAAGTCTTTATTGAAGACTCGTCTCTTCAGTAGGTCCTATGATTGAGTGTAGTCTGGCCCAGGTGTTGTGAAGGTGAACGGAAAGGCCCTGGACCGACGAAACCGCCCTTGCTGTCTCTGCCTGGCCAGTTCCCATCTCTCCAATGGGATTTTCTGCCTTTAACATGTTGAGTGTAGGGGGCAGTATTTTGATGTTTGGATTAAAAACATACCCAAATTAAACTGCCTATTTCTCAGGCTGCATATGGTGTGTTCAATAAAGACATGAATCTGTATTTTGAAAGCTCCCTGTTCCATTGCATGCCTTCCCTCCATTTAAAGGGATATCAACCAGATTCCTTTTCCTATGGCTTCCACATGGTGTGAACAGTCTTTAGACATAGTTTCAGCCTTTTATTCTGAAAAATGAGCGAGAACGATCACATCGCGTTAGTGGATGGCTGGGTGCCAGCAGAGTTTTGCTTGTGCAACAGCTTGGAGCAGACATTTTCTCTCTCTCTCCTGTTGAAAAAGCTACGGTCCGGTTGAATATTATCGATTATTTATCGTAAAAACAACCCGAGGATTGATTATAAAAAACATGTTGACATGTTTCTACAAACTTTTCAGATACTATTTGGAATTTACGTCTGCCCCGTCGTGACCGCTCAAGCCTGTGAATTACTCAACAAAACACGCCAAGCAAATGCAGGTATTTTGGATATAAAAATCATCTTTATGGAACAAAAGGAACATTTATTGTGTAACTGGGAGTCTCGTGAGTGCAAACATCCTCAAAGGTAAGCAGTTCATTTTATTACTTTTCTGACTTTCGTGACCAATCTAATTTGCTGCTAGCTGTTTGTAATGTTTTGTCTCCTGAGAGAGATGTCCTTACATAAATGCTTGATGTAGCTGTAAAGCTTTTTTGAAATCTGATATGCCAGGTGGATTAACAACAAGCTAAGCTGTGTTTTGCTATATTGCACTTGTGATTTCATGAGAATTAAATATTTTTAATAATTTAATTTGAATTTGCCGCTCTGCAATTCAGCAATTCCGTCTGCAATTCAAGTTTTTAACCCTATTACGGGGCTGAGTCACTGGCTTACTGGTGGTCTTCCATAACTTCTCTAAGAGGAGTGCGTCACTTGGGTGTGTTGAGTCACTGACGTGATCTTCCTGTCCAGGTTGGCGTCCCCCTCGGGTTCGAGCCGGTGGGGGAGATCTTCGTGGGCTATACTCTGCCTTGTCTCAGGGTAGTAAGTTGGTGGTTTGAAGATATCCCTCTAGTGGTGTGGGGGTTGTGCTTTGGCAAAGTGGGTGGGGTTATATCCTGCCTGGTTGGACTTGTCCGGGGGTATCGTCGGACGGGACCACAGAGTCTCCCGACCCCTCCTGTCTCAGCCTCCAGTATTTATGATGCAATAGTTTATGCCGAGGGGTTAGGATCAGTCTGTTATATCTGGAGTATTTCTCCTGTCTTACCCGGTGTCTTTAAGTATGCTCCATTTAACTCTTCCTCTCTCTTTCTCTCTTTTCTCTATTTTCTCTCTGACGACCTGAGCACTAGGACCATTATCCCAGGACTACCTGGCCTGGTGACTCCTTGCTGTCGCCTGTCCACCTGGTCATGCTGTGGCTCCAGTTTCAACTTTTCTGCCTGCTGCTATGGAACCCTGACATGTTCACCGGACGTGCTACCTTGTCCCGGACCTGCTGTTTTCGACTCTCTCTCTCTCTACCGCACCTGCTGTCTCTAACTCTGAATGAT
The DNA here is from genome assembly GCF_036934945.1 of Oncorhynchus masou masou. NCBI lineage: Eukaryota > Metazoa > Chordata > Actinopteri > Salmoniformes > Salmonidae > Oncorhynchus > Oncorhynchus masou. Next base: position 35,659,781 of record NC_088212.1, read on the forward strand.
TGGCTATGAAAGCCAACTGACATTTACTCCTGGGGTGCTGACCTGTTGCACCCTCGACAACCACTGTGTTTATTATTATTTGACCCTGCTGATCATTTATGAAGGTTTGAACATCTTGGTCATGTACTGTTATAATCTCCACCCGACACAGCCAGAAGAGGACTGGCCACCCCTCATAGCCTGGTTCCTCTCTAGGTTTCTTCCTAGGTTCTGGCCTTTCTAGGGAGTTTTTACTTGTGACCATGCTTATTCATCTGCATTGCTTGCTGTTTGGAGTTTTAGGCTGGGTTTCTAGATAGCACTTTGTGACATCATCGGCTGATGTAAAAAGGGCTTTATAAAGACATTTGTTTGATTGATTGGTTAAAGAACTCAGACCATGAGAAACAAGATTCTTTGGTCTGATGAAAACAAGATTGAACTCTTTGGCCTGAATGCCAAGCGTCACGTCTGGAGGAAACCTGGCACCGTCCCTACAATGAAGTATAGTGGTCACGTCTGGAGGAAACCTGGCATCATCCCAACGGTGACGCATGATCGTGGCAGCATCATGCTGTGGAGACGTTTTTCAGCGGCAGGAACTGGGATCCTAGTCAGAATCGAGGGAAAGATGAATGGAGCAAAGTACAGAGAGATCATCCTCAGACTGGGATGAAGGTTCACCTTCCAACAGGACAGCGACCCTAAGCACACAGCCAAGACTATGCAGGAGTGGCTTCAGGACAAGTCTCAATGTCCTTGAGTGGCCCAGCCAAAGCCCTGACTTGAACCTGATCAAACATCTCTGGAGAGATCTGAAAATAGCTGTGCAGCGACGCTCCCCATCCAACCTGACAGAGCTTGAGAGGATCTGCAGAGAAGAATGGGAGAAACTCCCCAAAAACAGATGTGTCAAGCTTTTAGCGTCATATCCAGGAAGACTCGAGGCTGTTATCGCTGCCAAAGGTGCTTCACAAACATACTGAGTAAAGGGTCTGAATAGTTATGTAAATGTCATAATTCAGTTATTATTTTTTTATACATTTCTAAATAAATGTTTTTGTTTTGTCATTATGGAGTATTAGATAGGTGAGGGGAAAAAACAATATAATCAATTTTAGAATTGTCACGCCCTGACCTTAGAGAACCTTTTTTTTCTCTATTTTGGTTAGGTCAGGGTGTGACTAGGGTGGGTGGTCTAGTTTTTTATTTTCTATGTTGGCCCGGTATGGTTCCCAATCAGAGGTGGCTGTTTATCGTTGTCTCTGATTGGGGATCATATTTAGGCAGCCTTTTCCCACCTGTTGTTTGTGGGATCTTGATTTTGTATTGTTGCATTTTAGCCCTACAAGGCTGTACGTTTCGTTTGTTACTCTTTCTTGTTTTGTGCCGGTTATCATAAATAAAAAATGTTTAACCTACCCCACGCTGCATCTTGGTCCGACCATCCTTCCAACAGCGATCGTTACAAGAATAAGGCTGTAACGTAACAACATGTGAAAAAAGTCAATGGGTCTGAATTCTTTCCAAATGCACTATAGACAAACAAAATTTAAAAGCAACAAGCAACAATTTCAAAGATTTTACTGAGTTACAGTTCATATAAAGAAATCAAAAAATGCAAATAAATTCATCAGGCCCTAACAGATATGCATCTGTATCTGTCACAGATACCTTAAAAAAAGTTGGGGGCGTGGATCAGAAAACCAGTCAGTATCTGGTGTGACCACCATTTGCCTCATGCATCGCAACACATCTCCTTCACGTAGAGTTGATCAGGCTGTTGACTGTTGAATGTGGAATGTTGTCCCACTCCTCTTAAATGGCTGAGCAAAGTTTGTGGATATTGGTGTTAACTGGACCACGTTGTTGTACATCGATCCAGAGGATCCCAAACATTCTCAATGGGTGACATGTCTGATGAGTATGCAGGCCATGGAAGAACTGGGACATTTTCTGTTTCAAGGAATTGTGTACGTACACATCCTAGCAACATTAAATCAAATCAAATGTATTTATAGAGCCCTTCTTACATCAGATAATATCTCAAAGTGCTGTACAGAAACCCAGCCTAAAACCCCAAACAGCAAGCAATGCAGGTGTAGAAGCACGGTGGCTAGGAAAAACTCCCTAGAAAGGCCAAAACCTAGCAAGAAACCTAGAGAGGAACCAGTCTATGAGGGGTGGCCAGTCCTCTTCTGGCTGTGCTGGGTGGAGTTTATAACAGAACATGGCCAAGATGTTCAAATGTTCATAAATGACCAGCATGGTCAAGTAATAATAATCATAGTAGTTGTCGAGGGTGTAGCAAGTCAGCAACTCAGGAGTAAATGTCAGTTGGCTTTTCATAGCAGATCATTAAGAATATCTCTACCGCTCTGCTGTCTCTAGAGAGTTGAAAATAGCAGGTCTGGGACAGATAGCACATCTGGTGAAGAGGTCAGGGTTCCATAGCCGCAGGCAGAACAGTTGAAACTGGAGCAGCAGGATGGCCAAGTGGACTCGGGAAAGCAAGGAGTCAACATGGGGCCGTACATTACCATGCTGAAAAATGAGGTGATGGTGGCGGAATTTGGCACGACAATGGGCCTCAGGAACTCATCATGGTATATCTGTGCACTTAAGTTGGCAATGATAGCATTGTGTTCGCTGATGCCTGCCCATACCATAACCCCACCGCCACCATGGGGCACTCTGTTGACAATGTTGACATCACCAATCCACTCGCCCACACGATGCCATACACACTGTCTGCTATCTGCCCGGTACAGTTGAAACCAGGATTCACCCATGAAGAGCACACTTCTCCAGCATGCCAGTGGCCATCAAAGGTGAGCATTTTCCCAGTGATGTCAGTTCAATACCCTGGTGAGGATGACGAGCACGCAGATGAGCTTCCCTGAGAAAGTTTCTGACAGTTTGGCATACATTCTTTGGTTGTGCAAACCCACAGTTTTATCAGCTGTCAAGGTGGCTGGTCTCAGACGATCTTGCAAGTGAAGAAGGCGGATGTGGAGGTCCTGGACTGGTGTGGTTACACTTGATCTGCGGTTCTGAGGCCGGTTGGACGTATTGCCAAATTCTCTAAAATGATGTTGGAGGCAGCTTATGGTAGAGCAAATAACATTCAGTTCTCTGGCCACAGCTCTAGTGGACATTCCTGCAGTCAGCATGCCAATTGCACGCCCCCTCAAAACTTGAGACATCTGTGGCATTGTGTTGTGTGACAGAACTGCACACTCTAGAGTTGCCTTTTATTGTCTCCAGCACAAGTTGCACCTTTGTAATGCTGTTTAATCAGCTTCTTGATATGCCACACCTGTTAGGGGGTTGGATTATCTAGGAAAAGGAGAAATGGCCATTAACAGGGATGTAAACAAATGTTTGCACAACATTTTAGCGAAATAAGCTTTTTGTGCATATGGAACATTTCTGGGATCTTATATTTCAGCTCATGAAACAGGACCAACACTTTACATGTTGCATTTGTATTTTTGTCCAGTGTATATATATATATATATATATATATATATATATATATATATATATATATATATATATATATATATATATATATATATATATAATATATATATTTTGAAATAGTAAAATGTTTTCAGTGTAAACCTAAATGACTAAAACCAGATATAATGTATGTAGAAATAATTAGTAATGCATATTTGAATAACATATTTGAGAAATAAAAATGTAACTAGACAGTCATTGAGAATCTAAAATTCCTACAATGCCATGGCATGGGTCCCCCATAGATTTTGTTATAATGTTTGAATCAATGAGATTGCATAATCACAAGGTTTAAGCCATGGCAAAATGTGTAGAAATACAAGGTAATTCGTTTTGAAACTGAAATTCTTCTCTCAGCCCCATGAGAAATATATAGAATTGCAGGAAATTAGCTTGAAAACAGCAACATTTTGTCTCTGTTGCCAAGAGGAGGGCCTCTAAAACCTTCAAGCTCTGTTAAGTTCGTTGCTGACCATTGCTGGACAGCCATTTTCAAGTCATGCCATAGGTTTGTAAGCTGATTTTAAGTCAAAACTGTAAGTAGGCCACTCCGGAACATTCAATGTTGTCTTGGTAAGCAACTCCATTGCATATTTGTTCTTGTGTTTAAGGTTATTGTCCTGCTGAAAGGTGAATTTGTCTCCCAGTGTCTGTTGGAAAGCAGACTGAACCAAGTTTTCCTTTAGAATTTTGCCAGTGCTTAGCACTATTCCGTTTCTTTTTATCCTGAGAAACTCCCTTTTCCTTGCCGATGACAAGAATACCCATAACATGATGCAGCCACCACCATGCTTGACAATATAAAGAGTGGTACTCAGTGATGTGTTGTGTTGGTTTTGCCCCAAACATAACGCTTTGTATTCACTACAAAAAGTGAATTTCTTTGCCACATTTTTTGCAGTTTTACTTTATTGCCTTATTGCAAAAAGGATGCATATTTTGGAATATTTGTATTCTATACTGCAGGGATCATCAACTCAATTAAGCTACGGGAAGATTTTATCTTGAGCGGATGGTCGGGGAGGCGTAACACAATTAAAAATAATTTGTAGACTTCAAATTGACCGCAAGAGTGTAATTAATGACTGCGCCATGCACAAAATGATATTCAATGTCTGCATTTTTATTTTTACCCATCTACCAATAGGTGCCCTACTTTGCAAACCATTGGAAAACCTCTCTGTCTTTGTGGTTAAATCTGTGCTTGAATTTTACTGCTTGACTGAGGGACCTTACAGATAATTGTCAACTCAGCAAAAAAATAAACGTCCCTTTCAAAGATAATTAGCAAAAATCCAAATAACTTCACAGGTCTTCATTGTAAAGGGTTTTAACAATGTTTGCCATGCTTGTTCAATGAACCACTCAGCCCAGTCAAAACTGTTCGCTGCTCTGGCCCCCCAATGGTGGAACAAACTCCCTCACGACGCCAGGACAGCGGAGTCAATCACCACCTTCCGGAGACACCTGAAACCCCACCTCTTCAAGGAATACCTAGGATAGGATAAGTAATCCTTCTCACCACCCCCCCCTTAATGATTTAGATGCACTATTGTAAAGTGGCTGTTCCACTGGATGTCAGAAGGTGAATTCACCAATTTGTAAGTCGCTCTGGATAAGAGCGTCTGCTAAATGACTTAAATGTAAATGTAAATGAACCATACACAATTAATGAACATGCACCTGTGGAACGGTCGTTAAGACACTAACAGCTTACAGACGATAGGCAATTAAGGTCACAGTTATGAAAACTTAGGACACTACAGAGGCCATTCTACTGACTCTGAAAAACACCAAAGGAAAGATGCCCAGGGTCCCTGCTCATCTGCGTGAATGTGCCGTAGGCATGCTGCAAGGAGGCATGAGGACCGCAGATGTGGCCAGCGCAATAAATTGCAATGTCCGTACTGTGAGACGCCTAGAACAGGGATACAGGGAGATAGGATGGACAGCTGATCGCCCTCGCAGTGGCAGACCACGTGTAACAACACCTGCAAAGCATCGGTACATCCTGTGCCGAATCCAACATGGCATAGCAGTCAGACGTCTGTTCGTCTTGTCCCGTCCCAAGTATATATATTTTTCTTCATATGTTTTTTTAAAACTCAATTGCCATCTACGGACTGAACATACTCTCCTGCAACCCGCATCACCCAAACGTGGGACAGATCTGCTATTTTTTACACTTTAGAACCAGAACCCCCAACAGAAACTAGCCAGCTAACTAGCTACTAGCTAGTAGTCAGTTAGCCACTGCTAGCGGTCATCACTTTTAAGTTGGACTGATGTCCAGCCTCAGCCTGGTCAATTCCTGCCAGTCTGCACAGCACGATTTCAACCCAGAGCATATCGGACTTCTTTTTCTCTACCACATCTCCACATCTCCGGATTCCTACCACAAGCTCTGAACCTTTACACCGGATCATCGCAGCTAGCTAGCTGGTATCCGAGTGTCTACTCCTGGCTAACATCTCTGTCCCAAAGCAAGCACCAGTTAGCCTGGAGCTAGCCTCGAGCTAGGTCCATCTCCTGGCTAGCTGAAGAGGTCCATCAGCCAATTCTTGGGCTACAATACCTATTTTGCCAATTGGCCTGGACCCTTTTACTCCAGACCCGGAGCCCCACCGATCCATCACGACTGGTCTGCCGACATAAACTTCCGAGTGGGTTTCAACAGGCTCTTCCGTTGCACATCCCCTGAAGGCCCATCTGTTAGCCTGTTAGCCCTGGCTCGCTAGCTGTCTGAATTGCCGTCTCCAGCTCTGCTCAATATTCCTTAGCTAGCCCTTTTGTTCCACCTCACACACATGCGGTGACCTTACCTGGCTTAAATGGTGCACCGAGAAACAAAACCTCTCTCATCGTCACTCAATGCCTAGTTTTACCTCCACTGTATTCACCTCCTGCCATACTATTGTCTGTACATTATGCCTTGAATCTATTCCTCCACACCCAGAAATCTGCTCCTTTTACTCTCTGTTCCGAACGCACTAGAAGACCAGTTCTTATAGCCTTTAGCCATACCCTTATCCTACTCCTACTCTATTCCTCTGGTGACGTAGAGGTTAACCCAGGCCCTGCACAGCTTAGCTCCATTCCCATTCCCCAGGCACTGTCATTTGTTAACTTCTGTAACCGTAAAACCTGGTTTCATGCATGTTAACATTAGAAGCCTCCTCCCTAAGTTTGCTTTATTCACTGCTTTAGCACACTGTGCCAAGCCGGATGTCCTAGCCGTGTCTGAATCCTGGCTTAGGCAGGCCACCAAAAGTCCAGAAATTTCCATCCCTAACTATAGAAATTTCTGAAAGATAGAACTGCCAAAGGGGGCTGAGTTGCAATCTACTGCAGAGATAGCCTGTAGAGTTCTGTCATACTATCCAGGTCTCCAATTTGAGCTTCTACTTTTAAAAATCCATCTTTCCAGAAACAAGTCTCTCACCGTTGCTGCTTGTTATAGACCAAATCAAATTCAAATCAAATCAAATTTATTTATATAGCCCTTCGTACATCAGCTGATATCTCAAAGCGCTGTACAGAAACCCAGCCTAAAACCCCAAACAGCAAGCAATGCAGGTGTAGAAGCACGGTGGTTAGGAAAAACTCCCTAGAAAGGCCAAAACCTAGGAAGAAACCTAGAGAGGAACCAGGCTATGTGGGGTGGCCAGTCCTCTTCTGGCTGTGCCGGGTAGAGATTATAACAGAACATGGCCAAGATGTTCAAATGTTCATAAATGACCTGCATGGTCGAATAATAATAAGGCAGAACAGTTGAAACTGGAGCAGCAGCACGGCCAGGTGGACTGGGGACAGCAAGGAGTCATCATGTCAGGTAGTCCTGGGGCATGGTCCTAGGGCTCAGGTCCTCCGAGAGAGAGAAAGAAAGAGAATTAGATAGAGCATATGTGGGGTGGCCAGTCCTCTTCCGGCTGTGCCGGGTGGAGATTATAACAGAACATGGCCAAGATGTTCAAATGTTCATAAATGACCAGCATGGTCGAATAATAATAAGGCAGAACAGTTGAAACTGGAGCAGCAGCACGGCCAGGTGGACTGGGGACAGCAAGGAGTCATCATGTCAGGTAGTCCTGGGGCATGGTCCTAGGGCTCAGGTCCTCTGAGAGAGAGAAGGAGAGAATTAGAGAACGCACACTTAGATTCACACAGGACACCGAATTGGACAGGAGAAGTACTCCAGATATAACAAACTGACCCCAGCCCCCGACACATAAACTACTGCAGCATAAATACTGGAGGCTGAGACAGGAGGGGTCAGGAGACACTGTGGCCCCATCCGAGGACACCCCTCGGACAGGGCCAAACAGGAAGGATATAACCCCACCCACTTTGCCAAAGCACAGCCCCCACACCACTAGACCCCTATCAGCTCCCAGTTGTGCCCTGGACACCATATGTGAATTGATTGCCCCCATCTATCTTTAGAGTTCGTACTGTTAGGTGACCTAAACTGGGACATAATGAACACCTTGGCTGTTATACAATCTAAGCTAGATGCCTTCAATCTCACACAAATTATCAAGGAACCTACCAGGTACATCCCTAAATCCGTAACCATGGGCACCCTCTTAGATATCATCCTGACCAACTTGCCCTCTAAATACACCTGTGCTGCATTCAACCAGGATCGCATTGCCTCATTGCCTGCATGTGTAATGGGTCCGCAGCCAAACGACCAACCCTCATCACTATCAAACGCTCCCTAAAACACTTCAGCGAGCAGGCCTTTCTAATTGATATGGCCCGGTTATCCTGGAAGGATATTGACCTCATTCTGTCAGTAGAGGATGCCTGGTTGCTCTTTAAAAGTGCTTTCCTCACCAACTCAAATAAGCATGCCCCATTCAAAAAATGTAGAACTAAGAACAGATATAGCTCTTGGTTCACCCCAGACTTAACTGCCCTTGACCCACAAAAACATCCTGTGGCATTCTGCATTTGCATCGAATAGCCCCCGCGATATGCTACTTTTCAGGGAAGTCAGGAACCAATATACACAGGCAGTTAGGAAAGCAAAGGCTAGCTTTTTCAAACAGAAATTTGCATACTGTAGCACTAATTCCAAAAACTTTTGGGACATTGTAAAGTCCATGTAGAAGAAGAGCACCTCCTCCCAGCTGCCCACTGCACTGAGAATAGGAAACATTGTCACCACCGATAAATCTACAATAATCGATTTCAATAAGAATTTTTCTACACCCCCCCCCCCCCCCCCCCCCCGAGATCCCCAGAGAAAATAAAGCTGCCGCGGTCATCCCCCTCTTCAAAGGTCGAGACACTCTAGACACAAACTCTTACAGACCTAAATCTATCCTGCCCTGCTTTTCTAAAATATTCAAAAGCCAAGTTAACAAACATATCACCGACCATTTCAAATCCCACCATACCTTCTCCACTATGCAATCTGGTTTCTGAGCTGGTCATGGGTGCACGTCAGCCACACTTAAGGTCCTAAACAATATCTTAACCGCCATCGATAAAAGACAGTACTATGCAGCCGTCTACATCGACCTGGCCAAGGATTGACCACATTCTTATTCTGTCAATCACCACATTTCTGACTCAATAGCCTTAGCATCTGAAATGACTGCCTCGCCTGGTTCACCATCTACTTCTCAGATAGAGTTCAGTGTGTCAAATCGGAGGACCCATTGTCCGGACCTCTGGCAGTCTATGGGGGTGCCACAGGGTTCAATTCTCGGGCCGACTCTTTTCTCTATATGTCAATGATGTTGCTCTTGCTACTGGTGATTCTCTGATCCACCTCTATGCAGACGACACCATTCTGTATACATCTGGCCCTTCTTTGGACACTGTGCTGTAAAGGCAGATGGATCGGACCAAGATGCAGCGTGGTAAGTGTTCACAATGTTTTTAATAATGACAAATGAACACTCGAACAAAAACAATAAACGATAACGTGAAATCTACAAAAACCGAAACAGTACCGTTTGGCGACAAACACACACACGGAAACAAACACCCACAAACCGACAGTGAAACCCAGGCTACCGAAGTATGATTCTCAATCAGAGACAACTAACGACACCTGCCTCTGATTGAAAACCATACTAGGCCGAAACAGAAACCAAACATAGAAAAGCAAACATAGACTGCCCACCCCAACTCATGCCCTGACCATACTAAATAAAGACAAAACAAAGGAAATAAAGGTCAGAACGTGACATGTGCTAACAAACCTCCAAACGAGCTTCAATGCCACACAAAACTCCTTCTGAGCCCTCCAACTGCCTTTAAATGCAAGTCAAATTAAGTGCATGCTCTTCAACTCATTGCTGCCCGCACTCTCCCACCCGACTAGAATCACTACTCTGGACAGTTCTGACTTAGAACATGTGGACAACTACAAATACCTAGGTGTCTGGTTAGACTGTAAACTCTCCTTCCAGACTCACGTTAAGCATCTCCAATCCAATATTACGTCTAGAATCGGCTTCCTATTTCATAACAAAGCCTCCTTCACTCATGCTGCCAAACATACCCTTGTAAAACTGACTATCCTACCGGTCCTTGACTTCGGCGATGTAATTTACAAAATATCCTCCAACACTCTACTCAGCAAATTGGATATAGTCTATCACAGTGCCATCTGTTTTGTCACCAAAGCCCCATATACAACCCACCACTGCGACCTGTATGCTCTCGTTGGCTGGCCCTCACTACATATTCGTCTCCAAACCCACTGGCTCCAAGTCATCTATAAGTCTATGCTTGGTAAAGCCCCACCTTATCTCAGCTCACTGGTCACCAAAGAAATACACACCCGTAGCACGCCCTCCAGCAGGTATATTTCACTGGTCACCCCCAAAGCCAACACTTCATTTGGCCTCCTTTCCTTCCAGTTCTCTGCTGCCAATGACTGGAACAAATTTCAAAAATCACTGAAGCTGGAGTCATATCTACCTCTCTAATTTTAAGCATCAGCTGTCAGAGCAGCTTACCGATCACTGTACCTGTACACAGCCAATCTATAAATAGCACACCCAACTACCTCATCCCCATATTGTTACTTCTCCTCTTGCTCTTTTGCACCCCAGTGTCTCTACTTGCACATCATCGTCTAAACATCTATCACTCCAGTGTTAATGCTAAATTGTAATTATTTTGCCACCATGGCCAATTTATTGCCTTACCCCCCTACTCTTCTACATTTGCACACACTGTACATAGATTTTTCTATTGTGTTTTTGACTATGTTTGTTTATGTGCAACTCTGTGTTGTTGTTTTTGTCACATTGCTTGGTTTTATCTTGGCCAGGTCGCAGTTGTAAATGAGAACTTGTTCTCAACTGGCCTATCTGGTTAAATAAAAGTGAACTAAATTTTTGAAAATTAAAAATCCGAACATCACACCTGCGGGATAGGTACAGGACGGCAACAACAACTGCCTGAGTTACACCAGGAACGCACAATCCCTCCATCAGTGCTCAGACTGTCCGCAATAGGCTGAGAGAGGCTGGACTGAGGGCTTGTAGGCCTGTTGTAAGGCAGGTCCTCACCAGACATCACCGGCAACAACGTTGCCTATGGGCACAAACCCACCATCGCTGGACCAGGCAGGACTGGCAAAAGTGCTCTTCTCTGATGAGTCACAATTTTGTCTCACCAGGGGTGATGATTGGATTTGTGTTTATCACCGAAGGAATGAGTGTTACACTGAGGCCTGTACACCTGTATCGATTTGGACGTGGAGGGTCCGTCATGGTCTGGGACGTGTGTCACAGCATCATCGGACTGAGCTTGTTGTCATTGCAGGCAATCTCAACACTGTGCGTTACAGGGAAGACATCCTCCCTCATGTGGTACCCTTCCTGCAGGCTCATCCTGACATGACCCTCCAGCATGACAATGCCACCAGCCATACTGCTCGTTCTGTGCATGATTTCCTGCGAGACAGGAATGTCAGTGTTCTGCCATGGCCAGCGAAGAGCCCGGATCTTAATCCCATTGAGCATATCTGGGACCTGTTTAATCAGAGGGTGAGGGCTAGGGCCATTCCCCCCAGAAATGTCCGGAAACTTGTGTGGTAACATATCACAGCAAAAACTGGCAAATCTTGTGCAGTTCATCAGGAGGAGATGCACTGTAGTACTTAATGCAGCTGGTGGAAACACCAGATACTGACTTATTTTTGACCCCCCCTTTGTTCAGGGACACATTATTCCATTTCTGTTAGTAACATTTCTGTGGAACTTGTTCAGTTTACGTCTCAGTTGTTGATCTTGTTATGTTCATACAAATATTTACACATGTTAAGTTTGTTGAAAATTAACACAGTTGACAGTGAGAGGATGTTTCTTTTGTTGCTGAGTTTGTGTGGGGTACAGATGTGGGGTAGTCATGACTTGCACACAGAGTGAGTCCAGGCCATAACAAAAGGGTTGAACACTAATTGACTCAAGATATTACAGCTTTTTTCATTCTTTTCATTTTTTTTTCAAAACATAATTTCACTTTGACATCATGGGGTATTGTGTGTAGACCAGTGACACAAAATATCAATGTAATCAATTTTAAATCCAGGCTGTAACACAACAAAATGTGGCAGAAATCAAGGGGTGTGAATACTTTCTGAAGGCACTGAAAATACCATACATGACCAAAAGTATGTGGACATCTGCTTGTCGAACGTCTCATTTCAAAATCATGTGCATTAATTTTGAGTTGGTCCCCCTTTTGCTGCTATAACATCCCCACATTGTTGGGGGGACTTGCTTCCATTCAGCCACAGAGCATTCGTGAGGTCGTGCACTGATGTTGGGCGATTAGGCCTGGATTGCAGTCTGCGTCCCAATTCATCCCAAAAGTGTTTGCTGGGGTTGAGGTCCAGGCTTTGTGCAGGCCAGTCAAGTTCTTCCACACCGACCTCGACAATTTCTATTTTGCATCCCCACAATGATCCAAATGTGGAATCCGTACCCTTCTTGATATCATAGACAGTAATGGATTGAGAAATACCAAGATTTGAAAAATACATACACATTACCAGGCTACTCCTTGTTTCTATATTTACAATGTAGGTCAGCTATGTTGTCCCCATGGGAAACCCAACTACCGAAACACCCAATGATGGGATATATAAATACATTTTTGCGGCTCCCGAAAGGACTAATCTCTATAATATATAAACAACATTTGGAAAGCTCATATTCTGAGCTAGCCCACAGCTCTATATAATTTAATCTTAACCACGCTTTAACTGGAACAGAATATGGAACAATATGACCTTGGCATCCCGTAATCCGAACCATCAATTTCAATATTTTATGTTTGTTCACAGACTGTATTTAACATCAAGGAAATGTTTTAAATTGGAAATTGGCCTCATTCCCAAATGTTCACTGTGCCCCCTAAAGTAGGCACACTCCTTCAAATGATGTGGAAGTGCCCTGCCGTTTAATCTTTTGAGGCAAAGTTACAAAATTCATTTTGAAGTGCATGAATTTAAATATTAATTGCTTTCCATCTATTATGCTACTTAACGATGAAGGCCCCTCAATCAATCATAGAAAATTACTGCTGGCAGGCGCACAGCTAAAAAACTCTCCCATTTAACCATACAGTTACTATTAAAAGTTAGAACATTAGAATTATTGACAATGAGAATGAATGGTGCTAGTCAATGAACACAGTGGAAACTGGTTTTTAGAAATATTTGCAAATACATTACAAATAAAAACAAATACCTTATTTACATAAGTAGTCATGTTGTTGTCCCCACAGCATGATGCTGCCACCACCATGCTTCACCGTAAAGATGGTGCCAGGTTTCCTCCAGAGGAGACGCTTGGCATTCAGGCCAAAGAGTTCAATCTTGGTTTCATCAGACCAGAGAATCTTGTTTCGCATGGTCTGAGAGTCCTATGGGGGGCCTTTTGGCAAACAAGCGGGATGTCATGTGTATTTTACTGAGGAGTGTTTTCTGTCTGGCCACTCTACCATAAAGGCCTGATTGGTGGAGTGCTGCAGAGATGGTTGTCCTTCTGGAAGGTTCTCCCATCTCCACAAATAAATGTGACCATCGGGTTCTTGGTTGAATCCCTGACCAAGGCCCTTCTCCCCCGATTGCTGTTTGACCAGGCGACTACAGTGATTCTTCCTTTAAAAGTTGTGGCGTACTGCAGCACAGCTTGCGGGGTACCGCAGAATTCTATGGCACGTTATTTATGTGTCAGCCATTATTGGCAGAATGACGCATTTTACCACAATCTGCCAACATCTACCACAAACTGTCGCAGCATAAACTCAAAACTTTTAAAGGACGAACCACTGTAGCTCTTGGAAAAGTTTTGGTGGTTCCTAACTTCTTCCATATAAGAATAATGGAGGCCACTGTGTTCTTGAGGACCTTCAATGCTGCAGACATATTTTGGTACCCTTCTCCAGATCTGTGCCTCGACACAATCCTGCATCGGGAGCTCTACGGATAATTCTTTTGACCTCAAGGCTTGGTTGTGCTCTGACATGCACAGTTTTTTTCTGACATTTACAGTCAACTGTGGAACCTTATATAGACAAGTGTGTGCCTTTCCAAATCACGTCTAATAAATTGAATCCACCACAGGTGGACTCTAATCAAATTCAAGGATGATCAATGGAAACAGGATGCACCTGAGCTCAATTTCGAGTCGCATAACAAATGGTCTGAATACTTATGTAAATAAGGTATCTGTTTTTTATATCTAATACTCTTGCAAAAATGTCAAAAACCTGTTTTAACTTGGTCATTTATGGGTATTGTGTGTAGATTGATGAGGAAAATAAATCATTTAATCCATTTTAGAATAAGGCAAAATGTGTAAAAAGGGAAGGGGTCTGAATACTTTCCGAATGCACTGTATATGTATATACAGTACCAGTCAAAGGTTTGGACAACCTTCTCATTCAGAGGATTTTCTTTAATTTGACTATTTTCTACATTATAGAATAATAGTGAAGACATCAAAACTATCAAATAACACAAATCAAATTAAATCAAATTTTATTTGTCACATACACATGGTTAGCAGATGTTCATGCGAGTGTAGCGAAATGCTTGTGCTTCTAGTTCCGACAATGTAGTAATAACCAACGAGTAATCTAGCTAACAATTCCAAAACTACTACCTTATACACATAAGTGTAAAGGGATAAAGAATATGTACATAAAGATATATGAATGAGTGATGGTACAGAGCGGCATACATATGAGATGAGTATGTAAACAAAGTGGCATAGTTTAAAGTGGCTAGTGATACATGTATTACATAAAGATCCAGTAGATGATATAGAGTACAGTATATACATATACATATGAGATAAATAATGTAGGGTATGTAAACATTATATTAAGTAGCATTGTTTAAAGTGGCAAGTGATATATTTTACATCAATTCCCATCAATTCCCATTATTAAAGTGGCTGGAGTTGAGTCAGTGTGTTGGCAGCAGCCACTCAATGTTAGTGGTGGCTGTTTAACAGTCTGATGGCCTTGAGATAGAAGCTGTTTTTCAGTCTCTCGGTCCCAGCTTTGATGCACCTGTACTGACCTCGCCTTCTGGACGATAGCGGGGTGAACAGGCAGTGGCTCGGGTGGTTGTTGTCCTTGAAGATCTTTATGGCCTTCCTGTGACATCGGGTGGTGTAGGTGTCCTGGAGGGCAGGTAGTTTGCCCCTGGTGATGCGTTGTGCAGACCTCACTACCCTCTGGAGAGCTTTACGGTTGTGGGTGGAGCAGTTGCCGTACCAGGCGATGATACAGCCCGACAGCGTGCTCTCGATTGTGCATCTGTAGAAGTTTTTGAGTGCTTTTGGTGACAAGCCGAATTTCTTCAGCCTCCTGAGGTTGAAGAGGCGCTGCTGCGCCTTCTTCACGATGCTGTCTGTGTGGGTGGACCAATTCAGTTTGTCTGTGATGTGTACGCCGAGGAACTTAAAACTTACTACCCACATATGGAATCATGTTGTTGTAATGAGTATGATGGGAGACATAGTGCTGGTTTCAAGCACAGGGCGCAGCAGGTGTTTATTTAGCAAAGGCTCAGTCGGTAGAGCATGGTGCTTGCAACGCCAAGCGTCGTGGGTTCGATTCCCGCTAGGGCCACCCATATGTAAAAGTAGTGGCCCCAGCCGACTTGTAAGTCGCTTTGGACAAAAGCGTCTGCTAAATGGGATATATTATTATTATTATATTACAACAGGAGGAGGCAGTTAGCAGGGTCCAGGGACAGGCAGAAGGTCATACACAGGGAATCCAAAAGGTAACAGTACAGACATGGGAAAAAGGCTAATAACGTAGTCCGGGAGATAAGTGTAATGGGTGCGTGTCTGTGGCAGGGATGTCAGGCTCAGGAAAACGAACTTGGTATAAACGGAGTCGTTTATTAAGTGCTCATAAAACTCTGAAAACCAAAATATAAAAAAAATAATATAAGTGGGTCCCCCGACACATGACTTACACATAACATACAATAAAACAATCTCCGACAAGGACATGAAGGGAAACAGAGGGTTAAATACACAACATGTAATTGATGGGATTGGAATCAGGTGTGAAGGAAGACAAGACAAAAGACAATGGAAAATTAAAAATGGATCAGTGATTGCTGGAAGGCCGGTGACGTCGACCGCCGAACACCGCTCGAACAAGGAGAGGGACCGACTTCGGCGGAAGTCGTGACAATCAGGCAAGAGGTTGATGACCGGAAATCTGATTGGCAAAAGTACAGGCAAGGAATAGGCAAAACACTTTGTTAGTGAGGATGATCAAAAACTACAATACACAGGTGGACTAATATTGAAATAAACAGAGCTCCGAATAGAATGTGATCAAAAACAAACAATACCTCGCAATGAACTGAACTAAATAGTGTGTGTAAATGACATACAGGTGTTAGAACAGGCGATCAAAATTCAGGTGATTGGGATCTGGAGAGTGAGCTGCGTTCAGGGGATCTATGTCTTTGAAGGTGTGAGCTGAAAAGTGGACTGGAAAGTGAACTGCGCTCAGGGGATCTATGTGTTTAAGAGTATGAGTTGAAAACACGACGTTACAGTAGTAACCAACAAAGTGTTAAACAAATCAAAATATATAAGTTATATTTTAGATTCTGCAAAGTAGCCACCCTTTGCCTGAATGACAGCTTAATGACAGACACGTCAACAGTGAAGAGGCGACTCCGGGATGCTGGCCTTCTAGGCAGAGATACAAAGAAAAAGTAATATCTCAGACTGGCCAATAAAAATACAAGTTTAAGAGGAACTCTGCCGAGAAGGCCAGCATCCCGGAATCGCTTCTTCACTGTGGACGTTGAGACTGGTGATTTGTGGGTACTATTTAATGAAGCTGCCATTTGAGGACTTGTAAGGCGTCTGTTTCTCAAACTAGACACTCTAATGTACTTGTCCTCTTGCTAAGTTGTGCACCGGGGCCTCTCACTCCTCTTTCTATTCTGGTTAGAGCCAGTTTGCTCTGTTCTGTGAAGGGAGTAGTACACAATGTTGTACGAGATCTTCAGTTTCTTGGCAATTTCTCACATGGAATAGCATTCATTTCTCAGAACCAGAATAGACTGACGAGTTTCAGAAGAAAGTTACGTGTTTCTTGCCATTTTGAGCCTGTAATCGAACCCACAAATGCTGATGCTCCAGATACTCAACTAGTCTAAAAAAAGACCAGTTTTATTGCTTCTTTAATCAGCACACAGTTTTCAGCTGTGCTAACATAATTGCAAAAGGGTTTTCTAATGATCAATTAGCCTGTTAAAATTATAAACTTGGATTAGCTAACACAACGTGCCATTGGAACACAGTGATGGTTGCTGATAGAATACTTCCGGCGCCGACAGAGATGGCCGCCTCGCTTCGCGTTCCTAGGAAACTATGCAGTTTTTTAAATGTTATTTCTTACATTAGTACCCCAGGTCATCTTAGGTTTCATTACATACAGTCGAGAAGAACTACTGAATATAAGATTAGAGTCAACTCACCATCAGTACGACCAAGAATATGACTTTCGCGAAGCGGATCCTGTGTTCTACCTTTCACCCAGGACAACGGAATGGATCCCAGCCGGCGACCCAAAAAAACGACTCCGTAAAAGAGGGAAACGAGGCGGTCTTCTGGTCAGACTCCGGAGACGGGCACATCGTGCACCACTCCCTAGCATTCTTCTCGCCAATGTCCTGTCTCTTGACAACAAGGTTGATGAAATCCGAGCAAGGGTAGCATACCAGAAGGACATCAGAGACTTAACGTTCTTTGCTTCACGGAAACGTGGCTCACTGGAGAGACGCTATCGGAGTTGGTGCAGCCAGCGGGTTTCTCCACGCATCACGCCGACAGAAACAAACATCTTTCTGGTAAGAAGAGGAGCGGGGGCGTATGCCTTATGGCTAACGAGATGTGGTGTGATCACAGAAACATGCAGGAACTCAAATCCTTCTGTTCACCTGATTTAGAATTCCTCACAATCAAATGTCGACCGCATTATCTACCAAGAGAATTCTCTTCGATTATAATCACAGCCGTATATATTCCCCCCCAAGCAGACACATCGATGGCTCTGAACGAACTTTATTTGACTCTTTGCAAACTGGAATCCATACATCCTGAGGCTGCATTCATTGTAGCTGGGGATTTTAACAAGGCTAATCTGAAAACAAGACTCCCTAAATTGTATCAGCATATCGATTGCGCAACCAGGGCTGGCAAAACCTTGGATCATTGTTATTCTAACTTCCGCGACGCATATAAGGCCCCGCCCTCCTTTCGGAAAAGCTGACCACGACTCAATTTTGCTGATCCCTGCCTACAAACAGAAACTAAAACAAGAAGCTCCCATGCTGAGGTCTGTCCAACGCTGGTCCGACCAAGCTGATTCCACACTCCAAGACTGCTTCCATCACGTGGACTGGGAAATGTTTCATATTGCGTCAGACAACAACATTGACGAATACGCTGATTCAGTGTGCGAGTTCATTAGAACGTACGTTGAAGATGTCGTTCCCATAGCAACGATTAAAACATTCCCAAACCAGAACCCGTGGATTGATGGCAGCATTCGCGTGAAACTGAAAGCGCGAGCCACTGCTTTTAATCAGGGCAAGGTGACTGGAAACATGACCGAATACAAACAGTGCAGCTATTCCCTCCGCAAGGCTATCAAAGAAGCTAAGCGTCAGTATAGAGACAAAGTAGAATCTCAATTCAACGGCTCAGACACAAGAGGTATGTGGCAGGGTCTACAGTCTATCACCGACTACAAAAAGAAAACCAGCCCAGTCACGGACCAGGATGTCTTTCTCCCAGGCAGACTAAATAACTTTTTTGCCCGCTTTGAGGACAATACAGTGCCACTGACACGGCCTGCAACGAAAACATGTGGACTCTCCTTCACTGCAGCCGAGGTGAGTAAAACATTTAAACGTGTTAACCCTCGCAAGGCTGCAGGCCCAGACGGCATCCCCAGCCGCACCCTCAGTGCATGTGCAGACCAGCTGGCTGGTGTGTTTACTGACATATTCAATCAATCCCTATACCAGTCTGCTGTTCCCACATGCTTCAAGAGGGCCACTATTGTTCCTGTTCCCAAGAAAGCTAAGGTAACTGAGCTAAACGACTACCGCCCCGTAGCACTCACTTCCTTCATCATGAAGTGCTTTGAGAGACTAGTCAAGGACCATATCACCTCCACCCTACCTGACACCCTAGACCCACTCCAATTTGCTTACCGCCCAAATAGGTCCACAGACGATGCAATCTCAACCACCCTGCACACTGCCCTAACCCATCTGGAC
This sequence comes from Oncorhynchus masou masou, assembly GCF_036934945.1. Classification (NCBI taxonomy): domain Eukaryota; kingdom Metazoa; phylum Chordata; class Actinopteri; order Salmoniformes; family Salmonidae; genus Oncorhynchus; species Oncorhynchus masou. The sequence continues at coordinate 35,679,099 of NC_088212.1, forward strand.
AAGAGGAATACCTATGTGAGAATGCTGTTCATCGACTACAGCTCGGCATTTAACACCATAGTACCCTCTAAGCTCGTCATCAAGCTCGAGACCCTGGGTCTCGACCCCGCCCTGTGCAACTGGGTACTGGACTTCCTGACGGGCCGCCCAGAAGGCGAGGTCAGTACAGGTGCATCAAAGCTGAGACCGAGAGACTGAAAAACAACTTCTATCTCAAGGCCATCAGACTGTTAAACAGCAACCACTAACATTGAGTGGCTGCTGCCAACACACTGACTCAACTCCAGCCACTTTAATAATGGGAATTGATGGGAAATTATGTAAAATATATCACTTGCCACTTTAAACAATGCTACCTAATATAATATTTACATACCCTACATTATTCATCTCATATGTATACATATATACTGTACTCTATATCATCTACTGCATATTTATGTAATACATGTATCACTAGCCACTTTAAACTATGCCACTTTGTTTACATACTCATCTCATATGTATATACTGTACTCGATACCATCTACTGTATCTTGCCTATGCTGCTCTGTACCATCACTCATTCATATATCTTTATGTACATATTCTTTATCCCCTTACACTTGTGTATAAGACAGTAGTTTTGGAATTGTTAGTTAGATTACTCGTTGGTTATTACTGCATTGTCGGAACTAGAAGCACAAGCATTTCGCTACACTCGCATTAACATCTGCTAACCATGTGTATGTGACAAATAAAATTTGATTTATTTTGATTTTAATGGCCCTCTGTTCGCCAATGTCGATATTCCATTTTAAAAAATCAGCGGTTTCCAGCTAAAATAGTCATTGACAACATTAACAATGTCTACACAGTATTTCTGATCAATTTAATGTTATTTTAATGGACAAAAAAGTGTTATTTTCTTTCAAAAACAAGGACAAAAACAAGTGACCCAAACTTTTGAGCGGTATATATATATATATATATATATACATATACATATACATATATATATATATATATATATATATATATATATATATATATATATATATATATATATATATATATATATATCTCTATATATATATCTCTCTCTCTATATATATATCTCTATATATATCTCTCTCTCTCTCTATATATATATATATATATATATATATATATATTGATCTACTGTATATAGATCTACTGTATGTGACTAACATCCCTGTAGAGTACCGGCTGGAGTGAAAAAGCAGAGTGTGTGTGTGTGAGAGAGCAGAAAGGACCTCCGTTCCTCTATCCACTCCAGCACATCAAAGCTTTTTCCACAGGCAGCCGCTGTCAATATCTCACCTGCAGGGAAAGCTTGCATAGCCACGCACGCACGCACGCACACACAACACAGGGCCCTCAACACAGGGGCACATCCTCAAAAGGTTCAACAGCTGCACCATTGAGAGCATCCTGACTGGTTGCATCACTGTTGGTCTGGCAACTGCTCGGCCTCCGACCTTAAGGCACTACAGACGGTAGTGCGTACGGCCCAGTACATCACTGGGGCCAAGCTTGCTGACATCCAGGGCCTACATACCAGGCGGTGTCAATGGGAGGCCCTAAGAATTGTCAAAGCCTCCAGCCACACTAGTCATAGACTGTTCTCTCTGCTACCGCACAGCATCGGTACCGGAGCGCCAAGTCGAGGTCCAAGAGGCTTCTCAACAGCTTCTACCCCCAAGCCATAAGACCGCTGAACATCTAATAAAATGGCTACCCAGACTGTCTGCATTGCCACCCCCCCCCCCTTCTACACTGCTGCTACTCTCTAATACTATCTATGCATAGTCACTTTAATAACTCTACATACATGTACATAGTACATTGACTCCGTACCGGTACCCCCGTATGTATATATTGTTATTTTACCACTGCTCTTTAATTATTATTATTTTTCAATACATTTTAGAATAAGGCTGTAATGTAACAAATTGTGGGAAAAGTGAAAGGTCTGAATAGTTTCCAAATGCACTACATGCGAGAAAAACCTGTTGTCACGACCTGGCCTTAGTTATCTTTGTTGTCTTTATTATTTTGGTAAGGCCAGGGTGTGATATGGGTGATTTATGTGTTCTATCTTATCCTTGGGTTTTTGTAGATTAATGGGGTTGTGTTCAGTTTAGTTGTCTAGGTAAGTGTCACGCCCTGGTCTAGATTTATTATGTTTATCTTCATTTATTGGGTCAGGCCAGGGTGTGACATGGGTTTATTTGTGGTGTGTTTCGTCTTGGGGTTGTGTGGGGTGTATAACATAGTCATTGGCTGCCTGAGGCGGTTCTCAATCAGATTCAGGTGATTATCGTTGTCTCTGATTGGGAACCATATTTAGGTAGCCATATTCTTTGTGTGTTTCGTGGGTGATTGTCCTTAGTGTCCTTGTTCCTGTCTCTATGTTAGTTTTACACTAGTATAGACTGTTTCGGTTTTCGTTACGTTCTTTTTGTTTTTTTGTAGTATTTTGTATTGATTCGTGTTTTCCGTTTTTTTCATTAAACATGGATCGCAATCTACACGCTGCATTTTGGTCCGACTCTCCTTCGCCTACAGAAAACCGTTACAGTAAGTCTATGGTTGCCTAGAGTGGTTCTCAATCAGGAGGCAGGTGTTTATCGTTGTCTCTGATTGGAAACCATATTCAGGCAGCCATATTCTTTGGGTATTTTGTGGTTGATTGTTTCCTGTTTTTGTCTTTTCTGCACCAGATAGGGCTGTTTCGATTTTCACGTTTCTTGTTTTGTAGTTGTGTCCATGTTTGAGTTTTCTTATTAAATAACCATGAACTATAACCACGCTGCGTTTTGGTCCGCCTCTCCTTCCCAGGATGAAAGCCGTGACAGAATCACCCACCACAACAGGACCAAGCGGCGTGGTGACAGGCAGCGGCAGGAGGAGCAGCGATGTCAGGATTATTGGACTTGGGAGCAGAATCTGGACTATACGACTTGGGAAGAGATACAGAGGTGGGCGGTCGACTCAGGGAGAGTGCCGGAGCCCGCCTGGGATTCGCTGGAACAGTGCGAGGAGGGTTATAGGAGAATGGAGTTGGAGAAATGAGCACGGCTGCACGGTAGGAAGCCCGAGAGTCAGCCCCTAAAATTTCTTGGGGGTTGGAACTCAGGAAGTATGGCGAAGCCAGGTAGGAGACCTGCGCCAACTTCCTGTGCTTACCGGAGAGCGAGAAAGACCGGGCAGGCACCGTGTTATGCTGTGGCGCGCACGGTGTCCCCAGTGCGGGTGCATAGCCCGGTGCGGTACATACCAGCTCCTCGTATCGGCCGGGCTAGAGTGGGCATCGAGCCAGGTGTCATGAAGCCGGCTCTACGCATCTGGTCTCCAGTGCGTCTCCTTGGGCCGGCGAACATGGCACCAGCCTTACGCATGGTGTCCCCAGGTTCGCCTGCACAGCCCAGTGCGGGCTATTTCTCCTCGCCGCACTGGCAGGGCGACCGGGAGCATTCAACCGGGTAAGGTTGGACAGGCTCGGTGTTCAAGAGCTCCAGTGCGCCTGCACGGTCCGGTCTATCCAGTACCACCTCCACGCACCAGCCCTCCGGTGGCAGCTCCCAGCACTCACCCTGAGGTGCGTGTCCTCGGCCTAGTACAACCAGTGCCGGCACCACTCAACAGGCCTACAGTGCGCCTGTGCAGCGCTGCCAGAGCCTTCCTCCTCTCCAGCGCAGCCGGAGTCTCCCGCCTGTCCGGCGCTGCCTGAGCTGCCCGTCTGCCCAGCGCCACCTGAGCTGCCCGTCTGCCCAGAGCTGCTAGTCTCACGTCTGTCCAGAGCTGCTAGAGTCTCCCATCTGTCATGAGCCGCCAGGGTCTCCCGTCTGTCATGAGCCGCCAGAGTCTCCCGTCTGTCATGAGCCGCCAGAGTCTCCCGTCTGTCATGAGCCGCCAGAGCCGCCAGTCAGCCAGGATCCTCCAGAGCCGCCAGTCAGCCAGGATCCTCCAGAGCCGCCAGTCAGCCAGGATCCTCCAGAGCCGCCAGTCAGCCAGGATCCTCCAGAGCCGCCATTCAGCCAGGATCCTCCAGAGCCGCCATTCAGCCAGGATCCGCCAGAGCCGCCATTTAGCCAGGATCCGCCAGAGCCGCCATTCAGCCAGGATCCGCCAGAGCCGCCATTCAGCCAGAAGCTTCAAGAGCCGTCAACCAGCCTGAGCTACCTCTCAGTCCTGAGCTACCTCAGTCCGGAGCTGCCCCTCAGTCCAGTGGGGCCATTTAGTCGGGTTGCCAATCCTAGGTCGGCGGCGAGGGTCGCCGTTCCTAGGATGCTCCAAAAACGGACTAAGACTATGGTGGAGTGGGGTCCACGTCCCACGCCAGAGCCACCACCGTGGACAGACGACCACCCAGACCCTCCCCTATGGGTTTAGGTGTGCGGCCGGGAGTCCGCACCTTTGGGGGGTGGGGTACTGTCATTCCCTGGCCTTAGTTATCTTTGTTTTCTTTATTATTTTGGTAAGGCCAGGGTGTGGTATGGGTGATTTGTGTTTTGTCTTGTCTATGGGTTTTTGTAGATTAATGGGGTTGTGTTCGGTTTAGTTGTCTAGGTAAGTCTATGGTTGCCTCGAGTGGTTCTCAATCAGAGGCAGGTGTTTATCGTTGTCTCTGATTGGGAACCATATTTAGGCAGCCATATTCTTTGGGTATTTTGTGGGTAATTGTTTCCTGTCTTTGTGTTTTCTGCACCAGATAGGGCTGTTTCGATTTTCACGTTTCTTGTTTCGTAGTTGTGTTCATGTTTGAGTTTTCTTATTAAATAACCATGAACTATAACCACACTGCGTTTTGGTCCGCCTCTCCTTCACAGGATGAAAGCCGTGACACCTGGTAAGAACAATACAATAACATTAATATATTGAATGTATTGAATGTATTGTCCTCATGCTACCATTTCGTATGAGATGTTACAAATTAGTAAAACTTACAATATGTTACAAATGTGATGTAACTCCGTCTATGAATAAATGGTCAGTGTGTGGTATGGTGCAGTAGTCAGCCAGGGTTCTGCTGTTGGATCAGTCTTGTGGCTTGGGGGAAGAGCCTGGTTTTGAGAAAGGTGATCTGAGACTTGATGATGGCCCTCACTCCAGCGGATCCCTCTCCCCTGTGTGCCTCCTTCTCCCACCTTCACGATCGGAGGCCCCTTTCATGTAATGGTTGACTTGAATCTGGACCCCTTCATCCGTGGCATCCCTAGTTGCAGGGTTCTTCCAAATTTTTCCTATACACAAAGAAAGAACATTGAGTTTTGAATTTAAATTGCAGAAGGTTTTACACAACAAGCTTTAAAAAATTCTTAAAAGTAACACATTTAATAATATAAAGTCCTACATAAAGTCTATATAAAGTCCTATACTATATATTAATATTAAGTCCTTGAAACAGGCCTTGTGCCCTGCACCAGTCCAGGTTCTGATGATGGCACGCTGGTTTGACAGAATGCAAGGTAACATCTGCCATACTGTTGAGTTCAGGTCCTTGGCACCCTTTACAGCCATACACCTAAGCTACAAATGTAAAAGTATTAGAAATGACACACTATGTTGAAACATTTCCCTCCCAAACCACATATATTTTATATCCATGTATTATGACAGTCTGTAAAGACAGATGTCAGATTTCCAACAAGTATTTACTTTTCAAAATGCTGAGCGGATGAATTTAATACATGCTGCTGTCTCGTCAGTTTACAACAGTCGCAACAACATCGTCAAAGTTGAAAGTCTCTTGCTCCGGCCCGGGAAAAACCAATGCTATATAAAATTCTGAGCACACTTACAAGTCTCTCCTGGAGCTCAGTGTCCTGGCCTGGCCTGGTCTCCAGCAGCTGCAGGCCTTGCTGGTATCCCATCGGGAGATTGAGATCATCAGGCAAAGATAAATCTCCAACCGACCCATTGGCCATTGACTAACAAAGTATTTATCTTGTTATCCATCACAAGCGTTCGGTTATCTACTGTTATCATACGCCTCAGCAAAAGTGTTTTATCCGGACCGATAGTGAGAGAAAAAGAGCAGTTAATAACTGTCCCACTCCTAAACACAGTTACAGATCATCATGTTTAAGGCTACACCAAAAAGAGATGAGCAAGTTATGTCCTTACCTGATTGCCCAGTAGCAGCAAAGGTCCTTATCATGGTAGTAACCTGTGCCACTTGACTCAGTGAACCTATAGAAAGAATTGAGCAGTTAATCACTGTCACACTCATGAAAACAATGATACGGATCCCTCCGGAACATTCATTACGCACACCTGTCCCCTGTTCCCACTGATTAATACTTGTATAAGTGTGCCCTTTGGTTTCCATTGGGCTGTCGATTATTGTTACAATGTCCATTGGTGCATGTGTGAACCTGTGTTGTGTGTTTTGGACTTTCATGCCCTTGTGGATTGCGCAGATGATTACGAGTCTCGTCCCGTGTGTATTTATTCAAGGTACTCTTCGCTGTTTTGTTTGGGTTTCAACCCTGTGTTTATTTGGTCTTCTTCCCTGTGCCTTTACATGGCACGCTGTCATTTGGGGTATAATTAAAAACCCTATTATGCATTACTGCGCCTGTCTCCCGACTCTCTTCATACAGCAAAAATAGATGTGCCTTGTTATGTTCTCACCTGCTTGCCCACATCTTAGCACCTTAACTTCTTCCCTCAGGGCTCTGTTTTCCTGCTGGAGGTTTTGCATTTCTTATCGGTATTCCTTCAGTGATTTGTTTTCCTGCCGGAGTCTGGATTTCTAACCCAACATTTTTGGAAGAAAATGTCAAAGTAAAGAATTACAGGTTACTTTTTAATACAATTACATACTGTGCAAAACAGGACAGATAAGCATAGTCTCATCCAGGCTGAACGAATGTACTACAGTACATAAACTACAAGACCAAAAGTATGTAGACACCTGCTCGTCAAAGATCTCATTCCAAAATCATGGGAGTTAATATGGAGTTGGTCCCCCCTTTTCTGCTATAACAGCCTCCACTCTTTTGGGAAAGCCTTCCAATAGATGTTGGAACATTGCTGCTGAGACTTGCTTCCATTCAGCCACAAGAGCATTAGTGAGGTTGGGCACTGAACTTGGGCGATTAGGCCTGGCTCGCATTCACCGTTCCAATTCATCCCAAAGGTGTTAGATGGGGTTGAGGTCAGGGCTCCGTGCAGGCCAGTCAAGTTCTTCCACACCAATCTCAAAAAATAATTTCTGTATGGACCTCGCTTTGTGCACGGGGGCATTGTCATGCTGAAAGAGAAACAAAGTTGGGCTGATAGCGTTCTCCTAGCATCCGCCAAACCCAGAATCATCCGTTGGACTGTCAGAGGGTGAAGCGTGATTGATCACTCCAGAGAACGCATTTCTACTGCTCCAGAGTCCAATGTCGGCAAGCTTTACACCTCTCCAGCATATTCTTGGCATTGCGCATGGTGATCTTAGGCTTGTCTGCAGCTGCTCGGCCATGGAAACCAGCTCCAAAACAACAGTTGCTTCCAGAAACATTTTGGAACTCAGTAGTTACTGCTGCAGCCGAGAACATACTATTTTTATGCGCTACGCACTTCAGTACTCGACAGTCCCATTCTGTGAGCTTGTGTGGCCTACAACTTCGCAGCAGAAATTTGACGAACAGACTTGTTGGAAAGGTGGCATCCTATGATAGTGGCACGTTGAAAGTCACTGAGCTCTTCAGTAAGGGCATTCTTCTGCCAATGTTTGTCTATGGAGATTGCATGGCTTTGTGCTCAATTTTGTGCTCAACTGTCAGCAATGAGTGTGGCTGAAATAGCCAAATTCACTAATTTGAAAGGGTGTCCACATAATTTGTATATATAGTGTACCTCCATGGCTGTCATTCACATGTTGCTGTGGTGAATATGATGTTGGGGCTGTCCAATGTCCTGTTTGCCCTGCCCTGTTTGAAACAATACATTGAAATGAAATACTGTCCAAAAAAAAAATCTCATTTGGGAAAAGTAAATGTACTACATAGAGTACCTCCATGGCTGTCCTCCACATGCTGCTGTGGTGAATATGATGCTGGGGAATATGATGCTTGTCCTAAATGAAAGACAAATGACATGAATAAAGGGGCTTGTTTCTCCTCTGAAATTCTATCAGTATTTAGCAGAACAGGATACATCCTCCAATGGATTTTTCATGCATAATGTTTCACTTACTGGAAGTCGGAGACAACTAATTCTAAGAAGAAAAAATACATGAGTACATTTGGAAATTGACCATGAAAGCTGATCATGGTTCAGAAAGGGAATTTTGCATTTAATAAAGCATTAAAAAAATCTATTTTACATACCAACTCTAAAGTCAGCTTTCACCCCAATGTTTTCATGGTATGATAGAGACTCGCTGATACGCTGGGACAGGCTAGAATCATCTTCTCCTTCATCAAAATCCTGGGATGGCTACATGCTATTTGCAGTTCTCCTGCTTTCTTATTTGCTTGTCATCTGTCGTTTCAACACTGGAACACGCTTGGAACCGTTTTACAATACATCTGTGCCGTCTCCCAATTGTCTAGACAAGTGATTAATAAAGGTAGAGGCATGAATTATCCCGCAAAACACTGACTTTCACATCAGGCAAGTTAATTACAATACTATTTCAAATGAGAGTACATCTGAAACATAAATTAGGCCAAATTACCTGCTCCCTTCATGAACTTAAAAAAAATGTATTTTCCAGGTGCTGTATGGTGGCTCACACTTGAAGGCTAAATTGTTTCTTGGGTTATTTTTTCTGAGGCTGAGTGGTGGCCAATAACAAATGTCACATTTGATCCATACTTGGAACTACTGCATATGCTTCATTCTTCTCAACCAGGAACTGAAAAACGGCAAACTTCATGACCTAAAGACAGGAGAGAAAGAGGGAGAACTAAGCATAAAGACCACTTACAATCAAAAGTATAACTTACATTACAAATCACACAATACCCAGTGAAATCCTAAGATATGTACCTAGTGAGAGACGAACAGAAACAAACAGGGCTATGCCATGTCTACAAGTGGCTCAAGGGAGAGAACAATCAAGTGACTAACTGTGCAACTTATGATGGCATAGGCTAAAGAAAACTACATTTAGACATTCATTTGGTAGCACACTCTTGAATTTACCCATATTTTACTACATTCTAGAGCAGTGAGTAAATGCCCTATAACATAACGTTATAGGGACAGACATGATTTCATAAACAGACAAGTTAATGTTGTTAGCTAGCAAGCTAGCGAGCTAACTCAGCTAGCAAGGACACAAGCAGGTAGTAAGCTAGTCAACTTAACAACACAAGCTGCTAGCTAGGAAGCTAGTACAAGCAACAGCACCGAGCAATGGCCGAGTTCATGTGTTTAGCTAGTTAACTTAGTAAACATGCCAACGTTACCTAAGTTAACAAGGCTAGCTAGACAACTTGAGGATAACATCATTGTCCTAAAAATAATGCAGTAAAACATGCCAGCTAGGTAAGTTAGCATTTACTTCATTGTCAAGCTGAGTTCACTTTGCTAGCTTAATGTGTTAACATTACATGCTGACCACACAACTCGCATTGCCTGCGCTCACGTTGCAAAATAAATGAACACACCCACACTGCTTGTGAGTGTCTGCGTGTCTAGGCGCTACAATAGAAATAGGTTCTATTTCTGAGGCTCAACGCGTTGCATGTCCGGCCTCTCCCATCTTCTCATTGGTGTTTAGGACGTGGGTGATTGAAAGATTAACTGACTTCCACACTCCAGTTGGTTCTGGTAATGCACTGTAAAGTTGGTTGCCAACTACCATATAAAGTCCAAAGAAGTAAAAAAAAAAGCCAGAGGAAGAATGAGAGATGACGAGATTTCAGTTTACCATTTTATCTGTGGATAAATTGTTAGAGTAAAGGACCTTGTACATTTCTGGTAAAATAACAACCCGGTTTGGACAGCCTAATACTGTTTGAGCAAACATTAACTTCTTATGGCTGCAGGGGCAGTATTGAGTAGCTTGGATGAAAGTTGCCCAGAGGTGCCCAGAGTAAACTGCCTGCTCCTCAGTCTCAGCTGCTAATATATGCATATTATTATTATTGGATAGAAAAACAGTTTCTAAAACTGTTTGAATGATGTCTGTGAGTATAACAGAACTCATATGGCAGGCAAAAACCTGAGAAGAAATCAAAACAGGAAGTGAGAAATCTGAGGATGGTCGATTTTCAACCCAGGCCCTATTGAATTCACAGTGGGATATGAATGAAGTTGCATTTCCTAGGACTTCCACTAGATGTCTTTAGAAACTTGAATGAGGTTTCTACTGTGTTGTGGGCCTGAATAAAAGCTGAATGAGTCAGGCTACTGGCAGAGAGCCATTTCCTGGTCACGCACATTCCACATGATATCGACCTGCGTTCCATTGCTCCTCCAGACACAAAGGAATTCTCCGGTTGGAACTTTATTGAAGATTTACGATAAAAACATCCTAATGATTGATTCTATACTTAGTTTGAAATGTTTCTTCCACCTGCAATATAACTTTTTTGAATTTTTTTTCCGAAGTAATGCTTGACCTGCACGAGCGTTTGGATATGTGTACCTAACGCCCTAACAAGAGTAGCTACTTGGACATAAACAACGGACATTATCGAACAAATCAAGCATTTATTGTGGAACTAGGATTCCTGGGAGTGCATTCTGATGAAGATCATCAAAGGTAAGGGAATATTTATAATGTGATTTCTGGTTTCTTTTGACTCCAACATGGAGGCAAATTTTATTATTTTTCTGAGCGCTGTTTATTGCATTGTTTGCTTTTTCCCTAAAGTTTCTTTGAAATCTGACACAGCGGTTGCATTAAGGAGAGGTATATCTATAATTCCATGTGTATAACTTGTATTATCATCTACATTTATGATGAGTATTTCCGTTGAATCGATGTGGCTAGGCAAAATCACTGGATGTTTTTGGAACTAGTGAATGTAACGCATCGATGTAAACTCAGATTTTTTAAATATAAATATGAACTTTATCAAACAAAACATACATGTATTGTGTAACATGAAGTACTATGAGTGTCATCTGATGAAGATCATCAAAGCTTAGTGATTAATTTTCTCTCTATTTGTGCTTTATGTGACTCCTATCTTTGGCTGGAGAAATGGCTGTGTTTGTTCTGTGGCTTGGTGGTGACCTAACATAATCGTTTGTGGTGCTTTCGCTGTAAACGCCTATTTGAAATCGGACACTGTGGTGGGAATAACAAGAAGTGTATCTTTAAAATGGTGTAAAATATTTGTATGTTTGAGGGATTTCTGTTGTTTTGAATTTGGAGCCCTGCACTTTCACTGGCTGTTGTCATATCGATCCCGTTAGCGGGATCTCTCCCCAAAGAAGACAAACAATTTGCATGAGCTATGACAAAAGTCTGATAACATGTAAATCAAGAAGGAAAGCTGTAACGTTACTTACTTGAGCAAAGAAGCTGAGTCGCAGTAAAAAACTATTTGTAATAGAGGATAGTTTTTTACCCAGAGAAAATGTCCCAAAATATGTATGGTTGAAATCTAACAACAATGAAAATGAATGGACTGGCATTGAATACCAAGTGGACGAGACAAGCCCACGAACCAATTGCAGTAGACCTTTTCCTTTCTGCGTGGTAATGTGTGGTGGTTTTGCACAAGGACCAATGGAATTACCCAAACAAATATAACTACAATCAACACAAAAATGAACGCAACATACCACAATTTCAATTTTACTGAGTTAACCCTTGTGTTATTTTAAGGGTCAAAAATTACCAGTCACTATGTTTAACAGCAGAGAAAACCACCTAAATGATACTTTTCAACTTGAAATTTGATGCATTTTCCTCGTGACCCCAACATTAGAAAAAGCGAAACGTCGCCTTTGTTCATATTTCCAAGAAAGCTGTACACTACCAGGATACAAATATTGTCTTAGGGTCATTTTGGACCCTGCAGTTATAACATAATTTACACCCCAAAAACCACAAAGACACACACACACACACACACAAAATGAGAAATTGAGATTATGTGTGCTACTGATTGAACTCCTGAAGAGGAAGATCACAGTTAGAAAGAACTAGCCTGAGCTCCCCCCTGCACTCCTCGTAACAAGGGGGAGAGAGGTCTTCTCATCAAAGTTTGCCTTCACCCCCAACACCACTCTAGTTTCTTACCTCCCAAAGAGGAACAAGAATGGGGTCCTCCTGAGCACACTGCACAAAATGGCTGAGATCAGTGATCGTGAGGACAGGAAGCCAGCCATTATCCTGCACTAAAACCACAACAAAGGAGGTGTGGACAACCTGGACAAGGTGATTGGAACTTACAGCTGCATTAGGATGACTGCTCGCTGGCCCACGGTCATCTTCCATAACATCATTGATGTGTCCTCATACAATGCCTTTGTGATATGGAACAAGATCAACCCTACCTGGATGCCTGATAAGCAGAAGAAGAGGAGGCTGTTCCTGGAGCAGCTGGGAAAGCCACTTTTAACCCAACACATTCAAAGAGCCTCTACAGTGCTTATGAATGCTGTTCCGGGGGATGATTCTTGTCCTGATCCACTTGAGGCTGCAGGCAAGAGGAGGAGATGCCAATTCTGCCACCCAAAGAAAGACTGTAAAACAAATAGTATGTGCTGCACATGTGAGAAATACATCTGCAAAATCCATGCACACACACTTGCATACTGTACTACATGTGCTATTTAGAGTTGATTGATTTATGTTCTTCACATTTTTCTTCTATTATCTTATTTTATTGTTATTTATTGTTGTTGTTTATACACCTTGTGGGTGGGGGCAATGGTTAAAAAAATGGGAGAAGACAAGTATTTTGTAGTTGAATTTCTCATTGTACAGTATATAAGAATATATTACTACGTTGCCAAAAAAGTTCAAGACTGTTATTGTTGCCCTTCAATAAAATGCATTCATAACTACATTCTGCACATTTCTGCTACTTTTGGTGACTATACAAGTCCTATCTCTTGCTAAAGAAATGTATGTTTACACCTATGCAGTACCTTTAGCAATAATACACCTCTACTTTAGTAAAGAAAAAAAATATGACAGGTATATTGTAATAAAAGCGAGTGGTGTCCACTGATTAAATGCAGTCTTTCTGCATTGTGACGAGAGAAAACCCAGATATTCACACAGTTTTTGATCAAGGACAGGTTGTTTCTTCATGCAAAACAGCTATGTGGTTTAAAATTCAATTAAGCTGCTTTATTTTACTGGTTTAGTGAAGGCGGGTATTTTTTTACCCTTAGGACAAGGGGAGTATACATAACGTTAAGACGACACAAGGGTATTTTCAATGACGGCCGGGAGCAGAACGACAGATTCGTACCTCTTCAGCTCGGAGGTTTGAACTTGCAACCTTCCGGGAACTAGTCCAACGCTCTAACCACTAGGCTACCCTGCTTCCCCTGATCACAGATGCATTGACAAAAAAGGTAGGGGTGTGGATCAGAAAACCAATCAGTATCTGTCGTGACCACCATTTGCCCCATGCAGCACGACACATCTACTTCGCATAGAGTTGATCAGGCTGTTGATTGTGGCCTGTGGAATATTGTCCCACTCCTCTTCAATGGCTGTGCAAAGTTGCTGCATATTGGCGGGAACATGCTGTTGTACAAATCGACCCAGAGCATCCCAAACATGCTGAATGGGTGACATGTCTGGTGAGTATGTAGGCTATGGAAGAACTGGGACATTTTCAGTTTCCAGGAATTGTGTATAGATCCTTGCAACATGGGTCTGTCTGTTATCATGCTGAAACATGAGGTGATGTCGGCAGATGACTGGCACAACAATGGGCTCCAGATCTCGTCACGGTATCTCTGTACATTCAAACTGCCATCACTAAAATGCAATTGTTTTCATTGTTGTGTTCACTGACTTGCCTAGTTATATAAAGGTTAAATTAATAAAAAAATAAAATAGATTGTTCGTAGCTTATGCCTGCCCATACCATAACCCCACCGCCACCATTGGGCACTCTGTTCACAACTCTGACATCAGCAAACCGATTGCCCACACAACGTCATAAATCTGCCTGGTACAGTTGAAACCGGGAATAATTTGTGAAGAGCACACTTCTCCAGCGTGCCGGTGGTCATCGAAGGTGAGCATTTGCCCACTGAAGTCAAGTACGAAGCCAAACTGCAGTCAGGTCATGGCCCCAATGAGGATAATGAGCACGTAGATCAGCTGAGACTGTTTCTGAGAGTTTGTGACAACATTGTTTGGTTGTGCAAACCCACACTTTCATCAGCTGTTTGGTTGGCTGGTCTCTGGCTGGTTGGACATACAGCCAAATTCTCTTAAATTACTTTGGAGGCGGCTTATGGTTGAGAAATTAACATTCAATTCTCTGGCAACAGCTCTGGTGTACATTCCTGCTGTCTGCATGCCAATTGCATGTTCCCTCAAAACTTGAGACATCTGTGGCATTGTGTTGTCTGACAATATTGCACATTTTAGAGTGGCCATTTATTGTCCTCAGCACAAGGTGCACCTGTGTAATCACCATACTGTTTAATCAGCTTCTTGATATGCCACACCTGTCAGGTGGATGGATTATCTTAGCAAAGGAGAAATGCTCCTTTGCCAAGATAAAAAATGTGCGCACAAAATTTGAGAGAAATAACCTTTTTGTCTGTATGGAACATTTCTGGGATCTTTTATTTCTGCTCGTTACATGTTTTGTTCTTATTTTTGTTCAGTGTAGGTCATAAAAATATATTTGTGAAAAATATGCTCCATTGTAAGGGGAAAATAACAGATGCAACATACTATGCATTCCAATCTGGTGCATGAACAGATTGAACTAAGAACAATACTTTTTTTGAAATTCTTTGTTTAAAAAAAAAAAAAGAATGAGCTCCATCCTCTCCATGATTCAAAATCCAGGCCAGCGAATTGGTGCTCCATCTATCTTTTGACTAAAAGTATGCCACTAGTGTATATTCAGTATTTCAAAACATACAGTGGTGATAAATACAGTACAGACAATTCAACTATATTCTTTAGTTCCAAAAGCCCACCGTCACCATTTTTCTATAGCTACTATAGCGTTGTGTGAAGTGGTTTAGAGTGGCATCACTTTAACAAACCAATTGCTAGGAACAGTTAGTATTGCCTCCAAAATATAGCCTAGTATGTAAAAAAAATGACAAAAATGTAGGCCATTAACAGCTATAAACTGTGAAATATTTGGCGTATCACTTTTGTGTTATCCTCGATTATTTTTAATGCATTGTGCCCTTGTGTGTGGTTGTTTTGTTTTTAAATTGGCAAATTAAAATCACATAAAAATGGAGGCTAAGGTTTACAGAGCAAAACAAAAACATCTGCAGGCTGTGGTTAGCTGGAAGGTGGCAGGCTGAATTTGAGATTAGAGAAATTCCTGGCTATTGTCTTTCAAATTAACTCATGGCTAGATGACTTGCCGAGGGCGTATAGCTGTCCTCTGAGTGGAGACTAAACGTTAGAGAAGCAAAAGTGGCCTGTCGAGGGCTTATAGCGGTCCTCTGAATGGGGCTACCCACCACAGATGTAAATCACGTCTTGAGTGGCAAACTCCACTTGCCTGCTGGCGATAGGAATTTATAGCCTTGGGCGTAGCGACAGTTGGAAATAGCAAGCGGGGGGAAATGCTTTTCTATCAAATCAAATTGTATTTGTCACATACACCGACCTTCCAGTGAAATGCTTACTTACAAGCTCTTAACCAATAACACAGTTTTAAGAAAAATACAAAAACAAAATACAAAAAGTACAACTAAAAGTAACAAATCATTTAAGAGCAGCAGTAAAATAACAATACCGAGGCTATATACAGGGGTACTGGTATAGAGTCAATGTGCGGGGGCACCGGTTAGTTGAGGGAATAGAGGCAATATGTACTGTATATGTAGGTAGAGTTTTGGGGAAGGGTTAGCTGAAAGAGTTAAGGTTAGGGTTATTGGAAAGGTTATCTAACATGCTAAGTAGTATAAAGTAGCTAAAAAGTAGCGAGTAGTTGCATTGTTGCTAATTAGCTCAAATGCTGAAGTTATCTGTGATGAGATTCAAACACCCAACTTTTGGGTTGGTAGACTTTCACGTTATACTCACACCCACCCATCCATCCATCCATCCACCCCAACCAACCACCCTCCTTTCCTTTTAGTGTTATGTAACCATAAAAAGTAACATATTGTTTACTATGTTACATCTTGTCCATGAGAGCAGGCTGCTCTCCCTCTAGCCAACTGCTGCCTTAAACAGTGAGATAGACGATGCTACTCAATACACCCAGACAACCCTATGTAAGAGCCCACCTAATTACGACTACAAAATATTGCCTCCTCTCCTCCACCCCGCCATCACTATTCCTCCATCCCTGAACCACTCCACTCCACTCTTCTCTGCTGAGTCACTGTACAGCTGTAGTTATAGCTGTTAAAACTCAAGAACACAATAAACAATCTTTTAGATGTGATGTTCCTACTCTCTCCCTGCTTTCTCTCTGTCTCTTTGCACTTCTCTCTCTCTCTCTCCTCCCGCCCCTTCACCTGTTTTTCTCTCTCAACGGTAGTGGAACTGATGCAGAGGCGCCAAAGCCGTAAAAACTGTACTCAGAGTCCTGGATCTCTATAGGACAATTAAATTCGGACTTTTATCCACTTTATCAGTCTTCCCAAAGGCAATATAATAAAGCTATCAGTTATGAAATCAAGCCTGTCAGCTTCACTGCAATAGCACCAGATAACACCACATCCTTTGCTGGCAAAGTGGGAAAACTGTGTGTGTGTGTGTGTGCGTGCGTGCGTGCAAACCACATAAAAAGACGTGAAGTAGACCTCCTTGGTATGTTTCATGGTAGGGTGTGTGTAAGAGTGCTGTCTAACCGTTTCATGTAAGGACTTATAGAGGAGTGTGCCAGTGGGAGTCCATTAGGGCAGAATGGTCTAGTTAACCTTTCAGCTCAGCTCACACTAAGACTGAGAGACGCAAATGGATCAGAGAGGAGTGAGAGTGGTGGAAAAAGTACCCAATTGTCATACTTGAGTAAAAGTATAGATAACGTAATAAAAAGTTACTCAAGTAATAATAAAAAAGTCACCCAGTAAAATACTACTTGTGTAAAAGTCTAAAAGTATTTGGTTCTTTATATACTTAAGAATCAAAAGTAAAAGTAATTTCAAATTCCTTCAATTAAGCAAAGCAGGTCGGCACCATTTTCTTGTTGAAAAAGGTAAGGATAGTCACTCCAACACTCAGACATCATTTACAAAAGATGCATTTGTGTTTAGTGAGTCCCCCAGATCTGAGGCAGAAGGGATGACCATGAGTTGTCTTGATAAGTGCGTGAATTGGATAATTTTCCTGTCCTACTAAGCATTCAAAATGTAACAAGTACTTTTGGGTGTCCGGTAAAATGTATGGAGTAAAAAGTACATTATTTTCTTTAGGAATGTAATGTAGTAAAAGTAAAAGTTGGCAACAATATAAATATTAAAGTACAGACACCCCCAAAAACAACTTATGTAGTAGAGTATTTTTACTTAAGTACATTACACCACTTGACACACACAGGCACACACACACATGTTTGTTTTGCTATCCTTGAGGGGACCAAACATCTGATTCCTATTCAAAATCCTATTTTCCCTAACCTTTTCCCTAACTCTAACCTTTAACCTAACCTTAACCCCAAAACTAACTCCTAACTCTAAACCGAACCCTGATTGTAAACCTAACCCTTAAGCCTAAAATAGCTTTTTTCCTGGTGGAGACCTGTGAATTGTCCTTACTTTTTCCTTGTTTTACTATCCTTGTGAGGACTTCTGGTCCCCACAAGGATAGTAAAATCATACATGCACGCACACACACACACACGGAGATGCTGGGCTATGAATGGAGAGAGTTGAGAGTAGGCTAACCTTTTAAAGAGCTGTGTGTGTTATTCTACCCTCAGACAGTAACAGCGAGCCTGTGTTAAATGTCAGGCACAAATCAAACCCCAGCCCTTACTCCTGTCATCACTGGAGCAGCTGTTAAGCTATTAATTAACATATAATTAACATGATCAAATGGTCCTTGACAAAGCCCCGCGTGTTTGTGTGTGTGGTTGTGTGTGCGCGTGTGTGTGTCTGCATGTGTGTGTGTTTCTGTCTGACTTGACATGGATTTGAACTATGATGACCTGTGCTGCACGAGAACAGTTGTTTCTCATTTCTTCTTCTTCTTCTTTCTGCTGTGCGTTCGTGTCTGGTTAGTTAGTATGACGATGTATTGTTCCTTCCAGCCAGTCTGGTCAAAGAGGTCTGACAGATGAGACTGTTATTCTCTATCCAGAATCTCTTTTTCTTTGGTCTACACAGCATCAAAGGCAAGTAATAGCATCCCTTTTTATGCTCCATCGCTCTCTCTGTTAATCTCATTCTATTGTTCTCTTCCTCTCCTTTCACTCTTCTCCCTGCTACCAATACACAATGATTTGTTTTTTATCTATTTAATTTCCTCCCTATGTCCAAAGAGAGGATCGAGATGCCACATTCAGGGGAGCTCATTTCTTTCCCCATCTCTCTCTCTCTATCAGAACAGCTCATTCCTCTCTTTCTCTGGTTCTCTGCCTCGTTCTCTCTCTCCTGTCACTTTCTCTTTATTTATCTGCTAGCAGATTATTTGTTCTCCAGGAGCCAATATAGTTGTGATTGATCCTCTCATCTCCTCTGCATTAGCAAAGCAGTGGCAGCCCATAATATTAACACCAGCAATAAAACTGATGAAGGTAATAAAGATACACACTATCATTACCTGAGCTGACAACATAACTAATGGAGAGGGAGAGGGATCTTTCTCTCATCTGAATTACATGCACACACTGAAATAGGCCGATAGGAAAATAAATATAGTGCAACAATCAAATTACAGAGATTGGGTGAATAAGGGACACACTATTTCCACGCCACTTCGATACACAGTGATTTTTGTAGCAGGTTAGGAGAGCCTTTTCCCTAACCCTTTTCCTAACATTAACCTCAGTCTCCTAACATGCTACGTTAATTATTTTAACATGCCTCGTACCCTCTGGGCACACACTAGTTGAATCAATGTTTCCACGTCATTTCAACAAAATCAAGTTGAGCCAAAGTGGAGTAGACTTTGAATTGACGTCTGGACCCAGTGGCTAAGCTCTCCTAACCTGCTACGAAAAAGTAACTTCTGTATCAAAGTGGCGTGAAAAGAGTGTTTCCCGTATGAATAACTTTTAAGATTAACGAGTAGGGCCAGACAGAGATGGAGACTGCAGAGCCAGACTTTTCTTAAGCCCCAGAGAGGATCTGAAATGTTTAAAAAAAAACTATTGTCATCTATTCCAATCAAAGCCAACACTTCCTTGCATAATCCTTATGGCGCTAATCAGAAGACAGCCTGTGAATCTGCCAGTCAGATCATCTCATCCTACAATATTTCTGGATATGAAAATCGGAAACTTGAGCCAAACTTTGTCAAGACTTCCGTTCTTCTTCCTCCTCCTCCTCCTTTGCCTAGAAAGAGCTGACAGGCAGAGGAAAGTTGGGAGGGTGGAGAAGAGGAGGGGATAGAATGAGAGGAACCGGGGAGGGGACAGGAGGAGAGGTAGAAGGTACAAATAGATGAAAAGAAAGTAGGACAAGAAGAAGAGGGAGGAGGAGAGGAGGAGAAGAAGAGGGAAGAGAGGAAGAGGAGGAGAGGAAAGGGGGTAGGATGAGAGGAAGAGGGGAGGAGAGTAGTGGAAGAATACAGAGGAAGATTAGGAGAGGAGTAATGAAAGGATGACAAGTAGAGGAAGAATGAAGGGATGAGGAGGAGAAAAATTAAGAATGTGAGAAAAGGATAGTGAATGTTAGGTCAGATGAAAGGAACTGGTTCTGAGTTCAACTAGCTACTCCTGTCAGATAGAGCTCAGCCTGGACGTCATGCATGAATTGACCTGACTGATTGACTGTGTTAAATCGATGGACCACTTCACAGCGCCAACACCTTATTAAGTGTTTACTAAGCCAGGCAGTAACCCACAGATGAGATAATGTATGTCCAGACTAATGCCATGTTGCTAGGATCACCACAACAAATGACACAGGCTGCATTTCATGATGCCACCAACTAATTGCTGCTCATGTGGAGAGTGATTCTCTGGGGATAGGATTTCACAGTGTTTAGCCTACATTTCAACCTAGAACTGGGATGGGTACCAATTTTTATACATCTATGAAACGTTAGGATTTAATTTTAAATTACAGACAGCAATAAAACATTTGATTGCACTCTTGTTTTGTCCTGCATTTTCAACAATTTCTGCAAATAATCATACATGTTTCTTACTCTCTTGTGTTTGCCGCAGTCACAGTGGGGACAATTTGTTGCCATATGGGGGACTCCAGCTGTGTACACGCTAAGACAAACACAATGTAGAGAAGATAACACAAACTGGAAATGGCATGCATCATCATCTTCTCTCTCTCTCTAGCTCACTCACTCACTCACTCACTCACTCACTCACTCACTCACTCACTCACTCACTCACTCACTCACTCACTCACTCACTCCTGGAAGGATTTATCAGTGTTGACACTTCACACAGATTGATATGGCTAATACTTCCATTGGTAGCTCATTTAGATTGTTCTCTCTCTCTCTCTCTCTAGCTCGCTCTTTTACTTTTCTCTCATTCACTCTTCTCAGACTTATCCCCCCTCTCTCGGCTCAGGGGAATTGCAGTTTTTCTCAATTGCTAAAACACAATTTCTGAAACATTGCTCCATTTCCTGAAAACATTTAAACACAAAACCTCATCTTCAAGCACTATTTACATAACCTCTGACTCCTCTTGCAAAATGAAACATTCGCCTAAATGATATACACTCTCAAGCAGTTAGTAAACATACACCGAAAAATAGAAAACACATTGTTCAAAACATACAATTCTCAGGGAGAAGAACATTTCTAATTAAAAAAAATCATATTTTTCTGTCATTGTCCTTTGATGAACGAAAACATGTTCTATCATAGTAGCTCAAAATTGATCAGAAATTACTACTCTGCTTTGCTCTTTGCAATTTTGTTTTTTGTTCTTCCTCCTCCTTGTACCCCTATTTTTACAGTACTGTACTCTGCATCTCACAAACTTGTCCTTTGTCTCTGTGATACTGTAATTCTTGTTCTTTGTTGATATGAACCTGCAACCAGTCCAAATCTATTGAGCAGTCAGTACTGTTAATAAATGGAAAGCACAATGTTCAGGGCCATACAATTCATCCATTGTACAGTATACAGCCTACAATGCACTGTAATGCAGTATCCATTCTGACTTTCTCCTTCCAACCTTCAACAACCTGTTTGCTCTCTGAACTGGCTTATATTGGTTGTGTCACATCATTTGAAACAGGTTAAATCAATTTTGAGTGGTTGTGTTCAATCAATGACATATGTTATCTATTAGTATTTGATTGTTGCCACTTGTGTTTACCAGTATGGATGACATGTGCATTAGAGTGCAGAATGTGCAGAAGCCCCAAATGGCACCCTATTCCCTTTATAGTGCACTACTTTTGACCAGGGCCATTAGGGAACTATAAGGAATAGGGTGTTATAATGTCAATAGAGCAAGTATGACATAATGAACCGGTCGTATTGATCCTGGCCAGGTTAGAACACATCAAAGAACCTGTCGGCCAATAGAAGCTCAATAAAACACAAAGTGTATCTATGGTCTGGATCCGCTGCCTGGGACACATCACATTTAATTGGTTTCCTACTGTTTTACAACTAGTCCACTGTCCACTCACTCTCCCCCAAAGGCCTTTAGTCTGAACCAGAGCATTTCACAGCCAAGGATAGACAACAAAATATGCAGAAGAAGAATTTACCTAAGGGTTGTTGGAGGATTTGGATGCTGGGGATCAGGGGCACCAGTTTGGTTTTAGAAGTGGGGGGGACATAACCTGGTGGGGGGTATGGGGGTCCACCTCTCTAATTATTTTGGACATCTAAAGGAAATTTCCTGCATTTTTACACAACCCAATATGCTGCCTCTATTTAGAACAACAAAGTAAGCAAAAATGCCCACAGTCATCAAGCTAAGTAAATATGTTTAAGTGATTAATAAGACCGAACTAGATCAAAGGTAATTAAATAAGAAATATTGTGTTGTACCTTTAACCAATAGCCTAACAAATGCACAACTCTTGAAAAAATACAGACTTTTGATTGTCTTTATTACTGTAAGACATACTTTATATCAAATTTCAGATAGACCGACCAACCAGCCCTTGCCACCTGCACACCCAACCCTCACCAGTCTAGTCAATAACTCAACTCACTCCCAACACAAGTTTCTTCCACGGACCCACCTTTAATTGTTTTTAGTTCACAAGGCTTAAAAAACATACACCTAATTTCATATGCCTAATAGTACTGTAGAGCTCTTTTGACTTGCACACAATATAGCTGTGTGTAAGATGAATTATTGGTTTTGGTGTGTTAGGCCAAGGCTAGAATAACAATCCACAGGACGGCAGACTCCTATTGGCCAGGGCTGAGCAGCCCAGCAACTAGGGATTGCCTAAATAGGTATCTCCCCCGACGTGGGCATGTTTTTAATACAGACTCCTTTAGTTGTACTGTATTCCATATAAGGCATCCATACCTTATGAAAGTTGCCCAGTATACCCTTAATGATACTTAATGAAACAGGGAAAGGGAGAATTTGGAGATGTGCTGTGATAAAAGAACATACTCTTTGCCATAATTCAGCCAGCCTTCACAAGACCATAACATGTGCAAATATGTCTCCTTTTGTGTTTTACACCTCCAGCAGAGGAATTACATTTCTGAATGCATGTAATTCACTTTCACCGAAATCATTTCATTAGGCCCTAATTAATGGATTTCGCATGACTGCGCAGGGGCACAGCCATGGGTGAGCCTGGGAGGGTATAGGCCCACTCACTTGGGAGTCAGGCCCAGTCAATTAGAATGAGTGTTTCCCCACAAAAGGGCTTTATTACAGAAATACTCCACAGTTTCATCAGCTGTCCAGTTGGCTGTTCTCAGACGACCCCGCAGGTGAAGAATCCGGATGTGGTGGTCCGTGGCTGGTGTAGTTACATGTGGTCTGCGGTTGTGAGGTCAGTTGGGCGTACTGCCAAATTCTCTAAAATGACAATGGAGGCGGCTTATGGTAGAAAAATTAACATTCAATTATTTGGCAACAGCTCTGGTGGATATTCCTGCAGTCAGCATTCCAATTGCGTGCTCCCTCAAAACTTGAGACATCTGTGTCATTGTGTTGTGTGACAAAACTGCACATTTTAGAGTGGCCTTTAATTGTCCCCAGCACGATTTGCACCTGTGTAATGATCATGCTGTTTAATCAGATTCTTGATATGCCACTTCTGTCAGGTGGATGGATTATCATGGCAAAAGAGAAATGCTCACTAACAGGAATGTAAACAAATATATGCACAAAATTTGAGAGAAATATCTTGGATATTTTATTTCAGCTCATAAAACATTGGACCAACACTTTACATGTTACGTTTATATTTTTGTTCAGTATAGTACGCTCTAGGGATGATGTTAAACTGCAGCCATTTATTGTCAGGATTTGGCCAGGGTTGTTCCGGGTTTTGGTCACTAGATGCCCCCATTGTGCTTTTTGACCTTATGTTTTTTCCCTTGTTCCCCATTATTATTTGCACCTGTGCCTCCTTTTCCCTGATTGTATTTAAACCCTTAGTTTCCCTCAGTTCTGTGCTCTGTGTTTGTATGTTAGCACCCAGCCCTAGTGTTCTGTGTATTCTTGTCGATTCCGGTGGATGCTCTTGTGGAATTCTGTTTTTGTTTTTGAGTATCTCTTAAGGCTTTTTTGTGCTATTCCTACCACCTTTTGGATTTACCATTTTTTTGTATTGAAGGACTTCTCCTTTTTACTTTATTAAATACCTTTTTGCCACACCTTAAATACCTTTTTGCCATGCTGTCCCACCACCAGGAGACTGTCCAACGCCACGAAGCCGCCCTGGTTCAGCAAGAGGCCTTAATGGCTAGACATTCTCATCTTCTGTCAGAGATGCTGACTTCCATTAAGCAAATATCTGATCGTCTTACCCCGGCAACAGTTCCCGTCCCAGTACCTCAGATTCACGTACCCATGGCAGTTAACCCCCTGGCTGAACCTCGTCTTCCACCTCCCCAACGGTTCTCAGGTGATCCAAGTGCTTGTAAAGGGTTTCTCACCCAATGTTCTCTCTCCTTTGAGCTACAACCCTCGTCGTTTCCCACCGACCGGTCTAAGATCGCTTATATCATCACCCTGCTGTCGGAAAAAGCCCTGGCCTGGGCTACTGCTGTGTGGGATGCCCATAGTTCCTGCTGTGCCAGCTACTCTGCCTTTGCTGAGGAATTCAAACAAGTGTTTCAAGGCCCAAGCAGTGATTCTGACTCAGCCAAACAGCTCCTGACTCTCCACCAAGGTTGGCGCAGCGTGACGGCAAGTGGCTGGAACAACGAGGCGCTCACGGTGTGCTTTCTGAAAGGCCTTTCCGACACTATCCAAGATGAACTGGCCACTCGGGAACCACCGGACAATCTCGAGTCCCTGATCAAGTTGGCCTCACGCATTGACCAGCGTCTGAGAGAGAGAGAACTCAACCGTAGACCTCTAGCCCCTATCAGTCCCAGCTCCGAGTCCCCACCTTTATCCTCGCTGGCTCCATCGGAACCCATGCAGATTGGACGCATCTCCCAGGCTGAGAGAGACCGCCGGCTGAGGAGCGACGCTGTCTATATTGCGGCAAACCGGGCCATTTCCGTTCCACGTGTCCCGGGCTCCAGGGAAACGCTCTGTCCCGTACAGACCGGGGGAACTGTAACGGGAAACATAACCTCCTCCCATCCGTCCAACTCCCGTCTGCTCATTCCAGTCACCCTCTCCTGGGACAACCACAAGCTTCACCTTCAAGCCTTGGTAGACTCTGGAGCCGCAGGTAACTTCATGGATGGTGTCTGGGCGAAGGAGAATGGCGTTCCCTCTGAACCTCTAAGTGAACCCATGAGGGTCACTACATTGGATGGAAGCCCTTTGGGATCTGGACTTGTCACTCATGTCACTACCTCCTTGCGACTTTCAGTTTCACAACACCAGGAATTGATGAACTTTCATTTGATCTCCTGTTCCGAGTTCCCTCTCGTCCTTGGATACCCCTGGCTTCACAGCCATAACCCTCACATCGACTGGTCTGTGGGCACTATCAAGCAGTGGGGTCCTACGTGCCAAGCTACTTGTATTTTCCAGAATTCCCGAGTTCTACTCCCGAGTCTTTAGAATCCATCGACCTGACCCGAGTTCCCGAGTGTTACCATGACCTCAAACTGGTGTTTAGCAAACAGAGGGCCACCATGCTACCACCCCATAGACCTTACGATTGCCCCATCGACCTGTTTCCGGGCACTTGCCCCCCCAGGGGTCGGATTTTTTCCCTATCTCCACCCGAACGAGCTGCTATGGATACCTACATCAAGGACGCTCTGGAAGCAGGCCTCATGCGTCCATCCACCTCCCCGGCGGGAGCAGGGTTTTTCTTTGTGGCCAAGAAAGACGGTGGATTACGTTCTTGCATCGACTACCGGGGACTCAATGCCTTAACCATCCGTAACCGTTACTCGCTACCCCTTATGGCCACAGCCTTCGAGCTGCTCCAGGAAGCAGTTGTTTTCACTAAGCTTGACCTACGGAACGCATACCATCTTGTGCGGATCAGACCTGGTGACGAGTGGAAGACCGCTTTCAACACGCCTACAGGTCACTATGAATACTTGGTGATGCCCTTCGGCCTGACCAACGCCCCAGCGGTGTTCCAAGCGCTCATAAACGATGTGCTTAGGGATATGCTTAACATATTTGTGTTCGTTTACTTGGATGACATCCTCATCTTTTCGAGCTCCCTTCAAGAACACACTAAGCATGTCAGACAAGTACTCAAACGCCTCCTGGACAGCCATCTGTACGTTAAGCCGGAAAAATGTGAATACCATTCATCCCGAGTACAATTCCTGGGATTTGTAGTGGAACCCGGTCGAGTCCAAATGGACCCCAGGAAGGTAGGGGCAGTAGCGGATTGGCCCACCCCCAAATCCGTTAAGGAAGTTCAGCGTTTCCTGGGCTTCACAAACTTTTACCGCAAGTTCATCAAGAACTTCAGCTTGGTGGCAGCCCCTCTCTCAGCTTTAACCAAGGGTGGCAATGCAAGGTTTTTGTGGGGAAGAGAAGCTGAGACGGCCTTCC
This sequence comes from Oncorhynchus masou masou, assembly GCF_036934945.1. Taxonomy (NCBI): domain Eukaryota; kingdom Metazoa; phylum Chordata; class Actinopteri; order Salmoniformes; family Salmonidae; genus Oncorhynchus; species Oncorhynchus masou. The sequence continues at coordinate 35,705,465 of NC_088212.1, forward strand.
AAGGACTCAAGCAGCGCGTTCTCTCTGCTCCCATCCTGATACTACCGACTACGGATGAACCATTTGTGGTGGAGGTAGACGCATCAGAGGTTGGTGTTGGAGCTGTCCTGTCTCAGAGGGGTGAAGACAAGAAGCTTCATCCATGCGCTTTCTTCTCACACCGGCTTACCCCGACTGAGAGGAACTACGATGTGGGGATCGTGAACTCCTAGCGGTTAAGATGGCATTGAAGGAATGGAGACACTGGCTCGAGGGGGCTTCTCACCCGTTTCAAGTGCTTACGGACCACAAAAATCTGGAGTATATCCAGCAGGCGAAGCGGTTGAACTCTAGACAAGCTAGATGGTCTCTTTTCTTCAATCGATTCCAGTTTATCCTCACCTATCGGCCCGGGTCGAAGAATCTCAAACCGGATGCCCTGTCCCGAGTCTACGCTCCTGCCATTCGAGATGACACGGACATGCCTGTCCTTCCTGCTGCTAAGATTGTGGCTCCGATCTCGTGGCAAGTTGAGGATACCGTGAGACGTGCTCAAGCTAGCGAACCGGACCCGAAAGGAGGTCCTGCCAATCGGTTGTTTGTCCCCAAGGCAGTGAGGACTCAGGTCCTTCTGTGGGGGCACTCCTCTCGCCTCACCTGTCATCCGGGCGTAGGTCGCACCTTGGAGTTCATCCAGCGTAAGTTCTGGTGGCCTACCATAAGAGAAGACGTTGCCACTTTCGTCAATGCCTGTCCCGTGTGCTGCCAGGGCAAATCTTCTCACCTCCGCCCTCAAGGACTCCTTCACCCTTTACCTGTTCCCCACAGACCCTGGTCCCATATCTCATTGGACTTTATTACTGGACTTCCTCCATCCCATGGCAATACTACTATCCTAGTCATAATCGACAGGTTTTCAAAGGCGGCCAGGTTCGTCCCTCTGACTAAGTTACCTTCTGCCAAGGAAACGGCTGAGTTGGTAATTAATCATGTGTTCCGAGTCTTCGGCATTCCTCAAGATATGGTTTCTGACAGAGGTCCCCATTTCGCCTCAAGGTTTTGGAAGGCCTTCTGCCAACTCATGGGGGCTTCTGCCAGTCTATCTTCAGGGTACCATCCGGAGTCCAACGGCCAAACAGAGAGGATGAATCAAGAGCTGGAAACCACCCTCCGATGTATGACTCGTGACAACACGTCCACATGGTCATCCTTTATTGTTTGGGCCGAATACGCGCACAACACCTTGCGCTCCTCCTCCACTGGTATGTCCCCGCACGAGTGTCAGTTTGGCTATGCTCCTCCATTGTTCCCGGACCAGGAGGCAGAAGTCAGAGTGCCTTCAGCCTTGAAGTTCGTCAGACGCTGTCGGCTTATGTGGAGGAAGACCCGTCTTAATCTTATGCGTTCCTCACAGAGGTACCAACAACAAGCCAACAGACGTCGCCGTCCCGGGACTACCCTGCGCCCCGGCCAGAGAGTCTGGCTCTCCACAAGAGACTTACCTCTACGGGTGGAGTTTCGCAAGCTGTCCCAAAAATACATCGGTCCCTTCAAGGTTGCCAGGAGAGTTAACCCAGTTTCTTATCGCCTACACTTACCCAGATCCCTTAAGATTAATCCCACATTTCACATTTCATTGTTAAAACCTGTTGTTTTTTCTCCCCTTGTCCCGGCAGACAGACCTCCCCCTCCGCCTCGTGTCATTGGAGGCCAGCCGGCTTATACCGTCCATCGGATACTGGATTCCCGCCGGGTGCAGTGGTCCTGGCAGTATCTGGTGGACTGGGAAGGCTACGGTCCCGAGGAGCGCTCCTGGGTTCCTGCCAAAGACATCCTGGACCCTGACCTCATTCGTCAGTTCAGGGCCCTCCACCCTGAGAGAGCTGGTAGGAACGTCAGGAGCCGTTCCTAGGGGGGATTCTGTCAGGATTTGGCCAGGGTTGTTCCGGGTTTTGGTCACTAGATGCCCCCATTGTGCTTTTTGACCTTATGTTTTTTCCCTTGTTCCCCATTATTATTTGCACCTGTGCCTCGTTTCCCCTGATTGTATTTAAACCCTTAGTTTCCCTCAGTTCTGTGCTCTGTGTTTGTATGTTAGCACCCAGCCCTAGTGTTCTGTGTATTCTTGTCGATTCCGGTGGATGCTCTTGTGGAATTCTGTTTTTGTTTTTGAGTATCTCTTAAGGCTTTTTTGTGCTATTCCTACCACCTTTTGGATTTACCATTTTTTTTGTATTGAAGGACTTCTCCTTTTTACTTTATTAAATACACCATCTTAAGTACTGCTGTGTCTGCCTCATCTTCTGGGTTCTGCTGACTATTCGTGGCTCAGTTGGTTAAGTGACTGTTTCTCACTCCGGAGACCCAGGTTCGTAACCGGGTCCTGACATTTATGTCTGAGATTATATCAACATGACTGGGCATACAAACATATGTATATCCATTTATCGTCATCAATAGCTTCTACCAGGTCTTACTCACCTTTTGGTTTAACATGTTTGTATCATCGGAAAAAGCCTCTGTCAACCCTTGATACAGTTGTAAATTAACTTTGGAGGTTTGTCAGACTGCCTTAAAATAGCATCTGTCTTATCCAGTGTTTGAGGCACAGAGAGAATAAAGTGTTGTATCTTCATCGCAGACTGGTCTTCCCTGGCTGCCTGACCCTGCTGAGACCTCTGTCACCCTCTGATCTTCCTAAAAACATGACAAATAATTACCTTGTAGTATATTTATACATTATTTTATCCAAGAATATAATCAATGGTTCAATAATTTAAATGACCATTATTCCCAGATCCCAGACTGTAGCTTTAAGCTTAAACGTTCCTGTAGCTACTGTGGGTCTGCCCATCATTTCAAGATGGAACTTTGTATCATTCACGTGATATTGTTAATAAACTGCAAAATTCACCTGAGATCCGTAGACTGGTCTTCTCTGGCTGTTTGACCCTGCTGGGACCCCTGTCACCATCTGATCCTGCTAAGACATGATGAGCATAGTGTTGTGTACTGACTTTGCACTAGAGGGCTGCATTCCTGCATGCAGACAGGAGAGAGATCATTGCGGCAAGGTCTGAGGGCGGGAGTGGGGGGTCAGACAGATGACTATGGGATGAAACTATTTTTGTTGAGCCACAAATGATTTGGAAACAGTCTTCTATCTGCTTTGTATGCGTGGGCCTACCTGTTGTGTTATAATCCCATATTTTTGGCATTATTCACACACTCAGATTTCGCCGCTTCAACTTCAGTAGCCTACCTCTCCTAGTTGGGCATGAGAGTTCAAGTGCGCATAGTATGTGTGGTCTCATGGAAATAGAGTAGGCTGCCCACATGGGCAGAAAATGCAATTGCGGGTAACTTACATTTGAAATTAACTTAAATATGATTAGACTGTAGTTTACTACAGTGTCTGTAAAACAATATTGAGAATGGAAAGAAGAGGAGGGGCTCAACCTAAATGAGTTGAAGTGCAATTTTTAAAATGTAATCATCATTGAACAGGCTTCTATGGTGAGCGAGCATTGCACCTTTTCATTTTCAAGAAGTATTGATTACCCATTTATTTGTCTGCCTGAAAATCATCCTCCTAAAAGGTAGGTTATATCCTATAGGCCTATGCAAAATGTAGCAAAGTGTCGCTTTCATCATTCTTGCTGCTTCAAGTAATGTAGCCATACCTCCACCATGTGTGGTCTCAATTAAATAGACTGAGCTATAGTCTATGCATGGGCGGAGAAGTACGATGCAGTTATCTTTCCAAGGAAATGCACTTCCTAAATAGGCTTATAATTAGGTTATATTTTACTACATTGCATAGAAAGTCCTAAATATTCATCACCCATATTTCTCTGTCTGAAAATCTTCCCACTCCAAGAAAGTAGGCTATAAAAATAGCTCAATAGAAAGTGTACGTCTCTCCAACTCTGCTCTCTTCAAACTGCCCTCTACATCTAGCATATTGGCTGATATAGCCCAGCAATACGGATAGCCTAATATAAGGGCCATGTGAGAATCTCTGGTAATGTAACCTATTTTTAAAGTTATTTTTGAGCATTTTGTCACTACTGTGTGGAGAGACGGACCAAGGCGCAGCGTGCTCTGAGTTCCACATCTTTATTTTTGTGAAACTTTACAACGAAGCGTTACATAAGAAGTGCAACATGCACTAACTCAAAACACAGTGGGGAAATGGCTGCCTAAATATGATCCCCAATCAGAGACAACGATAAACAGCTGTCTCTGATTGGGGACCATCCTAGGCCAACATAGAAATAAATCACCTAGATAGGAACACCCCCCACTAGTCACACCACGACCTAACCAAAATAGAGAATAAAAAGGCTCTCTATGGTCAGGGCGTGACATATTTGATATTGCCTATTGGGCGTAAAATTGCTGGGACCATGGCTGGCAAGTGAGCTGCATGACACACCTAAAATAACATTGCAGGAATGCGGGTGGTTTTGAGACCAGTTCTTGCGGTAGCGGGTCGGAGTCGGACAAAAAGCCTGCCCTGGGTGTGGTATGGAAAGCTGTAGAGCAGGCAGGAGCAGGATGAAGAAATCGGTCTGGCCCAGACCGACACTGTGCACCATGACAGTGAAGCCTGTAACTTTAGAGTTGTTTATTACTACGTCAGTAGGGAATTAGCTAGGGAAACTGACAGATCAATAATGCTACATTACCATACTGACTAATAAAAACTCACATTGCACTGAATAAACGTCAGAATATCGATCTTCAATGTTTGGCCTGATGGTTTCATAATTTTATTCTGGTCTAGTGTGATTGAGGCAAAAAATATTAGCTAACGTTTTCCAACTTTTGGCCAGCTCTATCTCACTGTATATCAACTGGCAAACCTAGCCAAGTACATGCACAAAGGCTGCAAAACATTTCCATACAAACAACAGCTGTTAGATAGTAATAATAGTCACCTCATATTACGATCTGACAGATGGCTAGAGGCTAGAGCAGACCTGGCTGTGGTAGCTACTAGTTAGTGTAGGTAATTCATTCACCTCAGTTGAAAGGGGATGAAACATTGGTTAACGTTACATGTCAGTTACAATACCAGCTCAGCACTGCGAATAAACAATTGTTTTTTTCTGTTAAGTTAAACAGCAGTTACCTTGCCAGCTACATCTGTCAAATAAAGAGTAGCCAGTTTCTGCTCTGTTTGCTTTTACAAATCGGTGAAAGAGCACAACACATTGACATTGAAGTATGCTCAACTCACTCGTGCTGGTCAAGCCAGCATTCCAGAAGCTTTGCCTTCACACAGCCTGTCAGCATGCTCTGTGATGTCCACACAGTCCTAAATCCAGCCAGCTGAACACTCCAAACAGCCTACCTGACCCCTCTGAGGCGTCTGCATTGTACTAAAGCACACCGTTGTCGTTTTGTAATAAGAAAACTGCAATTTCAGAATGTTGGGAGACATTACACCCCCACCCCCCCTCGTCCACAGTGCAAGTTGCTGTGAAGTGCTGCTCTCCACTTTCTGGAGGGCAGAGTTTTGAAATCAGTGAAATTACAGTATGTTGGCAAAGGGCAACCATGGCATCCATGACAGAGAGTGAGAAGCATCCATCCATGTATATGTGTAAAATTGTCTAGCTAGCTACATTTCCAGATATTACAAGTTCCTAATTATGTCAGAAAGTCGCTTTCATTTCAAGTTAAAGTGTACTGTTAGCTAGCTAGCGATCTCAGAGCCATTTGCTTTGCTAGTTATAGCCTAATGTTAGCTAGCTAAAATTGAACCTGGATGCAGATTCAAGCAGGGTAGTAACGTCATGAGTTGGGATTATGGTTCATGATTTAGCTAGCTAGCTACATGTTTTAACAAAAGCCTCCACTATGCAAATAACCATTTCAATAGAATATTCATGATGTCACTGTGACAACGGTTGATAGACGTAGCTGGTTCGCTCTGGCTATGTACTCTGATTTCAGAGCACTCTCATCTGAGTGTGCCAGAGTGCAGAATAACTGACGAATGCTTAACTCCTGTTGAATATGGCCAGTGTCAGTAAACATTGGCAAAAAAGCGTATTAAATTGTTGCCAGCAGCACGGTTGCAGTCACCAACGCTATGGATGACATGAAAACAGCCTAACCAGCTCTTCTAGGGTGAGTAAAATGGTCAGAGTGAGCTGTTCTCTCATTTGTGTCTACCAATCCAGCCAACATTAGCCAGTTAGCTTGGGTGCTTGACTGCTGTTGTTAGGACAGAACGCTTGGATCAACCTTACTCCTCAGCCAGAGCGTGCGCTCTGAATGCTCCTGGAGCAAAACGCTCTGAATTTATGAATGCCCAGAGCACACTCTGGCACTCCAAATTAAATTTAAGAACAAACCAGCCTTTAGTCTTGAAATCTTTGGTTGTTTGGTACATGGCCTCACATGTGGGTCCTTAGAGATGGGTGGGCTAAAGCGTAAGGGGGTGTGCACGGTGCTTAATGGGTGTAGACAAAGAAGAGCTCTCCAGTAAGTGTGCCAAAAATATTCAAAGGCCATTTTCTCAGAAGTGAGGTTACAAGTTTATAAGTTTATAAACTTTCAAAGCAGAATTACTTTCCCATTGTTCCTCAACTCTAGTGTATGATATATAATTTTCTAGCTCTGAGTCGATACTTTTATCCAGTGGTGGGAAAAGACGCCAAATGTCATACTTGAGTAAAAGTAAGGATACCTTTAATAGAAAATTACTCAAGTAAAAGCAAAAGTCACCCAGTAAAATCCCACTTGAGTACAAGTCTAAAAGTATTTGGTTTTAAATATACTTAAGTATCAAAAGTACATGTAATTGCTAATATATAATTAAGTATCAAAAGTAAAATTCCATATTTTAAGCAAACCAGACGGCACCATTTTCTAGTTGTTAAAAAAAACGGATAGCCAGGGGCACGCTCCAACACTCAGACATCATTTACAAACAACGCTGTGTTTAATGAGTCCGATAGGTCAGAGGCAGTAGAGATGACCAGGAATGTTCTTGATAAGTGTATGAATTAGACCATTTCCCTGTCCTACTAAGAATTCAAAATGTACTTTTGGATGTCAGGGAAAATGTATGGAGTAAATAGTACACCATTTTCTTTAGGAATGTAGTTAAGTAAAAGTAAAGTTGTCAAAAATATAAATAGTAAAGTAAAGTACAGATACCCCCAAAAACTACTTAAGTAGTACTTTCAAGTATTTTTAGTTAAGTACTTTACACCACTGATTTTATCTAATGTAAAAAAAAAATAACATTTCAAATGTTGCTACTTAAGACCAAATCGGTCACAAATTAACTATGACATAGCCAATGAATATATAGCACAACTTTGGATTTCAGTTCTCCTCAAGCTTTGGCCATGCAGGGCGCCTCACAAAAGTGTCAGTGAGATGTTTGATTTTTCAGGTTTGGTTAGCAGTCCAATGTTTACTAATGCTGCTAGCTTGAGTGTGGTGGCTGCTTGATTTGACAGTGGGATACATAAACCATTTACAGTGCCTTCAGAAAGTATTCAGATCACCAGACTTTTTCACATTTTGTTACGTTTCTGCCTTCTAAAACGTATTAAATCATTTTTTTCCCTCATCAATCTACACACAATACCCCATAATGACAAAGTAAAAACAGATTTTTAGAAATGTTTGCAAATGTATAAAAAATAAATTAACTGAAATATCACATTACATAAATATTCAGAACCTTTACTCAGTACTTTGTTGAAGCATCTTTGGCAGCGATTACAGCCGAGAGGCTTCTTGGTACACCTGTATTTGGGGAGTTTCGCCCATTCTTCTCTGCAGATCCTGTCAAGCGCTGTCAGGTTGGATGGGGAGCATTTGCTGCAGAACTATTTTCAGGTCTCTCCAGAGATGTTAGATCGGGTTCAAGTCCGGGCTCTGGCAGTGCCACTCAAGGACATTCAAAAATCACTGAATGTCTCCCTCTCTAGATTTAAGCACCAGCTGTCAGAGCAGCTCACAGATCACTGCAACTGTACATAGCCCATCTGTAAATAGCCCATCCAACTACCTCATCCCCATACTGTTATTATTATTGTTTATCCTTTGCACCCCAGTATCTCTACTTGCACACTTATCTTCTGCACATCTATCATTCCAGTGTTTAATTGTTATATTGTATCCTCTATATTACCCTACCTCATTTGCACACACTGTATATAGAGTTTTTTCTATTGTATTATTGACTGTATGTTTGTTTATTCCATTTGTTATTCTGTGTTATTGTTTGTGTCGCACTGCTTTGCTTTATCTTGGCCAGGTCGCAGTTGTAAATGGGAACTTGTTCTCAACTAGCCTACCTGGTTAAATTAAATAAAGGTGATATATATATTTTTAATTCAGAGGATTTTCCCGAAGCCAATCCTGCGTTGCCTCGTTGTCTTGTTGGAAGGTGAACCTTCGCTCCAGTCTGAGGTCCTGAGCGCTCTGGAGCAGGTTTTCATCAAGGATCTCTCTGTACTTGTACAGATCTCTCTGTACTAGTCTCCCAGTCCCAGCCACTGAAAAACATGGGATGGTGGCAGGTTTCCTCCAGACGTGACGCTTGGCATTCAGGTCAAAGAGTTCAATCTTGGTTCCATCAGACCAGAGAATCTTGTTACTCATGGTCTGAGAGTCTTTTGGTGCATTTAGGCAAACTCCAAGTGGGATGTCAAGTGCCTTTAACTGAAGAGTGGCTTCCATCTGGCCACCATATCAATTCCCAATTCCTGGTCAAAAGGAGTGCTATATAGGGATTAGGGTGGCAATTGGGACGCATCCCTAGACTCTCTGAACTTTTTTAATGATATATGTGATAACTGCTAAACTGTCAGATGGAAGTTGTCATAGTCAAAGCAGGGGGAAATTAAACTTCGCTGCAGAAACGAATGACCTTCTCTGGGTGTCGAATCGATGAAAACTTTTCATTCAAACAGAGATTAATGTAGCTACATCCTATAGAAGAAAGAGAGAGGGAAACATGCAATATTTTTTCTCTACCTTTCCCACACCCCATCTTTCGGTATAATGATAACAAAGCCTTTTCCCTGTCATTTTAATGACATATTATACAGTATACTGTTGGCCTATCCCTCTCATTCAGTCATCAAACTATTCACTGCTCCACCAGGTGTGTGGGAAACTTTGACCTTGTACCTCCCTCCTCCACTGATAAATATGGTGAGAGTGGTGGTGGGAGTACCCTTGATGTATTGAGAATTTGTCAAGAGTGAAGAAAAAGCGCAGAGTAGCCTATTGATTGATTTTTGTTTTGGGTAAACACATTGTACAGTTGAAAAAAACATAATTTATTAAGAACAAGAGGATGACACATGAAAGTGTAAAAACACTTATTTCCAGTGTGGTCCACGGTTAATGATATATTACTTTGCATTGAGCTATAAAACATTTACCACTGCATCCCCTTACAAAAAGGTACATTGGTAGTATAATTTCAAAAATACCATGGTACTACTATGGATTTTTGGTCACTACCATGGCAAGAAAATAACAATGCTGGTGCAAATACCACGGTATTCTCCTGCCATGGTAGTAACCAAAAAAGCGATTTTCAGGAAAATACCATGGTATTTGCACCAATATGCACAAATACACAAAAATGAACCATGGTTTTTTTTCATTGTACTACCATGGTTCATTTTTGTGTATTTTGTACTAGTAACACGTAGTGAAACATGAAAAAATGGTAATTGTTTACAATAAATTATGATGTTCTGTGTCCCAAAGTGACCAAAACATAGTAATTTATGCAACTCACATAATGCAACATTGACTACTAATCAAATCAAATCAAATTCATTTATATAGCCCTTCGTGCATCAGCTGATATCTCAAAGTGCTGTACAGAAACCCAGCCTAAAACCCCAAACAGCAAGCAATGCAGGTGTAGAAGCACGGTGGCTAGGAAAAACTCCCTAGAAAGGCCAAAACCTAGGAAGAAACCTAGAGAGGAACCAGGCTATGTGGGGTGGCCAGTCCTCTTCTGGCTGTGCCGGGTGGAGATTATAACAGAACATGGCCAAGATGTTCAAATGTTCATAAATGACCTGCATGGTCGAATAATAATAAGGCAAAACAGTTGAAACTGGAGCAGCAGCATGGCCAGGTGGACTGGGGACAGCAAGGAGTCATCATGTCAGGTAGTCCTGAGGCATGGTCCTAGGGCTCAGGTCCTCAGAGAGAGAAAGAAAAAGAGAAAGAGAGAATTAGAGAGAGCACACTTAAATTCACACAGGACACTGAATAGGACAGGAGAAGTACTCCAGATATAACAAACTGACCCTAGCCCCCCGACACAAACTACTGCAGCATAAATACTGGAGGCTGAGACAGGTGGGGTCAGGAGACACTGTGGCCCCATCCGAGGACACCCCCGGACAGGGCCAAACAGGAACACTTTGCCGAAGCACAGCCCCCACACCACTAGAGGGATATCTTCAACCACCACCTTACCATCCTGAGACAAGGCCGAGTATAGCCCACAAAGATCTCCGCCACGGCACAACCCAAGGGGGGGGGGGGCAACCCAGACAGGAAGATCACATCAGTGAATCAACCCACTCAGGTGACGCACCCCTCCCAGGGGCGATATGAAAGAGCCCCAGTAAGCCAGTGACTCAGCCCCTGTAATAGGGTTAGAGGCAGAGAATCCCAGTGGAAAGAGGGGAACCGGCCAGGCAGAGACAGCAAGTTCGTTGCGGTTCGTTGCTCCAGAGCCTTTCCGTTCACCTTCCCACTCCTGGGCCAGACTACACTCAATCATATGACCCACTGAAGAGATGAGTCTTCAGTAAAGACTTAAAGGTTGAGACCGAGTTTGCGTCTCTTACATGGGTAGGCAGACCGTTTCATAAAAATGGAGCTCTATAGGAGAAAGCCTGCCTCCAGCTGTTTGCTTAGAAATTCTAGGGACAATTAGGAGGCCTGCGTCTTGTGACCGTAGCGTACGTGTAGGTATGTACGGCAGGACCAAATCAGAGAGATAGGCAGGAGCAAGCCCATGTAATGCTTTGTAGGTTAGCAGTAAAACCTTGAAATCAGCCCTTGCCTTGACAGGAAGCCAGTGTAGGGAGGCTAGCACTGGAGTAATCTGATCAAAATGTTTGGTTCTAGTCAGGATTCTAGCAGTAACTGAAGTTTATTTAGTGCTTTATCCGGGTAGCCGGAAAGTAGAGCATTGCAGTAGTCTAACCTAGAAGTGACAAAAGCATGGATTAATTTTTCTGCATCATTTTTGGACAGAAAGTTTCTGATTTTTGCAATGTTACGTAGATGGAAAAAAGCTGTCCTTGAAATGGTCTTGATATGTTCTTCAAAAGAGAGATCAGGGTCCAGAGTAACGCCAAGGTCCTTCACAGTTTTATTTGAGATGACTGTACAACCATTAAGATTAATTGTCAGATTCAACAGAAGATCTCTTTGTTTCTTGGGACCTAGAACAAGCATCTCTGTTTTGTCCGAGTTTAAAAGTAGAAAGTTTGCAGCCATCCACTTCCATATGTCTGAAACCCATGCTTCTAGCGAGGGCAATTTTGGGGCCTCACCATGTTTCATTGAAATGTACAGCTGTGTATCATCCGCATAGCAGTGAAAGTTAACATTATGTTTTTGAATGACATCCCCAAGAGGTAAAATATATAGTGAAAACAATAGTCTACTCACTGTGCAAAGCGTAGGCCTAGTACCCTCTTAACCTCTTGAATCTATAGGGGCGCTATTTCATTATTGGATAAAAAAACGTGCCCGTTTTAAGCGCAATATTTCGTCACAAAAAGATACTCGACTCTGCATATAATTGACAGCTTTGGAAAGAAAACACTCTGACGTTTCCAAAACTGCAAAGATATTATCTGTGAGTGCCCCAGAACTGATGCTACAGGCGAAACCAAGATGAAACTTCAAACAGGAAATGAGCAGGATTTTTGAGGCTCTGTTTTTCATTGTCTCCTTATATGGCTGTGACTGCGCAAGGAATGAGCCTGCCCGATCTATCATTTCCCCAAGGTGTCTGCAGCATTGTGACGTATTTGTAGGCATATCATTGGAAGATTGACCATAAGAGACCAGATTTACCAGGTGTCCGCTCGGTGTCCTGCGCCGAAATTGGTGCGCAAACCTCAGCTGCCAGTATTTTTCCATGGGATTCAGAGAAGAAAGCAGGCTTCCACGAACGATATATCAATGAAGAGATATGTGAAAAACACCTTGAGGATTGATTCTAAACAGCGTTTGCCGTGTTTCATTCGATATTATGGAGTTAATTTGGAAAAATGTTAGCCGTTTTGATGACTGCATTTTCGTTTTTTTTTTGTAACCAAACGTGATGTACAAAACGGAGCGATTTCTCCTACACAAAGAATCTTTCAGGAAAAACTGAACATTTGCTATGTAACTGAGAGTCTCCTCATTGAAAACATCTGAAGTTCTTCAAAGGTAAATGATTTTATTTGAATCCTTTTCTGGTTTTTGTGCAAATGTTGCCCGCTAAATGCTACGCTAAATGCTACGCTAGCTATCAATACTCTTACACAAATGCTTGTTTAGCTATGGTTGAAAAGCATATTTTGAAAATTTGAGATGACAGTTTTGTTAACAAAAGTCTAAGCTTGAGAGCAAATATATTTATTTCATTTCATTTGCGATTTTCATGAATAGTTAACGTTGCGTTATGCTAATGAGCTTGAGGCTATAAATAGGATCCCGGATCCGGGATTGCTCGACGCAAGAAGTTAAACCCCTTTAACTCAAAGTGAAAAAACACAACACACATGGTTTAGTAGTGTAGCTCTTCAACCTTGGGACCTGGATAGGGTATGGTGAGAAGAATGAAGAGTCTGAAACCTTGAAGACTTAAAATAGTTAGTTTATCTGGTGCTTCTTTCTTCAATACAGTTTTATGTTGGTTCTCTCTCATTCAACTGACTTGGCTTCTCATATTGTAATGTATACGCCAGGAGTCAGGAAGCAGGTGCAGAAGGTGAGTTTAATAATGAACCGATACAGATGAACAAACATGAGAAACAATACTACCTAAAGACAGATGTCTGAGGGCTAAATAATCAGGGAGAAAAATTATGTAAAATGATGACCAGGTGTGCGTAATGATGGGGAACAAGTGAGTGTAATATAGTTGCCAGGGCCGGAGGTTAGTAGACCGGCGGCGTCGAGCGCCGGAGGGAGGGAGCAAGAGTAGGCGTGACATATATTCAATTCTAAATAGCCAACATACTAAAAAACTATTTTTAATATGTCCCCCGTGGGAACAACAATAGTAGTGGTAAAAACATCAGAAAGGAGTAGATCAGTTACAAAGTCTATGGACAGATGTAACCAAAGACGCTCAGGCACGGGAAGTAGTTTCCCTGCTGGAGCGCGCCGGGGAGATTTGGATTGGGGACATATGGAGCATGAGTTAACATAGTGGGCGATGTCCTGCACCAAGATGGGCCACCAGAACTTCTCAGAGAGGGATTGCATGGTGCGGGTGGTGATACCTGGGAGTCCAGCAGCGAGGGATGTGTGTGCCCGGGTCAACAGCCAATCTCTTACCCCCATGGGGACGTAGATGTCACGACCCTCTCCTTGTTCGGGTGGCGTTTGGCGGTCGATGTCACCGGCCTTCTAGCCATCGCCAATTCACTTTTCATTTGTTTTGTCCTTGTCTTACACACCTGGTTTCAATCCCCCAATTACTTGTTCATTATTTAACCCTCTGTTCCCCCATGTTTGTTTGTGAGTGATTGTTTATTGTATTGCGGTACGTTATTGTGTCCTTGGATTTCTTTGACGTGTATTGTGATTATTGTTGAGTAAAATTGCGTACATTACTCATATCTGCTGTCCTCATCTATACCAGCTACACACAGACGCATTACAGTAGATGCATTCTGGAGGGCAGGTAGCAGGAGCGGGTTCCCTCTACAGAGCCTGGTGGATGTCCACATCTACGTCCCAAAACATGGGGCTAATGAAATGTGAGGCCTATTGATGGTTCCACTGATTGATGGTCACTTACAGGACTCTCAACCGGCGTGGAACCACAAGGTACGGGAAGCAGGTCCCTCTGCATCCTGGTCCCCAGGTGGTGATTTTCATCCTTGACCAGGAGATGGAGGGTTTGTGACATTGGATCCACAGGAGGCCGAGGATTACTTTGTGTACTAGTGCAGTGGCGATGAGAAAGGGAAGGCTTTTCTGGTGCATGGGTCACATGGTGAGGGTGAGGGGTGCTGTGATGTGTGTGATTGCATCGGATCCCAATGATCGCTTATCCAGGGCATGGACTGGAAAAGGAGAGGAGAGCGTGTATAAGGTGATGTTCAGGGAGGAGGCGAGGGCCTTGTCAATGAAATTCCCTGCGGCACCAGAGTCCACTAGAGCTGTAGAGACAACATATGAGGGACAGCCAGCCAGTGAAAATGAACCAGAAAAAAATTGCCGGAAAGAGATGATTATGGAATACTCCAAGATCCATGATTGAGTCTTTGAATGAAGATAAAACTGTCCAGTTTGACTGATTGTTGCAGCTCGTTCCAGTCGCTAGCTGCAGCGAACTGAAAAGACGAGCGACCCAGAGATGTGTGTGCTTTGAGGACCTTTATTAACAGAATGTGACTGGAAGAATGGCTGTTGTATGTGGAGGATGAGGGCTGCAGTAGATATCTCAGATAGGGGGGAGTGAGGCTTAAGAGGGTTTAATAAATAAGCATTCACCAGTGTGTCTTGCGACGGGTATAGAGAGATGACCAGTTGGCAGAGGAGTATAGAGTGCAGTGATGTGTCCTATAAGGAGCATTGGTGGCAAACCTAATGCCGAATGGTAAAGAACATCTAGCTGCTCGAGAGCACCCTTACCTGCCGATCTATAAATTCTGTCTCCGTAATCTAGCATGGGTAAGAGGAGTAATTACGATAGGAGTGATCACGATAGAGGAATCCAAGTCTAGATTTAACTTTAGCCTGCAGGTTTGATTTGTTCTGAGAGAAGGACAGTGTACCGTCTAGCCATACTCTCAAGTACTTGTATGAGGTGACTACCTCAAGCTCTAAACCCTCAGAGGTAGTAATCACACCTGTGGAGAGGGGCATTCTTCTTACAAAACCAGACAACCTTTGTTTTGGAGGTGATCAGAACAAGGTTAAGGGTAGAGAAAGTTTGTTGGACACTAAGAAAGCTTTGTTGTAGAGCATTTAACACAAACTCCAGGGAGGGGCCAGCTGAGTATAATACAGTATCATCTGCATATAAATGTAGGAGAGAGCTTCCTACTGCCTGAGCTATGTTGTTGATGTAAATTGAGATGAGTGTGGGGCCTAGGATTGAGCCTTGGGGTACTCCCTTGGTGACAGGCAGTGGCTGAGACAGGAGATATTCTGACATTGTACACTGCACTCTTTGAGAGAGGTAGTTAGCAAACCATGCCAAAGACCCCCAGAGACACCAATACTACTTAGCTGGCCCACAAGAATGGAATGTTCTCACGTATCAAAAGCTTTGGCAAAGTCAATAAAAATAGCAGCACAACATTGCTTAGAATCAAGGGCAATGGGGACATCATTGAGGACATTTAAGGTTGTAGTGATACATCCATAACCTGAGCGGAAACCAGATTGCATACCCGAGAGAATACTATAGACGTCAAGAAAGCCAGTCAGTTGATTATTGTCACGTTTTTCCAACACTTTTGATTAACAGGGCAAAATAGAAATAGGCCTCTAACAGTTAGGATCAGCTTGATCACCCCCTTTAAATAAAGGGCGAACCATGGCTGCCTTCCAAGCAATGGGAACCTCCCCAGAAAGGAGAGACAGGTTAAAAAGGTTGGAGATAGAGGCAGCAACCTTAAAGACGAAAGGGTCTAAACAATCTGACTCAAGTTTCAGGAGCTCCTTTAGCACCTCGGACTCAGTGACTGCCTGCAGGGAGAAACTTTGTAGCGGGGCAGGGGAAAAAGAGGGAGAAGCATCGGGGATAGTCGCATTAGAAGTTGAGGAAATGTTGGATGGGCAAGGAGGCATGGCTGAGTCAAATAGGAATCCTGACTTAAAGAAGTGGTCATAAGGAGCTCATCCATGTGCTTCTTGTCAATAACAACCACATCATCAACTATAAGGGACATGGGCAGCTGTGAGGAGAAGGGTTTATTCTCCAAGTCTTTAACCTTTTTCCAGAACCTCTTGGGGATAGACCCACAGAGAGAGAGAACTGCTCCTTAAAGTAACTAACTTTGGCCTTCCAGATATCCTGAGTTCACTTATTTCTCATTTGCCTGAATGAGAGCCAGTCAGCCTGAGTATGCTTGTGCCGAGCCTTTCACCAAATGCAATTCTTGAGGTGGAGTAACTCTGCAAGATCACGGTCGAACCAGGGGCTGAACCTGTTTTTAAGGATCATGTTCTTATAGGGGCGCGTTTGTTAACAATGCCACTGAATAAAATAATAATAATAAGGTCCTAGCGTCTTCAACAGAAGGGATCAAGCTGATTCTATATTATTTCACAGAGGCCAGTTCACGAAGCAAGGCTTGCACATTATTATTATTTTTTAGCAAGCATCTATGATAAATCAAGACCGGCCGTTTCACTAAGCAGCCATTACAAACACAGGCTGTAAAACAGTCATCACTAAGGTCATTACAGAAAACACCAGACTGATACATATCAGGATTATTTGTGAGGATAACATCAAGAAGAGTAGCCTTTTCTGGGTGCTTGGAGTCATACCTTGTGGGATTGGTAATAATCTGAGAAAGATTTATGGAGTCCCATTGATTTAGGACTTGGTCCGGTGGTTTAAGCATGTCCCAGTTTAGCTCACCTAGCAGGACACATTCAGACTTAGTGTAAGGGGCCAGGAGAGAGTTTGGTGCAGGTAGGGTACATGCTGGTGCTGATGGAGGACAATAGCACCCAGCAACAGTCAACAAAGCGCGATTTGAAAGTCTAATACTTAAAACCAGCAAATCAAATTATTTGGGGACAGATTTGGTGGAGACAACCGAGCACTGAATGTGATCCTTGGTAAAGATTGCCACTCCACCACCGTTGGAAGATCTGTCATGCCAAAAAAGGTTAGAACCAGAAAGGTTAACATCAGTATTCAAAACACTCTTCCTTAACCACGTCGCAGTAATGACCAACACATCTGGATTGAAGCTGTGAACTCACACTTTCAATTGATCCATTTTAGGTAATAAGCTTCTAGTGTTAGCGTGCAGAAAACCCTGGCTTTTACGAAAGCAGAAATCAGTGAAGCAGATATCAGAGCACAAGTCAGAATTGGAGCCAGCAACAGTAGATGGGCCAGGGTGTACATGCACATTTCCAGATATCATCAACAGTAATACAGTCAAGGCACTGCATAGGACAGGGAGAGCTCTGCAGTGCTGATTTATGACATCTGAATGTGCATCAGATGGCAACAAGATCATACTGTGCAGCAATTTCTGAGTGTGGGAACAAACATAGTCTGTCCCACGGTTGGGTAAAGAAAGTTTGTAGTCAACAAAACATGCAGGAGTCATGAGGCAAATAGCAAAAAATAAAATATATAACAATTTGGGGCTAGCCATTGTAAGATCAGAGTCACTTGCCCCAATAGTGCCTGTGTGCTGGAGGTGAGTGAAAGCTCGGGAGAGGGGGGTGGGGAGACAACCAGGGCAGACAGTGAATAGATCGCCAGGTGGAAACCAAGCAGCAGCGCAGCAGTCAACGGGAGTAGGTGTCACACCCACTTGGGAGAAGCTTTTTTTTCTGGAGGCAGATTTCCCCGGAGGCATTGCTGCGGGGAGGATTGTGGACCCTACGTTCATGGGTTCAGTCTCTGTCTCAAGAAGGCCAAAGGAGGAGAGCGAGAGGTGTCGACGCTCCTGAAGAAGGTTATCCAGATGGATGGCCATTACAATGAGTGTGTCCTAGGAGAGGTTGTTGTCTCGAGATGTCAGCTCCATCTGGACCTCTTCGCGCAGTCCTCTTCTGAATAGGGCACAGATCGCCGGCTCATTCCATCCTCTGTAGGCTGCCACGGTCTGGAAGGTCAGGGCGTACTCCGCAGCGGTCTGGGCACCCTGCCAGAGTTGGAGTTGGCACTCAGCTCCCTCTCTGCCCACCGGTGGATGATCAAAGACCACCCTGAACAGAGCCATGAACCTCTCATAGGCACCCAGCTCCTCCTCTCTCCCAGAAGGCCGTGGCCCTCTCCAACGCCCATCCGGTTAGCAGGGAAATGACTTGGCAACCTTGGACCTCTCAGTGGTAGGGGTTCCCGTCTGATGGGTGAAATAAATGGAGCACTGGAGTAGGAAACCACGGCATTTAGTTGGAGTCCCAGGCGCCTCAAAAGTCATCAACTGGCAGCTTCATTAAATAGTACCCTCAAAACACCAGTCTTTAACGTCAACAGTGAACAGGTGACTCCGGGATGCTGGCCTTCTAGGCAGAGTTCCTCTATCCAGTGTCTGTGTTGTTTTGTCCATCTTATCTTTTATTTTTATTGGTTAGTCTGAGATATGGCTTTTTCTTTGCAACTCTGCCTAGAAGGCCAGCTTCCCGGAGTTGCCTCTTCATGTTCACATTGAGACTGGTGTTTTGCTGGTACTATTTAATGAAGCTGCCAGTGGAGGACTTGTGAGGCATCTGTTTCTCAAACTAGACACTCTAATGTACTTGTCCTCTTGCTCAGTTGTGTACCGGGGCCTCCCACTCCTCTTTCTATTCTGGTTAGAGACAGTTTGCGTTGTTCTGTGAAGGGAGTAGTACACAGCGTTGTACGAGATCTTCAGTTTCTTGGCAATTTCTCACATGGAATAGCCTTAATTTCTCAGAGCAAAAATGGACTGATGTTTCAGAACAAAGTTATTTATTTTTGGACATTTTGAGCCTGTAATCAAACCCGCAAATACTGATGCTCCAGATACTCAACTCATTGTCACATCCTGAGCTGTTTCACCTGTCCTTGTTAATATCTCCACCCCCTCCAGGTGTCGCTTGTTTTCCCCAGTGTATTTATCCCTGTGTTTCCTGTCTCTCTGTGCAAGTTTGCATTGTATGTCCAAGCCTACCAGCGGTTTTTCCCATTTTCCTGCTGATCCTTTTCTCCTTTTTCTAATACTCCCGGTTTTGACCCTTGTCTGTTTTGGACTCTGTACCCGCCTGCCTGCCCTGACCTCGAGCCTGCCTGGCACTCTGTACCTCCTGGATTCGGATCTGGTAATGACCTTTTCCCTGTCCTCTACTATTCTCTTGCCTATTCCCTTTGGATTTATTAAACATCTTAAACAACCACCTGCCCCGTGTGTCTGCATTTGCATCTCATCTAGTGTTATGATACTAGTCTAAAGAAGGCCAGTTGTATTGCTTCTTTATTAATAACAATAGTTTTCAGCTGTGCTAACATCACTGCTAAAAGGTTTTCTAATGATCAATTTGCCTTTTAAAATTATAAACTTGGATTAGCTAACACAACGTGCCATTGGAACACAGGAGTGTTGGTTGCTGGTAATGGCCCTCTGAACATATATGTAGATATTCCATAAAAAATCTGTCGTTTACAGCCACAATAGTCATTTACAACATTACCAATGTCTACACTGTATTTCTGATCATTTTAATGGACAAAAAATGTGCTTTTCTTTCAAAAACAAGGGCATTTCTAAGTGACCCCAAACTTTTGAACAGTAGTGTAAACCAAATGTAAATGTTTCAATGCACAGAATGTGTTTTAAAACAGGAATGAAGTACTCTGAAACACACAAAGTGTTTCATCAACCTTTACTATTTATGTTTTTAAGTGAGTGTTGTGAAAACACTGAGGGTTTTAGTACATGTAAAAGGCTGCATTAAAACACAAACTGTGTTTATCATACAATAAATGGTTTAGAAATATAAATGGTTTATAAGTGCCTATAGAGAATTTTTGTTGTGAGTAATTCAACCTTCATTTTTCTATGTTTTATTTAGACTAGAAATAGGAGGGGCAGTAAGATGGTATATTTTGTTGGAATTTTACCCACTCAACCACTCTGTAAGAAATTAACAAACTAAACAACACATACTTAATAAAAATGAACAAGTCATGCAAAGCCTGTGGTTATAACGCACCTGGCTAAGACACGTCAACCACTCTCCCCACCAAAAATCGTTGTAGAAATTCCCTGGTCCAAGCCTTCAGTCTGTTTCTCTCACCTACAGTGCTTTCAGAAAGTATTCACACCCCTCGACTTTTTACGCACTTTGTTGTGTTACAGCCTGAATCTTAAATGGAAATAACAGATTTATTTTCACTGGCCTACACACAATACCCCATAATGTCAAAGTGGAATTATGTTTGATACATTTTTTTTTACACATGAATTAAAAGTGAAAAGCTGAAATAATTATTCAACCCTTTTGTTATGGCAAGTCGAAATAAGTTTAGGAGTAAAGATTTGCTTAACAAGTCACATAATAGAGCCCCACGTTGGAGGTATTAAAATACCCAGAAAACCTAGAGGCTAAACAGGGAAATGGTTGCAATAATTTTTCCACCATTCATTTTTCCCATAAGGAATTTTATAAACACTTATAAGGGTGTTTTGTGTAGGCTTACTCTGGCATGACGTTTTCATAACCATGTAAATCTGTCTTGGACAAGGTGACTTATCAATATATCCGGTTCTTTGCTCTCAGATTAGAAAATGCTATATAATTTCCATCAAAGTAGACATCATGCAAAACTACAAATCCCTGCAAGCTCCTGCACGTCATCTCTAGTTGACACCTTTGCTAACAGGTATTGTGTCAATTTAAAACTTGCACAGAATTGTCTATTTAAAGAAATGTAGCCAATTTATTCATTACTACATTTAAATAACATTAGATAGTTAATCCAGAGATTCTTACCTTTGCTTCAATTCTGCAGTTTCGTCCAGATCATCATGGCTTTCAGTTTTATGATAGCCACATTTGCAGCTAATTAGCATTTCATTTTTGGCGTGGTAAATACAGGCAAATATATTTATAAGTCACCTTGTCCTTGAGAGATTTACATGGTTATTGAAACGTCACGCCAAAGGGCAGGAGTGGGCTGATGACTTGACAAGTGGCAGCATGGTAGGCACAGCTTGTCCCATTAATTAATCATAAAATTGAGTATTAGCTGATAACTGCGAAATATCCTGGATAACAGAGAGAACCTTGAACTACTTATTGATCAGCATTTTGATATGCTCGAAAAAGAATCAGTTACATCGAAGCGAACAAGAGAAGACCTCTCCTCGGGCTCTGCGAGCAAAACTGAAGGGAAGCCGCCTTCTAAAATTCCAAATTTAACTTTGGAGGGGGAGGTTTTTATAACTGTCTCCAGAAGATAGAGCATTGCTTTCAAGCATGAGCGAGCAGTTAAAAAAAGCTGTTTCTATTGCCTGGGCTACTGGGGTGAGGATGAGGCCTTAAAAAAGGAGTGAATTACAGTAATAAAATGATGGAAGAAATACGAGAGGAAAATAAGATATTGAAAACTCCTGAAAACTATTGAAAATAAGATATTGAAAACAATGAAAGCAGAATTACTTGATCTAAAGTGCCAAAGTATGAAGAATAATATTGTCATAATGGGAATAAAGGAGGATGAAAACAATAACTGTCAGTCAACGGAGGAAAAAGTCAAGGTATTCATGAAACGTAATCTCAAATTGATGGAGGAACAGGTGGATACAATTGTTTTTCAAAGGGATCACCATTTCGGTGGCAGAGGGGAGGGAAGGCTCATCTGACAGCTAGGCTAACTCACTACAAAATGATGATTGCTTTGCTACAACACGGTAGGGAGCTGGAGAACACCCCGTTCTCTATTAACAAACAATTTCCCCATAAAATAGTGGAGAAATGACGTGCCCTGTATCCCACCTTCCAAAGGCTCCGAGCAGAGAAGCAGAATGTTTGTCGAGTGGTCGATAAATTGTACGTAAACAACCAAGTGTTCAAGGACTCGAAGATGACAACATAGCTGTGAGTGATAGCTACCTCCTGCTGAAGTAGTCGCTGATACACATTGCACTGATGAAGTACGGAACCGTGGACTATGTGGATTTAAAATATGTTTGGACTTATGCGAAGGCGAAGCTGGGTAAGGCTGACTTATTTTATTGTTGTTTGTTTATTTATTTAATTTGAAGACTGCACAGGCAGTAAAATAGAAAAACACATGTTTTAATGAATTTGATTTGATATGATATTATGACTTAAAATCTGTTACAGTGTGGCCCTTTTTGGCGGATGTGAATCGGATCAAATGGAATTTAAGATAAAACGAAGTCAATAGGAGTAGATCTAATGTAGGGCTATAGAATAAAATATGACAGAATTTAAAACCTGCCTAACCTGCCTAGCTATAATAATTAAAGATAATAATTAACAATCTATAATGATCCTATAATAATTGGTGTCATTATCTTTTTATATAAAAAAATGAACTCAAACTTCATAATGTGAAGGATATTATTGTTCTGATACACACTGGAAAATGGATTGGGTATTGTCAACAGGGTTGTTGTCTCTATTAGTGTGTGGCTGGCTAGTTTACACTGGGTTCAACTGATTAAAGTTAATGGTAGAGCCAACACAATAACTGGCTTATGGAAGCACTTCTCTAAGCGAGAAGTATATTACAATTTTTACATGAGCTATATAGACTACCCTTATATTCTCGATCCTAATGATATAGGCCTACGTATAAAACAGCCAAATTGATAGAGCAATGACCCTGGAATAAAAATACAAATGTTTGTGAATGGAGTAGGTTTTACAGGTTTACTCGCTCTAAATTGTCAGTACTGCATGTCTTCTTTGCTATTGTGCCAGGGCTTTGTCAGGGTTGATTGTAAGTTAAACTGATGTATCCCTTCATTGGTAGTGTGATTAGTACTGGCTAGGTCCAGTCGGCCGACCAGATAGGTCCAGTCGGCCGGCCGGATAGGCCCAGTCAGCCCGAACGGATAGGTCCAGTCTGCCAAACGGATAGGTCCAGTCGTCCGGCGGATAGTACCAATAGGCCAAACAGATTGGACTGGTCGGCCGGCCGACTGGTTCTTTCTGCCCGTCCGACCGACTGGTCCTTTCTGGCTGGCTGACTGGTACTATCTGTCCTTTCTGGCCATCTGGCTGATAGGACCAATCTGGCCGGCCACCTCATCCTTTTCTGGCCATCCGGGGCTGACAGACTAACATCCCACTGGGCACAGACTGACGTCTTGTTTTGATTTATATTTGGTTGAGATGTCAACTAACATCAAGTGAAAAAAAGACAAAATGCTCTTATGTTGATGACTTTTTGCAAATCCAATCAGGTTTCCACATTTATTCAATATCATCACATAGATTTTCTTGGTTGAAATGACATGGAAACAATGTTGATTCAACCAGTTTATGTCCAGTGGAATGTAAGTCAACTGAGTATCTTTTTATCACTGACTTTTCACCAGTGATGTAATCATAACCAGTAACCTTTTCCACTCTTCCACTATGGGCTCAGCCCAGCTTGACCCCGACCTATGTAAATGAACGATTGAGAAATCAATCAACTTGATTGGCGTTCACATAGGGCCAGTCGACTGGAACAGTCAACCGGTTTGAAAGGACCAGTCGGCCGTCCAGTTGTCCTGCCAGATAGGACCAGTAGGCCAGCCAACAATATCGTAACAGTCAGCCTGGCCAGATGGGACTGGTAGACCGGCCAGATGGGACTAGTAGGCTGGCTAGATAGGACCAGTTGGCTTGGTCAGAGAGGTCCAGTCGGCCGGCTGGCCAGCCAGAGAGTGACTGTTAATTTTTATTGTTTACCTTACTTGCTTTGGCAATGTTAACACATGTTTCCCATGCCAATAAAGCCCCTTGAATTGAATTGAATTGAGTGACAGAAGGCACGATATGACTCCTCTCCTCTCCTCTTCTCTCTCCTCTCTCTATTCTTCTCTCTCTCTATCCTTTACTCTCTCACCTCTTTCTCTCTCTCTTCTCCATATCCTCTGCTCTTCTCTTTCTCCTCTTCTCTCCTGGCCAGGTCAGATAAGTCCAGTCGTCTGGAAAGATTGGTCCAGTCGGCCGGCCAAATGGGTCCAGTCGGCCGGGCCAAATGGGTCCAGTCGGCCGATCAGACAGGTCCAGTCGGCTGTTTGGCCAGATAGTACCAGGCGGCCTGCCAGCCAGAAAGGAACAGACGGTGAGATATGACCTCTCTCTCTCTCTCTCTCTCTCTCTCTCTCTCTCTCTCTCTCTCTCTCTAATATTAAGATGGGGAAAAGAACACAGACACTGGACAGAGGAACTCTGCCTAGAAGGCCAGTATCTCGGTATCGCCTCTTCACTGTTGACGTTGAGACTTGTGTTTTGCGGGTACTATTTAATAAAGCTGCCAATTGAGGACTTGTGAGGCATCTGTTTCTCAAACTAGACACTCTAATGTACTTCTCCTCTTGCTCAGTTGTGCACCGGGGCATCCCACTCCTCTTCCTATTCTGGTTATGGCCAGTTTGCTCTGTTCTGTGAAGGGAGTAGTACACAGTGTTGTACGATATCTTCAGTTTCTTGGCAATTTCTCACATGGAATAGCCTTCATTTCTCAGAACAAGAATAGACTGATGAGTTTCAGAAGAAAGTAATTCGTTTCTGGAGATTTTGAGCCTGTAATCGAACCTACAAATGCTGATGCTCCAGATACTCAACTAGTCTAAAGGCCAGTTTTATTGCTTCTTTAATCAGTTTTCAGCTTTGCTAACATAATTGCAAAAGGGGTTTCTAATGAATCAATTAGCCTTTTAAAATGATAAACTTGGATTAGCTAACACAACGTGTCATTGGAACACGGGAGTGATGTTTGCTGATAATGGGCCTCTGTACGCCATGTAGATATTCCATAAAAAATCTGACGTTTCCTGAATCAAAAATACCTGATTCAACTCATTGAGGGCTTGATGATTATTGACAAGTTAAATCAAGTGTGCTCGTCTGGGGCTAGAACAAAACTGTGTACTCAAGGACTGGAAACCAATGGCATACAGGATGCATACCGTATTTTAGAATATTCTGTATATTCTTATTAATCTTTTTACTTTAATCTATCCTCAGTTTTCTCCCTTCACAGCCATTGAACTCTGTAGCTGTTTTGAAATCTCCAATGGCCTCACGTTGACATCCCTGAGCAGTTTCCTTCCTGTCCTGGAGCTCAGTTTAGAAGGACGACTGCAACTTTGTTGTTTCTGGGTAGTTTAATACATCATCCACAGCATAATTATTGACTTGACCATGCTTAAAGAGATATTCAATGTCTGATTTGTTATTGTTACCGATCTACCAATCATTGCCCTTCTTTATGAGGCTTTCGAAAAGCTCCCTCGTTTTTGTAGCTGAATCTGTGCTTGAAAATGCTATAGTTGCTTGAGGGACTTTACATATGTATGGAGACAGAGGAAAGGGTAGTCATTTAAAAATCATGTAAACCCCTATTATTATTATCCATGTAACTTATTATGGGATTTGTTAAGCCAAATGTTACTCTTGAAGTACTTTAGGCTTGTCTTAACAAAAGGATGAATACTTCTGCAACAACTATATCTTACTTATACAATTTCTATTAATGTGTTAACATTTGCAGAATTGATTTCACTTTGACATTATGGAGTATTTTGTGTAGATCAAGGACAAACGAAATCACAACTAAATCCATTTCAATCCCACTTCTTTTAAATCTAAGGGGGGGGGGGTGAATACTTATGAATCTCACAGTATGATGCATCATGCCTTTTATAATAGTCCGAGGGGAATGCTCACAGGTCCTTGACTGGTTGTCCTTGTCCTGATGTGTGCTGTATTGGCCTGTAATTGTTTTAAAAAATAAAGCATCATGCCTAATAATGTAGAAGTGTAGGAAGTATCAATGACCACTTGGAGATCAATATGGATGTACATTGGGTCTATGTAACTCCTTGGCAGCCATGATCATGCCTCCAGGGCAGTATGGACCAATAGCATTGACCCTGAGCCTAAATGATTACGACCCTTATGGGTGATACAAGACACATTCAAAAACACGCGTACGTACACCCATACACACACAGAAAATGAAGCATAATGAGATAGGTGGGCATGAACGCTTTTGTTTTACACGTTTGCCTCCCTTAGGTCTAAACATCTCCCCAGGTGCTTTAGATAAAATGACTCAAAAATAGGCTAGTTGTTGTGCTCCACAATGCTCTTTACTAGATCAATGTTGCGGTCAAAAGACTTTCGTCAGGGTTTCTCTGTATTCAAGTCTCTCTACCTTTCTGAATCTCTCTTTCTCCCCCAATGATCTTTCTCCTATTCCTCTCTTGTTCTGTAACCAGAGAAGAAGGCGAGGTCCTATTGTGGAGTAGCCTAATTCTGAGGTAATGATGAAGTAATGTTGAATGGTGTGTTAATTGATGTAATCAGTCAGCCAGTTGGATCTCTCTGTGGGTGAGGTGAACAGATACAGTTAGCATTGAAAAAGGTCATGTCCATCTATCCCCAGAAAGAGAGGGGGTGAGTGAGGGAGAGAGATAAAGAATGGAAAGAAGGGAAAGAGTTGAGGTGAGAGAGTCTGTCAGAATAGTTTCTCTTCACAGCTTCCAATCAGTCAGTGTGGTAGAGATGCCAGGACGTAGCCACTGGCTCCAGGTCATTTATAACCCATTGGCCCACTGGCTCCAGGTCATCTATAAGTCTTTGCTCGGTAAAGCCCTGCCTTATCTCAGCTCACTGGTCACCATAGCAACACCCACTCATAGCACCCGCTCCAGCAGGCATATTACACTGGTCACCCCCAAAACCAACACTTCCTTTGGCCACCTTTCCTTCCAGTTCTCTGCTGTCAATGACTGGAACGAATGGCAAAAATCTCTGAAGCTGGAGTCTTATATCTCTCTCTCTAACTTTAAGCATCAGCTGTCAGAGCAGCTTACAGATCACTGTACCTGTGCACAGCCAATCTGTAAATAGCACACCCAACTACCTCATCCCCATATTATTACTTACCCTTTTGCTCTTTTGCACCCCAGTATCTCCACTGGCACATCATCATCTGCACATCTATCACTCCAGTATGAATGCTAAATTGTAATTATTTTTGCCTCTAGGGCCTATTTTATTATTGCCTACCTCTAGGGCCTATTTATTGCCTACCTCCCTACTCTTCTACATTTGCACACACTGTACATAGATTACTATTATTATTTATTTATTTTTCTATTTATTTTCTTTTGTGTTATTGACTGTACGTTTGTTTATGTGTAACTCTGTATTTTTTGTCACACTGCTTTGCTTTATCTTGGCCAGGTCGCAGTTGTAAATGAGAACTTGTTCTCAACTGGCCTACCTGGTTAAATAAAGGTGAAATAAAAAAAACGTGCCGCGTACACGCATCTACACAGTCCCTGGCGGACAATTCCCACAGTAGAGTCACTCACGGTTTAAAAAGAACACAGAAGACACACGCACAGTCGTTTACTATTTAAAAGAGGAGACTAAAGGAGCTAGCAGGCTATGTACATCTGACAAGCTCCTCAATATTACATGAGTCTCACTTTCCCCTCGACACCACACTCAGTCACAGTGGCTCTCTCTTCAACTCCTCAACGCCTGATTGTCAGAAAGTGGATGCTTTGCCACAGAGTATTAACATGAGGAACAAAATACTTAAAAATAAAAATGTTTGGACTAGCGTACAAAACCCAGAGGATGATGAACGCAACCACCACCTCTCTAGTACAATGTGTGTTGCATCTCTTGCTCCTGTCTCATGTTTGAAGTCACTTAGCAGACATTCTTATCCACAGCGCCTTATCCTCTCATCATCTCTCTGCTACACTCATCCACCCACTTTCTTATTAGACATCCTCTCTCCCTTACACCCCCCCCCCACCAATACTCCCTCTAGTATCCTCCTCAAGGTCTCACAGTCTTCAACTGGTTTGGATCCTCAATTATTTATGTCCATCATTAATATTTAGCTAGCCCACTGCCCTATGTACAAAGCTGCCCTCTGCACAAACACACACACACACACACACACACACACACACACACACACACACACACACACACACACACACACACACACACACACACACACACACACACACACACACACACACCTCGATACAAAGATACACACACACACACACACACACACACACACACACACACACACACACACACACACACACACACACACACACACACACACACACACACACACACACACACACACACACACCTCGATACAAAGATACCCTCACTCTCTGTGCTTTGTCCTAGAGGCAGAGGGGGGAGAGAGAGACAGGGAGAGGTAAAGAGAAAGATAAAGGGAGAGGGGAACAGCAGGTGAATGAGTAAACAGCATCAATTCTGCCTCGGCTCTTCAACAACCCTAACAAAGAGCTGAAAGACGGGTTGAAAATCTGACAGGAATAGTTTAACACTTGCAACATATGTTACGTTTTAGGCTTGCTCAAAGCAATTTTAGTTTTACATCATTGGCACCAGTACAGGTGCACTCTGCCTAAACAATAACAAACAAAAAAAATACAGCAGTCTACTATCTGGCACAGCAATCAACCCAGCACCTATGAAGCAGAGAGAACAGCTGTCTGGGCGTGCAAACACAAACACAAACACACACACACACACACATGCACATGCACACAGCAGTAACATAATGACAAAAACAATGCTCATTTTTCTCTAGTTGCAGCTGTAGAATTAGAATGATAAGAACGGACACAGACCCTAAAATCCTAATTTTCACAGCTCGAAGCCACATATTCATGGCAGGACAACAGCATTTGCATAGAATTGACAGGCATCAATTAATCAAGTGTAGCAAATCAAACACCAAATATTGCCATCCGCCTCCGCATAACAAATAGTTGATTAAAACACAGCTAGAGTTCCTAGAGTAAATAATGTCTATGAATATGAATGGGAGTTTGCGTGGTTCTGTTAACTGTGATTGTGTGGTTATGTGGTGCTTCTTGCCAGTGCTTGGCACTGCTGGGAGGCATGACTTTGTGGGAGCTGTACTGTAGCATGCAGGCAGCCCAGGCTATTTGCTGGCTGCTGGCTGCTGGCAGAGCGTGGAAGCCCTCAGGGCTTTATCAGTAAGGAACACTCGCTGGGAATCAGTTCCAATAACCAATCTATCATAACCATTAACACACACACCTGCAGCACAACCGGAATGAACACAAACACAATAACATGCACCGGGATTCTGTCCCAATAACCAGTCTTTCGCAAATATTAGCACACACACACAGACATCAAATCCATAGGCATGCACACAAACACCCAAGGAGTATCAGACAAACATATCCTGGAAATCAGTCAAAATGTTTTGCAACAATTAACACAATCCTTGCATGAACTCACACAAACAATGACTCAGGATTTTGCAAGGATTAGCTCAACACATCAGCTAATCAGCCAGCAGTATTTATGCCTACTATATTTTAGTCATGACCTTTTAGTCATTTAGCAGATGCTTTTATCCAGAGCCACTTAGAGTCAACTAAGTTTAGTCGTTTCTACACTTTTAGTTTTAGTACTTTTCCCTGCAGAAACTTCACTGAGACCAGAGGGTAGACAGACTGGATGCCAATGCAGGCGTGAAGCTAGTTGTTCTGTGCCTGACTGACTATGTCTGACAGCGTCTGTTTCAAACACTCACACATATGTCAAAACACGCATCAAAACACACCTCAAAACACAGTCATCGCTCAGCAACCTTTACACCAGCCTTTCTCTCTTCTCCTCTAATCATCTCGCTTCATCTTTCTTTCTTTATACATAATATCTGCATCTTTGACATTGTAGAAAGAGATGTCTTGAGTGTGTGTGTGTGTGTGTGTGAGAGAGACACACAGAGAGAGAGAGAGAAAGACCAGTAGTTTCTTTAGAGAGATAAAAGTGAATTCCATGACTAATTAATCCTCTGTAAGCCAGCAGACAGAAAAAAAGCAAATAAAACATTCTAAAGACTAATGATGGGGAAAAAAAGTAGATCCAGTTACATACCGGGATATTACTTTTGACGATATCGTATTGTATCGTTTTGACAATATCGTAATATCATTTTTGCACTCGTTGGGTGTACCTGCACCAAAACTCATAGATTGTTCTCCAACTTCTTTTCAAATAGGGAGCCAATTTGTTTTAAGCACTGTTATATCCATGACTGATCAATGGCTCTCTCTTATCCCTCTCTAGCACACATATGGTGAGCAATATGTTTGGAACATCGAAACGCAATAAAATCACAGTATTGAATCACAATACATGTAGAATCGTAAGAATCGCAGTAGATCTCGTATCAGCACCCACGTATCGTGATAGTATTGTGATAGTATCGTATCGTGATAGTATCGTATCGTGAGTTCTCTGGCGATAAAATCTTCTGCCTAACAACTGATATCCTCATGATCTCTCCAAGCCTCTGTTCACTACTCCCATGTCGCCTCCTCTAACATAATTAACACTACATTAATCCTGCTAGCTACTCACAACACAAGAACTCTCAGTGCTACAGACTAAGAGAAAGAAAGACAAACACTAAACACAACAAAACAAAAACAATCTCAACCTACAGACACATTCATTCCAATTATGTGAAGCACTTCGAATGTTAATGGTGTATGAAAGGGCTAAACAAATACAGTTGATTACTCATTGTTGTTATCAATCCTTTCATTAAGTGATCCACTCATCAGCGTAGGGAGGGTCAGCCTGGGCCTCGAAATGAATGGAACGACAGTGAGGCATGAGCACTCTGTAGAGAAAGTGTGTGCATGTGTGTGTGTATATCTGTTTCACAGCAGCTCCCACTCTCTCCCAAAACAATAGAGCTTTCCACCTAGAGTAAATAACATTTATATTTGATTGCAACCTCTAGTAGATGCATCAAAGCACAACAGTTTCCATTTAGCCGCAAGGGGGTTCAGATCAAAAGGGATGGATAGATAGAAGGGGGAGGAAAGAGGGATGGCGTGATGGATGGGAGGAGGTTGTTGAGGTTAAGTACAATACAATAATAAAATCCCTCCCACTCTGCCTTTTATTCTATATGACTAAGTGCCTTCACTGTGTGTGTGTGAGGACGTGCGTGCGTGCTTGCATGTAATGTAGTAAGGCCTATGACTGGCTTATAGGGCAACATAGAACCCTTTTGCATTCCGTGGTAAAGTTAGTTTCGGAAACTCAGACCTAAGAGCACTATGTCTGGGAAGATGTCAGATTCTCTTAGACATTTCAGATGGGGGAAAAAACATCCCAGGGAGGGTCCTCTTCAGACTGACAGCTCTCCCAACAAATTACAACTTTGGGTAGGCGGGGCTTAAAATGCAGGTGGGAATTGTGCCCATGTTTAGCTTAGGAAACAAGCGGATATGGCAGTGACTTCACCGGTGACGAGAGCTCGGATGATACACTGAAAGTTATCGACAACGACCATATCGACCACTTATCGCAGCATTTTGCTGATATCATTCATTACATAGCCTATGCTAGAGAAATGTGAAGTTTGAAATGCAATAAGTTTGCTAATATGGGTGATTGTTAATGGGGCAATTGATTGCAAAACAGTCAAATAAATCAAATCAAATCATATTTTATTTGTCACATACTTTGTACAACAACAGGTGTAGACTAATAGTGAAATGCTTATGTGCCCTTCCAAACAAAGCAGAGAGAAAAGTTTTGAAAAATAATAACACAAGGAATAAATGAGTAACGATGAGTAACGATAACAAGAATGGTGAGCAAAAATCCCAGAACCACACAGGGGTTCATTATCAGTGGTCTTGTATGTCTTTCATTTCCTAATAATTGCTCCCACAGTTGATTTCTTCAAACCAAGCTGCTTACGTATTGCAGATTCAGTCATCCCAGCCTGGTGCAGGTCTACAATTTTGTTTCTGGTGTCCTTTGACAGCTCTTTGGTCTTGGTCATAGTGGAGTTTGGAGTGTGACTGTTTGAGGTTGTGGGCAGGTGTCTTTTATACTGATAACAAGTTCAAACAGGTGCCATTAATACAGGTAACGAGTGGAGGACAGAGGAGCCTCTTAAAGAAGAAGTTACAGGTGTAACGGTTTTCTAATGGTGAAGGAGAGTCGGACCAAACTGCAGCGAGTATATTGTGATCCATGTTTATTTACACAACGTAACACGAATCCAAAACACACAAAACGTAGTGAAAACCGAAACAGCCTTAACTGGTGCAAACTAACACAGACTAAGGACATCAAGACACTCAGGACAATCACCCACGACAAACTCAAAGAATATGGCTGCCTAAATATGGTTCCCAATCAGAGACAACGATAAGCACCTGCCTCTGATTGAGAACCACTCCAGACAGCCATAGACTTTGTTAGATAACCCCACTAGCTACAATCCCAAATACATACACACCAAAACCCCAAGACAAAACACACCACAATACAAAAACTCCATGCCACACCCTGGCCTGACCCAATACATGAAGAAAAACACAAAATACTTAGACCAGGGCGTGACAACAGGTCTGTGAGAGCCAGAAATCTTGCTTGTTTGTAGGTGACCAAATACTTATTTTCCACCATAATTTGCAAATAAATAAAATAAAAATCCTACAATGTGATTTCTGAATTTTTTTCTCATTTTGTCTGCCATAGTTGAAGTGTACCTATGATGAAAATTACAGGCCTCTATCATCTTTTTAAGTGGGAGAACTTTCACAATTGGTGGCTGACTAAATACGTTTTTGCCCCACTATAAGTATGGGTAAAGTGATTAGGCAACAGAATAGACAATAAACAGTAGCAGCAGCGTATATGATGAGTCAAAAGACAGTGCAAAAAGTGTCAATGCAGATAGTATGGCTAGCTACTTGGTTAACTATTTAGTAGTCCTATGGCTTGGGGGTAGAAGCTGTTCAGGGTCCTGTTGGTTCCAGACTGCATCGGTACTGCTTGCTGTGCGGTAGCAAAGAGAACAGTCTATGACTTGGGTGACTGGAGACTTTGATTTTTGGGAGCTTTTTAGGGCCTTCTTCTGACACCACCTGGTATAGAGATTTTGGATGGCAGCGAGCTTGGCTCCAGTGATGTACTGGGCCGTACGCGCTACCATCTGTAGTTTCCTGAGGTCAGATGCCAAGCAGTTGCTATACTAAGCAATTATGCAGCCAGTCAAGATGCTCTCAGTGGTGCAGCTGGATAACTTTTTGAGGATCTAAGGGCCCATGCGAAATCCTGTCAAGGGGGAAGAGGAATTCAAGTAGGATAGCTAAGTAGATGTAGAAAAACACCTGTCTCCAGATTACATCTTCAAACTACGGGCTACCATGTGTCTTGTCTTTGGCATCATTGAATTGAAGACTGTTATTTTATCAAATCAATTCTCTGTACTTATTATTACGTGATTAAACTAATCATGTAAATGTAATTAACTAGGAAGTCTGGGCACAAAGGAAAATCTTCAGATTACAAAGTTATAATTTTCATAATATAACTCGTCAGATATTTTAACGTCTGATCAATTGGTCTTGTAATTAATGAATTATTCTTTACCTCACGTTAGTCTCATTCTAAACGTCATAAATTGTTGGTTATTTGCACAATCCCAGCCTGTACTATGAATCATCCATACATCAATTGTCTTAATAATGTATTTACTAACTAAATAATCACAGAAATGCATAAACAAACAAACAGTAGATATGTTTACAAGGAAATGATAGGGGAGGTTCCCTAGCGGGCTAAGCCGATATGACGGCTTGGTGGACAAAGGGAAGTGGGTGTGGACTGAGAAGGGCGGGAAAGACAAAAGAGTCACTACACAGTTGATAATTATGTTAATTGAAATGCTAATCCTTTGCACATGAATGCTCACTCATTTGGGAATAATTGCAATCAATATATATTTACGCTCAGTGTGTCACCGTGATCTCTGTTGGAATCGTCCGTCTTTCTGTTGGAAAGTTCATCCAAGCGTCTCTCTTCTTCCCTGGAGTCTTTCATGGTTAGAATGGGTACTTCAGAGTACCATTCAGAAATGTTCTTATAGAATAGATGATTTGGCGGGTGTCGGTCTTCGCATCCCAGGTTAACTTCTTGAAACTCCCCATCCCGGATCCGGGTTTGTGACTAAAGCCTCAGGCTCATTAGCATAACGCAACGTTAACGATTTCTGAAAATCGCAAATAAAATGAAAATAATGCGTCTGCTCTCAAGCTTAGCCTTTTCTTAACAACACTGTCATCTCAGATTTTCAAAATATGCTTTTGAACCATAGAAATTGACTAATTTGTGTAAGAGTATGCAAAGCTAGCATAGCATTTTGAGTAGCATTTAGCACGCAACATTTTCACAAAAACCAGATAACCAAATAAATAAAATAATTTACCTTTGAAGAGCTTCTGATGTTTTCAATGAGGAGACTCTCAGTTACATACCAAATGCGCAGTTTTTCCTGAAAGCGTCTGTGTGTAGGAGAAATCGTTCCGTTTTCTACATTGCGTCTGGCTACCGAAACGAACCGAAAATTCAGTCACCTACAACGTAAAACTTTTTCCGGATTAACTACATAATATCGACCGAAACATGGCAAACGTTGTTTGGAATCAATCCTCAAGGTGTTTTTTCACATATCTCTTCATTGATATGCAGTTCGTGGAAGCTTGCTTTCCTCTCTGTATCCCATGGAAAAATATTGGCAGGTGACTTTTGCGCACCAATTTCGGCGCAGGACACCGGGCGGACACCTGGTAAATGTGGTCTCTTATGGTCAATCTTCCAATGATCTGCCTACAAATACGTCACAATGCTGCAGACACCTTGGGGAAACGACAGAAAGGGCAGGCTCATTCCTCTCGCATTCACAGCCATATAAGGAGACAATGGAAAACAGAGCCTCAAAAATCCTTGTCATTTCCTGGATGCCATCTCATCTTGGTTTTGCCTGAAGCTCACGTTCTAGGGCACGCACAGAGAATATCTTGGTATTTCTGGACACGTCAGAGTGTTTTCTTTCGAATGCTATCAATTATATGCATAGTCGAGCATCTTTTTGTGACAAAATATCTTGTTTAAAACGGGAACGTTTTTCATCCAAAAATGAAATAGCGCCCCCATAGATGTAAGAGGTTAACAATTTCTAGCTGCAGAATATCTAAGATTTGCTCTTATTCGGTCGGGATCAATAGTCTCAGAGTTTAACTATTTCCATCCGTGTAGCCAATGCTCCACGTGGTATGGTTAGGAATTCAACAACCATTACAACCTTAGTTTATACTGAGGTTTGTGTGGTCTCTACTCAAACTTTCGCCCCCTCGGTGACCGAGGTACGCATGGTCTGAAGATGATTTCTTCATGTGTTTTTTAAATATTTGTAACAGTAGAAAAGGGCTGTCCCATGAGCCAGATCATGTCTGTGCTCATGGGGGCAGGCCAATGACTTAAACTGTAAATGGAATACAATTCTCTCACATGAACATCATTACATCATTTCACAAACAGTTTTATCTTTACTCATTCATTTTATACAATAATTAGATGCAAACCTAATAATGGAGTATAAATGAGTTACTCCATTATCTTTCAGTATAAACAGAGTTATGATAATGTGGCTGTATTGTCTTTCATGAGGTCACAAACATGTAACAAAACAGACCGGGTCGTACCTGGCTTCTCTTGTTCAGTTCTCAAGTTCTGTGATATAGAATAAGTTCCTTTGTTCTACTGTGAAAGTCTCTCTCTCTACATACTGCATGGCCAGTCTCCTCCAGGAATTTACAACCTGAGATAATAGAACCTGGGTGTAGGAGGGAGAGAGGGGGGGATGCCATGCTCTATACCCAAAAAGGGCCACGTGGCATCCAACAGGAGAAGCGTCCATCCATAATGTATACTGGTAAGATAGTCTAGCTAGCTACATTTTCAGATATTTTACATTTCAAATTTTGACAGAAAGTGGTTTCATTTCAAGTTAAAGTGTACTGTTACTAGCTAGCTAACATTAACTGGCTGGCTCGCTAGCTAACGTTACATGTATGATCTTATTATTCGTATCTCAGAGCCATTTTCTTGGCTAGTTATAGCCTAATGTTAGCTAGCTAACATTGAACCTTGTTGGTTAGCTCCATGCAGATTCATAGAGGGTAGTAAAGTCATGAGTTGGGTTTGCGCTTCGTGGGACTATAATTTGTTTTTCAACAGGACAATGACCCAACACACCTCCAGGCTGTGTAAGGGCTATCTGAACAAGAATGAGAGTGATGGAGTGCTGCATCAGATGACCTGGCCTCCACAATCATCCGACCTCAACCCAATTGAGATGGTTTGGGATGAGTTGGACCGCAGAGTGAAGGAAAAGCAGCAAACAAGTGCTCAGCATATGTGGGAACTCCTTCAAGACTGTTGGAAAAGCATTACAGGTGAAGCTGGTTGAGAGAATGCCAAGCTTGTGCAAAGCTGTCGTCAAGGCAAAGGTTGGCTATTTGAGGAATTTAAAATTGTTTAACAATTTTTTGGTTACTACATGATTCCATATGCGTTACTTCATAGTTTTGATGTCTTCACTATTATTCTCCAATGTAGAAAACAGTAAAAATAAAGAAAAACCCTTGAATGTGTAAGTGTGTCCAAACTTATGACTGGTACTGTACGTCAATTTGTGCACCACGTGTTACGCTCCTCGTTTGTAGAATGACCTGACCAAGGTGCAGCGTGGTAGGCCTACATTTTCTTTATTAATGTTCCACCAAAAAAACAATAAACAACACAACAAACGTAAAGCTTCGTAGTGCAAAACATGCAACAAACAAAGACAAGATCCCACAACATAAGGTGGGAAACGGGCTGCTTAAGTGTGATCCCCAATCAGAGACAACGATAGACAACTGCCTCTGATTGGGAACCATACTCGGCCAACAAAGAAATATAAACATAGATTTCCCACCCTAGTCACACGCTGACCTACCAAATAGAGAATTTAAAGGATGTCTAAGGTCAGGGAGTGACACCACGTGTCTTTATAGCCGCTACTGTCACACGTATGCTTCTAAAAAGCCTTTCCAATTTGATCAGGAATACCCAGGATGCCCGGGATGCATGCAATTGTCTCGGGAAGGAACATTTTGAGATTTTAGGGAAAATGTTCAACACTTAATTAATAAGCAGACAACCTTTTACAGAGCTTGTCACCTCTTAACTGGCATTAACTCTGCAGTCAATAAAAATATTCTGTCTGTTTGAGCTCATTGAGACATTAAACCTTTGTCTAAAAGTCTAAAACGTTTAGTCTGAAAAGTGTCAACTTTGTGTTAAAATCTTTCTACTGACAATCCCTCAGCTTATACTGAACACTCGGGAAGAATTGATTCATTTAGCACCTGACTTTTCTGAAAATGTAATTAGCCACTCATGAACATGAATAGCTGGCAAAGGCTCAATTCAATCCATCCCATTTTGCAGTATTTCATATTTTTCCTGTTGTCAAATCAAATGTCAGAATGGTTCAGGGTATTGTAAATGTACCTGGTAGACTGACTGCCCTGACACTTCCAAGTCCAGACCAGGGGGAAAAACGTCCCTACATCACAATTTTATGAAGTTCCCTTGGGAAAAATACAGTTCTATTATGTCTGAGTCAAAATTTAAGTTAGTTGGGTTAGGCTATCTCTATCATCGTTTCCATTCCATCACAATTCTGTACAGCTCTCCAACTCACTCCCACCCTCCTTCCCGC
Organism: Oncorhynchus masou masou; assembly: GCF_036934945.1. Lineage (NCBI taxonomy): Eukaryota > Metazoa > Chordata > Actinopteri > Salmoniformes > Salmonidae > Oncorhynchus > Oncorhynchus masou. The sequence continues at coordinate 35,743,248 of NC_088212.1, forward strand.
TGAACAGATGAAATCTTCACTGCATCAGTGCATTCATTCATTTGATCATCATGACCACGTCATTTCGACCAGACATTTGGAATCTAATAAAAAGAGAGTTCGTCAACACTGATAATAATTTGTCATCTTGATAGATTATTTTTTCTCTCCCATTGGTCAAATAATGATCTACTCTCATTTTATTTTATGATTCATCATCATAATCATTGAGTAAAATGTGCATTGGAGTCGGAACCCATAAATGTCCAATAATTTAGCCTGTACTAAAGTCATTTTGAATGTAATGAAAGCACTGGTAGTAGTGATGGCCCGGGAGAAGTCCTATTGAACTCTCACTGACCTGCCATCTCTTTAGGGAAGGTAGCAGGGCTATATCTCAATAGTGTAAAGAGGGCAGGCCGCCATCCAATAGGCACTGGTCTTATAAGGCTATGTTAGGTGGAAATGATAGAAAGGAAGCCTGGCAGGATGCATGCTGTAGCTGTCCAGTTATTTCATTAAGATCAGTGTAAATGAAAGAAAGGAGTCAAGGAGAGGGCGCACATTAAAGTATAATGAGATTCACTGAAAGTCAGATGAAGGAAGGAAGGTACTCTTTCACTGAATCCTAAACCTTTCCCTCCTTTTCCTTTACCAGGTCTTTAATGAATAGTAATAGCATTTGTTCTCAATGGTTCCTGGCATCATTAAGGTTAAATAGAAAAGTACAAGTTTGCGTCCCATATGGCACCCTGTTCTCTTTTTAGGCTGTTGGTCAAAAGTAGTGCAATACTATATAGGGAATAAGGGGCTATTTGCAACGCAACAAATACCTGCCCAGCTAAACAATCTTTGTGGATGGGAGTGGAGTGGAGCTAATGTCTAGAATCCATTAAATGGGGTCTAGGGGTCAGGAACACCTGCACATTCATCTCCATAATGTCCGCCATTCACACCAACTGCCTTCTCCACCCAAGATCATCACTGAGTGAGGAAAAGGAGCAGCACTGAACCTCAGTCATTGAAATCAATTTACAGACATTTCTGCAACAGCCTGCCACCAATGACCAGCGCCTGCCAGCCTGGGTTGGTCGACGGAAGCAATGTGATTTGATGGGACCCGGTGGACGTTATGAGTGATTAATGTAGCAACATTGATATAACACATTATAAGGAAATTGCTTGGCGAAAGGGATAAACCCAATCATCCATGTCCAAACGGGAAATGATCTGACCAATAAAACTTATGAAACAGCTTGCCCTACCGAGTACCTTTCTCTACAAGGTCAGATTCATTTCACACCTCAACTGTCTTGGAAATTCTGTTAAAGTAGCCTAGGCCTATTCTAAGCTATGAGTGGTTCCTAAACTTTGTTGTGCCTTGACCGTGACCCACCTGAAGCTAGACAGAACCAAAAGAGACCAATAGGACATATGGTTGAAGCCTACCATTTGGTAAAACAGTGTTAAATGCCTAAACAACGCCAATACATTATCATCAATACATATGAGTTAGCACATCATCAGCATTAGCCTGCATGGACACGGCCTATGACAGGGCAGATTACAGTTTCATTTAAAAAGCCTAAAACATAATTCCCAAAATTCCACAGCAGCCATGTTACTGTTGCCCCACCTGGGTAATGCTGACATCCTAAATCATCTGAATTCTAAACCCACGCTAACTAAATCTCTCGGAATTAGAACCAGAATGGAATGTTGAGAGGCAGTAACATGGCTTCCAGTTCTAAACTTGTCTCTACTCTCTAGCAAGCCTTAGCCTATAACATACTGTAGCTGTACGACTGGTCACGCTCTCTGTCTGAAGTACATCTCCCCCTTGTCCTTCCTAGTGGGTTAGGGCTGACAGCGCTGGTCTCCATTTAGAGGGAATGGGCTACATCTGTTGGTTTCTGTGTGAAAAGAGTCCAGGCAGTAGAGAACAGAGAGGAGAACAGAAGATGGGCCAAGCTAGCATGGAGGAGAGGAGAGCACACAGTCATTCTGCCACTGCCAAACACTCCAGATGGAAAACAAGGCAATTTGGAGTAGTGTGTGTGGGGAGGAAAAAGCTTCCAGCTCCAACACAACACAGTAGTTAGAGACACAAACAGGATGCAACAGACAAAAAGCGAAAGCCTGCATGCCTCCCCAAAAACAACTCAGAGAGGGGTGAGGGGGGGGGGTGAGGTGAGGTTAGGGGAGTCTCTAGAACCAGAACCCAAATCCTCATTGAACAGGATTGACTGGAATGTTGAGAGGCAGTATCATGGCTTCTAAACTTGTTTCTACTATCTAGCTAGCCTTACAACATAGCTGTATGACTTGCCACACTTTCTCTCTTTCTGAAGTACATCTCCCATGTATCCTTCCCAGTGTGTTAGGGCTGACAGTGCTGGTCTCTGTTTAGAGGGAATAGGCTTCATCTGTTTGTTTCTGTGTGAAGAGAGTACAGCCAGCAGAGAGCAGAAAGGAGAACAAAAGAGGGGCCAAGCTAGCATGGAGGAGAGGAGAGCAGTATGTAGCTCCAACACAACACAGGAGTTAGAGAGACCCAAACAGGATGTGACAGACAAAGGGAAAGCCTGCATGCCTCCCCAAAAACAACTCAGAGAGGGCATGAAAGGGGAGGGAGAGGTGGCTTTAGGGGAGTCTCAATATACCTTACACCACGGTTCCCCATTAGGTGGCCCGCGGGTGATTTTTATTTGGCCCCCCATGTTTTCAGAGCTAAAAAGGAAATGAGCTTAATAGAATTTTAATTTGGGAAATCTGTTCCCAAGTATTTCCACGCCTAAATAGAGAGGCATATGTGATCATACCCCAAAGTAATCAAGGTTTGAAGTTATTCTGTTTTTATCAAATACTATATCTGCATGGGATTCTTGCAGTCAATTTGCAGTATAAAAATAATTTATCAAATCACATTTTATTTGTCACATGCGCCGAATACAACAGGTATAGGTAGACCTTACCGTGAAAGACTTACTTACGAGCCCTTAACTAACAATGTAGAGTATATACACTACCGTTCAAAAGTTTGGGGTCACTTAGAAATATCCTTGTTTTTGAAAGAAAAGCACATTTTGTTGTCCATTAAAAGAACATAGAATTGATCAGAAATACGGTGTAGACATTGTTAGTGTTGTAAAAGACAATTGTAGCTGGAAACGGCAGATTTTGAATGGAATATCTACATAGGCGTACAGAGGCCCATTAGCAGCAACCATCACTCATTTTAAAAGGCTAATTGATCATTAGAAAACCCTTTTGCAATTATGTTAGCACAGCTGGAAACTGTTGTGCTAATTAAAGAAGCAATAAAACTGGCCTTCTTTAGTCTGTTTGAGTATCTGGAGCATCAGTATTTGTGGGTTCGATTACAGGCTCAAACTTCCCAGAAACAAAGAACTTTCTTCTGAAACTCTTCAGTCTATTCTTGTTCTGAGAAATTAAGGCTATTCCATGCGAGAAATTGCCAAGATCTCGTTCAACTCTGTGTACTACTCCATTCACAGAACAGAGCAAACTGTCTCTAACCAGAATAGAATAAGGAGTGGGAGGCCCCGGTGCACAACTGAGCAAGAGGACAAGTACATTAGAGTGTCTAGTTTGAGAAACAGACGCCTCACAAGTCCTCAACTGGCAGCTTCATTAAATAGTACCCTCAAAACACCAGTCTCAACATCACAAGTGAAGAGGCGACTCTGGGATGCTGGCCTTCGAGACAGAGTTCATCTGTCCAGTATCTGTGTTCTTTTGCCCACCTTAATCTTTTATTTTATTGGCCAGTCTGAGATATTTCTTTTTCGTTGCAACTCTCCTGTCACGCCCTGACCTTAGATCCTTTTTATGTCTCTATTTGGTTTGGTCAGGGAGTGAGTTGGGGTGGGCATTCTATGTTTTGTGTTTCTATGATTTTCTATTTCTATGTTCTATGTTTTGTCTCTGATTGGGAACCATACTTTTTTTCCCACCTTTGTTTGTGGGAAGTTAACTTTGTTTGATAGCACATAGCCTTAAGCTTCACGGTTTGTTTTGTATTGTTTATTGTTTTGTTGGCCTCATTTCTTTAATAAAGTAAAATGTACGCTCACCACGCTGCACCTTGGTCCTCATCCTTCAACAGTTGTGACGTCTGCATAGAAGGCCAGCATCCCGGAGTTGCCTCTTCACTGTTAACGTTGAGACTGGTGTTTTGCTGGTACTATTTAATGAAGCTGCCAGTTGAGTACTTGTGATAGAGAGTAGAAAACTGTTTTGTATAGATAATTATCAGACTCAAGTTAAAAATGCTGGTAAACACTCAAATAGAAATACATGTAGTAAAAAAGTAGTGCGGACCAATATAGTCATCTGTAGCAGGGGCATTTTTTTGTTTGTTGCATCTCCGCTCTTCTCCTCATCCACACCCTTCTGTCCTCACTATGACTCACTACCTCTCAGATGAATGCAGAAGTACCTAGCGCTACTGATGCCCCAATCCATCTGTGAGATAAAAGTGGTCTAACTAACCCGCACTGCTGAGCAATAGATAGAACAGGAAAATAAAGGAATTTTAGAAAGCTGAAGTAAATATGGAATAGAGGAAGGTAGGACGAGAGAGAGAAAGAGAGAGGAACAAAGACAGGAATGAGTCAGGGCAAAATAAGCATTTCCAAGTAATTTGTTTAAAGGCCCTGGGAGGAGAGGAAGGGGAAAGGGATCACGATGGCAATGCATGATCTCTGTACAAACAATAAACAATACTTGTATCCATGTAGAAGTGTCTCTCTTAATAACTGAACACATGCAGCTGCACAACCAGGTCAATCTGACTACACAACCAGGTCAGCTTGACTGCCACAGGAAATGACACAGTATCTCTCTCTCCATCTCACTCCGTTTCTCCTTCATCCTCCCCTCTTTCTCCATCTCTCTTGCTGTCTGTCTCTCTCTCGATCATCTTTCTCTCTCTTGACTTATCTCTGATCTCCAGTTACTTCTTGGCCTGTTTTAGCAAGTATAGGACTGAGATGAGAGGCTGGGTGTGTCATTGTTTATAGGATTATTAGGAAGATCCTGGTGTTGAGACACAACAAAGAATTACCATATGCGTTTGTCGCCGGTTATTTTCTTTTTCTCAATTTCATTTATATATTTAGACATTGGATAGGCCTACATATATCAGCTACTTTTTCATCCTTTTGTTTTCACCGTTTGGGCTCCATGGCATATTTAAGTATTCCCCCCATGTTTGGTTTCTTGGCAGGTAGCAAATGCCCCTAAAGCAACATTCACAGGCATCAAACACCAAAACATTCAATAGACACCATTAGAGGCCAATTTGGTTGAGGTGGGGGGGGGTACAGAGTTAGGCAGCATGGGGTGTGTGGGTGTGTATGTGCATGGGAGTCTGGCTAAGTAATTATTGTGGACTCACCAAACCTTTCTTTTTTTTCATGTGGAGCGACTGAAAGAGAAAACAGCCCCTTGCAGGCTAGAATCACACAGAGAGAGGGATGAAGGGATAGAAGGACTAACACAGAGAGAAAAATGGAAGGATGAAAGTACTAACATATAGGAGGAGAGAGGGATCAGCTTCCTAGTGTTTGGTTAAAGCGACATTGTGGACACAGGCAGTGTACCTCCATTCGTCCCTTTTAAAGTAGGCTCTCTGTCGTTTATTGATCCATGGAAGGAGCCTGTGTCGCTTTCGCTCTTTCTCTCTGATCAAAGAGAGAGTAAGGCCCTTTCAACCCCTCAAGAAACACACTCACACTGGGAGAGGGATGGGTGGATGGAGGGATGGAGGGAAGCTAAGGGCACAGACTGACAGATAAAGGAGGCAGGGTTGTACACATGAGGAGCCTTTGAAAGAGCTTCTTTAAAAAGTTTAAGGAATATATTGAATTGTGCCAATAACATGTCAATATTCCCTCAAATGGGAAACATCTATTGCCAACTGGGCAGAGACGCTGTCCATTTCAGCACTACAGAGCGCAGCTATTCCAGTCTCAATGAGTGGAGATGAAGCAGAAGCGCTGTCCATTCTGCTGTCCTGAATATGGGCGCAGCCTCAAAACATTTTAAGTATTTTAAACACGTTTTCTTTTCAGTCTCCTCCATTTCCACTGAATGATGTTAACTGTAAGTATTTGTTTCCTAATAATAATAATGTAAAATTAACACATTTACAGAAAGACTTGTATGAAGGCTAACTTTTTGAGACAATAAAATATTTCAGTCTGAAAAAAACACCAGGGCTTGACGATATACAGTGCCTTGCGAAAGTATTCGGCCCCCTTGAACTTTGCGACCTTTTGCCACATTTCAGGCTTCAAACATAAAGATATAAAACTGTACTTTTTTGTGAAGAATCAACAACAAGTGGGACACAATCATGAAGTGGAACGACATTTATTGGATATTTCAAACTTTTTTAACAAATCAAAAACTGAAAAATTGGGCGTGCAAAATTATTCAGCCCCTTTACTTTCAGTGCAGCAAACTCTCTCCAGAAGTTCAGTGAGGATCTCTGAATGATCCAATGTTGACCTAAATGACTAATGATGATACAATCCACCAGTGTGTAATCAAGTCTCCGTATAAATGCACCTGCACTGTGATAGTCTCAGAGGTCCGTTAAAAGCGCAGAGAGCATCATGAAGAACAAGGAACACACCAGGCAGGTCCGAGATACTGTTGTGAAGAAGTTTAAAGCCGGATTTGGATACAAAAATATTTCCCAAGCTTTAAACATCCCGAGGAGCACTATGCAAGCGATAATATTGAAATGGAAGGAGTATCAGACCACTGCAAATCTATTAAGACCTGGCCGTCCCTCTAATCTTTCAGCTCATACAAGGAGAAGACTGATCAGAGATGCAGCCAAGAGGCCCATGATCACTCTGGATAAACTGCAGAGATCTACAGCTGAGGTGGGAGACTCTGTCCATAGGACAACAATCAGTCGTATATTGCACAAATCTGGCCTTTATGGAAGAGTGGCAAGAAGAAAGCCATTTCTTAAAGATATCCATAAAAAGTGTTGTTTAAAGTTTGCCACAAGCCACCTGGGAGACACACCAAACATGTGGAAGAAGGTGTTCTGGTTAGATGAAACCAAAATTGAACTTTTTGGCAACAATGCAAAACGTTATGTTTGGCGTAAAAGCTACACAGCTCATCACCCTGAACACACCATACCCACTGTCAAACATGGTGGTGGCAGCATCATGGTTTGGGCCTGCTTTTCTTCAGCAGGGACAGGGAAGATGGTTAAAATTGATGGGAAGATGGATGGAGCCAAATACAGGACCATTCTGGAAGAAAACCTGATGGAGTCTGCAAAAGACCTGAGACTGGGACGGAGATTTGTCTTCCAACAAGACAATGATCCAAAACATAAAGCAAAATCTATAATGGAATGGTTCAAAAATAAACATATCCAGGTGTTAAAATGGCCAAGTCAAATTTCAGACCTGAATCCAATCGAGAATCTGTGGAAAGAACTGAAAACTGCTGTTCACAAATGCTCTCCATCCAACCTCACTGAGCTCGAGCTGTTTTGCAAGGAGGAATGGGAAAAAAGTTCAGTCTCTCGATGTGCAAAACTGATGGAGACATACCCCAAGCGACTTACAGCTGTAATTGCAGCATAAGGTGGCGCTACAAAGTATTAACTTAAGGGGGCTGAATAATTTTGCACGCCCAATTCTTCAGTTTTTGATTTGTTAAAAAAGTTTGAAATATCCAATAAATGTCGTTCCACTTCATGATTGTGTCCCACTTGTTGTTGATTCTTCACAAAAAATACAGTTTTATATCTTTATGTTTGAAGCCTGAAATGTGGCAAAAGGTCGCAAAGTTCAAGGGGGCCGAATACTTTCGCAAGGCACTGTACCAGTAGAGGTATATCAGACCCTTTTTGACGTACTCAAAGATTAATTATTAGCATGTTTTAATTACTCCTATACAAATTGGAGACTTTCAGGCATTCAACAAGTAGGTATGATTTCATTACTACTAAAACAGGGCCCAGGTGGTAAATATAAAGATCCAGTCCATTTAAAAAACTGGAGGCCTCTAACATTTAAGTCATTTGGCAGACGCTCTTATCCAGAGCGACTTACAAATTGGTGAATTCACCTTATGACATCCAGTGGAACAGCCACTTTACAATAGTGCATCTAAATCATTTAAGGGGGGGGGGGGTGAGAAGGATTACTTTATCCTATCCTAGGTATTCCTTAAAAACACTTCAATGTTGTGATGTGAAAATCCTGGCAAAAGGCATAGCACATAGAATAAAAAAGGTTTTACCAGATACTGTTCATCCTGATCAGACAGGTTCTTTACATGGATGATATAATATATATTAAACGACAATCCCTTGAAACAATTGGACATTATGAAACATCGAAGATACCGGGCCTGGTCTTCATAGCAGATTTTGAAAAGGAGTTTGATAAAGTATGACTAGAATTTATATATAAATGCCTGGATTACCTTAATTTTGGTGAATCTCTTATACACTGGGTTCAAGTTATGTACAGCAACCCCAGATGTAAAATCGTAAATAATGGTTACTTCTCAGAAAGTATTGAGCTACTAAGAGGAGTAAAACAAGGCTGTCCGTTGTCTCCATTGAAATGTTAGCTATTAAAATTAGATCCAACAAGAAGGGAAGCCTAGGGTAGCCTAGTGGTTAGAGTGTTGGACTAGTAACCAGAAGGTTGTGAGTTCAAACCCCCGAGCTGACAAGGTGCAAATCTGTTGTTCTGCCCCTGAACAGGCAGTTAACCCACTGTTCCTAGGCCGTCATTGAAAATAAGAATTTATTCTTAACTGACTTGCGTGATTAAATAAAAATAAAGGGGTTAGAAATCCAGGGGATAAAAACGAAAGTGTAAATGTATGCCGATTATTCAAGTTTTTTCTTAAGGCTGCAATCTGAATCTCTGCACAGTCTCATTGAAGATCTTGATCAATGTTCTGTCCTCTCTGGATTAAAACCTAATTATGACAAGTGTCCCAAATTACATATTGGATCATAAAAAATACAGTGTTTACACTACCTTGTAGTTTACCAATAAAATGGGCGGATGGTAAAGTAGACATGCTTGGTATTCACACCTCAAAAAATATAAATTAACTTACCACAATCAATTTCAATAGAAAGTTGGCAAAAATAGATAAGAGATAAATACTTGTCTATTTATGGGAAAATCCCATTGATGAACTCTTTGGTCCTATCACAGTTTACTTACTTACTAATGGCACTGCCTACTCCAGACGACTCTTTTTTTAAATTGTATGAGCAAAGAATATGTATTTTAATTTGGAAGGCTTAGCCAGACAAACTTAAACGTGCCTATTTATATAATGAATATCAGTTTGGGGGGCTAAAATGATTAAATATTACAGCTTTAAAACGCTCTCACTAAAAGCTTCACTCCATCATGTTTCAGGAGAAGACCCAGATGCAGACAATGTTGAAGAAACAAAAGATTATTACTAGAACAGGGGGCAGGCAAAATGACAGGTCAAGGGCAGGCAGAGGTCAGTCATCCAGATCAGAGTCCAAAAGGTACCGAACGGCAGGCAGTCTCTGGGTTAGGGCAGGCAGAGGTCAATAATCCAGGGTGGTGTAACAAGATACAGAACGACAGGCAGGCTCAGGGTCAGGGCAGGCTGAATGGTCAAAACCAGGAAAACTTGATAACAGGAACTAGAAAATGACAGGAGCAAGGGGAGAAAACGCTGATATGCTTGATGAACAAAACTAACTGGCAACAGACAAACAGAGAACACAGTTATAAATACACTAGGGATAATGGGGAAGATAGGTGATGCCTGGAGGGGGGTGGAGACAAGCACGAAGAAAGGTGAAACAGATCAGGGTGTGGCAGTAGGCTCTGTTGTGATGATGTCCTGTAGGTCTGATATCTGATTGGAAGTTCACTTTTACAGTATGCCATTGGTCAACAACTCCAATTTTGAATCCAAACATGGTCAAATGGTTTGTTTACATGCACAGTAATAATTTGATATTAAACCGACTATGGCAGTAGGTAGATTATGCAATAGTTATGTAAACACCTTACTCAATCAAATGTATTTATAAAGCCCTTTTTACATCAGCATTTGTCACAAAGTGCTTATATAGAATCCTAGCCTAAAACCCCAAACAGCAAGCAATGCAGATGTAGAAGCACAGTGGCTCGGAAAAACTCCCTAGAAAGGCAGGAACCTAGGAAGAAAGGCTCTGAGGGGTGGCCAGCCCTCTTCTGGCTGTGCCGGGTGGATACTATAACAGTACATGGCCAAGATGTTCAAACGTTCATAGCTGACCAGCAGGGTCAAATAATAATAATAATCACGGTGGTTGTCGAGGGTGTAACAGGTCAGCACCTCAGGAGTAAATGTCAGTTGGCTTTTCATAGCCGATCATTCAGAGTTAGAGACAGCAGGTGCGGTAGAGAGAGAGAGTCGAAAACAGCAGTTCCGGGACAAGGTAGCACGTCTGGTGAACAGGTCAGGGTTCCATAGCTGCAGGCAGAACCGTTAAAACTGGAGCAGCAGCATGACCCGGTGGACTGGGGACAGCAAGGAGTCATCAGGCCAGGTAGTTCTGAGGCATGGTCCTAGGGCTCAGGTCCTCAGAAAGAAGAGAGAAAATAGAGAAAGAAAGATAGAGAGTTAGAGGGAGGATACTTAAATTCACACAGGACACTGGTTAAGACATATAACAGACTGATCCTAGCCCCCCGACACAAACTATTGCAGCATAAATACTGGAGGCTGAGACAGGAAGGTTGGGAGACACTGTGGCCCCGTCCGACGATACCCCCGGACTGGGTCAACCAGGCAGGATATAACCCCACCCACTTTGCCAAAGCACAGCCCCCACACCACTAGAGAGATATCTTCAAACACCAACTTACTACCCTGAGACAAGGCTGATTATAGCCCATGAAGATCTCCCCCACGACACGTACCCGACAGGAAGATCACGTCATTGACTCAACTCACTCATGTGACGCAACCTCCTCGGGACGGCATGGAAGAGCTCAAGTAAGCTGGTGACTAAGTCTCCGTAATAGGGTAAGAGGATGCTCCAGATACTCAACTAGTCTAAATAAGGCCAGCTTTATTGCTTCTTTAATCAGAACAACTGTTTTCAGCTGTGCTAACATAATTGCAAAATGATTTTCTAATGATCAATTAGCCTTTTAAAATGGTATTCTTGGATTAGCTAACACAACGTGCCATTGAAACACAGGAGTGATGGTTGCTGATAATGGGCCTCTGTACACCTATGTAGATATCCCATAAAAGATCTGCCGTTTGAACAATGTCTACACTGTATTTCTGATCAATTTGATGTTATTTTAATGGACAAAAAATGTGCTTTTCGTTCAAAAAACAAGGACATTTCTAAGTGACCCTAAACTTATGTTGCTGCTACCTTCTCTTATGACCGAATAGAGCTTCTGGATATCAGAACAGCGATTACTCACCTCAAACTGGACAAAGATGTTTTCTTTAATGAGTCCGACGTGAAGGATATACTGCTTCTCTGAGAACAGGCCTAAATCCCTGTCATTTGCGTGAAGAAAAGTGTGTTTATTTGTCAAAAACAGCTGGTGCGCGATGTCTAATATTAAGGAGGTCTCAAGGTATTGCTTGCCTGACGTAGAGTACTTCATGATAAACTGTGGAGCACACTATCTAACTAGAGACTTTTCTTCTATATTTTTCATAGACGTCTATTTACCACCACAAACCGATGCTGGCACTAAGACCACACTCAACAAGCTTTATAAGGCCGTGATCAAACAAGAAAATGCTCAATTAGAGGCGGCCACCTAGTGGAGGGCAAATTTAAATCCGTTTTACTTAATTTCTACCAGCATGTCACGAGCAACCGGAGGAAAAAAACTCTAGACCACCTTTACTCCACACACAGAGACACATACAATGCTCTCCCTCACCCTCAATTTGGCAAATCTGACCATAATTCTATTCTCCTGATTTCTGCTTACAAGCACTTACAAAAACTAAAGCAGGAAGTACCAGTGACTCGCTCAATACGGAAGTGGTAAGGTGACGCGGATGCTATACTAAATGACTGTTTTGCTAGCACAGACTGGAATATGTTCCGGGATTCATGCAATGGCATTGAGGAGAATTTCACCTCAGTCACCAGCTTCATCAGTAAGTGCATCGACAACATTGTCCCCACAGCGACCGTACGTACGTACATATCCCAACCAGAAGCCATGGATCAAATGAAATTATAGTTGTCACATGAGCCGAATACAACAGGTATACAATACCTTACCATGAAATGCTTACTTACAAGCACTTAACCAACAATGTAGTTCAAGAAACAGAGTTAAGAAAATATTTGCTAAATAAACTAAAGTGAAAAATAAAATAAAAAGTAACCCAATAAGAATAAATAACATTAACGAGGCTATATACAGGGGGTACCGGTACCGAGTCCATGTGCGGGGGTAGAGGTTAGTCAAGTTAATTTGTACACGTAGGTAGGGGTAAAGTGGCTATGCATAGATAATAAACAGCGAGTAGCAGCAGTGTAAAAACAAAGGGCAGGGGGTCAATGTAAATAGTCCGGGTGTTCATTTGAATCATTTTTCAGCAGTTTTATGACATGGGGGTAGAAGCTGTTAAGGAGCCTTTTGGACCTTTGACAATTTTTGATGCCTTCCTCTGACACCGCATAGTACATAGGTCCTGGATGGCAGGAAGCTTGGCTTCGGTGATGTATTGGGCCGCACGCACTACCCTCTGTAACGCTTTACGGTCAGATGCCGGCGAAAAACCAGGCAACATCCACACCGAGCTAAAGGCTAGAGCTGATGCTTACAAGGAGGGGGACATTTATCCGGACGCTTATAAGAAATCCCGCTATATCACCAAACAGGCATAGCTTCAATATAGGACTAAGATTGAATCCTACTACACCGGCTCTGACGCTCGTCAGATGTGGCAGGGCTTGCAAACTATTATGGACTAAATGCCTTTTACGCTCGATTTGAGGCAAGCAACACTGAAGCATGCATGAGAGCACCAGCTGTTCCGGACGACTGTGTGATCACGCTATCTGTAGCCAATGTGAGCAAGACCTTTCAACAGGTCAACATTCACAAGGCCGCGGGGCCAGACATATTACTAGGATAATCAGAGCATGGCAGACCAATTGGCAAGTGTCTTCAATGACATTTTTAACCTTTCAAGCAGTTCACCATAGTCCCTGTGCCAAAGATAGCAAAGTTATCCTGCCTAAATGACTACCGCCCCAAAGCACGTCGGTAGCCATGAAGTGATTTGAAAGGCTGGTCATGGCTCACATCAACACCATCATCCCGGAAACCCTAGACCCACTCCAATTCGCATACCACCCCAACATATTCACAGATGACGCAATCTCAATTGCACTCCACACTGCCTTTTCCCACCTGGACGAAAGGAATCACCTTTGTGGGAATGCTGTTCATTGACTACAGCTCAGCGTTCAACACCATAGTGCCCACAAAGCTCATCACTAAGCTAAGGACCCTGAGACTAAACACCTCCCTCTGCAACTGGATCCTAGACTTCCTGGGGGGCCGCCCCCAGGTGGAAAGGGGAGGCAACAACACATCTACCACGCTGATCCTTAACACGGGGGCCCCTCAGCGGTGTGTGCTTGGTCCCCTCCTGTACTCCCTGTTAACCCACAACTGCGTGGCCAAGCACGACTCCAACACCATCTATAAGTTTGCTGACGACACAAAAGTGGTAGGCCTGATCACCGACAACGATGAGAGCAAATATGGAGGAGGTCAGAGACCTGGCAATGTGGTGTCAGGACAACAACCTCTCCCTCAACATGAGCAAGACAAAGGAGATGATCTTGGACTACAGGAAAAGGAGAGCCCAACATGCCCACATTCACATCGACAGGCCTGTAGGGGAGCGGGTTGCGAGTTTCAAGTTCCTTGGTGTCCACATCACCAACAAACTATCATGGTCCAAACACACCAAGACAGTTTTGAAAAGGGCACAACAACACCATTTCCCCCTCAAGAGACTGAAAAGACTTAGCATGGGTCCCCAGATCCTCATAAAGTTCTACTGCTGCCATCGAGAGCAACCTGACCGGTTGCATCACCGCCTGGACCTATATACTAGGCGGTGTCAGAGGAAGCCCCAAAAAATTATCAAACACTCCAGTCACCCCAGTCATAGATTGCTTTCTCTGCTACCGCATGGCAAGCGGTACCGGAGCGCCAAGTCTAGGTACAAAAGGCTCCTTACCAGCGTCTACTCATAAGTTTAAGAGTGCTGAACAATTAATAAAATGGCCAGCCGAACCATTTACATTGACCACCCCCCTTTGTTTTTACATTGCTGCTACTCTCTGTTTATTATCCATGCATAGTCACTTTACCCCTAACTACAAATACAAATTACCTTAACTAACCTGTACCCCGGCACATTGACTCGGTACCCCTTGTATAGAGCCTCGGTATTGTTCTTTCGTTGTGTTACTTTTTTAAATACATTTTCTTTACTTTAGCTTATTTAGTAAATATTTTCTTAATTCTTAACTCTATTTCTTGAACTGCACTGTTGGTTAAGGGATTATAAGTAAGCATTTCACAGTAAGGTTGTACTCAAGTTGTATACTTTTTGTATTCAGTGCATGTGACATACAATTTGATTTGATGTGATATAAAACAATACAATACAGTAATACAGTTGACACTCTAAAAGATTAGCCTACTGTAGATTTTTTCATTTATTTACCCAAGAGAGCATATAGCGAGTTACATCTATGGACTTTTATGTTTTTCTGTCATGCGTAATGTGCAGGAGCCTATACAGTGGGGCAAAAAAGTATTTAGTCAGCCACCAATCGTGCAAGTTCTCCCACTTAAAAAGATGAGAGAGGCCTGTAATTTTCATCATAGGTACACTTCAACTATGACAGACAAAATTAGAAAAAACATCCAGAAAATCACATTGTAGGATTTTTAATGAATTTATTTGCAAATTATGGTGGAAAATAAGTATTTGGTCAATAACAAAAGTTTATCTCAATACTTTGTTATATACCCTTTGTTGGCAATGACAGAGGTCAAACGTTTTCTGTAAGTCTTCACAAGGTTTTCACACACTGTTGCTGGTATTTTGGCCTATTCATCCATGCAGATCTCCTCTAGAGCAGTGATGTTTTGGGGCTGTTGCTGGGCAACACGGACTTTCAACTCCCTCCAATATTTTTCTATGGGGTTGAGATCTGGAGACTGGCTAGGCCACTCCAGGACCTTGAAATGCTTCTTACGAAGCCCGGGCGGTGTGTTTGGGATCATTGTCATGCTGAAAGATCCAGCAACGTTTCATCTTCAATGCCCTTACTGATGGAAGGAGGTTTTCACTCAAAATCTCACGATACATGGCCCCATTCATTCTTTCCTTTACACGGATCAGTCGTCCTGGTCCCTTTGCAGAAAAACAGCCCCAAAGCATGATGTTTCCACCGCTATGCTTCACAGTGGGTATGATGTTCTTTGGATGCAACTCAGCATTCTTTGTCCTCCAAACAGTTGAGTTTTTACCAAAAAGTTATATTTTGGTTTCATCTGACCATATGACATTCTCCCAATCTTCTTCTGGATCATCCAAATGCTCTCTATCAAACTTTAGACGGGACTGGATATGTACTGGCTTAAGCAGGGGGACACGTCTGGCACTGCAGGATTTGAGTTCCTGGCGGCGTAGTGTGTTACTGATGGTAGGCTTTGTTACTTTGGTCCCAGCTCTCTGCAGGTCATTCACTAGGTCCCCCCGTGTGCTTCTGGTATTTTTGCTCACCGTTCTTGTGATAATTTTAACCCCACGAGGTGAGATCTTGCGTGGAGCTCCAGATCGAGGGAGATTATCAGTGGTATTGTATGTCTTCCATTTCCTAATAATTGCTCCCATAGTTGATTTCTTCAAACCAAGCTGCTTACCTATTGCACATTCAGTCTTCCCAGCCTGGTGCAGGTCTACAATTTGTTTCTGGTGTCCTTTGACAGCTCTTTGGTCTTGGCCATAGTGGAGTTTGGAGTGTGACTTTTTGAGGTTGTGGACAGGTGTCTTTTATACTGATAACAAGTTCAAATAGGTGCCATTAATACAGGTAACGAATGGAGGACAGAGGAGCCTCTTAAAGAAAAAGTTACAGGTCTGTGAGATTCAAAAATCTTGCTTGTTTGTAGGTGACCAAATACTTATTTTCCACCATAATTTGCAAATAAATCCATAAAAAAATCCTACAATGTGATTTTCTGGATGTTTTTTTCTCATTTTGCCTGTCATAGTTGAAGTGTACCTATGATGAAAATTACAGGCCTCTCTCATCTTTTTAAGTGGGAGAACTTGCACAATTGGTGGCTGACTAAATACTTTTTGCCCCACTATATACTGTATCATATACAAGATACGGGGCAATTTAGTAAATAGGGTTTGTTATCTGTCATGGTTATGATAAATTAGGCATTGTTGAGCACTGTTAGCATATAAATACATTTCCACATATTTTTTTGGTGTGGGTCTGTGTTCTAAAAAGGTTTTTATTTTTATTTGAGTACTCAAAATAAATTAATGTGAGTACTCGAACAGCCCAAAAATTACAAATAGCCATCCCTACCCCAAACTCCATTTGACAGCTCTGATACATGACAGAAGGATAGAGAGATAAATCTGATGCATAGAGAGAGATAGAAGAAAAGAGAGGGATCCAAACTGGAGAGGACAGAGAGAGTGAGACAAACGAGGCCGCCTTTGCAGTGAGGTTACATTAAACGGGCGGGAGAAGAGATACATGTAAGAGAGGATAAAGATAAATGTGATGGAAGAACAGAGATCAAATGGAGAAGAGAGGAGAGAGGCAGCTGTTTCCTGTTTAAACAGACACATCCATGACAAGGTCTAAGGCCATTGCAGCCAGCATGTAAAGCAACAATACAGATAGAGAGAGTGAGAGAGGGGATTAACATTGACATCCCTTTCAGCTGAAAGAGATGGTAGGAAGATGGCAGGATGAGAGGGTATGAGTTGATGAAGTGGTGGGATAGAGGGAGAGATTATATACAGTAGAGATGCGGTAGTGGAAGGAGGGAGAGAGGGAGAGAGAGAAGGATGGATAAAGAGGTGAAGAGTTGGTTTGTGTCAGTCGGGCAGGGCCACTGGTGTAAACAACATCACTGCCTGACAGTGCCTGTGGGATCTCTTCCTACTGCCACAAATGACGGATGGTGGGAGTGAGAGAGAGATGAGAGAGAGGTCAGAAAAATGGAGAGGGAGGTAGAGAGGTGTTTACGTGAGGCAGGACACATAGGGCAGGTCAGAGGGTAGAAAAAAGGGAGGGGAGAGAGTAAGGGAGGGAGAGAGGAGAGGGAGAATCACAAAGAGCAAGGTTTCATCCCTAATCGTACAGACAGCCTATTAATACATTGTACAGCCTTTCCCAACCCACAAGCCTACAGTAGGGCTCTATAAAATAAATAACATTTTTTTTTGCCATTCTGTTTTGTTTTTTCACAAATTTGGTTCTCTCAGTTTTGTTTTTCCAGGTTTCTGTTCCCCAGTTTTTTTCAGGTTGTCGCTCTCAAAATCAGACGTTGTTCTAATTCCACAAGAATGCTTAAACCACACAACTTCCGCAACGCATATAAAGCCCTCCCCCACCCTCCTTTCGGAAAATCTGAACGCGACTCCATTTTGTTGCTCCCAGCCTATAGACAGAAACTAAAACAGAAAGAGCCCGTGCACAGGTAAGATTCAACGCTGGTCCGACCAATCGGATTCCACGCTTCTAGATTGCTACGATCACGTGGACTGGGAAATGTTCCGCATAGTGTCGGACAATAACATTGATGAATACGCTGATTCGGTGAGCGAGTTTATTAGCAAGTGCATCGGTGATGTTGTACCCACAGCATCTATTAAAACATTCCCCAACCAGAAATCGTGGATTGATGGCAGCATTTGCGCAAAACTGAAAGCGCGAACCACTGCTTTTAATCAGGGCAAGGTGACCGGAAACATGACCGAATACAAACAGTGTAGCTATTCCCTCCGCCAGGCAATCAAACAAGCTAAGCGTCAGTATAGAGACAAAGTAGTCGCAATTCAACGGCTCAGACACGAGAGGTATGTGGCAGGGTCTATAGTCAATCATGGACTACAAAAGGAAAACCAGCCCCGTCGCGGACCATGATGTCCTACTCCCAGACAAGCTAAACAACTTCTTTACTCACTTTGAGGACAATACAGTACGACTGACACCAATTTGCTTACTGACCCAATAGGTCCACAGACGAAGCAATCAAATCAAAAGTAGAGCATTGCAGTAGTCTAACCTAGAAGTGACAAAAGCATGGATGAATTTTTCTGCATCATTTTTGTACAGAAAATGTTTGATTTTTGCAATGTTACGTAGATGGAAAAAAGCTGTCCTTGAAAAGGTCTTTATATGTTCGTCAAAAGAGGGATCAGGGTCCAGAGTATCGCCGAGGTCCTTCCCAGTTTTAATTGAGACAACTGTACAACCATCAAGAT
The DNA here is from genome assembly GCF_036934945.1 of Oncorhynchus masou masou. Classification (NCBI taxonomy): domain Eukaryota; kingdom Metazoa; phylum Chordata; class Actinopteri; order Salmoniformes; family Salmonidae; genus Oncorhynchus; species Oncorhynchus masou. The sequence continues at coordinate 35,761,830 of NC_088212.1, forward strand.
TAATTGTCAGATTCAAAAGAAGATCTCTTTGTTTCTTGGGACCTAGAACAAGCATCTCTGTTTTGTCCAAGTTTAAAAGTAGAACGTTTGTAGCCATCCACTTCCATATGTCTGAAACACATGCTTGCAGCGAGGGCAATTTGGGGCTTCACCATGATTCAACGAAATGTACAGCAATGTGTCATCCGCATAGCAGTGAAAGTTAACATTATGATTTCGAATGACGTTCCCAAGAAATAAAATATATAGTGAAAACAATAGTGGTCCTAAAACGGAACCTTGAGGAACACCAAAATTTACAGTTGATTTGTCAGAGGACAAACCATCCTCAGAGATAAACTGATATCTTTCCGACAGATAAGATCTAAATCTGGCCAGAACTTGTCTGTGTAGACCAATTTGGGTTACCAATCTCTAAAAACGAATGTGGTAATCGATGGTATCAAAAGCAGCACTAAGTTCTAGGAGCACGAGGACAGATAAAGAGCCTCAGTCTGACACCATTAAAAGGTCATTTACCACCTTCACAAGTGCAGCATTTCGTATACATTGTTTGTTTTCAGGAAGGCAGTGAGTTGCTGCGCAACAGCTTTTTCAAAATAAATTGAGAGGTTTGTGCGATTCGATATAGGCCGATAGTTTTTTATATTGTCTGGGTCAAGGTTTGGCTTTTTCAAGAGAGGCTTTATTACTGCCACTTTTAGTGCGTTTGGTACCCATCCGGTGGATAGAGAGCCGTTTAATATGTTCAACATAGGAGGGCCAAGCACAGGAAGCAGCTCTTTCAGTAGTTTAGTTGGAAGGTTTAGAGGCCATGATTATTTTATTAATTGTGTCAAGAGATATAGTTGTAGCGATTTTCGTTGGTGGAAGGAGAGGAGGACCAAAATGCAGCGTGGTACTTATCCATAATACCTTTTAATCAAGAATGAATACAAAATAAAAAGAACAAGAGAATACATGAAAAAACCGAAACAGTCCCGTATGGTGCAAACACTGAAACGGAAAATAATCCCCCACAACTCAAAATGGGAAAACAGGCAACCTAAGTATTGAGAACCATACCAGGCCAAACACATAGAAAAATAAAACCTAGACCTACAACATAGAATACCCACCCACATCACACCCTGACCAACCTAAAAATAGAAACATACAAAGCAATCTACGGTCAGTGCGTGACAATAGTACTAAAATACTTGAGTGTCTCCCGTGATCCTAGGTCCTGGCAGAGTTGTGCAGACTCAGGTCAACTTTGCTTTGTAGGAATACGCAGATTTAAAGAGGAATCCGTAATTTGGTTTCTAATGATCATGATCTTTTCCTCAAAGAAGTTCATGAATTTATTACTGCTGAAGTGAAAGCCATCCTCTCTTGGGGAATGTTGCTTTTCCATTAGCTTTGCGACAGTATCAAAATGAAATTTTGGATTGTTCTTTTTTCATCAATTAAGTTGGAAAAATAGGACGATCGAGCAGCTTTAATACTTTTTTTTCTTTGATACTGCATGGTACTGTCTTTCCAAGCTAGTCGGAAGACTTCCAGTTTTGGTGTGGCGCCATTTCCGTTCCAATTTTTTGGAAGCTTGCTTTAGAGTTCGGGTATTTTCTGTATACCAGGGAGCGGGTTTCTTATGACAAATGTTTTTAGTTTTTAGAGGTGTGACTGCATCTAGGGTACTGCACAAGGTCAAATTGAGTTCCTCAGTTAGGTGGTTAAATGATTTTTGTCCTCTGACGTCCTTGGGTAGGCAGAGGGAGTCTGGAAGGGCATCAAGGAATCTTTGGGTTGTCTGAGAATTTATAGCACAACTTTTGATGATCTGTCATGCCCTGACGTTAGAGAGCTTTTTATGTCTATTTTGGTTTGGTCAGGGTGTGATTTGGGTGGGCATTCTATGTTCTTTTTTCTATGTTTTGTATTTCTTTGTTTTGGCCGGGTATGGTTCTCAATCAGGGACAGCTATCTATCGTTGTCTCTGATTGGGAACCATACTTTTGTAGCCTTTTCCCACCTGTGTTTTGTGGGTAGTTGTTTTCTGTTTTGTGTTTCTGCACCTGACAGAACTGTTCGTTGTCATTTATCACGTTGTTATTTTTGTTCTAGTGTTCAGTTTTAATAAAAATCATGAACACTTTGTCAGGATTTGGCCAGGGTTGTTCCGGGTTTTGGTCAGTAGATGCCCCCATTGTGCTTTTTGTCCCTATGTTTTTCCCTTGATCCCCATTATTATTTGCACCTGTGTCTCGTTTCCCCTGATTGTATTTAAACCCTTTGTTTCCCTCAGTTCTGTGCTCTGTGTTTTTATGTTAGCACCCTGCCCTAGTGTTCTGTAGGCTCTTGTCGATTCCGGGTGACGTTCTTGTGGTATTCTGTTTTTTGTTTTTGTTTATTTTTAGTGAGTTTCTTTTGAGGTCTTTTTGTGTTTTACCTACCACCTTTTGGATTTGCCATTTTTTGTATTTTAGGATTTTTTCTTTATTAAATACACCGTCTTAAGTACTGCTGTGTCTGCCTCATCTTCTGGGTTCTGCTGTCTATTTGTGGCTCAGTTGGTTAAGTGACTGTTTCTCACTCCGGTGACCCAGGTTCGAAACCGGGTCCTGACAGAAACATAGAGCCAAAAATGAACCCAGAGGCAGCCAGTTCCCAGGACCTTTTTGCCACGCTGTCCCACCACCAGGAGACTGTCCAACGCCACGAAGCCGCCCTGGTTCAGCAAGAGGCCTTAATGGCTAGACATTCTCATCTTCTGTCGGAGATGCTGACTTCCATTAAGCAAATATCTTATCGACTTACCCCGGCAACAGTTCCCGTCCCAGTACCTCAAGTTCACGTACCCATGGCAGTTAACCCCCTGGCTGAACCTCGTCTTCCACCTCCCCAACGGTTCTCAGGTGATCCAAGTGCTTGTAAAGGGTTTCTCACTCAATGTTCTCTCTCCTTTGAGCTGCAACCCTCGTCGTTTCCCACCGACCGGTCTAAGATCGCATATATCATCACCCTGCTGTCGGAAAAAGCCCTGTCCTGGGCTACTGCTGTGTGGGATGCCCATAGTTCCTGCTGTGCCAGCTACTCTGCCTTTGCTGAGGAATTCAAACGAGTGTTTCAAGGCCCAAGCAGTGGTTCTGACTCAGCCAAACAGCTCCTGACTCTCCATCAAGGTTGGCGCAGCGTGACGGACTATGCCATCCAGTTCCGCACGGTGGCAGCAGCGAGTGGCTGGAACAACGAGGCGCTCACGGTGTGCTTTCTGAAAGGCCTTTCCGACACTATCCAAGATGAACTGGCCACTCGGGAACCACCGGACAATCTCGAGTCCCTGATCAAGTTGGCCTCACGCATTGACCAGCGTCTGAGAGAGAGAGAACTCAACCGTAGACCTCTAGCCCCTATCAGTCCCAGCTCCGAGTCCCCACCTTTATCATCACTGGCTCCACCGGAACCCATGCAGATTGGACGCATCTCCCAGGCTGAGAGAGACCGCCGGATGAGGGAGCGACGCTGTCTATATTGCGGCAAACCGGGCCATTTCCGTTCCACGTGTCCCGGGCTCCAGGGAAACGCTCTGTCCCGTACAGACCGGGGGAACTGTAACGGGAAACATAACCTCCTCCCATCCGTCCAACTCCCGTCTGCTCATTCCAGTCACCCTCTCCTGGGACAACCACAAGCTTCACCTTCAAGCCTTGGTAGACTCTGGAGCCGCAGGTAACTTCATGGATGGTGTCTGGGCGAAGGAGAATGGCGTTCCCTCTGAACCTCTAAGTGACCCCATGAGGGTTACTACATTGGATGGAAGCCCTTTGGGATCTGGACTTGTCACTCATGTCACTACCTCCTTGAGACTTTCAGTTTCACAACACCAGGAATTGATGAACTTTCATTTGATCTCCTGTTCCGAGTTCCCTCTCGTCCTTGGATACCCCTGGCTTCACAGCCATAACCCTCACATCGACTGGTCTGTGGGCACTATCAAGCAGTGGGGTCCTACGTGCCAAGCTACTTGTATTTTCCAGAATTCCCGAGTTCTACTCCCGAGTCTTTGGAATCCATCGACCTGACCCGAGTTCCCGAGTGTTACCATGACCTCAAACTGGTGTTTAGCAAACAGAGGGCCACCATGCTACCACCCCATAGACCTTACGATTGCCCCATCGACCTGTTTCCGGGCACTTGCCCCCAGGGGTCGGATCTTTTCCCTATCTCCACCCGAACGAGCTGCTATGGATACCTACATCAAGGACGCTCTGGAAGCAGGCCTCATGCGTCCATCCACCTCCCGGCGGGAGCAGGGTTTTTCTTTGTGGCCAAGAAAGACGGTGGGTTACGTCCTTGCATCGACTACCGGGGACTCAATGACATAACCGTCCGTAACCGTTACCCGCTACCCCTTATGGCCACAGCCTTCGAGCTGCTCCAGGAAGCAGTTGTTTTCACTAAGCTTGACCTGCGGAACGCATACCATCTTGTGCGGATCAGACCTGGTGACGAGTGGAAGACCGCTTTCAACACGCCTACTGGTCACTATGAATACTTGGTGATGCCCTTCGGCCTGACCAACGCCCCAGCGGTGTTCCAAGCGCTCATAAACGATGTGCTTAGGGATATGCTTAACATATTTGTGTTCGTTTACTTGGATGACATCCTCATCTTTTCGAGCTCCCTTCAAGAACACACTAAGCATGTCAGACAAGTACTCAAACGCCTCCTGGACAGCCATCTGTACGTTAAGCCGGAAAAATGTGAATTCCATTCATCCCGAGTACAATTCCTGGGATTTGTAGTGGAACCCGGTCGAATCCAAATGGACCCTAGGAAGGTAGGGGTGGTAGCGGATTGGCCCACCCCCAAATCCGTTAAGGATGTTCAGCGTTTCCTGGGCTTCACAAACTTTTACCGCAAGTTCATCAAGAACTTCAGTTTGGTGGCAGCTCCTCTCTCAGCTTTAACCAAAGGTGGCAATGCAAGGTTTTTTGGGGAAGAGAAGCTGAGACGGCCTTCCAAGGACTCAAGCAGCGCATCCTCTCTGCTCCCATCCTGATACTACCGACTACGGATGAACCATTTGTGGTGGAGGTAGACGATCAGAGGTTGGTGTTGGAGCTGTCCTGTCTCAGAGGGGTGAGGACAAGAAGCTTCATCCGTGCGCTTTCTTCTCACACCGGCTTACCCCGACTGAGAGGAACTACGATGTGGGGATCGTGAACTCCTAGCGGTTAAGATGGCATTGAAGGAATGGAGACACTGGCTCGAGGGGGCTTCTCACCCGTTTCAAGTGCTTACGGACCACAAAAATCTGGAGTATATCCAGCAGGCGAAGCGATTGAACTCTAGACAAGCTAGATGGTCTCTTTTCTTCAATCGATTCCAGTTTATCCTCACCTATCGGCCCGGGTCGAAGAATCTCAAACCGGATGCCCTGTCCCGAGTCTACGCTCCTGCCATTCGAGATGACACGGACATGCCTGTCCTTCCTGCTGCTAAGATTGTGGCTCCGATCTCGTGGCAAGTTGAGGATACCGTGAGACGTGCTCAAGCTAGCGAACCGGACCCGAAAGGAGGTCCTGCCAATCGGTTGTTTGTCCCCAAGGCAGTGAGGACTCAGGTCCTTCTGTGGGGGCACTCCTCTCGCCTCACCTGTCATCCGGGCGTAGGTCGCACCTTGGAGTTCATCCAGCGTAAGTTCTGGTGGCCTACCATAAGAGAAGACGTTGCCACTTTCGTCAATGCCTGCCCCGTGTGCTGCCAGGGCAAATCTTCTCACCTCCGCCCTCAAGGACTCCTTCACCCTTTACCTGTTCCCCACAGACCCTGGTCCCATATCTCATTGGACTTTATTACTGGACTTCCTCCATCCCATGGCAATACTACTATCCTAGTCATAATCGACAGGTTTTCAAAGGCGGCCAGGTTCGTCCCTCTGACTAAGTTACCTTCTGCCAAGGAAACGGCTGAGTTGGTAATTAATCATGTGTTCCGAGTCTTCGGCATTCCTCAAGATGTGGTTTCTGACAGAGGTCCCCAGTTCGCCTCAAGGTTTTGGAAGGCCTTCTGCCAACTCATGGGGGCTTCTGCCAGTCTATCTTCAGGGTACCATCCGGAGTCCAACGGCCAAACAGAGAGGATGAATCAAGAGCTGGAAACCACCCTCCGATGTATGACTCGTGACAACCCGTCCACATGGTCATCCTTTATTGTTTGGGCCGAATACGCGCACAACACCTTGCGCTCCTCCTCCACTGGTATGTCCCCGCACGAGTGTCAGTTTGGCTATGCTCCTCCATTGTTCCCGGACCAGGAGGCAGAAGTCAGAGTGCCTTCAGCCTTGAGGTTCGTCAGACGCTGTCGGCTTATGTGGAGGAAGACCCGTCTTAATCTGATGCGTTCCTCACAGAGGTATCAACAACAAGCCAACAGACGTCGCCGTCCCGGGCCTACCCTGCGCCCCGGCCAGAGAGTCTGGCTCTCCACAAGAGACTTACCTCTACGGGTGGAGTCTCGCAAGCTGTCCCAAAAATACATCGGTCCCTTCAAGGTTGCCAGGAGAGATAACCCAGTTTCTTATCGCCTACACTTACCCAGATCCCTTAAGATTAATCCCACATTTCATGTGTCATTGTTAAAACCTGTTGTTTTTTCCCCTTGTCCCGGCAGACAGACCTCCCCCTCCGCCTCGTGTCATTGGAGGCCAGCCGGCTTATACCGTCCACCGGATACTGGATTCCGCCGGGTGCAGCGGTCCTGGCAGTATCTGGTGGACTGGGAAGGCTACGGTCCTGAGGAGCGCTCCTGGGTTCCTGCCAAAGACATCCTGGACCCTGACCTCATTCGTCAGTTCAGGGTCCTCCACCCTGAGAGAGCTGGTAGGAACGTCAGGAGCCGTTCCTAGGGGGGATTCTGTCAGGATTTGGCCAGGGTTGTTCCGGGTTTTGGTCAGTAGATGCCCCCATTGTGCTTTTTGTCCCTATGTTTTTCCCTTGATCCCCATTATTATTTGCACCTGTGTCTCGTTTCCCCTGATTGTATTTAAACCCTTTGTTTCCCTCAGTTCTGTGCTCTGTGTTTGTATGTTAGCACCCTGCCCTAGTGTTCTGTGTGCTCTTGTCGATTCCGGGTGACGTTCTTGTGGTATTCTGTTTTTTGTTTTTGTTTATTTTTGGTGAGTTTCTTTTGAGGTCTTTTTGTGTTTTACCTACCACCTTTTGGATTTGCCATTTTTTGTATTTTAGGATTTTTTCTTTATTAAATACACCGTCTTAAGTACTGCTGTGTCTGCCTCATCTTCTGGGTTCTGCTGTCTATTCGTGGCTCAGTTGGATAAGTGACTGTTTCTCACTCCGGAGACCCAGGTTCGAAACCGGGTCCTGACACACTTACCACGCTGCGATTTGGTCCGATCCTTCTTCATCAGACGACCGTTACATGATCCTTGGTTTGGGTCTGAGCAGATTATTTGTTGCGATTGCAAACGTAATAAAATGGTGGTCCGATAGTCTAGGATTACGAGGAAAAACATTAAGATCCACAACATTTATTCCGTGGGACAAAACTAGGTCCAGAGTATGACTGTGACAGTGAATAGGTCCAGAGACATGTTGGACAAAACCCACTGAGTCGATGATAGCTCCAAAAGCCTTTTGGAGTGGGTCTGTGGACTTTTCCATGTGAATATTAAAGTCACAAAAAATTTGAATATTATGTGCAATGACTACAAGGTCTGATAAGAATTCATGGAACTCAGTGAGGAACGTTGTATATGGCCTAGGAGGCCTGTAAACAGTAGCTATAAAAAGTGAGTGAGTAGGCTGCATAGATTTCATGACTAAAGCTCAAAAGATGAAAACATATATTTTTTTGTAAATTGAAATTTGCCATTGTAAATGTTAGCAACACCTTTGCCTTTGCGGGATGCGTGGGGGGATATGGCCACTAGTGTAACCAGGAGGTGGGGCTTCATTTAACACAGTAAATTCATCAGGCTTAAGCTATGTTTCAGTCAGGCCAATCACATCAAGATTATGATCAGTGATTAGTTTATTGAATATAACTGCCTTGGAAGTGAGGGATCTATCATTAAGTAGCCCTTTTCTGAGATGTGAGGTTTTTGAGATGTGAGGTACCGCAATCTCTTTCAATAATGGCAGGAATTGAGGTCTTTATTCCAGTGAGATTGCTAAGGCGAACACCACCATGTTAGGTTTTGCCCATGTAGGTCGAGGCACAGACACAGTCTCAATGGGGATAGCTGAGCTGACTACACTGACTGTGCTAGTGGCAGACTCCACTAAGCTGGCAGGCTGGCTAACAGCCTGCTGCCTGGCCTGCACCCTATTTCATTGTGGAGCTAGGGGAGTTCATTGTCTATATTCGTAGATAAGATGAGAGCACCCCTCCAGCTAGGATGGAGTCCGTCACTCCTCAACAGGCCAGGCTTGGTCCTGTTTGTGGGTGAATCCCAGAAAGAGGGCCAATTATCTACAAATTCTATCTTTTGGGAGGGGCCGAAAACAGTTTTCCACCAGCAATTGAGTTGTGAGACTCTGTTGTAGATCTCATGTGGTGGATGAATCAGAATAAGTTGGGTAACATAGATAACTAAGATGTCTTATCTGCATAATATGGTTATGTGATATACTTGTTATTAGAATGTATCCCTTTGGACTGGTGTTGGCAGTTGTATTTCTTCCCTCAGCTGGGTCACTTGGGGCCAGGTCTTGTCTTTTACATGTCTCTGGTGCTATGCAGAATATCAGAAAGGGAAGAGGACAGGATGGAACATTGTTTTCATATGTGAATGTGTCTTTACCTATTCTTAAACCACTTGAAAAGATGGTGTGATTAATGGGGAGCAAATTATTTGTCTCCACAATGTCTGTGTGCAAGTCACTCCCTCCTTTGGCATTGGGGGGAGGGATATAGCAGTGTCGGGAACCATTGTATGTCCTCTTTGATGTTACACTTATCCTGGAATAGTGTATGATCTAGAGGCTCACTCCCCTTAGTGAGCTTGTCCAGGAGAGGGCTCAAGAAGGGGTTTTACTTGAGATGGGAGTATCTAGGGTTGACAATTGAGTTATGCCATTGGATGAGGTAATGGTTCTGTGCTATGAAGTACCAGGAACGAGATTAGAATCTCGTTTTAGGGACCAAACTGAACGATAATTTATAGCGAATGCTATCTGGCTAAGGGATACTCCTTTCTCATTATAAAGTCTTCCTTTGTGAACTGTTCCTAATATCTGTGGTTTGTTATGTCGACTAGGGGGGTGGATCTTTGCTATAAATATCTCAGTAACCATTGTGTTGTGACTTTCAATGGTTCATTCGAAATGGTGCATCATTGAAAGTCAGTGCTATTGCAAAACTCTTATTATTAAAGATGGAGTTTAAGTATAACTCTGACTGGTGTGTGAAGTTTGTCTCTCTCCTCATTTGGTAATGCAGAAATTAACCACCATATTCATCACTCCCCCTAACTGGGAGGGGGCCAGAGACAATTACTCGATGCCGACACATCTTTCTAGCTGATTTACACGCTGAAGCTCTGTTGCGCTTGGTGACCTCTGACTGTTTCATCCTAACATTTATGGTGCAAACTTGAGTAACACACTCCCTATACTCTCTACACTTGCCAGGTTTAGCTTTAGCCAGCATCATCTTCAGATTAGCCTTAACGTCGGTAGCCCTGCCCCCTGGTAAACAGTGTATGATCGCTGGATGTTTCGGTTTAAGTCTAATACTGCGGGTAATAGAGCCGCCAATGACTAGGGTTTTCAATTTGTCAGAGCTAATGGTGGGAGGTTTCGGCGTCTCAGACCCCGTAATGGGAGGAGTAGAGACTAGAGAAGGCTCGGCCTCTGACTCGCTGCTTAATGGGGAGAACCGGTTCAAAGTTTCTGTTGGCTGATTGAGCACTTCTACAGCATCTCCCTCCAGTATTTCCCTCCAGAAGCCATGAGAAAGTTGTCCGGCTGCGGGGACTGTGCGAGGGAATTTATACTACTATCTGTCCTTAATGGTGGCACAGACGCTGTTTCATCCTTTCCTACACTGAAATTACTCTTGCCTAACGATTGCGTCTGAAGTTGGGCTTGCAGCACAGCTATCCTTGCCATAAGGCGATCGTTTTCCTGTATATTATGAGTACAGCGACTACAATTAGAAGGCATCATGTCAATGTTACTACTTAGCTTCGGCAGGGTCGAGACCCTGGTTCTCGACCCCGCCTTATGTAACTGGGTCCTGGACTTCCTGACGGGCCGCCCCCAGGTGGTGAGGGTAGGTAACAACATCTCCACCCCGCTGATCCTCAACATTGGGGCCCCACAAGAGTGCGTTCTCAGCCCACTCCTGTAGAGGTCGACCGATTAATCAGAATGGCCGATTAATTAAGGCAGATTTCAAGTTTTCATAACAATCGGAAATCGGTATTTTTGGACACCGATTTGGCAGATTTCTTATTTTTTTACACCTTTATTTAACTAGGCAAGTTAGTTAAGAACACATTCTTATTTTCAATGACGGCCTAGCAACAGTGGGTTAACTGCCTGTTCAGGGACAGAACGACAGATTTTTACCCTGTCAGCTCCGGAATTCAATCTTGCAACATTACAGTTAACTAGTCCAACACTCTAACCACCTGCCTCTCATTGCACTCCACGAGGAGCCTGCCTGTTACGCAAATGCAGTAAGAAGCCAAGGTAAGTTGCTACCTAGCATTAAACTTATCTTATAAAAACAATTAATCAATCAATTATAATCACTAGTTAACTACACATGGTTGATGATATTATTAGTTTATCTAGCGTGTCCTGCGTTGCATATAATTAATGCAATGCAGGGGGACTATTTAACAAAAGTGCATTTGCGGGAAACAAAGCACAATCGTTGCACGACTGTACCTAAACATAAACACCAATGCCTTACTTAAAATCAATACACAGAAGTATATATTTTTAAACCTGCATATTTAGCTAAAATAAATCTAGGATAGCAGGCAATATTAAACAGGTGAAATTGTGTCACTTCTCTTGCATTCATTGCACGCAGAGTCAGGGTATATGCAACAGTTTGGCCAGCCTGGCTCATTGCGAACTAATTTGCCAGAATTGTACATAATTATGACATAACATTGAAGGTTGTGCAATGTAACAGCAATATTTAGACTTATGGATGCCACCCGTTAGATAAAATACAGAACAGTTCCGCATTTCACTGAAATAATAAACGTTTTGTTTTCGAAATGATAGTTTCCGGATTTGACCATATTAAAGACTAGTATTTCTGTGTGTTATTGTGTTATAATTAAGTCTATGATTTGATAGAGTAGTCTGACTGAGCGATGGTAGGCAGCAGCAGGCTCGTAAGCATTCATTCAAACAGCACTTTTGTGCATTTTGCCAGCAGCTCTTCACTGTGCTTCAAGCATTGAGCTGTTTATGACTTCAAGCCTAGCAACTCCCAAGATTAGGCTGGTGCAACCGATGTGAAATGGCTAGCTAGTTAGCGGGTGCGCGCTAATAGCGTTTCAATCTTCACTCGCTCTGAGACTTGGAGTAGTTGTTCCCCTTGCTCTGCATGGGTAACGCTGCTTCGAGGGTGGCTGTTGTCAATGTGTTCTTGGTTTGAGCCCAGGTAGGGGCGAGGAGAGGCACGGATGCTATACTGTTACACTGGCAATACTAAAGTGCCTATAAGAACATTCAATAGTCAAAGATATATGAAATACAAATGGTATAGAGAGAAATAGTCCTATAAATACTATAACCAAAAACCTCTTACCTTGGAATATTGAATATTGAAGTCTCATGTTAAAAGAAACCATCTGCTTTCATATGTTCTTGTATGTTCTTGTGTTCTGAGCAAGGAACTTAAACGTTCATTCCGGTTCCGGGTTGGAGCGAGCGGTCGCATCTACACTTCGGTCCGCAGGTAGTATAACTTTTCATTACATTTCATCATAGTACAACGGTTTGATTTGTCTAATCTTAGCAATTTATTCTTAGCTAGCTACATAGCCGTCTCTGTATCAAAGATAATTGCATAATTATCGTATTTCGTCGTCCTAACGTAGTCTACACTGCTATCTGCCCAGCAGCTAGCTAAGCAGCTAGCTAACATCCACTGTCCACCAGCACTGTAGAAACTATTACACTCAACTGAACGACTCGATTAGCGTAGTGTCAGCTAGCTACATAGTTGTCTTCGCTGTCTTCGTATCCAAGATAATTGTGTAGTTTAGAGTGTGTAGACTTAGAGTGATTATCTTAATTTACCGAGGTTAGCTAGCCAGCTATTTGTCGTCCTTAACGTAGGAGATGCTGCTAGCTAGCTAGCCAACAGCTAGCCAACCTCTACCGAATTGAACTTCAACTACCCGGTCAACATTCCGCGTCGCTCCACAGGTAGTATCACATTTTCATTTCACTTCATTACAGTACAACGGTTTGATTTGTTTGATCGTAGCTAGCCAGCTACATAGCCGTCTTTGTATCTAAGACAATTGTGTAGTCTAGAGCGATTTTCTAGGTTAGCTGGCCAGCTATTGTCGTTCTTTTAACGTAGCTAGCCAGCTAGCCCCCGAATAGCAGCACTCTAGAAACTATTACAGTACAACGGTTTGATTTGTTTGATCGTAGCTAGCTAGCAACATAGCCGTCTTTGTATCTAAGACAATTGTGTAGCCTAGAGTGATTTTCTAGGTTAGCTAGCCAGCTATTGTCGTTCTTTTAAGGTAACGTAACGCAATCAACCTGCTAGCTAGCCAGCTAGCCCCCGAATAGCAGCACTGTAGAAACTATTACACTCGACAGAACGACTTGATTAGTGTAGTGTCAACATCGCAGCCACTACCAGCTAGCCTACAAAGTCAACAACGCAGCCACTGCCAGCTAGCCTACTCCAGCAGTACTGTATCATTTCAATCATTTTAGTCAATAAGATTCTTGCTACGTAAGCTTAACTTTCTGAACATTCGAGATGTGTAGTCCACTTGTCATTCCAATCTCCTTTGCATTAGCGTAGCCTCTTCTGTAGCCTGTCAACTATGTGTCTATCTATCCCTGTTCTCTCCTCTCTGCACAGACCATACAAACGCTCCACACCGCGTGGCCGCGGCCACCCTAATCTGGTGGTCCCAGCGCGCACGACCCACGTGGAGTTCCAGGTCTCCGGTAGCCTCTGGAACTGCCGATCTGCGGCCAACAAGGCAGAGTTCATCTCAGCCTATGCCTCCCTCCAGTCCCTCGACTTCTTGGCACTGACGGGAACATGGATCACCACAGACAACACTGCTACTCCTACTGCTCTCTCTTCGTCCGCCCAAGTGTTCTCGCACACCCCGAGAGCTTCTGGTCAGCGGGGTGGTGGCACCGGGATCCTCATCTCTCCCAAGTGGTCATTCTCTCTCTCTCCCCTTACCCATCTGCCTATCGCCTCCTTTGAATTCCATGCTGTCACAGTTACCAGCCCTTTCAAGCTTAACATCCTTATCATTTATCGCCCTCCAGGTTCCCTCGGAGAGTTCATCAATGAGCTTGATGCCTTGATAAGCTCCTTTCCTGAGGACGGCTCACCTCTCACAGTCCTGGGCGACTTTAACCTCCCCACGTCTACCTTTGACTCATTCCTCTCTGCCTCCTTCTTTCCACTCCTCTCCTCTTTTGACCTCACCCTCTCACCTTCCCCCCCTACTCACAAGGCAGGCAATACGCTCGACCTCATCTTTACTAGATGCTGTTCTTCCACTAACCTCATTGCAACTCCCCTCCAAGTCTCCGACCACTACCTTGTATCCTTTTCCCTCTCGCTCTCATCCAACACTTCCCACACTGCCCCTACTCGGATGGTATCGCGCCGTCCCAACCTTCGCTCTCTCTCCCCCGCTACTCTCTCCTCTTCCATCCTATCATCTCTTCCCTCTGCTCATACCTTCTCCAACCTATCTCCTGATTCTGCCTCCTCAACCCTCCTCTCTTCCCTTTCTGCATCCTTTGACTCTCTATGTCCCCTATCCTCCAGGCCGGCTCGGTCCTCCCCTCCTGCTCCGTGGCTCGATGACTCATTGCGAGCTCACAGAACAGAGCTCCGGGCAGCCGAGCGGAAATGGAGGAAAACTCGCCTCCCTGCGGACCTGGCATCCTTTCACTCCCTCCTCTCTACATTTTCCTCCTCTGTCTCTGCTGCTAAAGCCACTTTCTACCACTCTAAATTCCAAGCATCTGCCTCTAACCCTAGGAAGCTCTTTGCCACCTTCTCCTCCCTCCTGAATCCTCCTCCCCCTCCCCCCTCCTCCCTCTCTGCAGATGACTTCGTCAACCATTTTGAAAAGAAGGTCGACGACATCCGATCCTCGTTTGCTAAGTCAAACGACACCGCTGGTTCTGCTCACACTGCCCTACCCTGTGCTCTGACCTCTTTCTCCCCTCTCTCTCCAGATGAAATCTCGCTTCTTGTGACGGCCGGCCGCCCAACAACCTGCCCGCTTGACCCTATCCCCTCCTCTCTTCTCCAGACCATTTCCGGAGACCTTCTCCCTTACCTCACCTCGCTCATCAACTCATCCCTGACCGCTGGCTACGTCCCTTCCGTCTTCAAGAGAGCGAGAGTTGCACCCCTTCTGAAAAAACCTACACTCGATCCCTCCGATGTCAACAACTACAGACCAGTATCCCTTCTTTCTTTTCTCTCTAAAACTCTTGAACGTGCCGTCCTTGGCCAGCTCTCCCGCTATCTCTCTCAGAATGACCTTCTTGATCCAAATCAGTCAGGTTTCAAGACTAGTCATTCAACTGAGACTGCTCTTCTCTGTATCACGGAGGCGCTCCGCACTGCTAAAGCTAACTCTCTCTCCTCTGCTCTCATCCTTCTAGACCTATCGGCTGCCTTCGATACTGTGAACCATCAGATCCTCCTCTCCACCCTCTCCGAGTTGGGCATCTCCGGCGTGGCCCACGCTTGGATTGCGTCCTACCTGACAGGTCGCTCCTACCAGGTGGCGTGGCGAGAATCTGTCTCCTCGCCACGCGCTCTCACCACTGGTGTCCCCCAGGGCTCTGTTCTAGGCCCTCTCCTATTCTCGCTATACACCAAGTCACTTGGCTCTGTCATAACCTCACATGGTCTCTCCTATCATTGCTATGCAGATGACACACAATTAATCTTCTCCTTTCCCCCTTCTGATGACCAGGTGGCGAATCGCATCTCTGCATGTCTGGCAGACATATCAGTGTGGATGATGGATCACCACCTCAAGCTGAACCTCAGCAAGACGGAGCTGCTCTTCCTCCCGGGGAAGGACTGCCCGTTCCATGATCTCGCCATCACGGTTGACAACTCCATTGTGTCCTCCTCCCAGAGCGCTAAGAACCTTGGCGTGATCCTGGACAACACCCTGTCGTTCTCAACCAACATCATGGCGGTGGCCCGTTCCTGTAGGTTCATGCTCTACAACATCCGCAGAGTACGACCCTGCCTCACACAGGAAGCGGCGCAGGTCCTAATCCAGGCACTTGTCATCTCCCGTCTGGATTACTGCAACTCGCTGTTGGCTGGGCTCCTGCCTGTGCCATTAAACCCCTACAACTCATCCAGAACGCCGCAGCCCGTCTGGTGTTCAACCTTCCCAAGTTCTCTCACGTCACCCCTCTCCTCCGCTCTCTCCACTGGCTTCCAGTTGAAGCTCGCATCCGCTACAAGACCATGGTGCTTGCCTACGGAGCTGTGAGGGGAACGGCACCGCAGTACCTCCAGGCTCTGATCAGGCCCTACACCCAAACAAGGGCACTGCGTTCATCCACCTCTGGCCTGCTCGCCTCCCTACCACTGAGGAAGTACAGTTCCCGCTCAGCCCAGTCAAAACTGTTCGCTGCTCTGGCCCCCCAATGGTGGAACAAACTCCCTCACGACGCCAGGACAGCGGAGTCAATCACCACCTTCCGGAGACACCTGAAACCCCACCTCTTCAAGGAATACCTAGGATAGGATAAGTAATCCTTCTCACCCCCCCCCCCTTAATGATTTAGATGCACTATTGTAAAGTGGCTGTTCCACTGGATGTCAGAAGGTGAATTCACCAATTTGTAAGTCGCTCTGGATAAGAGCGTCTGCTAAATGACTTAAATGTAAATGTAAATGTAAATGTTTTTTTACACATATGCACATATTGCACTTTTACTTTCTTCTCCAACACTTTGTTTTTGCAGTATTTAAACCAAATTGAACATGCTTAATTATTTATTTGAGGCTAAAATAAGTGTTCATTCAGTATTGTTGTAATTGTCATTATTACAAATAAATGTTAAAAAATAGTCAGATTATTCGATATCGTCTTGTTTTGGTCCTCCAATAATCGGTATCAGCGTTGAAAAATCATAATCTGTCAACATCTACTCTCCTGTACTCCCTGTTCACCCGTGACTGCGTGGCCATGCATGCCTCTAACTCAATCATCAAGTTTACAGACAACACTACAGTGGAAGGCTTGATTACCAACAACGACGAGATGGCCTACAGAGAAGAGGTGAGGGACCTCGGAGTGTGGTACCAGGAAAATAACCTCACACTCAATGTCAACAAAACAAAGGAGATGATTGTGGACTTCAGGAAACAGCAGAGGGAGCAGCCCCCTATCCACATCGACGGGACAGTAGTGGAGAAGGTGGAAAGTATTAAGTTCCTTGGGCGTACACATCACGGACAAACTGAAATGGTCCACCCACACAACCTCAGTAGGCTGAAGAAATTCGGCTTGTCATCAAAACACTCACAAACTTTTACAGATGCACAATCGAGAGCACCCTGTCGGGCTGTATCACCGCCTGGTACGGCAACTGCTCCACCCACAACCGTAAGGCTCTCCAGAGGGTAGTGAGGTCTGCACAACGCATCACCGGGGGCAAACTACCTGCCCTCCAGGACACCTACACCACCCGATGTCACAGGAAGTCCAAAAAGATCATCAAGGTCAACAACCACCTTAGCCACTGCCTGTTCACACCTCTATCATCCAGAAGGCGAGGTCAATACAGGTGCATCAAAGCAAGGACCGAGAGAGTGAAAAACAGCTTCTATCTCAAGGCCATCAGACTTTTAAACACCCATCACTAACATTGAGTGGCTGCTGCCAACATACTGACTCATCTCTTACCACTTTGTCACGACTTCTGCCGAAGTCGTTGCCTCTCCTTGTTCGGGCGGTGCTCGGCGTTCGACGTCACCGGTCTTCTAGCCATCATTGATCCATTTTTCATTTTCCATTGGTTTTGTCTCGTCTTCCCACACACCTGTTTTCAATCCTATTCATTACCTGTTGTGTATTTAACCCTCTGTTTCCCCTCATGTCTTTGTCAGAGATTGTTTTATTGTCAGTGTAGTGTGATGTTGTATAGGTGTGCGTCGGGTCCTCGTACCCATGTTTGTTCGTTTATGTACATTTAGTGTAATGGAGCATACTCCGTGAACTTTATTAAAAGACTCCATTTTACACTCCATTTGACTCTCCTGCGCCTGACTTCCCTGCCACCTATACACCTATACTTGACAGAATCTCTGACCCTAGTATATGAAGTCAGCAGGAGAGGACACTATGCCCATGGAGCTGGAGGATCGCATTGTCCAGAAAATGGATCACTGGGAGAGACAGGGAGTTTCTCCAGCGCCACCACCACCACAACCGGAATCTTCCGTGAACGTTTTTTTCCTCTCTGGAATCGAGGTTCCATTTTTCCCTATCCACGGGATACAACGGAGATACTGCCGGCTGCCAGGGTTTCCTCCTTAAGCTGAACATATATCTAGCCACGGCCTCCCCAGTACCATCTGACCGTGAGAAGAGTTACGCCCTCGTCACATGCCCACCGGGAAAGCCCTGAAATGGGCCAGCGCTGTGTGTAGAAGGGAGGATGCGGCGTTGGACCATTTTGAGGAGTTCACCCGCCAATTCCGGATAGTATTCGATCACCCACCTGAAGGCAAAGCAGCGGGTGAGCTCCTCCATCATCTGAGGCAGGAGACGAGGAGTGCACAGGATTTTGCTTTGTAGTTTAGGACCTTGGCTGCCGGCGCTGGATGGAGCGACAGGGCCCTGATCGACCATTACCGTTGTAGTCTACGCGAGGACGTCCGTCGGGAGCTGGCCTGTAGAGACACCACCCTCACCTTCGACCAGCTGGTGGACATGTCCATCAAGCTGGACAACATGCTGGCTACTCGTGGACGTCTAGATCGGGGTCTGGTTGTTCCATCCTCCTGCACCCTCTCTCCCGAACCTATGGAATTGGGAGGGATGGTGCGCAGGGAGACCGGAGGGGGTTCCCGCTCGAGCACCATTCAAGGTCGCAGAGGGCACACTGCTGGTCGGTGCCGGGTTGGTTCCTCTGGGAATAGAGAAGGCAGGCAGGGCATTTTGGCGTCACCCCAGGTGAGTAGGCACCATTCTCATCCAGAGCCCTCTGCTGCACTAATGTTTGTCTCTGTCTCTTTTCCTGATTTTTCACTGGATTCCCAGTATAAGGCGCTAGTAGATTCAGGTGCGGCTGGGAATTTCATTATTAAAAGTCTAGCTCATAGTTTAGGGATCCCTATTGTTCCTGTGGATATCCCTTTCCCTATTCATGCCTTAGATAGTCGACCATTAGGGTCAGGGTTTATCAGGGAGTTAACCGCACCTTTGTGTATGATAACGCAGGAGGGTCACAAGGAGAAGATTAGTCTTTTCCTTATTGATTCTCCTGCGTATTCTGTGGTGCTAGGCCTACCCTGGTTAGTTTGTTATAACCCCACTGTTTCTTGGCCACAGAGGGCTCTCACGGGGTGGTCGCGAGAATGCTCAGGTAGGTGTTTAGGGGTTTCCGTTGGTGCTACTATGGTGGAAAGTCCAGACCAGGTCTCCACCGTGCGCATTCCCCCCGAATATGCCGATTTGGCTCTTGCCTTCTGTAAAAAGAAGGTGACTCAATTACCACGCCATCGACGGGGGGATTGTGCGATAGATCTCCTGGGAGACGCTGCATATCCCAAGAGTCACGTGTATCCAGTGTCGCAAGCGGAGACGGAGGCTATGGAGACATATGTCTCTGAATCCCTGCATCAGGGGTTCATTCAGCCATCCATTTCACCCGTCTCTTCGAGTTTCTTTTTTGTGAAAAAAAAGGGTGGCGGTTTACGCCCGTGCATGTTTTTTTCACAAAATTGGATCTCAGGAGTGCGTACAATCTGGTGCGTATTAAGAAGGGTGATGAGTGGAAGACGGCATTTAGCACCACCTCAGGTCATTATGAGTACCTGGTCATGCCATATGGGTTGATGAATGCTCCATCAGTTTTCCAATCATTTGTAGATGAGATCTCCAGGGACCTGCACGGGCAGGGTGCAGTGGTGTATATTGATGATATTCTGATATACTCTGCTACACGCGCTGAGCATGTGTCCCTGGTGCGCAGGGTGCTTGGTCGCCTGTTGGAGCATGATGTATACGTCAAGGCTGAGAAATGCTTGTTTTTCCAACAATCCATCTCCTTCCTAGGGCATCTGATTTCCACTTCAGGAGTGGAGATGGAGAGCGACCGCATTACAGCCGTGCGTAATTGGCCGACTCCAACCACGGTAAAGGAGTTGCAGCGTTTTTTGAGGTTTTCCAATTACTACCGGTGGTTTATCCGGGGTTTTGGTCAGGTGGCAGCTCCCATTACCTCACTGCTAAAGGGGGGCCCGGTGCGCTTGAGGTGGTCGTCTGAGGCGAACAGGGATTTTTGAGCACCTGAAGACTCTGTTTACCTCGGTGCCTGTGCTGGCTCATCCGGATCCCTTTTTGCCATTCATAGTGGAGGTGGACACATCCGAAGCTGGGATAGGAGCAGTGCTCTCTCAGTGTTTGGGTACACCACTGAAGCTTCGCACCCGTGCTTTCTTTTCGAAGAAGCTCAGCCCGGCGGAGCAAAACTATGATGTGGGGAACCGAGAGCTGTTAGCTGTCGTAGAAGCTTTGAAGGTGTGGAGGCATTGGCTTGAGGGGGCTAAACACCCTTTTCTCATCTGGACTGACCACCGCAATCTGGAGTACATCCGGCAGGCGAAGAGATTGAATCCTCGCCAGGCAAGGTGGGCCATGTTTTTCACTCGTTTTGTGTTTACTCTTTCTTACAGACCAGGCTCCCAGAACGTTAAGGCAGACGCATTGTCTCGGCTGTATGACACAGAGGAGCGATCCATGGATCCCACTCCCATACTCCCAGCTTCGTGTCTGGTGGCGCCTGTAGTGTGGGAGCTGGACGCGGACATTGCAGTGCAGAGCCCTCTCCCCCTGAGTGTCCAGCTGGTCGTCTGTACGTTCCGTCTGCTGTCCGTGACCGATTAATCTATTGGGCTCACACGTCACCCTCCTCTGGTCATCCTGGGATAGGTCGGACCATGCGCTGTCTTGAAGGGAGGTACTGGTGGCCCACTTTAGCTAAGGACGTGAGGATTTATGTTTCTTCCTGCTCGGTGTGCGCCCAGTGCAAGGCTCCTAGACACCTGCCCAGAGGTAAGCTACAACCTCTACCCATTCCTCAATGGCCGTGGTCGCACCTGTCGGTGGATTTTTTGACTGATCTTCCACCTTCACAGGGTTACACCACGATCCTGGTTGTTGTGGATCGGTTTTCTAAGTCCTGTCGTCTCATCCCTTTGCCCGGTCTCCCTACGGCCTGTTTACACACGTTTTCCGGCACTATGGGGTGCCTGAGGATATAGTGTCTGATCGGGGTCCCCAGTTCACATCAAGGGTCTGGAAGGCGTTCATGGAGTGTCTGGGAATCTCGGTTAGTCTTACCTCAGGTTTTCACCCCGAGAGTAATGGGCAGGTGGAGAGAGTTGACCAGGATGTGGGTAGGTTTCTGCGGTCTTATTGCCAGGATCGGCCGGGGGAGTGGGCGAAGTTCGTGCCCTGGGCAGAGATGGCTCAGAACTCGCTACGTGACTCCTCCACTAATCTTACTCCCTTTCGATGTGTATTAGGGTATCAGCCGGTTTTGGCTCCTTGGCATCAGAGCTAGACCAAGGCCCCTGCAGTGGACAATTGGTTTCGGCACGCTGAGGAGACCTGGGAGGCAGCCCACGTCCACCTTCAGCGTGCCATAAGGCGCCAGAAAATTGGCGCAGACCGTCGCCGCAGTGAGGCCCCAGTGTTCGCACCAGGGGACAGGGTCTGGCTCTCGACCCAAAACCTGCCCCTTCGCCTGCTCTGCCGGAAGCTGGGTCCGCGGTTTGTGGGGCCGTGTAAAGTCCTGAGGAGAGTGAACGAGGTATGTTATAGGTTACAACTGCCCACTCATTACCGTATTAACCCCTCGTTCCATGTGTCTCTCCTCAGGCCGATGGTGGCTGGCCCGCTCCAGGAGGCTGAAGTGCGTGATGTTCCTCCGCCTCCTCTAGACATCGAGGGGGTTACGACGTACTCTGTTCGATCCATTTTAGATTTGAGACGTCGGGCGAGGGGCCTTCAGTACCTCATGGACTGGGAGGGGTACGGGCCGGAGGAGAGATGCTGGGTTCCGGTGGAGGGCGTGTTAGATCCTTCCATGTTATCAGAATTCCACCGTCTCCATCCGGATCGCCCTGCGCCTCGCCCTCCGGGTCGTCCCCGAGGCCAGTGTCGATGCGCTGCTGGAGCCATGCGTCATGGGGGGGGGGGGTACTGTCTCGACTTCTACTGAAGTCGTTGCCTCTCCTTGTTCGGGCGGTGCTCTGCATTTGACGTCACCGGTCTTCTAGCCATCATTGATCCATTTTTCATTTTCCATTGGTTTTGTCTTGTCTTCCCACACACCTGTTTTCAATCCCATTCATTACCTGTTGTGTATTTAACCCTCTGTTTCTCCTCATGTCTTTGTCAGAGATTGTTTTATTGTCAGTGTAGTGTGATGTTGTATAGGTGCGTGTCGGGTCCTCGTACCCATGTTTGTTTGTTTATGTACATTTAGTGTAATGGAGCATACTCTGTGAACTTTATTAAAAGACTCCATTTTACACTCCATTTGACTCTCCTGCGCCTGACTTCCCTGCCACCTATACACCTATGCTTGACACACTTTAATAATTAAAAATGTATGTAATTAATGTATCACTGGCCACTTTAAACAATGCCACTTTATATAATGTTTACATACCCTACATTACTCATTCCATATGTATATACTGTACTCTATACCATCTACTGTATCTTGCCTATGCCGTTCGGCAATCGCTCATTCATATATTTTTATGTACATATTCTTATTCATTCCTTTACACTTGTGTGTATAAGGTAGTTGTGAAATTGTTAGGTTAGATTACTTGTTAGATATTACTGCATGGTCGGAACTAGAAGCACAAGCATTTCGCTACACTCGCATTAACATCTGCTAACCATGTGTATGTGACAAATCAAATTTGATTTTGATTTGATTTAGTCTATCACGACTCAGGATATGTCCTAGATGCAGAGTATAGTTTTCAGATGATTTATTGTAAACACAGGGCAGGCAAATGGCAGGTCGAGAACAGGTAGGTGTTCGTGATCAGGTCAGAGTCAGGCAGGTACAGGACAGCAGGCAGGCTCGGGTCAGGGCAGGCAGAATAGCCAGAACTAGAAAACAGAACTTGAGAAAAAGGAAGACAGGAAAGCACACTGGTAAGACCTGACAAGACAAGGCGATCTGGCAACAGCCAATCAGAGAACACATATATAAATGCACCGGGGAAGATGGGTGACACCTGGAGTGGTGGAGACAAGCACAAAGACAGGTGAAACAGATCAGGGTGTGACATAGTCTTACCAAGCAGCGCAAAATATTGTTTTTCTCCCTCCCGAATGTCGGCTGACCTGGGCCAATGGCCGAAGTCTATTTTTATAGCGAACACTCCGGTATCTTATTGTTATAGAAGCCCATGTTTCCATTTTCTCCACATTTGATTTGAATATGACTTGGCATATCAAGCTATACTTTCAGTTTAATGCATGCTATTCTGAACAAAAAGATAAATGTAACATGTAACAATTTCAAAGATTTTAGTTTATAGAAGGAAATGGGAAATCAGTCAATTGAAATAAATTCATTAGGCCCTAATATATGGATTTCACATGACTGTGCAGGCTGTGCAGACATGGGTGGGCCTGGGAGGGAACAGGCCGACACACTTGGGAGCCAGGCCAACCCACTGGTGAGCCAGGTCCAGCCAAATACTCCTCAGCAAACCCCCTCCCCCTCAGACGATCCTGCAGGTGAAGACGCTGAATGTGGAGGTCCTGGGCTGACGTGGTTACAGATGGCCTGCGGTTGTGAGGCCGGGTGTATATACTACCATATTCTCTAAATGACGTTGGAGGCGGCTTACGGTAGAGAAAATAACATTACAATCTCTGGCAACAGCTCTGCTGGCCATTCCTGCAGTCAGGATGCCAGTTGCATGCTCCCTCAAAGAGAGACATCTGTAGCATCTTGTGTTGTTAAAACTGCACATTTTAGAGTCACCATTTATTGTTCCCAGCACAAGGTGGGAGGTTGTCCCAGCACAAGGTTGTCCCAGCACAACCCTATTACAGGGGCTGAGTCACTGGCTTACTGGGGCTCTCTCATGCCGTCCCTGGAAGGGGTGCGTCACCTGAGTGGGTTGATTCACTAATGTGGTCATCCTGTCTGGGTTGGCACCCCCCTTGGGTTGTGCCATGGCGGAGATCTTTGCGGGCTATACTCAGCTTTGTCTCAGGATGGTAAGTTGGTGGTTGAAGATATCCCTCTAGTGGTGTGGGGGCTGTGCTTTGGCAAAGTGGGTGGGGTTATATCCTTCCTGTTTGGCCCTGTCCGGGGGTGTCCTCGGATGGGGCCACAATGTCTCCTGACCCCTCTTGTCTCAGCCTCCAGTATTTATGCTGCAGTAGTTTATGTGTCGGGGGCTGGGGTCAGTTTGTTATATCTGGAGTACTTCTCCTGTCCAATTCGGTGTCCTGTGTGAATCTAAGTGTGCGTTCTCTAATTCTCTCCTTCTCTCTCTCGGAGGACCTGAGCCCTAGGACCATGCCCCAGGACTACCTGACATGATGACTCCTTGCTGTCCCCAGTCCACCTGGCCGTGCTGCTGCTCCAGTTTCAACTGTTCTACCTTATTATTATTCGACCATGCTGGTCATTTATGAACATTTGAACATCTTGGCCATGTTCTGTTATAATCTCCACCCGGCACAGCCGGAAGAGGACTGGCCACCCCACATATGCTCTCTCTAATTCTCTTTCTTTCTCTCTCTCAGAGGACCTGAGCCCTAGGACCATGCCCCAGGACTACCTGGACCCAGGACTGGCCACCCCACATAGCCTGGTTCCTCTCTAGGTTTCTTCCTAGGTTTTGGCCTTTCTAGGGAGTTTTTCCTAACCGCCGTGCTTCTACACCTGCATTGCTTGCTGTTTGGGGTTTTAGGCTGGGTTTCTGTACAGCACTTTGAGATATCAGCTGATGTATGAAGGGCTATTTAAATAAATTTGATTTGATTTGATTTGAAGGTGCACCTGTGTAATTACCATGCTGTTTAATCAGCTTCTTGATATGCCACACCTGTCAGGTGGATGGATTATCTTGGCAATGGAGATGTTGTCACTAACAGGGATGTAAACACATTTGTGCACAACATTTCAGAGAAATAAGCTTTTTGTGTTTATGGAACATTTCTGGAATCTTTCATTTCAGTTCATGAAACATGAGACCAACACTTTACATGTTGCTTTAATATTTTTGTTCAGTACCAATTTCCCCTGCTGCGCTGTTTCATGATCAAACAATGAGCGAATCTAATGGAGTTCTGGGCTATCTTAGAAAGTCTGAAGTTGTTTTTGAATAACCAAAAAACATGGGAGATGATAGAAGGAACAACAGAAAAATATACACATCTAATGAGAAATTTCAACCTTACAGTTGAGCAAAGAATTAAGAAATTATGCATGCATGGGAGGCCAGAAAAAAATACATCCTTGACTTTGCAAAACTAAAAGACCAAAAGCTTAATCCTACTAACTACTAAAGTGATTAATGTCCTAAAGTTGCAGCTTTGAAACGGGAATAATTCTGAAAGTCTATGCTATTCTCATTCACAGATTTATTTTGAATGGCAAATATTTTACAACGCTGCCTGAGAAAGACTGTAGTAGTCCAAACGCGTTGCAGTTGTGTGTCCTGATGTATTATGCTGACTGCTCCCATAGGTATTATTTTGTAAATATATTCTGTTAATACTTCACTCAAGTTTACTGCAACGTACTGGCCGCCTACTCATTTTCTTTCTTTGGATTACCTGCCATTTAGGGGCCTAACGTCCCACTAAGTTGCACTAAGTTGACTGTGCCTTTAAACAGCTTGGAAAATTCCAGAAATTGATGTCATGGCTTTAGAAGCTTCTGATAGGCTAATTGACATAATTTGAGTCAATTGGAGGTGTACCTGTGGATGTATTTCAAGGCCTTCCTTCAAACTCAGTGCCTCTTTGCTTGACATCATGGGAAAATCAAAAGAAATCAGCCAAGACCTCAGAAAAAAATTGTAGACCTCCACAAGTCTGGTTCATCCTTGGGAGCAATTTCCAAACGCCTGAAGGTACCACGTTCATCTGTACAAACAACAGTATGCAAGCAGAAACACCATGGGATGACGCAGCAGTCATACCGCTAAGGAAGGAGACACGTTCTGTATCCTAGAGATAAACTTACTTTGGTGCGAAAAGTGCAAATCAATCCCAGAACAACAGCAAAGGATCTTGTGAAGATGCTGGAGGAAACGGGTACAAAAGTATCTATATCCACAGAAAACGAGTCCGATATCAACATAACCTGAAAGGTCTCTCAGCAAGGAAGAAGCCAGTGCTCCAAAACTGACATAAAAAAGCCAGACTACGGTTTGCAACTGTACATGTGGACAGAGATTGTACTTTTTGGAGAAATGTCCTTTGGTCTGACGAAACAAAAATAGAACTGTTTAGCCATAATGGCCATTGTTATGTTTGGATGAAAAAGGGGGAGGCTTGCAAGCCAAAGAACACCATCCCAACCGTGAAGAACGGGGGTGGCAGCATCATGTTGTGGGGGTGCTTTGCTGCAGGAGGGACTGGTTCAGGAGGGACAGTATGTAGTACATACTCTACATAACCACAAGTATGTGGACACCTGCTCATCGAACAGCTCATTCCAAAATAATGGGCATTAATAAGGAGTTGGTACCCCTTTGATGCTTTAATAGCCTCCAATCTTCTGGAAAGGCTTTCCACTAGATGTTGGAACATTGCTGTGGGGACTTGCTTCCATTCAGCCACAAGAGTATTAGTGAGGTTGGGCACTGATGTTGGGCGATTAGGCCTGGCTCACAGTCGGCGTTGCAATTCATTACAAAGGTGTTCGATGGGGTTGAGGTCAGGGCTCTTTGCAGGCCAGTCAAGTTCTTCCACACTGATCTGGACAAACCATTTCTGTATGGACCTGAATTTTTGCACGGGAGCATTGTCATGCTGAAACAGGAAAGAGCCTTCCCCAAACTGTTGCCGCAAAGTTGGAAGCACAGATTCCTCTAGAGTGTAATTTTATGCTGGAGCTTCAAGATTTTCCTTCACTGGAACTAAGTGTTCTAGCCCAAACCATGAAAAACAGCCCCAGATCAATGTTCCTCCTCCACCAAACTTTACAGTTGGCACTATGCATTGGGGTAGGTAACGTTCTCCTGGCATTCGCCAAACCCAGATTTTATACACCCGTTGCTAACAGGTGTATAAAACTGAGCACACAGCCATGCAATCTCCATTGGCAGTAGAATGGCCTTACTGAAGAGCTCAGTGACTTTCAACAAGTCAGTTCATCAAATGCCTGACCTATTAGAGCCGCCCCAATCAACTGTAAGTGCTGTTATTGTGAAGTGGAAAGGTCTAGGAGCAACAACAGCTCACCTGCGAAGTGGTAGGCCACACAATCTCACAGAATTGGACAGCCAGTGCTGAAACTCATTGCACGTATAAATCGTCTGTCCTCTCCAAGAGAGGATGGCTTTCACTTCAGCAGTGATGAATTCATGAACTTCTTCGATGAAAAGATCATGAGAAAGCAAATTACGGACTCATCTTTGAATCTGTGTTTTTCTCCAAAACTCAGTTGTCCTGAGTCTGCACAGAACTGCCAGGACGTGGGATCAATGGAGATACTCACATTTTTTAACCTCTTACACTTATGGTGGCGCTATTTCATTTTTGGAAGAAAAACGTTCCCGTTTTAAACAAGATATTTTGTCACAAAAAGATGCTCGACTATGCATATAATTGCTACTGTTCGAAAGAAAACACTCTGACGTGTCCAGAAATACAAATATCTTCTCTGTGCGTGCCCTTTAACGTGAGCTTCAGGCAAAACCAAGATGACTTGGTATCCAGGAAATGACAAGGATTTTTGAGGCTCTGTCTTTCATGATCTCCTTATATGGCTGTGAACGCAAGAGGAATGAGTCTGCCCTTTCTGTCGTTTCCCAAGATGTCTGCAGCATTGTGACGTATTTGTAGGCAGATCGTTGGAAGATTGACCATAAGAGACCACATTTACCACGTGTCCGCCCGGTGTCCTGCGCCGAAATTGGTGCGCAAAGTCACCTGCCAGTATTTTTCCATGGGGCACAGAGAGAGAAGCAAGCTTCCATGAACTGCATGTCAATGAAGAGATATGTGAAAAAACACCTTGAGGATTGATTCCAAACAACGTTTGCCATGTTTCGGTCGATATTATGTAGTTAATCCGGAAAAAGTTTCATGTTGTAGGTGACTGCATTTTCGGTTCGTTTCGGTAGCCAGGCGCAATGTAGAAAACGGAACGATTTCTCCTACACACAGACGCTTTCAGGAAACACTGCGCATTTGGTATGTGGCTGGGAGTCTCCTCATTGAAAACATCAGAAGCTCTTCAAAGGTAAATGATTTTATTTATTTGGTTATCTGGCTTTTGTGAAAATGTTGCGTGCTACATGCTACACAAAATGCTATGCTAGCTTTGCATACTCTTACACAAATTAGTCAATTTCTATGGTTCAAAAGCATATTTTGAAAATCTGAGATGACAGTGTTGTTAAGAAAAGGCTAAGCTTGAGAGCAAACGCATTATTTTAATTTTATTTGCGATTTTCAGAAATCGTTAACGTTGCGTTATGCTAATGAGCCTGAGGCTTAGTCACAATCCCGGATCCGGGATGGGGAGTTTCAAGAGGTTAATCCTGTATCTCTTGACATATTCATGGAAATCATCATGACCATCATGACCTCTAAACCTTCAAGCTGCATACTGGACCCTATTCTAACTAAACTACTGAAAGAGCTACTTCCTGTGCTTGGCCCTCCAATGTTGAGCATAATAAATGGCTCCCTAACCACCGGATGTGTTCCAAACTCACTAAAAGTGGCAATAAAGTGGTAATAAAGCCTCTCTTGAAAAGGCCAAACCTTCCCCGGAAAATGTTAAAAATTACAAGCCTATATTGAATCTTTTAGAAAAAGCTATTGCGCAGCAACTCACTGCCTTCCTGAAGACAAATAAGTATATAAGTATAAGAACTGCTTCAGCCATCATAGCACTGAGACTGCACTCATGAAGGTGGTAAATTACCTTTTAATGGCATCAGACTAAGGTTCTGCATCTGTCCTCGTGCTCCTAGACCTTAGTGCTGCTTTTGATACCATTGATCACCAAATTATTTTGGAGAGATTGGAAACCCTAACCGATGTACACAGAAAAGTTATTGCCTGGTTTAGATCTTATCTGTTGGAAAATATATCAGTTTGTCTCTGTGGATGGTTTGTTCTCTGACAAATCAATTGTAAGTTTTGCCATTCCTCAAGGTTCCGTTTTAGGACCACTCTTGTTTTCACTAAATATTCTACCTCTTGGTGATATCATTGTCATTGTGAAATAATGACACCATTGTGACACAATGTCAACTTTCACTGCAATGCGGAAAACACACACACAAAATTGCCTTCCCTTGAAGCCTGTGTTTCAGACATAAGGATGTGATTGGCGGCAAATGTTTTACTTTAATCTCAGACAAAACAGAGATGCTAGTTCTAGGTCCCAAGAAACATAGAGATCTGCTGTTGTATCTGACAATTAATCTTGATGGTTGTACAGTCGTCTCAAATAAAACTGAAGGACTCTGATCTCTCTTTTGAAAATCATATCAGGAATATTTCAAGGACAGCTTTGTTCCATCTACGTAACATTGCAAAAATCAGAAACGTTTTGTCCAAAAATTATGCAGAAAAGCTAATCCATGCTTTTGTCACTTCTAGATTAGACTACTGTAATGCTCTACTCTCAGGCTACCCGGATAAAGTACTAAATAAACTTCAGTTAGTGCTTAACACGGCTTCTAGAATCTTGACTCGAACCAAAAGATTTGATCATATTACTCCAGTGCTAACCTCTCTACACTGGAATCCTGGTAAGGCTCGGGCTGATTTCAAGGTTTTACTGCTTACGTAGAAAGCATTACATGGGTTTGCTCCTACCTAGCTCTCCGATTTGGTCCTGTCTTACATACCTACATTTACGCTTCGCTCACAAGACACAGGCCTCCTTATTGTCCCTAGAAAGCACTGAAGCAGAGTAGAAAGTGTTATGGTCAGTGAGTTTAGAGAGAAGAGGGATAAATGGTATCTCTGAGAGACTGGACACTCCTGAAGGCCTTGGATTGATCACAGCACTACTAGCTTCCATTACATCGCTGACATCATCTGTTGTTATGATTTATAACCTGACGTTGTTGGCATACTGAAACAGCTTTCCTCTAGTCTGCTTTACTCTCACACTGTCTGCTACACTGAAAGAGGGGGGGGGGGGTTAATGTGTGAGAGACAGATAATGTGCGTGAGAGATTGAGTGAGAGGAAAAGAGAGAGATGAAATGGGAGAAATAGAGAGAAAGCGATGGACAGATAAAGACCTATTTTGTGGCATTGTCACCCAAACAAATGGCTCCCAAAACAGGACTAAATGTCTGCAACACCATCTGCGTGAGTCATCTATGAGTCAACAACAAGCTAATCTCAGATCCTCGAACAAAATCTCACTTGTGCTAGATAGCTGCACGATTTCCCCAGCAGTAATTACACTTAATGAAACGAATTGTAGTCCCGACTGATGAACAGGTGTAGCCATACAGTGCTTATTTGAAATGGGTGTGTTTGTCCCGGACTGGAACAAAAGCCTGAATATCCAGTAGCTCTCTGGAACCAGAGTTCTCTCACTCTCCATCCATCCGTCTCTCTTTCTTTCTTCTCCTACAGCAGGTCTACTAAGGTTACTTAACATAGCACCACGGCTGAGGTAATAAACAACACATGCCCCATTCTCCCATCTCTCGCCGTCATCTTTCCATCTGATTTACTCCCTCTTCCACTGCTGGCCCCAGCTCATTATCTCCCAATAGCTTCCTCTCTAAATATCTGCTGTGTCAGCTTCCATCTCATCTTCTCTCCTCTATCTCCTCTCCTCCCTTCAGTGTTTTCTCTTCAATCTGAAAAACGCTTCCATTTTACTGCTTCTGGGTGCCTAACCTCACTCTATTTAATTCAATTTATTGGTATGGAAACGTATGTTTACATTGCCAAAGCAAGTTAAATAAACAATAAAAAATGAACAGTAAACTTTACACTCACAAAGTTCCAAAAGCATAAAAACATTTCACTCTATCCCTCCTCTTCTCCCTCCCCCTCTCACTCTCCTATCCCTCCTCTCCCTCCCTCTCTCCCATCCCTCCTCTCCCTCCCTCAATGGTTTGCTTTCCTCTGAAGCGAGTAGAAGGCTTATTCTCAAAGCTCTATGATTAAATTAAATCCCTCACAAGACTGCAGTATGGCAAAAGCCTGAAGTACTCTCACTAGGGTTGGGTGATGTCAACCTTTGTCCTATTGTGATTAAGTTTACATGAAACATTGTGATACATCCGATGGTATGTATCGCTAGCGTGGGCTCGCATGCTACAGGAGGGACGATAGGAATCATGACAAAATATATTTTGAAGACAAATCTTTTTTAGTAGCCTATTTCTCTCTGTTGGAGCTGTGGTATGAAAGAGGTGTGTATCTGTGTGTGCCGACACGCGTTGTGTGATGAGTCCGGCTGCAGAGCACGCAACTCTGCTGTCCCCAAACTCTGCTGTCCCCAGAACTGAATAATTATTCAATGATTTGCATTTTTGCCTAATCTTCCACTCTTATTAGTCCTTGGCTTTTACTATACGTTGTAGGTAGGTTCCATACATTGCTAATAGTAGCCTATGGAAATAGGCCAATTCTACACATTGTTCCTTTCATAAGCTTTCCTCAACTGTAAGCTTAGTTTTGAATTTATTTGATTTTTCCATCTTAAAATTGTTTGCAAAATTTCATTTCTGTGTCTATAATATTTGTCATTCAAAATAAAGCTGTGATAAAGAATTGCTTATAGACTCTGACTTTCAAAATCGTTCTCATTTGAAAGCTGCAACTTTTGGACATATCATTAAACACTTTATTAGAATAGCCTCATAACTTTAACTTGTCTTCATGCAATTTAGTATTAGTATTATTTGTCTTTTGGTAATCTCGGTTACCCAGAAGTTAAATTCTCACTGAAGTTGTCACTTCCCAATTAACATCTGGGGGAAATGCCATTAACAATAGTGATTTCCGGTAGTGTGAAGGTTGGAAGCGTGAAGGTCAGAAGCGAAGTCTCCTCCCTCGCAAACGGAAACTCTCAGCCAAATCACCTCCTTCTGCTAATTTCACCTGTGTTTATGTTCCGAATGGATACACTCGCAAAGCAGTAAACATGTAAGAAGTGAGTGAGGATATTTTCAACACAGCTATTTTGAATCTTAGCCGTGTCCATTCATCCCATTGTTTAAGCCACTGCAACAGGTGTGCTTAAACATTTTGACTGGCAAAGGGGATATGAGGAGTAGTAGGAAGGATTGGAGGACCAATGTGCAGCGTTTTAAGTGTTCATAGCTTAATGAAGTACTAGAACACTGACCAAAACAATAAATAACTAAAGAACAGTCCCGTAAGGTGAATGATAAAAACACTAAACAGAAAATAATCACCGACAACTCAAAAGTGAAACCAGGCACCGGACAGGCGGGAGACTCCGGCAGCTCCGGAATGAAGGGCGATTCCGGCAGCGCAGGAGTGACGGGCGATTCCGGCAGCTCCTGGCTGAAGGACGGCTCTGGCAGCTCCTGACTGACGGACGGCTCTGGCAGCTCCTGGCTCACGGACGGCTCTGGCAGCTCCTGACTGACGGACGGCTCTGGCAGCTCCTGACTGACGGGTGGCTCTGGCAGCTCAGGACAGACGGGCAGCTCTGGCAGCTCAGGACAGACGGGCGACTCTGGCCGCTCAGGACAGACGGGAGAATCTGGCAGCTCAGGACAGACGGCAGACTCTGGCAGCTCAGGACAGATGGGAGCACCTGTAGGGAGGAGACGGAGAGACAGCCTGGTGCGGGGAGCTGCCACCGGAGGGCTGGTGCGTGGAGGTGGCACCGGATAGACCAGACCGTGAAGGCGCACTGGAGGTCTCGAGCACTGAGCCTGCCCAAACCTACCTGGCTGGATGCTCCCCGTAGCCAGGCCAGTGCGGCGAGGTGGAATAGCCCGCACTGGGCTGTGCTGGTGAACCGGGGACACCATGCGTAGGGCTGGTGCCATGTACTCCGGCCCGAGGAGACCCACTGGAGACCAGATGCGCTGAGCCGGCTTCATGGCACCTGGCTCGATGCCCACTCCAGCCCGGCCGATATGAGGCACTGTTATGTACCGCACCGGGCTATGCCTGCGCACCGTGCGCCTCACGGCATAACATGGTGCCTGTCCGGTCCCCCTCTCTCCACGGTAAGCACGGGGAGTTGGCTCAGGTCTCCTACCTGACTCCTACCTGCTTACTTGGACGACGTGATGATCTACAGCCACTCCTGGGAGGACCACATAAAGCATCTTAGCAGAGTCCTGGGGAAGATCCATGATGCAGCCCTCACGCTTAACCTCCTGAAGTGTGAGTGTGCGAAACAGGAGACAAAGTATCTGGATTACCAACTGGGTAAGGGTGAAGTTCGGCCTCAGGTGGACAAAGTGGAGTCCATCAGGAACAACCCTCAACCCAGAACCAAGACACAGGTGAAGTCCTTCCTAGGTCTGGCAGGGTGGTACCGGAGATTCATTCCGCAGTTTTCGACCATCGCTGTCCCCCTGACCAACCTCACTTAAAAGGTGGCCAGCAACCCTGTGAAGTGGACTGAGGAGTGTGAGGAAGCCTTCAGGGTACTGAAAAAACGACTGTGCTCATTCCCTGTTCTCCAGACCACTGATTTTCAGAAGAGGTTTCTCGTGCAGGTGGACGCTTCGGCTGTGGGAATTGGAGCTGTACTGGCCCAAGGAGAGCCAGGAGAAGAGCTTCCCGTGCTGTACCTGAGTCGGAAGCTGTTGCCCAGGGAAACCAGGTATTCTACAATCGAGAAGGAGTGCCTGGCTATATAGTGGGCCCTAGATGGTCTCCGTTACTACCTTCTTGGGAGGGAATTTGACCTACACACGGACCACAGAGCCCTGACCTGGATCCAGACCATGAAGGACCGGAATTCTCGTGTGACCAGGTGGTATCTGGAGCTCCAGCCCTTCAGGTTCTGTGTCCGTCACAAGGCAGGAAAAGCGAATGTCACGGCGGACTACCTATCAAGGCTCCCGAACCTGGTCGCTTCAGGAGAGGAGGAAGGTAATGTGATGTAGAAGTTTGTCACTGACAGCATTTGGTTCTTTAACGCACGCACACATTCATCACTCCTCCCTACTCCATTAAAACCTCCTAAGGATGATGCGAATTTTCGCAGCTTTTTGTAAAAAATCGCGCAACATTTCAACGTCCTGCTACTTATGCCAGGAATATAGTATATGCATATGATAAGTATGTGTGTATAGAAAACACTCTGAAGTCTCTAAAACTGGTTAAATCGTGTCTGTGGCTATAACAGAACGTGTTTAGGAGTAAAAATCCCAGGGAAAACTGTTCACCAAAAACACAAAAAAAATATTCATCCGCCAGTCAATGCATTGTTTAAGACGACAGAGAAAAAACGAGGATCCCATTACAATGCCTACAGCTTCCACACGATGGCCCCTGTACTGGAATTTTATTTGTCCTTTATCCTTGGTTGGATGACGTTTTGGCAAGTCTTGTCTTGAGCCGCACTGCATGATGTTTTGAAAGTGTAAACATGGAGGATGATTTCAAGACTTTCTGCTATCGAATACAGATCAATTTGATAGATTATTAACATTTATTAATACCTAAAGTTGGTTTAGAAAAGTAGTTTGAAGTGATTTGTAAACGTTTATAGGCATCTTTTGTAATTTTAAAACGTGACGTTGCGTCTTGTAAATGGGAATTTTCCTGGATCAGACCAGACCAGACATTTTGGGTATACAATGACGGATTTAATCGGGAAAAAGACCCAATTGTGATGTTTATGGGACATATAGGAGTGCCAACAGAGAAGCTCGTCAAAGGTAATGAATGTTTTATATTTTATTTCTGCGTTTTGTGTAGCGCCGGCTACCGCAAAATCTGTTGTTTAGGTGACGTCCTGGTATTTTGGGGGGTGCATGCTATCACATAATAGCTTATCATGCTTTCGCCGAAAAGCATTTTACAAATCTGACTTGGTGCCTAGATTCACAATGAGTGTAGCTTTAATTCAGTACATTGCATGTGTGTTTTAATGAAAGTTTGAGTTTTATCGAAAACTATTGGTGGCGCTCTGAAATTTCCGCTGATTGATGTTCTTGCAGTGGAACTATATTCTGCGTCATCCTTAAGAGGTACAGATAAGGTAACAATGTGGGTTGACACAAGTTAAATTCTCTGTCTTAGTGCATACATTTCACACTTGTCAGTGTTCATTTTTAATATAGGCAATATGTATTTTACTTATCGATGTTATGGATGAGTGCATTGTTTGTTTGTTCTGTTCCCCCTCTCTCTCTCTCTCTCTCTCTCTCTCTCTCTCTCTCTCTCTCTCTCTCTGTAGCTTCCGGGTATGCTGGATGTGGCCCCGAGCAAATGGAATTGGGCTGACTTTGTAGTGCCTGTCCCAAATGGCTCATTATTGTAAATGTGCAAATTGAAAGACACTGTCAGTAGTGATGTCATTTTGTAACTGTTATGTTGTGATAATGTTTCATAAACATGTTGCAATGTACATACTTTAGTATATTTAGTTAGTTTAGAAAATCTAGGGTTGTATAGGTAATTGCTTAACTTCTTGAAACTCCCCATCCCGGATCCGGGTTTGTGACTAAAGCCTCAGGCTCATTAGCATAACGCAACGTTAACGATTTCTGAAAATCGCAAATAAAATGAAAATAATGCGTCTGCTCTCAAGCTGAGCCTTTTCTTAACAACACTGTCATCTCAGATTTTCAAAATATGCTTTTGAACCATAGAAATGGAGAGTATGCAAAGCTAGCATAGCATTTTGAGTAACATTTAGCACGCAACATTTTCACAAAAACCAGATAACCAAATAAATAAAATTACCTTTTACCTTTGAAGAGCTTCTGATGTTTTCAATGAGGAGACTCTCAGTTACATACCAAATGCGCAGTTTTTCCTGAAAGCGTCTGTGTGTAGGAGAAATCGTTCCGTTTTCTACATTGCGTCTGGCTACCGAAACAAACCGAAAATTCAGTCACCTACAACGTAAAACTTTTTCCGGATTAACTACATAATATCGACCGAAACATGGCAAACGTTGTTTGGAATCAATCCTCAAAGTGTTTTTTCACATATCTCTTCATTGATATGCAGTTCGTGGAAGCTTGCTTTCCTCTCTGTATCCCATGGAAAAATACTGGCAGGTGACTTTTGCGCACCAATTTCAGCGCAGGATACCGGGCGGACACCTGGTAAATGTGGTCTCTTATGGTCAATCTTCCAATGATCTGCCTACAAATACGTCACAATGCTGCAGACACCTTGGGGAAACGACAGAAAGGGCAGGCTCATTCCTCTCGCATTCACAGCCATATAAGGAGACAATGGAAAACAGAGCCTCAAAAATCCTGCTCATTTCCTGGATGCCATCTCATCTTGGTTTTGCCTGAAGCTCACGTTCTAGGGCACGCACAGAGAATATCTTGGTCGTTCTGGACACGTCAGAGTGTTTTCTTTCGAATGGTATCAATTATATGCATAGTCGAGCATCTTTTTGTGACAAAATATCTTGTTTAAAACGGGAACGTTTTTCATCCAAAAATGAAATAGCGCCCCCATAGATGTAAGAGGTTAATTAATTAGGGTTAACTGTTCTGAGGGGAGGGGCTAGCCCTACAAAAGGAGCCTCTCTTTCAGTTCATGGAGAAGCCATTTTGGATTGAGCTGTGAATGGGGTAGCATTGTTTTTAGCAGTCCCAAAAGGTATACGTTTGATGGCAGTACTGTTGTTTTTTTCCGGAATCACTTTGTAAATAAACACCCTTGCACAGAAGAACATTTGCGGCTCCGCCATCTTTTTATTTTGATAGATGTTAGGTTTTCCAGTATAGCCTTCTGGCCTACTCTACATGACACACACTCCCCGTGTGCCCCCCCCCCCAAGAAATTTATGGGGCCTCCTCTCGGGCTTCCAACCGCGCTGCGGTGCTGCCTCCTCATACCACTGCCTCTCGGCTTTCGCTGCCTCCAGCTCTGCCTTGGGGCGGCGAAACTCTCCCGGCTGTGCCCAGGGTCCCTTGCCATCCAAGATCTCCTCCCATGTCCAGGAGTCTGGAGATCGCTGCTGCTGCTGCCCGTTACCACGCTGCTTGGTCCTTTGGTGGTGGTTGATTCTGTAACGATTGTCCTCTTCTTCTGACGAGGAGGAGTAGTAGGAATTATCGGAGGACCAATGTGCAACGTGGTAAGTGTTCATAGCTTTTAATGAAGTACTAGAACACTGAACAAAACAATAAATAACAAACAAACAGTCCCGTAATGTGAATGACAAAAACACTAAACAGGAAATAATCACCCACAACTCAAAAGTGAAACCAGGCTACCTGCGTATGGTTCTCAATCAGGGACAACGATTGACAGCTGCCTCTGATTGAGAACTATACCAGGCCAAACACAGAAATCCCAAAACATAAAAAAAGGAACATAGACAGCACACCCAACTCACGCCCTGACCATACTAAAACAAAAACATGACAAAAGGTCAGAATGTGACAGTATTGTGTGTAGATTGATGGGAGGACCATCGTCCTCAGGGAATTTCATTTTTTTTTAAATAGTGAAACATGTGATCCTTTCAAGATAAAACTATACTAAATATATTTACGTCACCAAATAATTGATTAAAACACACTGTTTTGTAATGAAGGTCTACAGTAGCCTCAAAGGCACTCTGTAGGGTAGCACCATGGTGTAGCCGGAGGACAGCTAATTTCCGTCCCCTTCTGGGTACATTGACTTCAATTCAGAACCTAGGAGGATCTAAATTCTCACTCCCTTCCATAGACTTACACAGTAATTATGACAACTTCCGGAGAATGTCCTCCAACCTATCAGAGCTCTTGCAGCATGAACTGACATGTTTTCCACCCAATCAAAGGATCAGCGAATTAATCTAGTACTGAAAGCATAAGCTACAACTTATGTGAATAGTTAACTCAAAGAGAGAGAATAGTTTAACTGTTCTGAACAAATTAATTTTCTCAAAAATGGAGAAGCAAGAGAGAGGGAGATATGTCCTTGTATTTTTTTCCACTGTCATTTCCCTTAGGTAGCGAAAGCAGCTAGCTAGTTTAGCTTAAAGAGAGAGATGCTATTTTAGCTAGCTAGCTATGGCTATCCAACACTAGAAGGTTTGGGAAAGGTTTTTTCGCCTGGACACAGAAAGCTGATTTGTTGTACACTGAAGTCCACAAGCAAAGGGAGAATTTGAGAGGAGAGCGCATAGATGTGAGAAGGAATACAATCATGCTGTTTGTATGTGGCTGCTATGAAAGTGAACTGAGTTTGCTTGTGATCAGGGGTGTATTCATTGCACCAATTCTGCTGAAAAACGTTTATTAAATGGATAAACATAACTGCATTTTTCCAATAAAACCTATTTTTTTGTAACTGTGGGACTAATGATTACACCCTAGATCAGCTAGATGTAGGGAAGAGTGTGCAAGGCAGTATTGAATGTAATATCTGCTACCTTGATTACTCAAAATTCTCTCAACCTATGCACCTACGATGTAAACTATTATTCATAGACCAGTTGCAGCAACCTCGTGATGGGTATATGGAAATATTTGAGTATCATGTAGTAGCCTAAACCTATCGATTTTACATAGAGCTGGGTAAATGGAATATGAATGACAGTCATCCAATATGATGTAATAGAAATAAGGCCATGCTCATAAAAAAACGAAGCACTTTTTTTGCTAGCTATCCCTTTGATTGATGAACTTGAGAAAATGCCATTAACTAGTTTGCTAAATTGAGACTGCTGGGGAAAGCTAGTGAACGTTAATTCTGACTATCAGTCTGAGTTGAATTCACTTTACCTAGCTATGTGGACTGTAGTTGGATTCTAGAAAATAACTAGCTATATAATTGCTAGCTATATTTTAAAGACAATTACTGAGTATTGAACACTTTGTCAAACTGTTCTGTCTCCTGTCTGTTCATTGATGCATTAGAGACTGAAAAAGTTGCCAATATAGCTAAATGCCCCTCCTGATTTTACTCCAAATAGTCTGTTGTTTTGATATACACTGAAAAAAAATATAAATGCAAATGCAACAATTTCTGAGATTTGACTGAAGTACAGTTCATGTAAGGAAATCAGTCCACTGAAATAAATTCACAAGGCCCTAATTGATGGATTTCACATGACTTGGAATACAAATATGCATCTGCTGGTCACAGATACTTTAAAAAGGCTAGGGGCGTGGATCAAAATACCAGTCAGCGTGACCACCATTTGCCTCATGCAGTGTGACACATCTTCGCTTAGAGTTGATCAGGCTGTTGATTGTGGCATGTGGAATGCTGTCCCACTCCTCTTCAATGGCTGTGTGAAGTTTCTGGATATTGGCGGGAACTGGAACACGCTGTCGTACACGTCAATCCAGAGCATCCCAAACGTACTCATGCCTTGTGGGTGACATGCCTTGTGGGTATGCAGGACATTGAAGAACTGGGACATTTTCAGCTTCCAGGAATGGTGTGCAGATCCTTGTGACATGGGTCTGTGCATTATTATGCTGAAACATGAGATGATGGCGGCGGATGAATGGCATGACAATGGGCCTCAGGATTTTGTCACGGTATCTCTGTGCATTCAAATTGCCATCAATAAAACGCAATTGTGTTCGTTGTCTGTAGCTTATGCCTGTCCATACCATAACCCCTCCGCCACGTGTTCACAACGCTGACATCAGTAAACCGCTCACACTGTCTGCAATCTGCCAGGTACAGTTGAAACCGGATTTGTCTGTAAAGAGCACACTTCTCCAGTGTGCCAGGGGCCATCGAAGGTGAGCGGTTACGACATCGTACTGCAGTCAGGTCAAGACCCTTGTGAGGATGATGAGCATGTAGATGAGACTTTTTCTGACAGTTTGTGCAGAAATTCTTTGGTTGCGCAAACCCACAATTTCATCAGCTATCCGGGTGGCTGGCCTCAGATGAGGTGAAGGTGAAGAAGCCGGATGTAAATTTCCTGGGCTGGTGTGTTTTAATTAAAATGTTGTTATTATTGAATATTAAAACATACAATCTGGGCTGGTGGATGTTGCTGCATTCAGCACCTCCAAAACATGAGACATCTGTGACATTGTGTTGTGTGATAAAACTGCACATTTTATTGTCCCCAGCACAGGGTGCACCTGTGTAATGATCATGCTGTTTAATCAGCTTCTTGATATGCCACACCTGTCAAGTGGATGGATTATCTTGGCAAAGGAGAAATTCTCACTAACAGGGATGTAAACAAATGTATGCACAACATTTTAGAGAAATAAGCTTTATGTGTGTATGTAAAATTTGTGGGAAATTTTATTTCAGCTCATGAAACATGGGACCAACACTTTACATGTTGCATTTATATTTTTGTTCCACACAATTTGGCTAATTAGGCTTGTGCATATTTACCTGAGTGTTTCATTAGTTAGCTAAGTTACTGACAGAGTAGGCTAATTCTTATTCATATTGTTGCATTTCAGGTGGAGAGGGAGCTGGATCACAGAAAGCAGCTGACAGAGCAGTGCCTGTATTTACAAAGCATCTCAGAGTAGCAGTCGTACTGATTTAGGATCAGCTTGGGGGATCTGGTCCTAGATCACTATTCCTACTCTGAAGACGCTATGTGAATATGGGATAAAGCTGTTGGCCCTGGGATAAAGCTGTCGCCCAATACCTTGCACAGCAGTCATTTCACCACAGGACCCTAGAGGTATTAGTCAATGCTAATGAACTGAATATAAGTGAATTTTCATATCAATGACACTAACAAATAGGTTGAATTGTTCAGCAACATGTGCAGTAAATGCTAATATGGCGTTGGTGATGAAAGGTACATAATGCATTCATTGTCATCTCCCTATCAGGCCACTGCATGCCGTGACATGGGGCTGGATAGTGACACAAGCTGCCTGACTGAATACTGGGGCCTTCAGTGCTACCGCAAGCAATGGCCTTACCTGGGAGCACAGTCTCTCTCTCACTGCCATTTTATTAACATGTATTGGGTTCCTGAGTGGCGCAGCAGTCTAAGGCACTGCATCTCAGTCCAAAATGTGCCACTACAGTCCTTGGTTCAAATCCAGGCTGTATCACATCTGGCTGTGGAAGTTCCATAGGGTGGTGCACAATTGACCCAGGGTTGTCTGGGTTTGGCCTGGGTGGGCCGTCATTGTAAATAAGTATTTGATGTTCACTGACTTGCATAGTTAAATAAAGGTCACATATTGTATGTACTCACTCAAATTCATATGAAGTGCTATGGGCAAAAGAACTGACTGATAATCCATGCGGTCTTGTTACCACAGAAGTAAAAAGAAAAAAAAAAGTTTAGACCAACTTGCCAAACATGCTTGTTTGGTAATCTAACATTAGAAAAATGAAAATTTCTTCAAAATCTAGCCTTTAAAAGTTAGTTAGTTAGTTAGTTGCATCTTTCCTCAGGGAATTGTCTATGGTTAGCTGACAACAGGGTTGCAGGTTTTTATGAACTGCTCTAGAGTTCTATATCCACAGAAGACTTACCTGGGGATAGGGGGACACATGTTAGCTTTTTATAAAAGTCTGTGAGACTTTTACAGGGAGTAGAGGGCATGAGTTTGAGTGATAACATTAAATTAAATCCAATCCAATCAGTGGCCCTGGACAATATGCTATGCGATCGCAAAGGCAGACTGCAATAGTGAAGGAGATTTACAGAGTGCATCAAGTATACTATTATGAGTGGAGCTTACTTCTCTGTGCTCTGGAGATCACCGGTAGTTGGTTAGAAGGCTCTGGAGGTCCTTGGATCATGTTGTCTCTGTAGCACCTGGAGAGAGAGACGGATAGAGGTAGTGAGTGTGCTTGAAATAGAGCCCTAACCCCTGACCTCCCAGTGGCCCAAAGCCTCGTGCCTAACCCTCTAATCACAGACTTGGACAGAGAGTTACTCCATGATTATACAGGTGTATGGTGCATAGGGCTTTCCACTCATATGAGTTGAGTTTTTGTGCTCTTGTAATAGTATCGAAAACAGTAATATCATGACTTACTGATACGGAGTGCTCCAAGTTCCTGCTCGTAGCAAGCCTCAACCTGCATGCAGATAAATGTCCTGCCTTGTAGAATAGTGGCATATATCTCCACCAGGCTACAAGACATCAGATGACTAACCTACAGAGATAGTTTGCCTATTTCATGATTCATGTCTGAATGACAGCAATAGAGCTGATAAAATATTATTACATGCCATCTGTCATGACGTTGCCTTCTTTGGGTACAGCAAGACCCATCCCCCTCTCGCTGCCTCTCTCTGCCTCCTACAACTAGGCTGCTGTGGTCAGAGAGGTCATAAAATCCTGGAAGAGATTGTCTCCTCATGGCCACAGTATAGAGACAGAGTGAAGTTTCATAAAGAACAAAGGAATTTCTTCCACCTCACAGAACTTGAAGTCCGAACAACATTTATGTTCCGGAGAAGGCATAAAAGATCGATGAAGAATCCAGCTACGAACTGGTCCATTTGTTACATTTTGGTGAGGCTCATGGGAGACGGTGCAGACACATTACCATAACGCTGTTTATATAATAGCCTCAGATATGAGGTTTACATCTAATTGTTGTATAAGATGAATGAGTGAGGATGATACTGTTTGTAAAATTGTGTAATGTGATTTTGGACTGTTTAATGAAGGAAACTCCAATTCCCTTTTGAGTTTAACTAAATCAGAGGACCGCCCATGAGCCCAGTTAGGGTCGGGCATCCTGGGACAGGCCCTTTTTTGCAACTCCTGAATAAAACCCCAATTTTGAGAAATTCTCACTAGACCATATTTTCTCCATTACGAGAGGACAAAGGTTACAGACCATGTTTTCTCTCAATCACGAGAGGACAAAGTTTGAGACGATTGCTGAATCTTTTAACCATGCCACGTGGTTAAACTCTTAGACTATCGATACCGACAGAATAAGAACAAGTCTTTGATATTAATTACTAATCTACAGCTAGGAATTCGGTATCATTGAACGCGAAGAACGACATCCATTCTACAACAACATGAATTAATTTCACTTTGAACTACCCACCACAGAGAGAGAGAGAGAGAGAGAGAGGACGGAAACTCTCCAACAGAAACCTACTTTTCAACAGCGATCAAGACGACACACTGAGCTTAAATATATATATTGATTGCAATTGTTCCCGAATGAGTGAGCGTTCATGTGCAAAGGATTAGCATTTCAATTGTTATAATTATTAACTGTGTCGTGACTTCTCAGTCGACCCCCACTTCCTTTTTGTACAACAAGCCGCCATTCCGGTTCATTCCCCTATCATTTCTTGTAATCATTTTTACTGTTTGTTTATGCATTTCTGTGAATTACTTAGTTAATAAATAAATTATTTAAACAAACTTTTCTTGTGATGCCCCAAATCTTTAATGAGTTAATTGTTACATGATTAATCGATAATTATTCGATAAATAGCAGTCATCATATTAATGATAGTCACGTCACGACACTATTTTACGGTAAACAAATTGACAACAGACTTTCAGCACGCATATAAGGAAGGACATTCAACAAGCACACACACAAATGACTGATGATTGGCTGAGAGAAAATGATGATCAAAATATTGTGGGAGCTGTTTTGTTAGACTCCAGTGTGGCTTTTGACATTATCGATCATAGTTTGCTGCGGGAAAAACGTATGTGTTATGGCTTTACACCCCCTGCTATACTGTGGATAAAGAGTTACCTAACATAACACAGAGAGTGTTATTTAATGGAAGCCTCTCCAACATAATCCAGGTAGAATCAAGAATTCCCCAGGGAAGCTGTCTAGGCCCCTTACTTTTTTCAATCTTTATGCCACCAGAGGTCTCTTCACAGTCCCCAAGTCCAGAACAGACTATGGGAGGTGCACAGTACTACATAGAGCCACATTGAACTCTATTCCACATCAGGTAACTGATGCAAGCAGTAGAATCAGATTTTAAAAACAGATATAAATACACCTTATGGAACAGAGGGGACTGTGAAGCAACTCAAACATAGGCACAGACACATGCATACACACACATGATAACATACGCACTATACACACATGTTCACATGGATTTTGTGTTGTAGATATGTGATAGCGGAGTAGAGATCTGAGGGCACACACTTAGTGTATTGTGAAATCTTATAAATGTGTTGTAATGTTTTTAAAATTGTATAACTGCCTTCATTTTGATGGACCCCAGGAAGAGTAGCTGCTACTTTGGCAGCAGCTAATGGTGTTCTATAATAAATACAAATGTATAATTATCAGCATATTAGCTACCATCATAGCTAGTCAACATAGCTACTATAACTAATATGTTAGTAAACCCGCTACAATCATGCAGTGTCACGCCCTGACCTTAGTTATCTTTGTATTCTTTATTATTTTGGTTAGGTCAGGGTGTGACAAGGATGGTTTGATGAGAGTTTGTATTGTCTAGGGGTTTTTATAGTCTAGGTGTTTATATGTCTATGGTTGCCTA
Source organism: Oncorhynchus masou masou (assembly GCF_036934945.1). NCBI lineage: Eukaryota > Metazoa > Chordata > Actinopteri > Salmoniformes > Salmonidae > Oncorhynchus > Oncorhynchus masou. The sequence continues at coordinate 35,806,111 of NC_088212.1, forward strand.
GATTGGTTCTCAATCAGAGGCAGCTGTTTATCGTTGTCTCTGATTGGGGACCATATTTAGGTAGCCATATTCCTTGGGTATTTTTGGGTTGTTATTCTATGTTTAGTTGCCTGCTTGCACTAGTTATATAACTTCAATGTTCGTTTTGTTGTTTTGTATTAGTTTTGTTCATTGTTCTTTCATGCATTTAAAGAAGATGTACGCTTACCACGCTGCACCTTGGTCTCCTCACTATGACGAACTTGACATGCAGTATAGTGTACAGTCAGCAAGCAGTTTAGTACTTACACCGACGGGCCCCTGCTAGCTGCATTCGCTAGCATAGTGAAAGTGAAAAACTAAATACAATGAAATATCTCTCTCTCTCCATTTTTAAATAAATACATTCAGTCTCCTACTCTCCACATTGCTAGCTAGCTGTAGCATATGTTTTCAGTACTAGATTCATTCTCTGATCCTTTGATTGGTTGGACAACATGTCAGTTCATTCTGCAAGAGCTCTGATAGGTTGAAGGATGTCTTCCTGAAGTTGTCATAATTACTGTCTAAATCTATGGAAGGGGGTGAGAACCATGAGCCTCCTAGGTTTTGTACCCAGCGGAGGATAGAAACTGGCTGTCCTCCGGCTACACCATGGTGCTACCCTACTGAGTGCTGTTGAGGCTACTGTAAACCTTCATTGCAAAACAGTGTGTTTTAATCAATTATTTGGTGACATATGAATATACTTAGCATAGTTTTAGCTAAAACTGTTTCGCTATTTTTGTTTAATTCTGAAATTCACTGAGGATGATGGTCCTCCCCATCCTCCTCTGAGTAGCCTTCACTGATGTGCAGGATACGCACAGTCCAACAAAATGCTTACTTGAAGGTTCCCTTTCGACAATGCAACAACAAGTCATTCTAAAAGATAAGAATATGAACATTAAGAAAATGGCTCAGTAGAATAAACTCTTTAGCATCCCCAAGTGAGGGACATCAACAAGATGTACATTAAAAAGCTTGTTTAGTACATGAGGGCAAATATTGTCATGACAGCCACAGGTTTTTTTATACACAGAACAGGAGTTTACAGATTGTTTCCCAGCCTTTCACTAACACCCCATTACACTCATTGTGATCTAAATTGTAGAAGATGAATAGTTGAACATGATGTTTGCTGGGCAGGAACTAAAACTTGCACACAGTTCAGTACCCTGGGACAGAAAACACCCACATCTGTATTTTAGTATGTGTGGATCTACTTCTAACATAGTGATGTTGCATACTGCTGAATAAACTTGACCAAACCCAAGTTCTTAACATCTGTCTGGGTGATGGGGTAGGATGTGCTTCAACATGAGGAGAACAGAGCAGAAACATAAGGCTAGGGATGGAGAAATTAACCTCACCGTTTAAATGTCAGTGCTGGTTCAAGTTGCTGATAACCACAATTACCTTTGTTAATGTACAATGGTTTTGTAAACAGTTTACATATTCATAGGCTTGATCAAGTTGTCACCAATTTACTTTTTATTGATCATTTCATTATCCAAAGCATTTTCTTTATATACAATGGTGAAACACGAGGGGAGGGGAAAGTGACAAGATGAAAGTTAGCTAACTTTAGATAAACAGACATGCATGTATTGACTGATCGTGTAAGAATGTACAAATAACTTGTCTGTCCAGGCAAGCTGAGTTTGAAGAGAACACAGCTAGCTGAATTTCCTACATTAATCAGATGTTGTTAAAATGTCTTGCCTCCAAACCAGTGGGGCACGACTTGTTTGTCATGCCAAGCCAATGTCATGGAGTAAAATGAACGCATCAGTTGCCATATGTCCCTGAAAACAAATAAAACAATAAAAATGTGTTACATTTGTCGTTAGCTGATCAGCAATTTCACCAATTCAGGATTAAATAACTATCCGGGTCTTCAGATTTTACACGGTTTTACGATTATTTAATTTAGTTTTTCATCCCTAAACAGCTGATAACCAGGACAAAATTGCCTGCTAGCTAGCCATTGCTTCCAACGAGCTAACTTAGCTTGTTTTGCAGGGTTCTAAACAGCAGTGGCTCGACATTTCAATAAAAAAGTCACATGAAAGTCATTTGTTTAACTTTTTTTTCAATTGGTGAATAAATAAACGTCATAGTTACATTTTACAAAGTTATTCCTCTGGAACAGTTTCTCCAAGCGGGGACTTCAGTCTGCCATTAATTCAGAAATTCTGATAATTTTCACTGTGTTATGGACTAACCTCCCGGGTGAAGGGAACGAAAAAGAATGCCCCCATGCGTACTTTGTTTTCCAGACCTCTCAAGTACACTTAGAGAACTTCCGGTAAACTTAGTACATACTTGCCTTTTCACGTTGTTATGTTTGAAATTGCACTTGAAAAATGACGGTTGACTTCCTTACTCGCTATACGCTCTAGATAAAACACAAGTATGCATTTTGGAACACAGCCCTAATTTTACTTAAAAGATGGTGATTTCGGAAATATGAGCCTAGGTAGCTAGTAAACTAGCTAAGTGACAAGCCTATTAAATATCCGTTGGTACATGTGAGTTCCTGTGGGCTTTTGTGACCTTGTGGATTGCGCAGATAATTATGAGTCTCATCCCGTGTGATAATCATTGTGCGCGTGCGTTATTTATTCAAGGTACTCTTCACTATTTTTGCTTGGGTTTCAGCCCTGTGTTTTTGTATATTGTTTGTTTTGTCTTCGCCCCCCGTAATTTGGGGTATAATAAAAAACCTTATTACGCATTCCTGCGCTTGTCTCCCGAATCAGTTATACCAGTGTCTCCCGAATCAGTTATACCAGTTATAGACAGCAGGAATGGCCAGACGACACTGACACTGGTCCGTCCGGGACGCCGCAACTTCGGCAGCTGCAACGCAATTTGCGCGTCCCACGATGAAGCAACTTCAGCAGCTGGGGGGGGAACGTTCATTGCGCACACCAGGCCCCTATTCCCACTGATTGTATTTGTATATATGTGCCCTTTGTTCATCATGTTGGGGTCGATTATTGTTACTATGTCCGTTGGTGCGTGTGAGTAGCTGTGCTGTGTGTTTTTGGGCTTTCGTGCCCTTGTGGATTGAGCAGATGATTACGGGTCTTGTCCCGTGTGTTGATCATTGTGCACGTGTGTTATTTCTTTGAGGTACTCCTCACTCTTTTTGTTTGTGTTTCAACCCTGTATTTTTGTATAGTGTTTGTTTTGTCTTCGTCCCTGTGCCTTTACACTGCACGCCATAATTTGGGTGTAATAAAAAATCCTATTACGCATTCCTGCGCTTGTCTCCCGAATCATTTATACCAGGGTGAACGATGCTGAATGGGTGTAGACAAAGAAGAGCTCTCCAGTAGGTATACCAAGACATTCAAGGGCCATTTTCTCAAAAGTGGGGTTACAAGTTTATCAACTTTCAAAGCATAATTACTTTCCCATTGTTCCTCATCTTTAGTGTATGATATACAATTTTCTATCTCTGAGTCTACTTTTATCCAATGTAAAAAACATCATTTCAAATTTTGCTACCTAAGACTGAATCGATATATATATTTAATTATATGGAACTAGCACCCTGACTCACTTAACATTAATCTTGGTCTCAATAGCATTCATCCCTCTTTCCACCTCCTGTCCTCTATACTTCGTCAATGTGTTTTATCCCTCTCTTTTCATTAACATCAAAGCCATGTCATCAATTGCAAAACAGAGAAGAAAACAGAGGGAGGAAGCGAGAGAGAGAGAACAAAGTGAACAAAGACAACAAAGTCTCACCTCGCCTTTAATATTTGACCGAGCCCAGTGGGCCAGATTGCTGATAATAACACCTGAACTCCACAAAAATCTGTTTTCTAAGATGAGAGGTAATCATAGATGAATGAAGGTTTCTCATTGTAAGCGAGAACATACAGTATCAACTACAGAGGTCATAGGCAGATAACTGCATAGTATGACCTGAGCAAAAACAAAATTAACAAATGGTGTCATGTCCTCATGGGGCTCTCTCTTAATACTGCTGAGTAAAAGATGTGTTCAGGCAAAAACACTTGTTTTTGAATAGTTGTTCCTGCCAAAATCAGCACCTGGATCTTAACGCACTGCTTTTTCCCCGCTTTCTTTTTTGCAATGAGTTCAGGCCCAGCTTGGGAAGCGAACCACTGCTGTAGGGCCAGGTTGAGGCTAAACCAAATGTGGCAGCGTTTTCCCAACTCGATCCTGGGGACCCCAATGGGTGCACGTTTTGGTTTTTGCCTTAGCACTACATAGCTGGAACTGACAGCATTTTAGCAACATCAAATCTTATTAAAATCTGTTCATATCCACCCCCAGGAAGAATGACACTATTTTTTAAATTTTCCGACAAGCGAGCACTTAGATATGGTTTTCATAAATTCTTAGAATTTGGGGGATTTACGTATACTAAGACATTTTAAATCATATAGTGGCAGACCACGTGTAACAACAATTGCACAGGATCGGTACATCCGAACATCACACCTGCGGGACAGGTACAGGATGGCAACAACAACTGCCCAAGTTACACCAGGAATGCACAATCCCTCCATCAGTGCTCAGACTGTCCGCAATAGGCTGAGAGAGGCTGGACTGAGGGCTTGTAGGCCTGTTGAAAGGCAGGTCCTCACCAGACATCACTGGCACCGAAGTTGCTAGACCAGACAGGACTGGCAAAAAGTGCTCTTCACTGACAAGTCACGGTTTTGTCTCGCCAGGGGTGATGGTCGGATTTGCATTTATCGTCGAAGGAATGAGCATTACACCGAGGCCTGTTCTCTAGAGTGGGATCGATTTGGAGGTGGAGGGTCCGTCATGGTCTGGGACGGTGTGTCACAGCATCATCAGACTGAGCTTGTTGTCATTGCAGGCAATCTCAACGCTGTGCGTTACAGGGAAGACATCCTCCTCCCTCATGTGGTACCCTTCTTTCAGGCTCTTCCTGACATGACCCCCCACCCTCTGCGGAAATTGTTCAGTATATATCTCAGTTGTTGAATCTTGTTATATTCATACAAATATTTGCACATGTTAAGTTTGCTGAAAATAAACGCAGTTGACAGTGAGAGGAAGTTTCTTTTCTTGCCGAGTTTATTACTTTTTTGCCTTTGTTTAACAACACTTGTCATATTCAGCGGGTGTTGCCCGTTCATAAATTCATCAGTTAGTCTGCGCTCTGGCATACTCAGATGGTAGTGCTCTGAAATTGGAACAGATAGCCAGAGTGAATTTGCAAACACAATAAATATGATAACTGGATAACAGTCGTTCAAGTTCTTGTTAGCTCACCAATTGACACCTGCATCTCTAGCTGTGTATAGCCATTGAAAAACAATACGAGGGGGAAAAGTCAGTCACTCACCTACTCCTGCAATGGTATGACATGACATCCTCCTAGCAGCTATCTAGCTAACCTTACGCCATGTGTTTTTAGATTGCTACATAAATAGATACACTGGCCTATTAGCCACATTATCACTGACTTGTGATCATTGCCCTTAATAGTCAGCCTTTGTTACATTTGTCTGTTTCTATCCAAAATATTGAGTCATTGAATCTGAAACCATGTACCAGGCCAGCTGTGATTTACAACCTGATAGCCTAATATCTTTTGGACTACTGTCGTAGCTGAATCAGAATTAGTTAGGTAACATTGATAAATAAGATGTTTTATTTACTTTCATAATATGCTTATGTGGAAAAAGTCACTTGGGGCCCAGACAGGGGAGAGGTCAGGCTTGTCTTTTACAGGCTTGTCTGGTAATAGGCAGAATATCAGAAAGGGAGAAGTCAGGTATGGACATTGTCTTCATAATGAATATATCTGTGAAACCATGTGAAGGGCTCCACTATGTCTCTACTCCAGTCACTCCCTCCTTTTCCCATTGGGGGGAGGAGTGTGGCAGTGTCTGGAACCATTGTATGTCCCCTCTGATGTTGCCTTTATCTTGATCTAGTATATGACCTAGAGGCTCACTCCCATCAGGGAGCTTGTCCAGGGGTGGGTTGTATTTGAGATGGGAGTATCTAGAATTGACAATTGATATATGCCATTGGATGAGGTAATGTTTTGTAGAGAAGTAGAACCTCGTCTTAGAGAGCAATCTGAACAATAATTTATAGCTAATGCTATCTGGCTATGGGATACTCCTCTTTCAAGTAAAATGCCCTTTGTGCAGTTTTCCTAAGACCTGTGGTTTGACATGTCGACCAGGGGGTGGATCTTTGCTATAAAAGATCTCAGTTGCCGTTATGTTGACACTCTTAGAATTCATTTATAGGCACTAAATTGATCTGAGAGTGAAAGGGCTATGGTGAAGCTCACATTATTAAAAGATGAAGTTTAAAGTACAACTCAGACTTGTGTGTGTGGTTTGTAAACTCTCCTTATTTAGTCATACAGGAAATTACCATGACACTACTAAGAAATGTATTGGTGAATTATATTAATCATGCATTGAAATGCATCCATCTATTCTGCCAACAATGCCTTTCAATGTTGAGTCAAAAATAATCTACTTTTAAAACCTCTTATGAAGTTGGTTTTGTAGCATAAACTGAGAATTTGATATATTCTTTATATATATGTGTGTGTAAATATATAAATATGTGTAAATATATATATATATACATATTTATATTTACATATAAATATAAATATATATATATATATATAAATATATTTATATATAAATTATTTATTTATATATTTTTCCATCTTGTCTCATCACTGCAACTCACCAACATGCTCGCGAGGGGAAGGTCGAGTCATGGGTACGCCGAAACATGACCCACCAAAACGCACTTTTTAACACCCACCCACTTAACCCAGCCGCATCAATGTGTTGGAGGAAACACCGTTCAACTGACAACAGATGTCAGCCTGCAGGCGCCTGGTCCACAACACAAAGAGTTGCTAGAGCGCGATGAGCCAAGTAAAGCCCCACCTAACCCCTGACAATACTGGGACAAATTTGCACCGCCCTATGGGACTCCCGATCATGGCCGGTTGTGATACAGATCGGGATCGAACCCGGGTCTGCAGTGACGCCTCCCGCACAGCAATGCTGTGCCTTTGACCACTGTGCCACTCAGGAGGCCTGTGATTTGATATTTTTTTACTGATATATATTATGATTGTCTGTTTGTTTCATATCTGCAAAGTTGTTCAAACGCTGTCAGTTCTACTGGAAATAATAAACTGAACTCAAGCTTTGATTATTTGAATTAGTTATGTAGTGCTAAGGAAAAAAAATAAGAAGTGCACCCCTTGGGTTCCCCAGGAATGAGTTTGGGAAACGCTGAGATAGGGAGATGCAGAAGTGCACTGCTGGTCAAGTCTTTGGCAAATGCTTGATGAGTTATTATGGGAAAACTCAAATATATAAGGGAACAGGAATACATGCTTGAAGACATAGGCCACAGACATATACATCATACAGTATATCTGGAAGGGCGTGGGAGAGACAAGAGTCTATAGCTACTGAGCCTCATGACATCTGGAATGATGTAACTGTTTTTCCATACACTGGAAAGGCCATAGAGTCGTAGGGTCGTCTATATCACTACAGGCATGCAATTTCATGTGGCGGTATGCTATTTTAGTGCTGGGTAACCATTCCTTTCTCCTAGGTGACATGACTGAGATACAGAGACATGATTTTAAAAAGTAATAGTCGCCGTCAAAACTAATCAAGACAAAAAACAGCCTTCAAGCCTGGACATGACACTCTGACTACACTTAGACCAATAGCACGTAGCACGTAGCACACACATTGATATGTATTTCTGGAGCCCTGGGAAGCGGTGGCTGATTTGTGTCATGGGAATAGAGTGGCAGAAATGTACACAAACACACAGAGAGCATATCCAGTAGAAAGACAGAGAGACAGACAGAAAGGAAGGGAGGGAGAGAGGCCCAGACAGTAGCACTGACACACACACACAGAGAATAAGGCATGAATCCACACACACACACTCACACATAATAAGATCGTAACATAAACATCACAGACATTTATGTGAGGACAGGAGATTGCTCTGTAAGATGGGTCACATTCTATTCCACAGCGCACAGAAGATGTTTGACACCACAGACAGAGGCTGTCAACAGGAAACAAGAGAAGCCAGCCCCATTCATTCCCCACCATAGAATTTGAATATATAAATCATTCTATCAGAATTAGAAATCATTCTATTTTTACGTTCCCCACCACCACTTTTGAAGCTATCATGAGCAGTGAGTTGTTCAAACTTTTCATTTTAATTAACGATCACTTCACATTTTCTCAAGTTGCAACAAAAGCTAGATGCAAACTCAACATTTGTAAAAAATAACTGACACTGGCCATAAAATGAGAAAGAAAGAAAAAAGTTTAATTCTATTTATATTTTTATTACTCTGCTTTCCTCAAATGAGAAAGTGTAAAAGTGGTGAAAGTGGTTTTGCATAAACCTAGAGCAAACCCAAGGGATCTGGTTTAAATTAAATTATGTGAAAAATAATGTGAAATTTAATTCCCAAAACGCTATGTCAGATAAATAATTAACAGTTGTACGACACACAGCTCCTCACTCTTGCTCCCTGTCTCTTGTGATGAGACAGACAATTTAGACATGATATGGGTAAACATCCCAGAGAGCTCACTCCAACTCTCAAACAGCCAACGTTATGATTGGAGTGATATTGAAGGAGTTTCAAAGCATGAGAGCGAGAGCAAGAGTGAAAGAGTATGAAAAGAAAGAGAGAGAGCGAGAGAGAGAGTACACTGCAGTAAAATGTGACCTGTTGCCATAAGAAAAGGGTAACCAGTGGAGCACTTAAAACTGTAAATATAATCTATGTTTATCTGTTTATTTATTTTCCCTTTCATACTTCAACTATTTGCACATTGCTACAACACTATACATAGCCAACAATAAAACATATATTCTTTGAAAACTTTTGTGAGTGTAAAGTTTACTGTTAATTTCTGATGGTTTATCTCACTTTTGTTTATTGCTTATTTCACTGGCTTTGCCAAGGCAAACATATGTTTCCCATGCCAATGAACCCCCTTAGAATTGAATTGAGTAAATGAGGGAGCAACAACGAATGAGAACGAAAGAGAGTGACATTGGGAAAGGAAGAGAGAGAGAACAAAATGTATCTGGGCCACAACTTCAACCATAGAGACAGGCAAAGTGAACCTGGAGAGCCTGAGAGGGAGATGAAGAGGAGAAATAGAGATTGGCAATAGAGAGAGAGGTAGAGAACAGAGAGATTGGAGAGAGAGAGGGGAGGAGAGACTGAAAACAGAGAAAGAGAGAGAAAAAGAGAGATTACACAAACATCTGTCGGTGTTCATTTGCTGGAGGGATGGAGCCGCCCATGCACCACTCCAGAGCCACTGTTAATTACAGGCCTGGTAAAAACGAATAAACACTCCACTAGCCTCTTCACATAATTCAGATGTAGCAGCACGATGAGAAGTGTGTGTGTGTGTGTGTGTGTGTGTGTGTACGTGTAGGCAAGATGGGCTTCTAAATAGTTATGTCACAATACCAGAAGTTTGACTTCGATACCGATTTTTATTTTTATTTCAACTTTATTTCACCAGGTAGGCAAGTTGAGAACAAGTTCTCATTTACAATTGCGAACTGGCCAAGATAAAGCAAAGCAGTTCGACACATACAAAAACACAGAGTCACACATGGAGTAAAACAAACATACAGTCAATAATACAGTTGAAAAATAAGTCTATATACAGCTGAGATAAGGGGGGACTTTATCTAGCAGGGTCTTGTAGATGACCTGGAGCCAGTGGGTTTGGCGATGAGTATGAAGCGAGGGCCAGCCAACGAGAGCGTACAGGTCGCAGTGGTGGATAGTATATGGGGCTTAGGTGACAAAACGGAAGGCACTGTGATAGACTGCATCCAATTTATTGACTAGGGTATTGGAAGCTATTTTGTAAATGACATCGCCGAAGTCGAGGATTGGTAGGATGGTCAGTTTTACAAGGGTATGTTTGGCAGCATGAGTGAAGGATGCTTTGTTGCGAAATAGGAAGCCAATTCTAGATGCTTAATGTGAGTCTGGAAGGAGAGTTTACAGTCTAACCAGACACCTAGGTATTTGTAGTTGTCCACATATTATAAGTCAGAGCCATCCAGAGTAGTGATGTTGGACAGGCAGTCAGGTGCAGGCAGCGATCGGTTGAGGAGCATGCATTTAGTTTTACTTGTATTTAAGAGCAATTGAAGGCAACGGAAGGAGAGTTGTATGGCATTGAAGCTCACCTGGAGGGTTGTTAACACAGTGTCCAAAGAAGGGCCAGAAGTATACAGAATGGTGTCGTCTGCGTAGAGGTGGATCAGAGAGTCACCAGTAGCAAGAGCGACATCATTGATGTATACAGAGAAGAGAGTCGGTCCTAGAATTGAACCCTGTGGCACCCCCATAGAGACTGCCAGAGGCCCGGACAACAGACCCTCCGATTTGACACACTGAACTCTATCAGAGAAGTAGTTGGTGAACCAGGCGAGGCAATCATTTAAGAAACCAAGGCTGTCGAGTCTGCCGATGAGAATGTGGTGATTGACAGAGTTGAAAGCCTTGGCCAGGTCAATGAATACGGCTGCACAGTATTGTTTCTTATCGATGACGGTTAAGATATCATTTAGGACCTTGAGTGTGGCTGAGGTGCACCCATGACCAGCTCTGAAACCAGATTGCATAGCGGAGAAGGTATGGTGGAATTTGAAATGGTCGGTAATCTGTTTGTTGTCTTGGCTTTCGAAGACCTTATAAAGGCAGGGTAGGACAGGTATAGGTCTGTTGCAGTGTGGGTCAAGAGTGCCCCCCCCCTTTGAAGAGGGGGATGACCGCAGCTACTTTCCAATCTTTGGGAATCTCAGATGACACGAAAGAGACAGGCTAGTAATAGGGGTGGCAACAATTTCGGCAGATCATTTTAGAAAGAAATGGTCCAGATTGTCTAGCCCGGCTGATTTGTAGAGGTCCAGATTTTGCAGTTCTTTCAGAACATCAGCTGACTGGATTTGGGAGAAGGAGAAATGGGGAAGGCTTGGGCAAGTAGCTGTGGGGGGTGCAGTGCTGTTGACCGGGGTAGGGGTAGCCAGGTGGAAAGCATGGCCAGCTGTAGAAAAATGCTTATTGGAATTCTCAATTATAGTGGATTTACCGGTGGTGACAGTGTTTCCTATCTTCAGTGCAGTGGACAGCTGGGAGGAGGTGTTCTTATTCCCCATGGACTTTAGTCTCCCAGAACTTTTTTGAGTTTGATACCAGGGTTAGTGACACGATTCTCGAAACCATCATGATACTCGATACCAAAATGATACCATAACAACAATAATAAGGCATATATGCCAAAGTCAGAGAATGGCACGTGATTCAGAATGAAACTCAGCTACTGCTCTTTTCAACCGTTGGGCATCTTTTGAGTTCAATATCATTACATTGACAAATCTTGAAATAAAACATTTCAAGAGACAGCCATGTTTGCATTAATGAATCAATACAATACAATCAAACAATTCAATACAATCATACAATCCATTTTACTTTGTTTTTACCAATCTAACTACATAAGATAAAGGTAATAATATATTTGAATAATAAATCTATATTGATAAACTGTATGAATCAAGATGTACTGTAGCTTTGGTCTATTCACAATACAGGTGAATGCATATTCAATAGGAGTTCCTTTTTTATGTCTCTATTTTTGGTTTGGTCAGGGCGTGAGTAGGGGTGGGCATTCTATGTTTTCGTTCTATGTTTTGTATTTCTGTGTTTGGCCTGGTATGGTTCCCAATCAGAGGCAGCTGTCTATCGTTGTCTCTGATTGAGAACCATACTTAGGTAGCCTGTTCCCACCTGTGTTTGTGGGTAGTTGTCTGTTTTGTGTGTCTTCACCTTACAGAACTATTAAGTTTCGTTCACGCTCTCTCTTAGTTGTTTTTTGGTTATTGCAGTGTTCAGTTTATTTATTAAAATTAACATGGACACTTACAACGCTGCGTTTTGGTCTGATCCTTCCTATTCCTCATCCGAGGAGGACAACGATCGTTACAAGTCTGTGCATGCTTTGAGTTATTGAGCTTCGTTAGGCTGACTTCATGGGGTTATAGATGACAATTTGTTTCCTTTCCATGTGGGACTTATTTTATTGTACTGATCAACAACAATTTCAAAGAAGTAGCTTGTTTTCTTGTTTTCTTGTCTCTTTAACCAGTAATGATGTCATTCAGGAGTCAAAAGAGGGTGCCCATCAGAGCCCTATTCACAGACACAGTCAGTTTACTGAGGCAATAGATCATCTTCGGTAGAGACATGAGAGAAAGACTGATTAATTAAATTAATAATGTTTTGGTGGCAATCAGCTTTGAAATCAGCATACTTTGGATTATAGTTTGCATATTATAAGGAAAGACCAGTGACTAGATCAATAAAAAAGTGATCAGATGAAGCAGATGCTAAGCTACAGGACTGTTTTGCTAGCACAGACTGGAATATGTTCTGGGATTCCTCCGATGGCATTAAGGAGTACACATTAAGGAGTATCATTCATTGGCTTCATCAATAAGTGCATTGTTGGTGTCGTCCCCACAGTGACTGTATGTACATAACCCAACCAGAAGCCATGGATTACAGGCAGCATCCACACTGAGCTAAAGGCTAGAGCTGCTGCTTTCAAGGAGCGGGACTCTAACCTGGAAGCTTATAAGAAATCCCGCTATGCCCACCGACGAACCAACAATCAGGCAAAGCGTCAATACAGGGCTAAGATCGAATCGTACTACACCGGCTCTGATGCTCGTCAGACGTGGCAGGGCTTGAAAACAATTACAGATTACAAGGGGAAGCACAGCCGAGAGCTGCCCAGTGACACGAGCCTACCAGACGAGTTAAACTACTTCTATGCTCGCTTCAAGGCAAATAACACTGATACATGCATGAGAGCACCAGCTGTTCTGGAAGACTATGTGATCATGCAGCCGATGTGAGTAAGACCTTTAAACAGGTCAACATTCACAAGGCTGCAGGGCCAGACTGATTACCAGGACGTGTACTGCGAGCATGCGCTGACCAACTGGCAAGTGTCTTCACTGACATTTTCAACCTCTCCCTGTCTGAGTCTGTAATACCAACATGTTTTAAGCAGACCACCATAGTCCCTGTGCCCAAGAACACTAAGGTAACCTGCCTAAATGACTACCGACCCGTAGCACTCACGTCTGTAGCCATGATGTGCCTTGAAAAGCTGGTCATGGCTCACATCAACACCATCATCCCAGAAACCCTAGACCCACTCCAATTTGCATGCTGCCCCAACAGATCCACAGATGATGCAATCTCCATTGTAGTCCACAATGCCCTTTCCCACCTGGACAAAAGGAACACCTATGTGAGAAAACTATTCATTGACTACAGCTCAGCGTTCAACACCATAGTGCCCTCAAAGCTCATCATAAAACTAAGGACCCTGGGATTAAAAACCTCCCTCTGAAACTGGATCCTTGACCCCCCACATTTACATTTAAGACATTTAGCAGACGCTCTTATCCAGAGCGACTTACAAATTGGTGAATTCACCTTCTGACATCCAGTGGAACAGCCACTTTACAATAGTGCATCTAAATCATTTAAGGGGAAGGGGGGTGAGAAGGATTACTTTATCCTATCCTAGGTATTCCTTGAAGAGGTGGGGTTTCAGGTGTCTCCGGAAGGTGGTGATTGACTCCTCTGTCCTGGCGTCGTGAGGGAGTTTGTTCCACCATTGGGGGGCCAGAGCAGCGAACAGTTTTGACTGGGCTGAGCGGGAACTGTACTTCCTCAGTGGTAGGGAGGCGAGCAGGCCAGAGGTGGATGAACGCAGTGCCCTTGTTTGGGTGTAGGGCCTGATCAGAGCCTGGAGGTACTGCGGTGCCGTTCCCCTCACAGCTCCGTAGGCAAGCACCATGGTCTTGTAGCGGATGCGAGCTTCAACTGGAAGCCAGTGGAGAGAGTGGAGGAGCGGGGTGACATGAGAGAACTTGGGAAGGTTGAACACCAGACGGGCTGCGGCGTTCTGGATGAGTTGTAGGGGTTTAATGGCACAGGCAGGGAGCCCAGCCAACAGCGAGTTGCAGTAATCCAGACGGGAGATGACAAGTGCCTGGATTAGGACTTGCGCCGCTTCCTGTGTGAGGCAGGGTCGTACTCTGCGGATGTTGTACAGCATGAACCTACAGGAACGGGCCACCGCCTTGATGTTAGTTGAGAACGACAGGGTGTTGTCCAGGATCACGCCAAGGTTCTTAGCGCTCTGGGAGGAGGACACAATGGAGTTGTCAACCGTGATGGCGAGATCATGGAACGGGCAGTCCTTCCCCGGGAGGAAGAGCAGCTCCGTCTTGCCGAGGTTCAGCTTGAGGTGGTGATCGGTCATCCACACTGATATGTCTGCCAGACATGCAGAGATGCGATTCGCCACCTGGTCATCAGAAGGGGGAAAGGAGAAGATTAATTGTGTGTCATCTGCATAGCAATGATAGGAGAGACCATGTGAGGTTATGACAGAGCCAAGTGACTTGGTGTATAGCGAGAATAGGAGAGGGCCTAGAACAGAGCCCTGGGGGACACCAGTGGTGAGAGCGCGTGGCGAGGAGACAGATTCTCGCCACGCCACCTGGTAGGAGCGACCTGTCAGGTAGGACGCAATCCAAGCGTGGGCCGCGCCGGAGATGCCCAACTCGGAGAGGGTGGAGAGGAGGATCTGATGGTTCACAGTATCGAAGGCAGCCGATAGGTCTAGAAGGATGAGAGCAGAGGAGAGAGAGTTAGCTTTAGCAGTGCGGAGCGCCTCCGTGATACAGAGAAGAGCAGTCTCAGTTGAATGACTAGTCTTGAAACCTGACTGATTTGGATCAAGAAGGTCATTCTGAGAGAGATAGCGGGAGAGCTGGCCAAGGACGGCACGTTCAAGAGTTTTGGAGAGAAAAGAAAGAAGGGATACTGGTCTGTAGTTGTTGACATCGGAGGGGTCGAGTGTAGGTTTTATCAGAAGGGGTGCAACTCTCGCTCTCTTGAAGACGGAAGGGACGTAGCCAGCGGTCAGGGATGAGTTGATGAGCGAGGTGAGGTAAGGGAGAAGGTCTACGGAAATGGTCTGGAGAAGAGAGGAGGGGATAGGGTCAAGCGGGCAGGTTGTTGGGCGGCCGGCCGTCACAAGAAGCGAGATTTCATCTGGAGAGAGAGGGGAGAAAGAGGTCAGAGCACAGGGTAGGGCAGTGTGAGCAGAACCAGCGGTGTCGTTTGACTTAGCAAACGAGGATCGGATGTCGTCGACCTTCTTTTCAAAATGGTTGACGAAGTCATCTGCGGAGAGGGAGGAGGGGGGGGGGAGGGGAGGAGGATTCAGGAGGGAGGAGAAGGTGGCAAAGAGCTTCCTAGGGTTAGAGGCAGATGCTTGGAATTTAGAGTGGTAGAAAGTGGCTTTAGCAGCAGAGACAGAGGAGGAAATGTAGAGAGGAGGGAGTGAAAGGATGCCAGGTCCGCAGGGAGGCGAGTTTTCCTCCATTTCCGCTCGGCTGCCCGGAGCACTGTTCTGTGAGCTCGCAATGAGTCATCGAGCCACGGAACGGGAGGGGAGGACCGAGCCGGCCTGGAGGATAGGGGACATAGAGAGTCAAAGGATGCAGAAAGGGAAGAGAGGAGGGTTGAGGAGGCAGAATCAGGAGATAGGTTGGAGAAGGTATGAGCAGAGGGAAGAGATGATAGGATGGAAGAGGAGAGAGTAGCGGGGAGAGAGAGCGAAGGTTGGGACGGCGCGATACCATCCGAGTAGGGGCAGTGTGGGAAGTGTTGGATGAGAGCGAGAGGGAAAAGGATACAAGGTAGTGGTCGGAGACTTGGAGGGGAGTTGCAATGAGGTTAGTGGAAGAACAGCATCTAGTAAAGATGAGGTCGAGCGTATTGCCTGCCTTGTGAGTAGGGGGGAAGGTGAGAGGGTGAGGTCAAAAGAGGAGAGGAGTGGAAAGAAGGAGGCAGAGAGGAATGAGTCAAAGGTAGACGTGGGGAGGTTAAAGTCGCCCAGGACTGTGAGAGGTGAGCCGTCCTCAGGAAAGGAGCTTATCAAGGCATCAAGCTCATTGATGAACTCTCCGAGGGAACCTGGAGGGCGATAAATGATAAGGATGTTAAGCTTGAAAGGGCTGGTAACTGTGACAGCATGGAATTCAAAGGAGGCGATAGACAGATGGGTAAGGGGAGAAAGAGAGAATGACCACTTGGGAGAGATGAGGATCCCGGTGCCACCACCCCGCTGACCAGAAGCTCTCGGGGTGTGCGAGAACACGTGGGCGGACGAAGAGAGAGCAGTAGGAGTAGCAGTGTTATCTGTGGTGATCCATGTTTCCGTCAGTGCCAAGAAGTCGAGGGACTGGAGGGAGGCATAGGCTGAGATGAACTCTGCCTTGTTGGCCGCAGATCGGCAGTTCCAGAGGCTACCGGAGACCTGGAACTCCACGTGGGTCGTGCGCGCTGGGACCACCAGATTAGGGTGGCCGCGGCCACGCGGTGTGGGAGCGTTTGTATGGTCTGTGCAGAGAGGAGAGAACAGGGATAGATAGACACATAGTTGACAGGCTACAGAAGAGGCTACGCTAATGCAAAGGAGATTGGAATGACAAGTGGACTACACGTCTCGAATGTTCAGAAAGTTAAGCTTACGTAGCAAGAATCTTATTGACTAAAATGATTGAAATGATACAGTACTGCTGGAGTAGGCTAGCTGGCAGTGGCTGCGTTGTTGACACTACACTAATCAAGTCGTTCCGTCGAGTGTAATAGTTTCTACAGTGCTGCTATTCGGGGGCTAGCTGGCTAGCTAGCAGTGTTGATTACGTTACGTTACGTTAAAAGAACGACAATAGCTGGCTAGCTAACCTAGAAAATCGCTCTAGGCTACACAATTGTCTTAGATACAAAGACGGCTATGTAGCAAGCTAGCTACGATCAAACAAATCAAACCGTTGTACTGTAATGAAGTGAAATGAAAATGTGATACTACCTGTGGAGCGAAGCGGAATGTTGACCGGGTTGTTGAAGTTTAATTCGGTAGACGTTGGCTAGCTGTTGGCTAGCTAGCTAGCAGTATCTCCTACGTTAAGGACGACAAATAGCTGGCTAGCTAACCTCGGTAAATTAAGATAATCACTCTAAGTCCACACACTCTAAACTACACAATTATCTTGGATACGAAGACAGCAAAGACAACTATGTAGCTAGCTAACACTACACTAATCGAGTCGTTCAGTTGAGTGTAATAGTTTCTACAGTGCTAGTAGACGGTAGACGTTAGCTAGCTGCTGGGCAGATAGCAGTGTAGACTACGTTAGGACGACGAAATACGATAATTACGCAATTATCTTTGATACAAAGACGGCTATGTAGCTAGCTAAGAAGAAATTGCTAAGATTAGACAAATCAAACCGTTGTACTATAATGAAATGTAATGGAAATGTAATGGAAAGTTATACTACCTGCGGACCGAAGTGTAGATGCGACCGCTCGCTCCAACCCGGAACCGTTCCCGGTGGTAAGGGTAGGTAACAAGACATCCGCCACGCTGATCCTCAACACGGGGGCCCCTCAGGGATCCGTGCTCAGTCCTTTCCTGTACTCCCTGTTCACTCATGACTGCAAGGCCAGGCATGACTCCAATACCATCATTATATTTGCCAATGACACAACGGTGGTAGGCCTGATCACCGACAACGATGAGACAGCCTATATAGAGGAGGTCAGAGACCTGGCCGTGTGTTGCCAGGACAACTACCTCTCCCTCATCATGATCAAGACAAATTGGATGATTGTGGACGACAGGAATAAGAGGACCGAGCATGCCCCCATTCTCATCGACGGGGCTGCAGTGGAGCAGGTTGAGAGCTTCAAGTTCCTTGGTGTCCACATCACCAACAAACTAACATGGTCCAAGCACACCAAGACAGTCGTTAAGAGGGCCCAACAAAACCTATTCCCCCTCAGGAGACTGAAAAGATTTGGCATGGGTCCTCAAATCCTCAAAAGGTTCTACAGCTGCACCATCGAGAGCATCCTGACGGGTTGCATCACTGCCTGGTATGGCAACTGCTCGGCCTCCGACGGAAAGGCACTATAGAGGGTAGTGTGAGCAACCCAGTACATCACTGGGACCAAGCTTTCTGCCATCCAAGACCTCTATACCAGGCAGTGTCAGAGGAAGGCCCTAAAAATTATCAAAGACTCCAGCCACCCTAGTCATAGACTGTTCTCTCTGCTACCACATGGCAAGCAGTATCGGAGCACCAAGTCTAGGTCCAAGAGGCTTCTAACAGCTTCTACCCCCAAGCCATAAGACTCCTGAACATCTAGTCAAATGGCTACCCACACTATTTGCAGTGCCCCCCCACCCCGTCTTTACACCACTGCTACTCTCTGTTGTCATCTATGCATAGTCACTTTAATAACTCTACCTACATGTACATACTACCTCAAATAACCACTGCCCCCACACATTGACTCTGTATCGGTACCCCGCTGTATATAGTCCTGCTATTGTTATTTCACTGCTGCTCTTTAATTGCTTGTTACTCTTACTCTTATCTGTATTTTTTGAAACTGCATTGTTGGTTAGGGGATCGTAAGTAAGCATTTCACTGTAAGGTCTACCTGTTGTATTCGGAGCATGTGACTAATACAATTTGATTTGATAGTGAATTGATGTTAGCTGCAGCTGTAAGCTAGCAAAGAAAGTTAGCCTACAAAGCTGGAGGCTACTGGTTGGTACCTTCTTGCATTGTAAAGTGTTCTAGCCTGTATGGAC
This sequence comes from Oncorhynchus masou masou, assembly GCF_036934945.1. Classification (NCBI taxonomy): domain Eukaryota; kingdom Metazoa; phylum Chordata; class Actinopteri; order Salmoniformes; family Salmonidae; genus Oncorhynchus; species Oncorhynchus masou. Next base: position 35,824,986 of record NC_088212.1, read on the forward strand.
ATTGTTTTGCAAACAGTAATGAACAGTTTCAACATTTCTACATGCAATGTCACATTATTCAAGTGTGTTACCTTCTGCGCATCATGAGTTGGGAGTTAACATGATGCAGCCCAGACTGCCAATGAAGGCTAAAGGAACCCACATACATAGGCTTGGTTTTATTCTAGCAGAACTCAGCTTTCACTTCAAAAACGGGAAAGAAAGCGGAAATATTACTTTATCCCACTTGAGCCCCCATAGCAACATGCCCAATAACACTTCCTCAAACTAGGCTGAATTAATCTAAGATAAATCAAGAAATCTGTATTGAATTGACATTTTTTGACGAGGAGGTCTTAGCCGCACAATTTTACATTTAACTAAGATGTTTGGTGCAGTATTTCTCAAGTGAAAAAAATGTGCATGAAAGCTCGTCATCTCTTGTTGAATGACAACAAACATTTCGTTCCCACTCCTACTGATCACCAATCACAGATGAAGGGGCATAGCATTTGGCTACCGATCTTCAACTTGCCTCAATAAAAGTTTTTGTATGCATGAAAAGCGCAAGAAACCCTTCCGAAGACCAAAACAAACAAAAACATCACAAAATAATTACATAATATATGCACAAACTGTTTAGACTGGGAAACATAAGTTAAGCTTAAGTGGAGCGGGGACTGTGAGCTCACGCTATAAGGGGCACATCGGCTGCACTGATAAGCAGTATTGATCAGTGAGACACATTTGACAGAAGTACCAAAGTACCAAACTATTTTTCATGTTCTTGTATCGAAACAGTACAGATATTTTAGTGTACCGTGCAACACTACTTATAAGCGCGCAACTTTACACTTTCTCTGTGTGTCTGTGTAACAGTGTGAGACAGACAGAACCCACAGACTGACAACATTACTGTGTTCAATAATAAATGTTATTATGGAGAGAAATCATTAATCAGTAAACGTTTCAGCTTCGTCTTCATTTTGTATTGTCAAAACATCCTGTGGCGGCTGTCATCTATAGCAATTTAGAGAGAGAGAAAGAGAGAGAGAGATGGGGAAGAGAGTGATACAGAAATAGAGAGAGAGAATCAAACTTACAGTATATGGGCCATAAAGTACAAGTAGACAGAGACAAGAGTACCATTTGTTCTACGTCTTGAATTTATCATGAATTTGTGGCCAAGGTGCCAAGCCCTCTCCATAGTATGAAGCGCTTGTTTGAAAAAACTATTGACCAATTCTTATCATTGCCATTCATTAATTTGACACACATTCTGCAAACAATTATTCTTTACATGGTGGTTTGGTGGTCAGACTAGAGTCTGTATACTGTACATCAGGAAAAATCAACAAGATTCAGCCAAGGGCCGATTTTTTTTGTAGCGTGTGGTCAGAGGCCGAACATAATTTGTAGTCTGCAAATTGACGGCAAGAAGCCCAAACAAATATAATATTGATTAAAACATCCCCATTTCAAACCTTGCTTACATTTGTATATGATCACCTGTCTCTTACGGGAATACTTGGAACAAGATTTCTTCAATTATACTGACCAAAAATACAAATGCAACATGCAACGATTTTACTGAGTTACCATTCATAAAATTGTCATGTTCTGAACTTAGTTCCTTTGTTTTGTCTTTTGTTTTAGTATGGTCAGGGCGTGAGTTGGGTGGGTTGTCTATGTTAGTTTGTCTATGATTTTCTATTTCTGTGTTTGGCCTGGTATGGTTCTCAATCAGAGGCAGCTGTCAATCGTTGTCCCTGAGTGAGAACCATATTTAGGTAGCCTGTTTTCCATTGTGTTTTGTGGGTGGTTATTTTCAGTCTTAGTGTGTCTGCACCAGACAGAACTGTTTCGGTTGTTTCTTTGTTGTTTTGTTGTTCAGTGTTTTCATTAAATAAGATGAACACTTACCACGCTGCGCTTTGGTCCTCACCTTCTTCCCACGACAGCCGTCACAGAACCACCCACCACCAAAGGACCAAGCAGCGTGGTAACGGGCAGCAGCAGCAACACACGGCCGAAATCGCAAGACTCCTGGACATCGGAGGAGTTTTTGGCGGCAAGGGACCCTGGGCACAGGCTGGGGAATATCGCCGCCCCAAGGCTGAGCTGGAGGCAGCGAAAGCCGAGAGGAGGTGGTATGAGGAGACAGCACGGCAGCGCAGCTGGAAGCCCGAGAGGCAGCCCCAAAAATGTATTGGGGTGTGGCACGCGGGGAGTGTGGCTAAGTCAGGTAGGAGACCTCGGGCCGGGCTCAATGGAATACATTGTCTTTCCATTGCATCTATAAGAACATGTTGTCTGGGAATTAACATATCATCTCGACACCTATATCACATGAAAGAACATTATTTCGATGGGTGTCCCTTTTTTGTGGAATTGAAAAAGATGTAGAATTTTATACAGTTTAAATGTTTACCCACTTGCTTCAAGTCCACCATTGTTCCTGTACCCAGAAAAGTGAGGGTAACTGAACTAAATGGCTATCACCATGTAGAACTCTATTCTGTCATCATGAAGTGCTTTGAGAGGCTAGTTAAGGAACATAGCACCTCCACCTTACCCAACACCCTAGACCCACTACAATTTTCATACCACCCCAACAGATCAACGGATGGCACAATCGCCATCGCACTGCATACTGCCCTATCCAATCTGGACAAAAGGAATACCCAATCATCAAGTTGCAGATGACACAACAGTGGTAGGCCTCATTACTAACAATGACGAGACGACGTACACAGAGGAGATGATGGCCCTGGTGGAGTGGTGCCAGGAAAATAACCCCTCTACGTTTTTAACAAAATGAAGGAGCTGATCGTGGACTTCAGGATACAGCAGAGAGAGCACGCCCCCGTCCACATCGATGAAGTGTGAAAAGCTTTAACTTCTTCAGGATCGGGACATCCCCCACGGGACGGTTGAACTAGCGTAGGCTAATGCGATTAGCATGCGGTTGTAAGTAACAAGAAAATTTCCCATGACATAGACATATCTGATATTGGCAGAAACCTTAAATTCTTGTTAATCTTACTGCACTGTGCAATTTACAGTAGCTATTACAGTGAAAGAATAGCATGCTATTGTTTGAGGAGAGTGCACAGTTATGAACTTGAAAAGTTATTAATAAACCAATTACACACATTTGGGCAGTCTTAATACAACATTTTGAACAGAAATACAATGGTTCATTGGATCAGTCTAAAACTTTGCACATACACTGCTGCCATCTAGTGCCCACAATCTAAATTGTGCCTGTGCTGGAATAATACATGATGGCCTTTCTCTTGCATTTCAAACGTGATGGTAGAAAGAAAAGTTGTTTTTTCTTTGTATTTTCTTTTACCAGATCTAATGTGTTATATTCTCCTACATTCATTTCACATTTCCACAAAGTTCAAAGTGTTTCCTTTCAAATGGTATCAAGAATATGTATATCCTTCAATCCCTGAGCTACAGGCAGTTAGATTTGGGTATGTCATTTTAGGTAAAAATGTTAAAAAGGGGTGGATCCTTCAGAGGTTTTTACGTTCCTTGACTTGAAATTCACTGACAACCTTAAATTGTCCAGTCAAACAGACAGTGTGGTGAAGAAGGCCTCTTCAACCTCAGGGGGATGAAGAAATTTGGCTTGGCCCCTAAGACCCTCACAAACTTCTACAGATACACCATTGACAGCATCCTATTTGGGAGGTCCATAATGATCTTCTTGGCCTTCCTGTGACACCGGGTGCTAAGATGTCCTGGACGGCAGGCAATGTACCCCTAGTGATGCATTAGGCTGACCTCACCACCCTTTGGAGAGCCCTGCGGTTGCGGATGGTGCAATTACCGTACCAGACACTCGAGCCATGGCCTATTCACTCCGCTACCATCTAAAAGGTGGAGACAGTACAGGTGCATCAAAGCTGGGACCGAGAGATTGAAAAACATTTTCTATCTCCAGGCCATCAGACTGTTAAATGTGACCGACCGGCTCGATTCGTTCTTATGTAGCTATGGATAAAAGTAGAGGCTGATGTTTTTGAAAGAAAAGCACATTTCTTGTTCATTAAAATAACATCAACTTGATCAGAAATACAGTGTAGACATTGTTAATGTTGTAAATGACTTTGGTTTTTTATGGAATATCTACAAAGGCGTACAAAGGCCCATTATCAGCAACCATCACACATTGTGTTAGCTAATCCAAGTTATTATTTTAAATGGCTAATTGGTCATTAGAAAACCCTTTTGCATTTATGTTAGCACAGCTGAAAACTGTTGTTCTGATTAAAGAAGCAATAAAACTGTCCTTCTTTAGACTAGTTGAGTATCTGGAGCATCAGCATTTGTGGGTTTGATTACAGGTTCAAAATGTCCAGAAACATAGCACTTTCTTCTGAAACTATTCTTGTTCAGAGAAATGAAGTCTACTCCATGGGAAAAATTGCCAAGAAACTGAAGATCTCATACAATGCTGTGTACTACTCCCTTCACAGAATCAAATCAAATCAAAGTTTATTTGTCACGTGCAATGGTGCGGGAAAAAAGGTATATGTGTGTGTGTGTGTGTGTGTGTGTGTGTGTGTGTGTGTGTGTGTGTGTGTGTGTGTGTGTGTGTGTGTGTGTGTGTGTGTGTGTGGGTAAGTAAAGAAATAAAACAACAGTAAAAAGACATTTGAAAAAAGAGTAGCAAGGCTATATACAGACACCTGTTAGTCAGGCTTATTGAGGTAGTATGTACATGTAGGTATCGTTAAAGTGACTATGCATGTATGATGAACAGAGAGTAGCAGAAGCGTAAAAAGAGGGGTTGGCGGGTGGTGGGACACAATGGAGATAGCCCGGTTAGCCAATGTGCGGGAGCACTGGTTGGTCGGGCCAATTTAGGTAGTATGTACATGAATGTATAGTTAAAGTGACTATGCATATAAGATAAACAGAGAGTAGCAGCAGCTGAAAAGAGGGGTTGGGGGGGCAATCTGGCTCTAACAAGAATAGAAAGAGGAGTGGGAGGCCCCGGTGCACAACTGAGCAAGAGGGCAAGTACATTAGAGTGTCTAGTATAAGAAATAGATGCCTCACAAGTCCTCAACTGGCAGCTTCATTAAATAGTACCCGCAAGACACCATTCTCAACATCAACAGTGAAGAGGTGACTCCGGGATGCTGGCCTTCTAGACAGAGTTGTAAAGAAAAATACATATATCAGACTTTTTTTTCAAGGGGTGAATCAGCTTAATATTGCAGAAAGAATGTTGCTTCCAATGTAATTGTCTGCATAATTTCCAATCCCCCATATTTTTTTGGTAAATATATCCATACACGCATGCATACATATACACATACAGTGGGGAGAACAAGTATTTGATGCACTGCCGATTTTGCAGGTTTTCCTACTTACAAAGCAATGTAGAGGTCTGTATTTTTTTAATCATAGGTACACTTCAACTGTGAGAGACGGAATCTAAAACAAAAATCCAGAAAATCACATTGTATGATTTTTAAGTAATTCATTTGTATTTTATTGCATGACATAAGTATTTGATACATCAGAAAAGCAGAACTTAATATTTGGTACAGAAACCTTTGTTTGCAATAACAGAGATCATACGTTTGCTGTAGTTCTTGACCAGGTTTGCACACACTGCAGCAGGGATTTTGGTTCACTCCTCCATACAGACCTTCTCCAGATCCTTCAGGTTTCGGGGCTGTTGCTGGGCAATACGGACTTTCAGCTCCCTCCAAAGATGTTCTATTGGGTTCAGGTCTGGAGACTGGCTAGGCCACTCCAGGACCTTGAGATGCTTCTTACGGAGCCACTCCTTAGTTGCCCTGGCTGTGTGTTTCAGGTCGTTGTCATGCTGGAAGACCCAGCCACGACCCATCTTCAATGCTCTTACTGAGTGAAGGAGGTTGTTGGCCAAGATCTCGCAATACATGGCCCCATCCATCCTCCCCTCAATACGGTGCAGTCGTCCTGTCCCCTTTGCAGAAAAGCATCCCCAAAGAATGATGTTTCCAACTCCATGCTTCACGGTTGGGATGGTGTTCTTGGGGTTGTACTCACACTTCTTCTTCCTCCAAACACGGCAAGTGGAGTTTACACCAAAAGCTCTATTTTTGTCTCATCAGACCATATGACCTTCTCCCATTCCTGCTCTGGATCATCCAGATGGCAAACTTCAGACGGACCCGGACATGCGCTGGCTTGAGCAGGGGGACCTTGCGTGCGCTGCAGGATTTTAATCCATGATGGCGTAGTGTGTTACTAATGGTTTTCTTTGAGACTGTGGTCCCAGGTCTCTTCAGGTCATTGACCAGGTCCTGCCGTGTAGTTCTGGACAGTTGTTGCCTTCTCACCAAGCTGATTGCTTATTGTCCTGTAGCCCATCCCAGCCTTGTGCGGGTCTACAATTTTATCCCTGATGTCCTTACACAGATGTCTGGTCTTGGCCATTGTGGAGAGGCTGGAGTCTGTTTGATTGAGTGTGTGGACAGGTGTCTTTTATACAGGTAATGAGTTCAAACAGGTGCAGTAAATACAGGTAATGAGTGGAGAACAGGAGGGCTTCTTAAAGAAAAACTATCAGGTCTGTGAGAGCTGGAATTCTTACTGGTTGGTAGGTGATCAAATACTTATGTCATGCAATAAAATGCAAATGAATTACTTAAAAATCATACAATGTGATTTTCTGGATTTTTGTTTTAGATTCCCTCTCTCACAGTTGAAGTGTACCTATGATTACAGACCTCTACATGCTTTGAAAGTGGGAAAACCTGCAAAATTGGCAGTGTATCAAATACTTGTTCTCCCCACTGTATATACATACACATACCTATATAGACATACATACTTTTTTTAAAAGAATATACCTTTATTATTATTCCCAGCAAACCCTACCGACGATCCCCCCCAATTGGAGTAAACTAATAAACACTTTTGCTTTTACCTTTAATTTATACATCTTATACACATTTTACAGACACAGTCTACTTTACAAGAGTTCTTTCTTGTTTGTTCTTCGTTCTTCCTCTATTTCTGATGTCCATCCAGTTTGATTTCTATTTGTAACTATGATATTTTACAAACGTTCCGAACCTATATACATTTTACAGATCCAATATGCTTTACATTGTTTATCTTGTTATTAGTCCCACCCTTCAGCTCCACTCTACCCCTCCCATCTATCTCTCAACATCATCCATTTCGGATTTCTATTTACCATATATTTTTCAACTGTGCTGTGATGCTTCACAAAATAATTGAACCTTCCTATTCTCATATCTTCTACAGATTGTAAATTAAAAATAAACATTTTTGCTAAAATAATTATTATATTATTGATTGATTGACTATGGCTTTTCAAATCACCCAGTATTGCTATCTGTAGCGTTAGTTCTAGGCAAATGTTGCAATTCTTCAGCCATTCCTGGACCTGTGACCAAAAACGAGCTACACATGGACAATACCAAAATACATGATCTAATGACTCTGCCTCCTCACAGCAGAATCTGCAGAGCTGGGAAGATGGTATCCCCCATATATATAACATTATATTAGTTGCAAGAATTTTGTATAGTAATTTATATTGTTTTGAATCCGGCGCTGTTTTGCGTATCAATTCATAAATCACGTGCCATGGAATGGGTACATCGAAAATCTCTTCCCAACTATTTTGCAATTTATATGGCACAGCTGTCTGTTATGAGCTTGAGTGAAGACCCAAAAGCGGTTTTAACAGAAAACAGAGTTCTTTAATGAAAATACAGGAATGGCATAAATCCTCTTCCAACGTTGTCAGCGGAACAAAAAGAACGTTAGTATAGTGCAGGATGCTCCTGCCAGGCAGACTCCGACAGGACAGGACAAGGTGGAAGCAAACGAGACGACAGCTTGCTTCTGGCATCAAAAAACACAAACAAGAATCAGACACTGAAAGTAGCAGGAACAGAGAGAGAAATAGAGACCTAATCAGAGGGGGAAGAGAGAACAGGTGGGGAAGAGTGAAAGAGCTAGTTAGGGCAGATGTAGAACAGCTGAGGAATGAGAGACAGAGAAGGTAACCTAAAAAGACCAGCAGAGAGAGAGAATGAAGAGAAAGGACAGGAACAGACATAACAAGACATGACAGTACCCCCCCACTCACCGAGCGCCTCCTGGCGCACTCGAGGAGGAAACCTGGCGGCAACGGAGGAAATCATCGATCAGCGAACGGTCCAGCACGTCCCGAGAGGGAACCCAACTCCTCTCCTCAGGACCGTACCCTCCCAATCCACTAGGTACTGATGCCCACGGCCCCGAGGGCGCATGTCCAAAATCTTACGAACCCTGTAGATGGGTGCGCCCTCGACAAGGATGGGGGGAGGGACGAGCGGGGGTCCAACACAGGAGACATGGAAGACCGGGTGAACGCGACGAAGATAGCTGGAGAAGAAGTCGCACTGCGACAGGATTAATGACCTGGGAAATACGGAACGGACCAATGAACCGCGGGGCCAACTTGCGAGAAGCTGTCTTAAGGGGAAGGTTCTGAGTGGAGAGCCATACTCTCTGACCGCAACAATATCTAGGACTCTTGGTCCTACGCTTATTAGCGGCCCTCACAGTCTGCGCCCTATTACGGCAAAGTGCCGACCTGACCCCCCTTCCAGGTGCGCTGAGCAACGCTGGACAAAAGCCTGAGCGGAGGGGACGCAGGACTCGGCGAGCTGAGATGAGAACAGCGGAGGCTGGTACCCGAGGCTACACTGAAAAGGGGATAGACCGGTAGCAGACGAGGGAAGCGAGTTGTGGGCGTACTCTGCCCAGGGGAGCTGTTCTGACCAAGACGCAGGGTTACGAAAAGAAAGACTGCGTAAATGCGACCAACAGTCTGATTGGCCCGTTCGGCTTGACCGTTAGACTGGGGATGAAAGCCGGACGAGAGACTGACGGAAGCCCCAATCAAACGGCAAAACTCCCTCCAAAATTGAGACGTGAACTGCGGACCTCTGTCGGAAACGACGTCAGACGGAAGGCCATGAATTCGGAAAACATTCTCGATAATGATCTGAGCCGTCTCCTTAGCAGAAGGGAGCTTATCGAGAGGAATGAAATGAGCCGCCTTAGAGAATCTATCGACAACCGTAAGAATAACTGTCTTCCCCGCTGATGAAGGCAGTCCGGTGATAAAATCTAAAGCGATGTGAGACCACGGTCGAGAGGGAATGGGAAGCGGTCTGAGACGGCCGGCAGGAGGAGATTCCCAGATTTAGTCTGCGCGCAGACCGAACAAGCGGCGACAAATCGACGCGCGTCACGTTCCCGAGTGGGCCACCAGAAACGCTGGCGAATGGAAGCGAGCGTACCCCGAACGCCGGGGTGGCCGGCTAACTTGGCAGAGTGGGCCCACTGAAGAACGGCCGGACGAGTAGGAACGGGAACGAACAGAAGGTTCCTAGGACAAGCTCGCGGCGACGGAGTGTGAGCGAGTGCTTGCTTTACCTGCCTCTCAATTCCCCAGACAGTCAACCCGACAACACGCCCCTCAGGGAGAATCCCATCGGGGTCGGTGGAGACCTCAGAAGAACTGAAGAGACGAGATAAAGCATCAGGTTTGGTGTTTTTTGAGCCCGGACGAAAAGAAATAACAAACTCGAAACGAGCGAAAAACAGAGCCCAACGAGCCTGACGCGCATTAAGTCGTTTGGCTGAACGGATGTACTCAAGGTTCCTATGGTCAGTCCAAACGACAAAAGGAACGGTCGCCCTCCAACCACTGTCGCCATTCGCCTAGGGCTAAGCGGATGGCGAGCAGTTCGCGATTACCAACATCATAGTTACGTTCTGACGGCGATAAGCGATGAGAGAAAAACGCGCAAGGATGGACCTTGCCGTCAGAGAGAGCGCTGAGAAAGAATGGCTCCCACGCCAACCTCTGACGCGTCAACCTCAACAACAAACTGTCTAGAGATGTCAGGTGTAACAAGAATAGGTGCGGATGTAAAACGATTCTTAAGAAGATCAAAAGCTCCCTGGGCGGAAACGGACCACTTAAAGCACGTCTTAACAGAAGTAAGGGCTGTGAGAGGAGCTGCCACCTGACCGAAATTACGGATGAAACGACGGTAGAAATTAGCGAAGCCCAGAAAGCGCTGCAGCTCGACGCGTGACTTAGGAACGGGCCAATCAATGACAGCCTGGACCTTAGCGGGATCCATCTTAATGCCCTCAGCGGAAATAACGGAACCGAGAAAAGGGACAGAGGCGGCATGAAAAGTGCACTTCTCAGCCTTCACATAAAGACAGTTCTCCAAAAGGCGCTGGAGGACGCGTCCGCACGTGCTGAACATGAATCGAGAGAGACGGTGAAAAAATCAGGATATCGTCCATGTAAACGAAAACAAAAATGTTCAGCATGTCTTCAGGACGTCGTTAACTAGTGCCTGAAAGACAGCTGGAGCGTTAACGAGGCCGAAAGGAAGAACCCGGTATTCAAAGTGCCCTAACGGAGTGTTAAACGCCGTCTTCCACTGTCCCCTCCCTGATGCGCACGAGATGGTAGGCGTTACGAAGGTCCAATTTGGTGAAAAACCTGGCTCCCTGCAGGATCTCGAAGGCTGAAGACATAAGAGGAAGCGGATAACGATTCTTAACTGTTATGTCATTCAGCCCTCGATAATCCACGCATGGGCGCAGGGACCCGTCCTTCTTCTGAACAAAAAAAAAAACCCCGCTCCGGCGGGGGAGGAGGAGGAGACTATGGTACCGGCGTCGAGCGAAACCGACAAATAATCCTCGAGAGCCTTACGTTCGGGAGCCGACAGAGAGTATAATCTACCCCGGGGGAGTAGTTCCCCGGAAGGAGATCAATACTACAGTCATACGACCGGTGTGGAGGGAGAAAGTGGCCTTGGAACGACTGAACACCGTGCGCAGATCATGATACTCCTCCGGCACCCCTGTCAAATCGCCAGGCTCCTCCTGTGAAGAAGAGACAGAGGAAACAGGAGGGATAGCAGACATTAAACAGGTTACATGACAAGAAACATTCCAGGATAGGATAGTGTTACTAGACCAATTAATAGAAGGGTTATGGCGCACTAGCCAGGGATGACCCAAAACAACAGGTGTAAAAGGTGAACGAAAAATTAAAAAAGAAATGGTTTCGCTATGATTACCAGAGACAGTGAGGGTTAAAGGCAGCGTCTCACGCTGAATCTTGGGGAGAGAACTACCATCTAAAGCGAACAAGGCCCTGGGCTCCCTAACTGTCTGAGAGGAATGTCATGTTCCCGAGCCCAGGTCTCGTCCATAAAACAGCCCTCCGCCCCAGAGTCTATCAAGGCACTGCAGGAAGCAGATGAACCGGGCCAGCGGAGATGGACCGGAAAGGTAGTGCGTGATCCAGAAGGAGAGGCCTGAGTGCTGCTCACCAGTAGCCCTCCTCTTACTGATGAGCTCTGGCTTTTACTGGACATGAGGTGACAAAATGACCAGCGGAGCCGCAGTAGAGACAGAGGCGATTGGTGATTCTCCGTTCCCTCTCCTTGGCCGAGATGCGAATACCCCCAGCTGCATAGGCTCAGCATCCGAGCCGGCGGAGGAGGGTGGCAGTGATGCGGCAGGTGGCAGTGATGTGGAGAGGGGAGCAACGGAGAACGTGAGCTCCTTTCCACGAGCTCGGCGACGAAGATCAAACCGTCGCTCTATGCGAATAGCGAGAGCTATTAAGGAGTCCAGACTGGAAGGAACCTCCCGGGAGAGGATCTCATCCTTAACCTCGACGTGGAGACCCTCCAGAAAACGAGCGAGCAAAGCCGGCTCGTTCCAGTCACTAGAGGCAGCGAGAGTGCGAAACTCAATAGAATAATCCGTTATGGATCTATTCCCCTGACATAGGGAAGACAGGGCCCTGGAAGCCTCCTCGCCAAAAACAGAACGGTCAAAAACCCGTATCCTCTCCTCCTTAAAGTCCTGATACTGGTTAATACACTCAGCCCTCGCCTCCCAGACTGCCGTGCCCCACTCACGCGCCCGTCCGGTAAGGAGAGAAATGACGTAGGCGATGCGGGCTGCGCTCCTGGAGTAAGTGTTGGGCTGGAGAGAGAACACCACATCACACTGAGTGAGGAATGAGCGGCACTCAGTGGGCTCCCCAGAGTAACACGGCGGGTTGTTGATCCTGGGCTCCGGAGACTCGGAAACCCTGGAAGTGGGCGGTGGATCGAGGTGGAGTTGGTGAACCCGTCTTGTGAGGTCGGAGACTTGGACGGCCAGGGTCTCAACGGCATGGTTAAGGATGAGATCCTCTCCCGGGAGGTTCCTTCCAGTCTGGACTCCTTAATAGCTCTCGCTATTCGCATAGAGCGACGGTTTGATCTTCGTCGCCGAGCTCGTGGAAAGGAGCTCACGTTCTCCGTTGCTCCCCTCTCCACATCACTGCCACCTGCCGCATCACTGCCACCCTCCTCCGCCGGCTCGGATGCTGAGCCTATGCAGCTGGGGGGTATTCGCATCTCGGCCAAGGAGAGGGAACGGAGAATCACCAATCGCCTCTGTCTCTACTGCGGCTCCGCTGGTCATTTTGTCACCTCATGTCCAGTAAAAGCCAGAGCTCATCAGTAAGAGGAGGGCTACTGGTGAGCGCAACTACTCAGGCCTCTCCTTCTGGATCACGCACTACCTTTCCGGTCCATCTCCGCTGGCCCGGTTCATCTGCTTCCTGCAGTGCCTTGATAGACTCTGGGGCGGAGGGCTGTTTTATGGACGAGACCTGGGCTCGGGAACATGACATTCCTCTCAGACAGTTAGGGGAGCCCAGGGCCTTGTTCGCTTTAGATGGTAGTTCTCTCCCCAAGATTCAGCGTGAGACGCTGCCTTTAACCCTCACTGTCTCTGGTAATCATAGCAAAACCATTTCTTGGTCTGATTCTTCTGTTATGAGCTTGAGTGAAGACCCAAAAGCGGTTTTAACAGAAAACAGAGTTCTTTAATGAAAATACAGGAATGGCATAAATCCTCTTCCAACGTTGTCAGCGGAACAAAAAGAACGTTAGTATAGTGCAGGATGCTCCTGCCAGGCAGACTCCGACAGGACAGGACAAGGTGGAAGCAAACGAGACGACAGCTTGCTTCTGGCATCAAAAAACACAAACAAGAATCAGACACTGAAAGTAGCAGGAACAGAGAGAGAAATAGAGACCTAATCAGAGGGGGAAGAGAGAACAGGTGGGGAAGAGTGAAAGAGCTAGTTAGGGCAGATGTAGAACAGCTGAGGAATGAGAGACAGAGAAGGTAACCTAAAAAGACCAGCAGAGAGAGAGAATGAAGAGAAAGGACAGGAACAGACATAACAAGACATGACAGCTGTCAGTCTTTTGGTCCTTTAAATTAAATTGGTATATGTTTTTATTTATCACACTTTTCTTTAACCATTTATGTTCTTTAATACAGGGCCGACATACAAGTTCCTTACTTTTCCCCCCTTCTACTTGCCTATTCCATTTTTGTTGTAATGCTGCAATTAATTGGTTGTAATTTTGTGTTGAGCAGACATTTCCATATGTCTGTGTTAGCTGCATGTGTGACATAACTCCACCAGTCCTATTGATGATATCATTCATGTAAAATTATACCTTTTTTTAAAATATCTTTGTTAAATACAGTTTTTTAATCAATTAGTATATTTGAATTTAACCACAATATATTGTTATACCTATTTGTTCCATCCTTTCAGGTGGAATAAACTGAAATTGCAACCAACTTTCTAAGGCTTGTTTAAAAAAATAAAGATATTTTGGAGTTTATTTCCTTTTCAAACAACCGAAAGTGAGCAGGTGTAATCTGATTAAAGGGGAAAAGGCCCATTACTTTTGGCCAGAAATAGTTTGCCCCAGCAAGCCCTTCTGCTGAGTCTGGTTGGCTATTGAACTGTATATGTTGATTCCGGTTGGAGCCCCACGGTTATTTTTCCAGAAGAAAGTTTTGTTACAAGTTCAGGAGGGTTGTTCAGTCCTGGAGAGAGACAAAGAGAACAGCCAGAGGCTGGTGGTGTGCACACACACATCAGCCAGAAGTGTAGTTGTGGGGACACACTGTTGTAAAGGGTACATTTGTACCCATAAGCCTCCCTCAAGTCCTTCCCCCTCCATGAACGGGCAGAGAGGGTGTGTGACGTGCTGTGAGACGGAAAGATAATGCCAGCTTTGTATGAATGTCTGTGCTTGAGGAAGAGTGGAAAGGAGGGCAAAGAAGAGGAAATGAGAGGAGTCAAACAGGCAGACGCTCAACCCCAGGCCTGGTCTTGTGCCTCTGATATAGAGATCACATACAAACACACACACACTGACCCGGTGCGGTGAGGGTTTCACACAAACACATAACCTATCTTCTGATACATGCATTATCAATCAGGTGCCATAGTGAGTGTTCACTACCCTGCCAGGTCTCTGGTCATTTAATGCAACTTCTCGCCTCGCACTGAGGTAACAGTGGTTTGTTTGGGTAATGGCTACATAACATAAGTCCAGCTAGGGGCGGCACAGTGGAAAGCCACTTTGCAAAGAAACACTTCAGAGTTAAGTTAGGAAACACGTTTTATGCAGAACAGCTTACAGTCGACTAAGTGAAATCAAGCTTCAAATCAATGGAATCAATGCTGCAAAACAAGCCAATTCAGATGAATCTGCCTGAGCCCAGGAAGAAGAGAAATATGTCATGTGTGTTTAAATAAGAGTTAGCCAGGCTTGTGTGATACAGGGCTGACATCAAAACAAATCAAATCAAATGTTATTCGTCACATGCTCCGAATACAATAGGTGTAGACCTTACAGTGAAATGCTTACTTACAAGCCCTTAAGCAACAATGCAGTTTTAAGAAAATACCCCCCCCAAAAAAGTAAGAGATAAGAATAACAAATAATTAAAGAGCAGCAGTAAATATCAATAGCGGGGCTCTATACAGGGGGTACCGGTACAGAGTCAATGTGAGGAGGCGCCGGTGTCGAGGTAATTGAGGTAATATGTACATGTAGGTAGAGTTATTAAAGTGACTTTGCATAGATAATAACAGAGAGTAGCAACAGCGTAGAAGAGGGTGGGCAATGCAAAATAGTCTTGGTAGCCATTTGATTAGATGTTCAGGAGTCTTATGGCTTGGGGGAGGAAGCTGTTTAGAAGCCTCTTGGACCTTGACTTGGCACTCCGGTACAGCTTGCCATGCGGTAGCAGAGAGAACAGTCTATGACTAGGGTGGCTGCAGACTACCCTCTGTAGTGCCTTGTGGTCGGAGGCCGAGCAGTTGCCATACCAGGCAGTGATGCAACCCGTCAGGATGCTCTCAATGGTGCAGCTGTAAAAACCTTTTGAGGATCTGAGGACCCATGCCAAATCTTTTCAGTCTCCTGAGGGGGAATAGGTTTTGTCGTGCCCTCTTCACGACTGTCTTGGTGTGGTTGGACCATGTTATTTTGTTGGTGATGTGGACGCCAAGGAACCTGAAGCTCTTAACTTGTTCCACTGCAGCCCCGTTGATGAGAATGGGGGCATGCTCGGTCCTCCTTTTCCTGTAGTCCACAATCATCTCCTTTGTCTTGATCACATTGAGGGAGGGGTTTTTGTCCTGGTACCGCAAGGTCAGGTCTCTGACCTCCTCCCTATAGGCTGTCTCATCATTGTCGGTGATCAACGATGAGACAGCCTATAGTGAGCTTAAATGGCCACTTAAATGGCCACCAGGGAATAAATCTGAGCAGGGTCTGTCTGTCTGTCTATCTGACTGTCAATCTGATATATTCTACCTCTCTCTAATTGTCTATGCATCTCTCCACCTGTATGTGTGATCATGACCGGATAAGCCAAATTGGTGAGATGTTTTGAAATGTTCAATTTACAGCAGGCAACAACATGTAATAACCATAGTCTTACGGCTATCAGATGTGCTTCAATGTTGAAGATCCAATCTTCTATATTACCAGTAGATCCTCCAGAGTTTCTTAGAATTAAGCTGGGCCTTGGAAACAGACAGACAGACAGACAGACAGACAGACAGACAGACAGACAGACAGACAGACAGACAGACAGACAGACAGACAGAGACAGACAGATTTGTACATTGTTACAACACTGTATATATACATAATATGACATTTGTAATGTCTTTATTCTTTTGAAACTTCTGTATGTTTACTGTTAACTTGCTTTGGCAATGCTGACACATGTTTCCCATGCCAATAAAGCCCCTTGAATTGAATTGAATTGATAGATAGATGGATAGATGGATAGATGGATAGATGGATAGAGACAGACAGATTTGTACATTGTTACAACACTGTATATATATATAATATGACATTTGTAATGTCTTTATTGTTTTGAAACTTCTGTATGTGTGATGTCTACTGTTAATTTTTATTGTTTACCTTATTTTGCTTTGGCAATGTTAACACATGTTTCCCATGCCAATAAAGCCCCTTAAATTGAAATTGAAATTGAGAGAAATCCCTCTCTTTTACCTGTGTCTGCACTGTTAGATTGGCCTAATCCTCTTTCAGCACGCTGAAACATTCCGCTAATGCTCTACTCTCAAGGCGCGTTTGTCTACACTCCAGGATCTTAGACTATGTGCTCAGCTCAAAGTAAATCTTTCTGTCTTTAGTTTTACTTCCTTTAACAAACATATTTAAGGACAGTTAGAAAATCCCTTGGCTTCATCTCCTAAACCTTTACTTTGTCATGACCTCTAAGTCTAGGAAAAAGCTGTTTTCAGACTTAAATCTTTTGTCAGACTTCACTCTCAATGCTACCTACTTCTGTCAGTCAAGCTCACGGGTCTACAGAGAGGGAGCTTTTGTACCCGGTGATATTACAGACTAGTAAACTACTCAACTCTATATGTGCAATCATATCCTCCCAATATCATTTGTGATTAGTGATTCATCCAAGGATAGGAGAAAAGAAAGATACATTTCCTGAATATTTTGTTTCTCAGACAGTCAATAGAGTTGAGTAGTCTGTAATATCACCAGGTACAAAATCTCCCTCTCTGTAGTCCTGTGAGTGAGTGAGTGTGAAGAAATGTATGCTTTCACCATTCCAGTCATATAATAGCATCAGAGCAGCGATAACTAAGAAAGGGAAGAGAAAAGTATTTTAATGAGGCCAGGGTGAGTGAAACTTTGGAAGGGGAAGAAGAATGATGAAAAGAGAGTGTGAGGGATTGGAGAGAATAACTTTTTTTTTGTCCACTTCAAGTTTAGTTGAGGGTGTCTGTCCTTTAGGTTTGACCGTGTCACAGAAAGTGATATAAACTCGGCAAAAAAAGAAACGTCCTCGGGGTGGGTGCTCAGGGGCCTCGGGGTGGGTGCTCACCCCTCTGTTCCTCTGAGGGGTTGATGTTGTTATCCAGTCTGTCCAATATGAGCAGTCAGCCAAACCACCAGGCCAGAAACGCTAAGCTGATTAACCCTTGGACAGTAGATGGTGTGTGTGTGGGTGTGGTCTGCCAGGTCTGTCAAAACAGTGGCCAGAGTGGATTTAGTAGTTTGTTTTAATTCCGTGGTGTAGAATATATGATATGGTACAACATAATACCATCATGTTATTTTCATGGTATATTACTGTATAATCAACAGCATAAACGGAAAACAGTAGATTCATGAAATTACATTGCATTTTGGTAAAATATTAAACGGCCAGGAAATATTAGATGTATTTTGTACTTTTCCGTAAAATATGCTATGTAAAATACAGTAGAAGTACATGTACTGTATTTGTGCATGTTCAAAATATAATGCTACACAAAGAGCACAAGGTTGACAAAATCAAAGCACCTCCTCTAAAATAAGAGAGAACATTTTTGCTGTATTTCAACGGCTTGTAATTCCACTCCACAGAATACAGTACCGTAATGCATTTTTGGAGTGCCAAAAACCTTTTGACCACTAGTGGGTGCATGGTATTGTTGTTTTTGGCCCATTAACATATTTTGAGGTGTGCCTTGTAAGAGGTTACATTTGTGCCACCCTTTTGTGAGAGTACTGTATCAATTTAACTGATATATGGTAGAAGTGCCCCGTCTATTAAATGTTTATAGGGGACAGGTTGGAGTGGCAGCAAGTCTTTAAGGTTGAGTAATTTAGAATTGTGTCCCCAAATGTAACCACATTTCTATTTAATGTAAATAGTTTTTGATTAGTGAATGCCACAATGTAGTTGTTTTGTTAGATACTTATCCCTTTTAGCCAAAATCGTATTTTTTCAAAACCATTTGAGCTGTCACTCTAGTTGTTCAGTCCGAACAGATTCACAAATTATGGGAATTTGTTGGCTATGCAGACGTTGCCTCCATTCGAGGCACTTGTTGCTATGCAACCCTTCTGGACTTACCAGAACAGGCCCTGGCTAAAGCCAGTATGAGAGACTTGCCAGCAAACGTTTGTGCTATGAAACTAAATAAATACTGTACTCTAACCCACAAAACTTATTTGCTAGATTCTTCGTAGAGTTGTTACAAAAAGCAAGGAAAGTGAACTTCAAAACGTGATGTGGATTTATTGGGATTTGCAACTGTTGTTGGTAAGTACCAAATCTGCTAGCTTCTGAAATAACGTACTCACCCTTTATACCTTGAATGGTTGAGTATTAGCCATGTCCTTTGGTCTGTTGTTATGTACTTGAGTGAAGACCCAAAAGCGGTTTTAACAGAAAACAGAGTTCTTTAATGAAAAAACAGGAATGGCATAAATCCTCTTCCAACGTAGTCAATGGAACAAAAGAACGTAGTATAATGCAGGATGCACCTGCCAGGCAGACTCCGACAGGATAGGACAAGGTGGAAGCAAACGAGACGACAGCTTGCTTCTGGCATCAAAAACACAAACAAGAATCAGACACTGAAAGTAGCAGGAACAGAGAGAGAAATAGAGACCTAATCAGAGGGGGAAGAGAGAACAGGTGGGAAGGAGTGAATGAGCTAGTTAGGGAGATGTAGAACAGCTGAAGAATGAGAGACAGAGAAGGTAACCTAAAAAGACCAGCAGAGAGAGACAGAGTGAAGAGAAAGGACAGGAACAGACATAACAAGACATGACATCTGTTTTGACCTATAGTCACTGATTGGTCTTTTATATCACTTGGAGTTTTGGAGGCCTTAACAAAGGCTTCTAATATGACATTCATTGATATGTTGTAATATGTAATCACATTACCTAACAGCCAACCTGTTCATTTTTTATTTAACCTTTGTTTAACTAGGCAAGTCAGTCAAGAACAAATTCTTATTTACAATGACGGCCTAGGAATAGTGGGTTAACTGCCTTGTTCAGGGGAAGAACGACAGATTTTTACCTTGTCAACTCGGGGATTTAATCTAGCAGCCTTTCGGTAACTGGCCCAGCTCTCTAACCACTAGGCTACCTGCCGCCCCCAGGTAGGTGTTTGCACCAATCCTATCTTATTACGTTAAAATACTGTAAAATACAAACCCCATAACATTACAGTAATGCACTGTACAGTTGTTTTACTGTCACTAACAGGTTACAGGTTACAGTAACAGATACTGTCAAATACGGTACGGTAACGTACCATATCTTTTTTTATGGTAACTTACAAGCAACTGGCTGCCTATAAGTTACCGTAAAAACAACAGGAAATGGTTGACAGTGTTGTTTTTGAAACCTCTCAAACGTTGCTTAAGGTATAATTTCTCACTGTGTAGGTAAACTGTACTTTTCTTCCACACAATTTCATGTTAATTGTTTCACGTTTTTACCAAGTGGGTTTCAAAGGGCTCTTGTTATACACTTTCCTCTATTATACATTGGACAATATTTTTTACACAAACTATGAGACTTTTCAGGCTGTCCAGCCCTCTTTATAATAGTGAGCCCAGTGAGCACAATGTTCATTCTACAGTGTTATGGATTTGAGGGGCATCTCTCTCTCTCCACCTGTCGGATGGACCATAGACTGTACCTCTCTCTATCCGGATGATGATTCCACCCAGGACGCAGCAGCCTGAGTGTCTCTCTCTCAATTCAATTTAAGGGCTCTATTGGCATAGGAAACATTTTAACATTGCCAAAGCAAGTGAAGTAGATAATAAACAAAAGTGAAATAAACAATACAAATATACAGTAAACATTACAATCACAAAAGTTCAAAAAAAATAAAGAAATGTCAAATGTCATGTGCAAATATTTAAAATACAAAAGGGAAAATAAATAAACATAAATATGGGTTGTATTTACAATGGTGTTTGTTCTTCACTGGTGGCCCTTTTCTTTTGGCAACAGGTCACAAATCTTGCTGCTGTGATGGCACACTATAAGGGCACAAGGCGAGACCCAAATGCAGACACAGGAGGCAGATGGTAGAGCACCAATATTTATTATAACAAAGGGAGTAGGCAAAGGCAGGTTGGGGACAGGCGATAGTTAATAAACCAGGCCAAACAGTACCAGACAATACGCAGTCTCAAGGTCAGGCGAGGCAGGGGTCAGAAACCAGAAGGACTAGAAGCAAACAGAGACTGGGGAAAAATAGGAGCAAGGAAAAACCGCTGGTTGACTTGTCAAACACGAAGAACTGGCACAGAGAGACAGGAAGCACAGGGATATATACACCGGGGATAATAAGTGTTTATCAAAATTGTTTTTTTATTATTTTTATTATTTGTGGATCTGTGTAATCTGAGGGAAATATGTGTCTCTAATATGGTCATACATTTGGCAGGAGGTTAGGAAGTGCAGCTCAGTTCCCACATCATTTTGTGGGCAGTGTGCACAAAGCCTGTCTTTTCTTGAGAGCCAGGTCTGCCTACGACGGACTTTCTCAATGGCAAGGCTATGCTCACTGAGTCTGTACAAAGTCAAAGCTGTCCTTAACTTTGGGTCAGTCCCAGTGGTCAGGTATTCTGCCACTGTATTCTGCCACTCTCTGTTTAGGGACAAATAGCATTCTAGTTTTTTGTTATTCTTTCCAATGTGTCAAGTAATTATCTTTTTGTTTTCTCATGATTTGGTTGGGTCTAATTGTGTTACTGTCCTGGGGCTCTGTGGGGTCTGTTTGTGATTGTGAACAGAACCCTAGGACCAGCTTGTTAGAGGACTCTTCTCCAGGTTCATCTCTCTGTAGGTGATGGCTTTGTTATGGAAGGTTATTGCTTCCTTTTAGGTGGTTGTAGAATTTAACTGCTCATTTCTGTATTTTGATAAAAATTTGCAGGTATCGGCCTAATTCTGCTCTGATGCATTAGTTGATGTTTTACGCTGTATACAAAGGATATTTTTGCAGGATTCTGAATGCAGAATCTCAATTTGCTGTTTGTCCCCGAGAGCTTCTGGTCAGCGGGGTGGTGGCACCGGGATCCTCATCTCTCCCAAGTGGTCATTCTCTCTTTCTCCCCTTACCCATCTGTCTATCGCCTCCTTTGAATTCCATGCTGTCACAGTTACCAGCCCTTTCAAGCTTAACATCCTTATCATTTATCGCCCTCCAGGTTCCCTCGGAGAGTTCATCAATGAGCTTGATGCCTTGATAAGCTCCTTTCCTGAGGACGGCTCACCTCTCACAGTCCTGGGCGACTTTAACCTCCCCACGTCTACCTTTGACTCATTCCTCTCTGCCTCCTTCTTTCCACTCCTCTCCTCTTTTGACCTCACCCTCTCACCTTCCCCCCCTACTCACAAGGCAGGCAATATGCTCGACCTCATCTTTACTAGATGCTGTTCTTCCACTAACCTCATTGCAACTCCCCTCCAAGTCTCCGACCACTACCTTGTATCCTTTTCCCTCTCGCTCTCATCCAACACTTCCAACACTGCCCCTACTCGGATGGTATCGCGCCGTCCCAACCTTCGCTCTCTCTCCCCCGCTACTCTCTCCTCTTCCATCCTATCATCTCTTCCCTCTGCTCATACCTTCTCCAACCTATCTCCTGATTCTGCCTCCTCAACCCTCCTCTCTTCCCTTTCTGCATCCTTTGACTCTCTATGTCCCCTATCCTCCAGGCCGGCTCGGTCCTCCCCTCCCGCTCCGTGGCTCGACGACTCACTGCGAGCTCACAGAACAGTGCTCCGGGCAGCCGAGCGGAAATGGAGGAAAACTCGCCTCCCTGCGGACCTGGCATCCTTTCACTCCCTCCTCTCTACATTTTCCTCCTCTGTCTCTGCTGCTAAAGCCACTTTCTTCCACTCTAAATTCCAAGCATCTGCCTCTAACCCTAGGAAGCTCTTTGCCACCTTCTCCTCCCTCCTGAATCCTCCTCCCCCTCCCCCTCCCTCCTCCCTCTCTGCAGATGACTTCGTCAACCATTTTGAAAAGAAGGTCGACGACATCCGATCCTCGTTTGCTAAGTCAAACGACACCGCTGGTTCTGCTCACACTGCCCTACCCTGTGCTCTGACCTCTTTCTCCCCTCTCTCTCCAGATGAAATCTCGCTTCTTGTGACGGCCGGCCGCCCAACAACCTGCCCGCTTGACCCTATCCCCTCCTCTCTTCTCCAGACCATTTCCGGAGACCTTCTCCCTTACCTCACCTCGCTCATCAACTCATCCCTGACCGCTGGCTACGTCCCTTCCGTCTTCAAGAGAGCGAGAGTTGCACCCCTTCTGAAAAAACCTACACTCGATCCCTCCGATGTCAACAACTACAGACCAGTATCCCTTCTTTCTTTTCTCTCCAAAACTCTTGAACGTGCCGTCCTTGGCCAGCTCTCCCGCTATCTCTCTCAGAATGACCTTCTTGATCCAAATCAGTCAGGTTTCAAGACTAGTCATTCAACTGAGACTGCTCTTCTCTGTATCACGGAGGCGCTCCGCACTGCTAAAGCTAACTCTCTCTCCTCTGCTCTCATCCTTCTAGACCTATCGGCTGCCTTCGACACTGTGAACCATCAGATCCTCCTCTCCACCCTCTCCGAGTTGGGCATCTCCGGTGCGGCCCACGCTTGGATTGCGTCCTACCTGACAGGTCGCTCCTACCAGGTGGCGTGGCGAGAATCTGTCTCCTCGCCACGCGCTCTCACCACTGGTGTCCCCCAGGGCTCTGTTCTAGGCCCTCTCCTATTCTCGCTATACACCAAGTCACTTGGCTCTGTCATAACCTCACATGGTCTCTCCTATCATTGCTATGCAGACGACACACAATTAATCTTCTCCTTTCCCCCTTCTGATGACCAGGTGGCGAATCGCATCTCTGCATGTCTGGCAGACATATCAGTGTGGATGACGGATCACCACCTCAAGCTGAACCTCGGCAAGACGGAGCTGCTCTTCCTCCCGGGGAAGGACTGCCCGTTCCATGATCTCGCCATCACGGTTGACAACTCCATTGTTTCCTCCTCCCAGAGCGCTAAGAACCTTGGCGTGATCCTGGACAACACCCTGTCGTTCTCAACTAACATCAAGACGGTGGCCCGTTCCTGTAGGTTCATGCTCTACAACATCCGCAGAGTACGCCCCTGCCTCACACAGGAAGCGGCGCAGGTCCTAATCCAGGCACTTGTCATCTCCCGTCTGGATTACTGCAACTCGCTGTTGGCTGGGCTCCCTGCCTGTGCCATTAAACCCCTACAACTCATCCAGAACGCCGCAGCCCGTCTGGTGTTCAACCTTCCCAAGTTCTCTCACGTCACCCCGCTCCTCCGCTCTCTCCACTGGCTTCCAGTTGAAGCTCGCATCCGCTACAAGACCATGGTGCTTGCCTACGGAGCTGTGAGGGGAACGGCACCGCAGTACCTCCAGGCTCTGATCAGGCCCTACACCCAAACAAGGGCACTGCGTTCATCCACCTCTGGCCTGCTCGCCTCCCTACCACTGAGGAAGTACAGTTCCCACTCAGCCCAGTCAAAACTGTTTGCTGCTCTGGCCCCCCAATGGTGGAACAAACTCCCTCACGACGCCAGGACAGCGGAGTCAATCACCACCTTCCGGAGACACCTGAAACCCCACCTCTTCAAGGAATACCTAGGATAGGATAAAGCAATCCTTCTCACCCCCCCTTAAATGATTTAGATGCACTATTGTAAAGTGGCTGTTCCACTGATGTCAGAAGGTGAATTCACCAATTTGTAAGTCACTCTGGATAAGAGCGTCTGCTAAATGACTTAAATGTAAATGTAAATGTGGATTCTTGGTCTGTGAGCAGACCCCAGACCTCACAACCATAAAGGGCAATGTGTTCTAAACTCAGCAAAAAAAGAAACATCCTCTCGCTGTCAACTGTGTTTATTTTCAGCAAACTTAACATGTGTAAATATTTGTATGAACATAACAAGATTCAATAACTGAGACATAAACTGAACAAGTTCCACAGACATGTTATTAACAGAAATGGAATAATGTCTCCTTGAACAAATGGGGGGGGGGGCAAAATCAAAAGTTACAGTCAGTATCTGGTGTGGCCACCAACTGCATTAAGTACTGCAGTGTATCTCCTCCTCATGGACTGCACCAGATTTGCCAGTTCTTGCGGTGAGATGTTACCCCACTCTTCCACCAAGGCACCTGCAAGTTCCCGGACATTTCTGGGGTGAATGGCCTTAGCCCTCACCCTCCGATCCAACAGGTCCCAGACGTGCTCAATGGGACTGAGATCTGGGCTATTTGCTGGCCATGGTAGAACACTGACATTCCTGTCTTGCAGGAAATCATGCACAGAATGAGCAGTATGGCTGGTGGCATTGTCATGCTGGAGGGTCAAGTCAGGATGAGCCTGCAGGAAGGGTACCACATGAGGGTGGAGGATATCTTCCCTGTAACGTTTATCGTTGAGATTTCCTGCAATGACAACAAGCTCAATTCCATGATGCTGTGACACACTGCTCCAGACCATGACGGACCCTCCACCTCCAAATCGATCACGTTCCAGAGTACAGGCCCCGGTGTAAAGCTCATTCCTTCAACATTAAACGCGAATCTGACCCTCACCCCTGGTGAGACAAAACCGCAACTCGTCAGTGAAGAGCACTTTTTGGCAGTCCTGGCTGGTCCAGCGGCGGTGGGTTTGTACCTATAGGCAACGTTGTTGCCGGTGATGTCTGGTGAGGACCTGCCTTACAACAGGCCTACAAGCTCTCATTCCAGCCTTTCTCAGCCTATTGCGGAGAGTCTAAGCACTGATGGAGGGATTGTGCATTCCTGGTGTAAATCGGGCAGTTGTTGTTTCCATCCTGTACCTGTCCCGCAGGTGTGATATTCGGATGTACTGATCATGTGCAGGTGTTGTTACACATGGTCTGCCACTGCGAGGATGATCAGCTGTGTGTCCTGTCTCGCTGTCTTAGGAGTCTCACAGTACAGACATTTCAATGTATTGCCCTGGCCACATCTGCAGTCCTCATGCCTCCTTGCAGCATGCCTAAGGCACATTCATGCAGATGAGCAGGGGCCCTGGGTATCTTTCTTTTGGTGTTTTTCAAAGTCAGTTGAAAGGCCTCTTTAGTGTCCTAAGTTTTCATAATTGTGACCTTAATTGCCTACCCTCTGTAAGCTGTTAGTGTCTTAACAACCGTTCCACAGGTGCATGTTCATTTATGGTTCATTGAACAAGCATTGGACACAGTGTTTAAACCCTTTACAATGAAGACTAGTGAAGTTATTTTGATTTGTACGAATTATCTTTGAAAGACAGCGTCCTGAAAACGGGACATTTCTTTTTTTGCCGAGTTTATTTGTCATTTTAGCCTGAAGGAGCCATCATCTTCCATTCTAAATTAAATTTAAAATACTTGCATTTTTATTTTGAATGTAACATGATGTGATGGAAACATGGTGGAGTAAATTAACTTTTTTTGTTTGAAGCTCAAAGACCCAGCTCTTCATATGATAATTCATTGTGCAAAAATAGACATTTTTTCACAAAATAAGTTAATTTACACCAGTGCCTGTCAAGAACTGAGAGAAGAGGATGAGAGGAGGAGTGGGAGGTGAGATAATAAAGAAGAGGCAAACTTCTATAATTACATTATTCTTCAAAAATAATAGAAGAAAAGCGAGTCCCAAATCTAATATGCCTGCTCCTGTCACGGTTTCTCTCCAGTCCTGTCATGAACTAGTAGCAGTTTATTATTCTGTCCTCTACACCATATGGGCCCCTTTATAAACTAAAACATAATGGAGAGACTCATTAAATGCAGTATTGCTCCTACAAAAAAAGCATCTGCAAAGTCAAGAAATTATATGGTGCGTGCCTGTCTGTGTGTGAGAGGCAGAGAGAGAGGCAGAGAGAGGAAGAGGTAGAGAGATGGCACCATATGTGTAACCAATGTGCCATGTACTATTTTGATGCAAAGATGTGGGCTAGCCTCTCGGTGACCAATGTTCTTTTTAAAGTGACAATATTAACATACAGTCCTGATTATATAGCACTAATGTACCCTACCACATCAGAAGAAACATTACAGTCCACTGTTCCTGGTACACAGCCACCCTACAGGGCACATAAGAGGTAAGTGGCCTGCAGTCTAATGATATTTCAGAATTCCCCCACAAGTACGAAATTATGCTACCAGTGCAAAAAAAAAACAGAAAAGGAAACGACGAACTGTCGGCAACACTTTATATCAGCAATTAGGCTAAACCTACATAAGCCAAGATTCCCTAAAGCAGGGTTCCCCCCGGTATGCTAGTACATACCCAAAAACAAAAGCCAGTAAGCATTGGCTCGCAAAACTACCTCTAACTTCCTTCATACTGGACACAGAGACATAAAAATGGTACCCACAACTCTGGGGAAGTAGATATAGGGCATCCTTGCCTTTTAATTGGCACATTTCAAACTGTCCTTTTGTTTGGTACAGCTGGGAGCTAGTTCTGTACAATAGCGAGTGGTGGGGTTGATAAACCTGGACCCGGTTTCTCAAAAGCATCTTAAGGCTAAGTTCATTGTTAGAGTCATCATCATTTAAATCTCCAGTTTGAGAACATGGACAGAGAGAGTATGTCTCCACTGCTCAAAGAGAATAGCCTATGCAGCTGCCAACACCTCAAACATAGACACATTTACGCTGACTTCACCCACAAATATATAGGCTAAACACCAATCATGTTTGCCAAATATAATGAAGGATAATTAACATTAAGGTCTAAATGTAACGGCGTTCTTTTGTTGTTGAAGGAGAGTCGGACCGAAATGCAGCGTGTAAGTTATTCATGTTTATTATAAAGACAAAACGAACGAACTATACACGAATAACTAAATAAATACAAGAAAACAACAAACAGAACGAAACCTAATACAGCCTGACTGGTGCTACCTACACAGAGACAGGGACAATCACCCACGAAATACAAAGCGAAATACAGGCTACCTAAATACGGTTCCCAATCAGCGACAACGAGAAGCACCTGACTCTGATTGAGAACCGCCTCAGCCTCCAACCTATTTAACACACACACACCCCTAATCAACTATAATCCCAAACACTACAAACCCCAATACGAAAAAACAATACATAACCCCATGTCACACCCTGGTCTGACTAACTAATAAACTAAAACACACAATACTAAGACCAAGGCGTGACAGAACCCCCCCCTAAGGTGCGGACTCCCGAACGCACCTCAAAACCATAGGGAGGGTCCAGGTGGGCGTCTGTCCATGGTGGCGGTTCCGGCTCCGGACGTGGACCCCACTTCATAAATGTCAATGTTCTTCCCCTTCGCGTCCATAGATAATCCACCCTAACCGCCGACCATGGCCGAATAGTCCTCACCCAGAACCCTACATAATAGAAGAGCAGCTCGTGACTGAGGGGCAGCTCGGGACTGAGGCAGTTCGGGACTGAGGGACAGCTCGGGACAGAGGGGCAGCTCGGGACAGAGGGGCAGCTCGGGACAGAGGGGCAGCTTGGGACAGAGGGGCAGCTCGGGACTGAGAGGCAGCCCAGCACTGAGAGGCAGCCCAGCACTGAGAGGCAGCCCAGCACTGAGCAAAAGCCCAGTACTGAGAAAAAGCCCAGCCAGGAAGTAGAATCCGGCAGATCCAGGCTGACTGGCGGATCCTGGCTGACTGGCGGATCCTGGCTGACTGGCGGATCCTGGCTGACTGGCAGATCCTGGCCGACTGGCGGATCCTGGCCGACTGGCGGATCCTGGCCGACCGGCGGATCCTGGCCACCGGCGGATCCTGGCCGGCCGGCGGATCCTGGCCGACTGGCGGATCCTGGCCGACTGGCGGATCCTGGCTGACTAGCAGATCTGGAAGAATCTGGTTGACTGGCAGATATGGAAGAGTCTGGTTGACTGGCAGATCTGGAAGAGTCTGGTTGACTGGCAGATCTGGAAGAGTCTGGTTGACTGGCAGATCTGGAAGAGTCTGGTTGACTGGCAGATCTGGAAGAGTCTGGTTGACTGGCAGATCTGGAAGAGTCTGGCTGACTGGAATGGTCTGGCTGACTGGCAGATCTGGAAGAGTCTGGCTGACTGGCAGATCTGGCTGCTTCATGCTGACTGACGGCTCAGGCTGCTCCATGCAGATTGACAGCTCTGGCAGCTTCTTGCAGATTGGCAGCTCCATGCAGACTGGCAACTCCATGCAGACTAGCAGCTCAGGCTGCTGTATACAGACAGGAGGCTCCGGCAGCGCTGTAGAGGAGGAAGGCTCTAGAACCGCTGAACAGACGGGAGACTCCGACAGCGCAGGAGAGGGAGAAAGCGCTGGCTGCGCTGAACAGGCGAGGCGCACTGTAGGCCTGATGCGTGGTGCTGGCACTGGTGGTATTTGGCCGAGGACATGCACAGGAAGCCTAGTGCGGGGAGCTGCTACTGGAGGGCTGGGGTGTGGAGGTGGTTCTGGATAGACCGGACCGTGCAGGCGCACTGGAGCTCTTGAGCACCGAGCCTGCCCAACCTTACCTGGTTGAATACTCTCGGTTGCCCTGCCAGTGCTGTGAGGAGAAATAGCCCGCACTGGGCTATGTAGGCTAACCGGAGAAACAGAGCGCAAGGCTGGTGCCATGAAAACCGGCCCAAGGAGACGCACTGGAGAACGGATGCGTAGAGCCGGCTTCATAGCATTTGGCTCGATGCTCAATCTAGCCCGGCCGATACGCGGAGATGAAATATACCGCACCGGGCTATGCACCCGCACTGGGAACACTGTGCGCACCACTGCATAACACGGTGCCTGCCCGGTCTCTCTAGCCCTCCGGTAAGCACAGGGAGATTGCGCAGGTCTCCTACCTGACGCAGCCATACTCCCTGATAGCCCCCCCCCCCAAAAAATTTGGGGCTGCTTTTCGGGCTTCCATCCAAGTCGCCGTGCTGCCTCCTCATATTTGCGCCTCTCCGCTTTAGCCGCTTCTACTTCCTCCTTGGGGAGGCGATATTCACCAGGCTGAGCCCAGGGTCCTTCTCCGTCCAGTTCGTCTTCCCATGTCCATTCACCGAATAATTCCTCCTCCCTTTGCTGCTCCAGCTGTCGCTGTCTGTTAACACGCTGCTCCGGTTTACTCTTCGCCTGCTGCGCTTTAGGGCGGCTACACTCTTCTGATTTAGCCCAGGGTCCTCTTCCATCCAGGATTTCCTCCCATGTCCAGAAATCCTTATAACGAGGCTCCTCTTTGCGCGGCTCCTCTTTGCACTGCTCCTGCCTGTTGACACGCTGCTCGGTCCGAGTACGGTGGGTGATTCTGTAACGGCGTTCTTTTGTTGTTGAAGGAGAGTCGGACCGAAATGCAGCGTGTAAGTTACTCATGTTTATTATAAAGACAAAACGAACGAACTATACACGAATAACTAAATAAATACAAGAAAACAACAAACAGAACGAAACCTAATACAGCCTGACTGGTGCTACCTACACAGAGACAGGGACAATCACCCACGAAATACAAAGCGAAATACAGGCTACCTAAATACGGTTCCCAATCAGCGACAACGAGAAGCACCTGACTCTGATTGAGAACCGCCTCAGGCAGCCAACCTATTTAACACACACACACCCCTAATCAACTATAATCCCAAACACTACAAACCCCAATACGAAAAAACAATACATAACCCCATGTCACACCCTGGTCTGACTAACTAATAAACTAAAACACACAATACTAAGACCAAGGCGTGACACTAAAGGCTTAGTTCTGTCGACATACTCGAGGCACGGTTCATTCAGATCAAATGGTCACAAGACCTGAGACCTGTTACACATCACACATCACCCACCTTGAATCTGAGCGGAGGCGGTCATTTAACCATAAATGTTATTATTTAAAAGCTGGAAACGTTATCTCATTTTATGAAGCATGTCTTACCTTGTTTCAAAGTAGCCTAGCCTAGCCAAAATAAGACCATAGAAACGTTTAAGGAATTATTTTATAAACACTTAATATGCCACTCAAACCAGCATGTTCCTTATTTTCTATTGGTTTTCAAAGCAATGTTCTTTTATTGTCCAGCAGCTAAAGGCATAATCCTAGTCATACTAGTAACCCAGGCTAGTTGAAACATCTTTAGATCTCCCCACTTTCTAAATTTCTAGCAGATATTTTCATTTCTGTCACATGAAACAGCTTACACAGTGGTGCGCTTTTGAGAATGTTTTTTTTCCCACAAATCGCATTTTGGAACATTCACATGAAGCCTACAGCCATGTGTGCATTGTTGAGCTTATAATATGAAGAAATAAAACTTATTCCGATCTGCTGCATCTGCCTCATTGATTTAAAAAAAGTTTTGATGTGAAGTGACTGTATGAATGTTTGATCTGTTGTCCCAGAATTGTCCAAGAGTCTGTTTTGAACCGTAGACATCTTTTTTATCGTCCCTCGGACAACAAGACGCCTCTAATTACGAGCCCTGGAGGGAATTATTTTATTAAAAGTATTTGGTTGTAATTGTATAGGCTACAAAGGGTTGCCAACCATCCTTCAGGAGAGCCTTAAAAGGGAAGTGTTGTATTTAGAGAAAGGCTTGAATATACAAAGAATGTAGTGTAGCTTACATATTGTAAAAATGATAGTCATGCATTTTATTTTGTGAGGTGATTCCTTGTATCATACAATGGTGTAAACATTGGATTACAGACCATTTTCTATTTTTGGACAAGTGAAAAAAATCTGTCCTACTTGTCCAAAGAACAGGTGGCTAAAAACTTTAATGTCAAGCCATATACAATGTCTGAGCCATGTTTACATATCGATTTCACACACATATTGCACTTTATTTTAGTGTTGTGGTTGATGAGTAATCATGTTTTCATTTAAGAAATGACAAAGTGTTGGTATTCCTGATTGTGCTTTCATCAGGCGTTATATGATCATGTATGGAATCTGGAAGATCAACCCTTTAATATTTTCTTAAATAAACAAAAATTAACAACAGTATCTGTTGGCATTTTATTTTCCTGCTGTACTGAAACTGAACCGTGACCCCTAAACTGCAATATGTACCTAACTGTAGGTTTGGTGAACCGTTAGAGGCCAACCCTAAAGTATAACCTAGAGTCAAGTGAAGGGAACAGATTAGGCTATACTGGAACTTGCTCAATGGATGGTGGTTGACACCAGCAGTGTGAAGTAGCTTAGCTGATGTTGTGTGTGTGAGCTCATTATGCACCATCATTCATCCATCTTCTCAATAGCTCCTTTTTAAAGACACTGAGGAGTGGAGAGTGGTTGAAGGGACATTGATTGGTTTGGAGGCCTAATTGTCGTTATTGAAAATAATAATACAAAATGGATTAAGGACCTTGGTAGGTTCAAATGAACTGAGCGTCACAACAAACCAGACGGGCCAGTACTAGCCTAACTACTAGTGAAATTATTATTATTGTATTGTATTTTTTCTTTTAGTTTCTCAATGTCACAGAGAGAGGAGATAATAAAGGCTAATGAGTCAGGCCTTTACAACTCTGATCCATCACAGTCACATCTCTGTCTGGCGTCAAAGAGAAAGAGAGGAAGCCATATAAAGACTGATAGGAGAAAAGAGAAACATTAATTAAAGGAAAGGGGGTGTATGAAGCATTCCGATACTGATAGTGTCTGTCTGTCAGCTAGCAAATTGGCTGTTCTGATTCTGAACTAGGCTACACCTTATACCATACCATCTTTCAGATTACAATCTATCTGTCTTCCAAGGAGGAAAATCCTTGCACAAACCTTCTCACTGTTATACAAAATAAAGAATGCACAGGTACAGTAACACGGATCATATTAGGCTAAATAAATTAGTGTGCCTCCCAAATTGCACCCTATTCCCTATATAGAGCATTACTTTTGCCCATAGTCCAATGCAGTATAAAAGGTAATAGGGTGCCATTTGGGACAAAGCCATAGCCTAGTGTCAGTAAGAAGTCTGAGATATGTTTAAAATCTGGAGTCAAAAGAGGACCAGTGCATTGAAACACAAAGCTATAGTGTTCTACTGTACGTCCTCATTAGAGAACGACAGACAATATTCTCTGAATGATCGGCTATGAAAAGCCAACTGACATTTACTCCTGAGGTGCTGACTTGTTGCACCCTCGACAACCACTGTGATTATTATTATTGGACCCTGCTGGTCATCTATGAACATTTGAACATCTTGGCCATGTTCTGTTATAATCTCCACCACAGCCAGAGGAGGACTAGCCACCCCTCATAGCCTGGTTCCTCTCTAGGTTTCTTCCTAGGCTCTGGCCTTTCTAAGGAGTTTTTCCTAGCCACCGTGCTTCTACACCTGCATTGCTTGCTGTTTGGGGTTTTAGGCTGTGTTTCTGTACAGCACTTTGAGATATCAGCTGATGTAAGAAGGGCTTTATAAATCAATTTGATTTGAATATATCGGGCCGATTTTGGCCTTTTCTAGTCTATCAACCCTTCCGAGTCCCTACACATAGCAGCAGTTTTGCTATGTCAGCCGCCACTCACCACCTGAGCCATGAGCACTGCAGAATGCTGTGAATATCTAGTTGTGAGAGTCAGCAGCAGCAGCAGCAGCAGCAAGATAGCTCATTCTCCAACATTAAGGTGCAGTATTGCAAAAGTGACCAAACTCAAACTCCTGTTGCAAATATTAATTTAGTCTGATCCACTAATATTACAGCTTGTGTCAACGTGCCTGGACATAAATGCAGTAAACTAGGTAGCTAAGCAGATAGCAGATGCCTGTTTGCAAAGATTACGATAACTAACCCTTGCATCTGTTGTGTTAGATACAGTACATAACTATATTAGCTACTATGCTAGCTGGCTAGATTAACAAGGTGCTAAAATATCAGATAGAAGCTAATA